>NC_073624.1:118190000-118793017 GCF_029407905.1 Bubalus kerabau
ATGGGATCCTCCAGGCAAGAATACTGGAGTAGGTTGCCATGCCCTCCTCTAGGATATCTTCCTGACCCAGAGATCAAACCTGAGTCTCTATATGTCTCTTGCATTGGCACACAGATTCTTTACCACCCAACCACCTAGGAAGCAAATTGTACATGCAGGAAACCATTATTTTTTAGCTTTCCAAAATATAGTTTGTATATTTACAGATTTTGCTTACAAGAGACCACCCATTTATATTGCTAAGTGATAATGGAATGGATTATTGGTAGGAGGAATCATTACACAACTCGAGACTATAGAGAAAAAGAGAAGTACAGAAGAGGGAATCTATATAAATTATGTAATTGTATTTTTCCCATGTTTTAAAAATATATGGACAAAAATTATGATGAGAGGGGAAGTCAAATTGTTACATTTTACTGAAATTTGTATTATTTTGAGTTAGATACTTAGAATAGCAGCAATACTGGCAATCTTGTGACGACAATGGAATTACCCTTTAGAATAAGCAAAGTACTTCATGAAGAAAAGGTAAAGGTGAAAGGGCTTGGGTAAGCTCTCTTTGTCACCAGGTATGTTCTTCCCATGTCACACTCTAAGGATTATTTTATAATATTTACACTTCTCTACATGCTTTAAAAATATTTTAAGAGCAAAATGAATTGTCAGTCACTGTCTGAAAGATTCAGCCTTACAGTGAAATCACTGCAATGCGTGGATACCTGTCTAAGTCATCAAAGAAAGAAATAATTCACTCCAGAGAGATGATCTTTTTTCCTTCCAGAAAAATATCATTGATATGTAACCTTTGAACATGATTAAAATTCAATGACAGACAACATCACATTAAATAAAGGGTAATTAGTGAAGGTTCCAGCATATCTCTCCTGCTGAAGGTATTAGTGAACATCAGATATGTAGCTGCAAAATTCATGTACATTGGCTGGCCTGAGCCAAATGGCAAGAATAAGACATGCTGCAGTCCTGTCATGCTTGCATCCTTACTTAATTCTGACCTCACTGTGAGGGTGAAAGGGTTGAAGTCATTATCCCTCTTTCAGAAGTGAGAAAACCTGAGTTTGAGAGAAGTCATGCCAAAGGTCGTAAGGCTCCTCGTGACAGCACGGGGAGTGCCACCCACTCCTTTCTACTCTGCAGTTTTCACTCAAACTCAAAACCGTACTTGGAAATAATCTAGTACATTGATTTGATCTCTCTGTGTGATCGTACTTGAACTCTGTTTTCTTTTTTTTTAGATTAGTCTGTTTTCATTAAATGACACTCGGAAGCCGTTTTGCTGATTCTTAAGCTGAACTGTGGTGATTTGTTCTCAAGTCTAAGAAATAATGTTTCCAATGTGTGAACGCTTTTGAAAAGTAATTGCTTAAAAAATGCTATCCAAAACTGACATTTATAGGCGCATGAAATTATCTGTTGCTCTAAAGAGCCCTGAGATTTGACCACTATTGTTTGGTCACTGAAAGGAGTTAATCAGGATTTAAAATTTCATTCAGTTTCCATAATGGCAAGAAAAGGAAACACTGGGGTTGATAAAATCTTAGAATTAGGCTAATTTTAGCAAGCAGAACAGTAAAATTAAACAGTAGGATATATGAACAAGGGAGATCAATGAAGAAATATTTTAAAGCCAGAGTTTTGTTTTGTTTTTTTTTTCTGTTCCAGTGGTAAAATTTAATTGTAGCTCTGTAAGATTTGTTAAATGCTTTTGTTGTGGTGGTGTATGATTTGTTATAAACTTTTCTTTTGTTGCATTAAGCTACCAACTCAAAAATTTGTGTTTCTATGTAAAAGAACATACAATTTGTGACTAAATCATTATATAATAGTCTACCACTGCAATCTAGCATTTTTAGCTTTTACAAAAGTTGTGATGATCTCATTAATGCTGTCCCCAAAAAAGAAACTAAATTAATCAAACTTTAATTGCCAAGGTACTTCTTAGAAAATGAAAGCTATGAGATGAATAGTAATCTATCACATTTGCATTTTGTAACCAAACAGAAAATCTCCACGTTTTACTATTTAAACTCACAATGTATTAAGCTATACTTTTAAAAAATAATTTTACAATGTCATGATTTTTAAGGGACAGAGAATTTGCTTAAAACTAATACAATTATGTAAAGTTTAAAAATAAAATAAAATTAAAAAAAAAGTGTGAAATCTTACATTTGTACAAAAGAAAGTAGATTGGAAACAAAACACCTAATTCTTGAGTTCTGCAGAATAAAAGCCAGGAATACACAAATATCTAAAAAGAAGATTTTATAATTGAAATATAAACAATTCTTACATCAAGCAGGTAAGAACCAGCTACAGATAGCTTTAACTGTTTGATTTTCTCATATATTTCAAATGACCCCATTAGCTAATCCACAGTACAGTTTAGACAGTATGGCAATGCAGTTCATACCTTTATTTCTCTATATAATTGAAGATAAAGCAATTTTGTTCCTCCTTGACAAGAACAAAAGAACATTGTTTTATTCTTGGAACTAACACAACAGAATATTGTTCAATTCAATATTTACTTTTCATTCTATCATTTATTCTATCAATATGTATTAAACGTCCATTATTTGCTAAATATTGTGCTGGGCAGTATATAAGACAACAATCGTCAGTTGTCATGAAACTTACATTCCAGTAGAAAAGTCCACAGCTTGTAAGGAGTTAGGCTTAATCTGTTCATCTCCATTAGTAATGGGGGAAGAGGGAGTGATGGCGAGACCTGAGACTGGGGTGACGGAGCGGTGGGATCGTGGGCAGGGAGTGGCGTTTCAAAAGTGCCCAGGAGAGTGCCACAGTGCACTGCCATTATCTGATGCCATTCACATCTCACATGTTACCCAGAAATTCTGCCTATGAATGGAAGTGAAAGTCCCCAACCGAGAACCCTAAATATCGCTTCTGTCAAAACAAAGCTGCAGGTCCATAACATAACATTGCGTTTCTATAAACACATAAACGCTCTGGGGAACTCCACAGTTTAGCAGACAGGTCTTTTTGTGTATTCACACAGAACTTGTGGAGCCCTGCTCCCTGAAGACCAGACAGTAGAGTAAGCAGGAGACACCATCCTCAGAATCTCCATTCTTGTCCTCAGAACAGCCAGCCTCCAGGGCACTGATGGGGGGAGCGAAAGCACAGTCTGCAAAGAGTGGGCTTCTAGACATTACGGCCCCCTGGTTTAGACACCTTGTATAACCAATCCCTTGAAGGAGTGAGGCGTTGCTGTGAAAACCATGGGATATCACTTCTATGACTAAGCTGCTTGTGGGCTTTGAGTTCGTAAAAAGGAAGATGACCTTGTATGAGCCTCACCTAACCATGTCAGTCTTTAACATAGAGTGAAGCAGAAGAGATGTTCTTTTGTTGATTGCAAGCTTTTGTGTTGTGAGAGAAGGGGAAGGTGGGCTCTAGAAGCTGAGAGCCCCTTGGGTGGAACACAGTGACAAAAGGTTGACCCCACATCGCTATTTGCATGATACCCAATTACCTCTGAAGTAGCCTGGACTTCCCCTGCATTCTCACAGTTATCCATAGCTCTAGATATTGAGCCTTACCACCTTTGTAGAACATTTTATTCAAGAACAAATCTACAGTATCTTATGTCCATCAATAATAGATAACGTTTAAGGCCTCGAACATTATCTTCATCCAAGTACCATGACTAACCATAAACAGAATATAGTATGCCATTCTGAATTACACCTGCCTACACTCTTGAGAGACCCTTGGACTGCAAGGAGATCCAACCAGTCCATTCTGAAGGAGATCAGCCCTGGGATTTCTTTGGAAGGAATGATGCTAAAGCTGAAGCTCCAGTACTTTGGCCACCTCATGTGAAGAGTTGACTCATTGGAAAAGACTGATGCTGGGAGGGATTGGGGGCAGGAGGAGAAGGGGACGACAGAGGATGAGATGGCTGGATGGCCTCGCTGACTCGATGGACGTGAGTCTGAGTGAACTCCGGGAGTTGGTGATGGACAGGGAGGCCTGGCGTGCTGCGATTCATGGGGTTGCAAAGAGTCGGACATGACTGAGCAACTGATCTGATCTGATCTGACACTCTGCTTAATGACACTGCCTGCCAATACCTGTGAGTTGCTAAATGTTACCTGCTACGAAGCGTTGTTTATGAGTGTTACTGAAGAGTAAGTAATTTGGCCCTATATTGCAAACTGCCTGTGGTTTTGCCACCTAGATAGAGGTAAAGCTTGAAGTCTGGACAATTTGCTTTCACTCATGAGTGCTTCATATGGGACTCCCAGAACATATAATAATGGCTTATTGCTTCATTTTCCCACTCATCTCTGTCCATTCTTAACTCCGACTCACGTCAAGCAGGTAAGAACCAGCTACAGATATCTTTAACTGTTTGATTTTCTCATATATTTCAAATGACCCCATTAGCTAATCCACAGTACAGTTTTGACAGTATGGCAATGAAGTTCATACCTTTATGTCTCACTTCTGATTGGCTACAGACTATTTTCAAACAGCATATTGCAAGTAAACAATACTTTCTTTGAAGATTTGGTCTCACAGCCTTCATCACAGTTTGGCCTTTGATCTCTTTTAAAAACATCTCTCAATTCTTCTGTGAGTTATAACTAGGGTAACAGTATATATTATTTTGGTTAATAATTTATCACCCCGAGCTCAACACTTTCAAAAGGACAGAGGGACAATATCAATAACAACTGAATAACAGTTGTAAATCAAGACTCTCCCAGGAAAACCAGGATGAATGATCATTCTTTGGGCCTTGTTAAGGCAGAAAGTCTGATAAATACTTGCATACATCCATAAGATAAAGTAGCTTAATTATTGTTTTCCACCTGAACCTAATGAATGTCCCTAATATACCACTTTCTGGCTCTGTGTTTCCATCTTAGGCCTAGCTCATAGCTTTCCCAATAGAAAAACTTGTAACTGTTATAAACGAGATTGCATTACTTTCATGGAGGTTGGGGATTTTGAACTATACTATGGATTATTCTTTCCCTTGCTAATAATAAACAACTTATAATTAATACTAGATAAACCAAGTGGAGTTTTTACTTTTTTATATAATCTCTGTGAGTAGACTATTACCCTAACAGAGATGGTTTTATTAAACCACTGATTTTGTGTCCTGCTGTCAATACTCAAGGAAAGAGTTGTTACAGATAATGTTGCTGATAAATTGATGATGAGAAGAACCAAAGTCTTAAAATTTTATTAAGAGTCAAATGGGGGCAAATTTCTGACCAAAGCTCTTGAATTAAAAATTTAGCTGAACAAAAAGTAGAAAAAATATTAATACTCAGAGACTGGGAAATAATATATGAGAAAAGGTAAAAAAATACTTCAACTGTTAAGCAACTGAGCAGTTCATTATAGGCATTCACTCTGAAGTAATAAAATAATAAGCTGAATTAATTAACATTTTCCATTTATCTTTGCTGTTTTTGTCCACACTGTAGAGGTCTCTTAAATGAACATTAAACTCATTAACAAAAGAAAGGATCCTTTCCAACTAATCTAAAGATATGCAAACATCAACATCTATTGGAACATACAGGGCTTCACCAATGGCTCCAGTGGTAAACAATCCTCTGCAATGCAAGAGACACAGGGGAAGTGGGTTCAATCCCCGGGTGGGGAAGATCCCCTGGAGGAGGAAATGACAACCTACTCCAGTATTCTTGCCTGGAAAATCCCATGGACAGAGGAGCCTGGTGGGCCACAGTCCATGGGTTGCAAAGAGTTGGACATGACTGAGCATACCACACTATTGGAATACATATTGCATTTAAATGCTCAGGGGCAGAAGGATGATATATTTTTATTATCATTCCAGAGGCAAAAAAATCTCAGGGCTATAATTTAAGGAATAAATAGTTCTAAAACATAACTCTTTATAAAGGCATTACAATAAGCCTGACATCATGTCTTTAAATACTCACACTTTTAAATCAAATAGTTCATATACACAAGAGTTAGAAAAAAAAAAAATCCAGGGTCCCAAACATTCTAGGATGGGCTATTGGAGATTAAAAAAGAGGATGAATGCAGACTTATTTTCTGCTTTCTGTCTAGGGCAGTAGTTCTTAACATTTAGAATGCATCAGAACACTGGGGCATGTGTTGAAAATGCAGCTTCTCAGAACTCACTCTGCATAAGATGAAATATGAGATGCCTGTGAGACACACAGTTGGAAATGTCAAATATGTCCTCGGTCAGGTAGACCTGAAGAAGAGATGTGAGCCGGGCTTAGAAATGACATGTTTCTAGGTGATGGGGAGGTCTAGGGCCAAGCTGTAGAACAATTTACAAAGCAGAATTACATGGACTCATGTGAAGGTGCCAATAACCTAACTCTGCCAAATTCTCTGCATTTAGATGGTAAAACTGGTCTTGGGAATACAATGGCTTGGGTAAGTTATTTTCATGCTTTAGCACAGAATCAGAGAGTGTCACAGGTGGAATGGAGCCAAGAAATCATTTCATTCAAGCTTATTAATTTATCAGCAAAGAAACTTCCCCAGAGAGATCAAGTGACAGAATCAGGGGCTACAGAGTTTGTTGCAGAGTCAAGACATTTCAGTGTTTCTTCCAATCTATTACATAACATCTAAACCAACTTTTGAATCACTGTTGACTCTGATACTAAGCAGAAATAACACAAGCACACGTAATTCCAAAAGAAAACTTAGCTGTAAGGAAAGTACCTAAGAGGCCAACACCCGTCTTCCTTCAAACTACAGAAGTGGCTGCTCTGCAAATAAGGTCTTGAACTGTAATAATTTACACAGCAGTAAGAGAAGAAGCAGCTTAGCTAACTTTCTCTGAACTGGGCTTGATTTAAAGTTATAACTCCTGTGTGTGTTCATGGGTATGTGCGTGTGTGTGTGTGTGTGTATGTCTGAAAACAGAAAATGCCAGGGGATAAGAACGCAGTTGGAAAATGGAACTTTAGGTGACAAAAACATGTTAGAAGTGGACAGGTCACCTTGTATTCTTCTTGCCAATTTAAGGTTAAACTTGCAGGTAAAAGGTGTTATTATATTGACATGAGTTTGTTTTCTTAGAGCTCTGTGGAATTATATCCCTAGTTATGATTTGTCTATGTACTCGATGGAATACAAGTAGGGGGTTTATGCCGATAATAAAGGTCACCATTTAAGGCATAATCCTTTCTAGGTTTGGATTGGTTTATGACTGTATTCATTTTCTATTGCTGCTTAACTAATTATCACCAATCTAGCTGCCTAAGACAGTCCTCACTTAGGAATCTCACAGTACTCTAGGTCAGAAATCATGCTTGGATGAGCCATCTACTGAGGGTCTCGCAGGCCAAAGTTTAAGCCAGCCTGGGCTCTTACCTGGAGGCCCTGAGGAAGATCAGTTTCTGAGCTCATTCAGGTTGTTTACAGAATTCAATTTCTGTGGCTGTGGGTCTGACATACTGTTTCCTTGCTAGCCATCAGCCAGAGGCTACTCAGCTCCAAGGAGCACCCCCCACATTCCTTCTTACTTGCCCCCATCATCGTCAAAGCCAGCCACATCAAATCCTTTTCACACTTCAGATCTCTGTGATGTCTTCTACTACCAGATGGAAAACACTGAGGTTTTTTAAGTCCTCACCTGCCTAGGGAGCAGGTCATATCTAGCTAATTAATTTCCAAATCTTAAGGTCAATCAACTTGAGATTTAATGACATCTCCAAAATCCCTCCAAAGCAATATTTAGATTTCTGTTTAACTGAATAACCAGAAGACAAGAGTCTCAAGAGACCGTCTTTAGAATTCTGCCTGCCACACAGCATTTTTCCTACAGCACAAAATAGCAAAACTGAGAGCATTCTTTGGACTCATGATATTCTGAAAATTTTTTGCAATATCCCTTAATGCTAAGTATACTGGCAGTTTCACGTCTCTGAAACTTCTTTGTCCTTTTTATGACAACCAGTTTCCTCATTTGTGTTGGTAATTCCACCTTTGTTAAGTTCCTCTGGCCTCATTCCTTCCATCTCTAGAATGCTGGCAGTGTCGACCACTCTGAGGATCAGTGGTCTTCTAATTACATCTGAATTACATCTGAAGTCGCTCAGTCATGTCCAACTCTTTGCGACCCCATGGACTGTAGCCCACCAGGCTCCTCTGTCCATGGGATTCTCCAGGCAAGAATACTGGAGTGGGTTGCCATTTCCTTCTCCAGGGGATCTTCCTGACCCAGGGATCGAACCCAGGTCTCCCGCATTGCAGGCAGATGCTTTAACCTCTGAGCCGCCAGGGCATCTTTCTAATTACATCAATTACTTCTAATTACAGTGCTAACAAAATTAGAACTCCTGGGACTTCCCTGGCAGTCCAGTGGTTAGGAATTAGTGTTTCCATTGCAGGGGGCATGGGTTTGATCCTTGGTCAGGGAACTAAGATCCTGCATATCATGTGGTACAACCAAAAAATAAATAAATAAGAATGGATTAAAAAATTAGAACTCCTTTCTTGTAAAAACAATGATTAGATGCAGAATATGATAGCAGTTAAGAGAACTTAAAAAAAAATTGATGCTACTTTATAGCATGTTTGTATTTTGTGAGAATTTTATATTTTGTGAGAATGTGAGGGACCCAAATACTATTAGGTAGCCAAGAAGTATATTATCTTGGGCACATTATTATAACAGGGTAGGGTAACTATGTGAAAGCAAGGGTATAAGTATCAATTTCCAAAGGAAATGATGATAATGATAATGTTGTTATTTTAAGTCATTTATTTAACCTCAGGCTATGGCAGAGGCTTTTTAAACTGTTGTTTCTATAATCAGGAAGATCCCTGTTTCTCTTTCACTCTGTTCATTCTTTCACTAAGGATGTAAAGATTATTTCAGGTATCTTGTATCTAAGGGGGGGCGTAATGAATGATCTCAGTTTGTGAATTTGTGATGATCAAAGTATAATCTCCTATTCCCACGTGGAAGTTTCTGGTTTCTGTATGTTCTCCAGTGCAGTCCCATTTTCTGTTTTTGCTTGTGTCTTTGGTTTTGTGTGTGTGTGTGTGTGTGTGCACACATGTATGTAATAGGAAGAGAGAGCTGAATATTTCCCATACTTTTTTGGGAGGATAACAAGACAGTTGATAGTATCTTTGTGGTAATTTAATCAGCATCCAGATTCTTTTCGCACCAAGAAGTCTTTCTTCAATATCCAGACCATGATACACATAGAACTGGAAGTCTAGTTCACATTTCTGGTATAAATGTTATTTTAGAGGTACATAACCCTAAACATAATATAGCATCATTTTGCATACTATTTTCAAATAAAAATTATCAAATTATAAGAACAAATGTTTTACTAAATATTTTATTTGTGCAATCCTGTTATTTTCACTTTTGCATTTTACTTTTTTTAAAAATGGATATTTATATCACTTTCAATTTTTTCATAGTAGAAAACAATGCTGCAAAAGGTGGAAATATCAGGGCATTGGTTATTCACATCAACTGCAGTAGATATTCCCAAATTGCTTTCCAAAAATTTTTTTATCATTTAAGTCTGTGATGTACAAGATGTTTAATTGTTCCATATACCTGTCAGAGTTGATATCATCACACTTTTTTAAACTGAGTGGTATAAATTGGTATTTAATTTGCTATTAGTTTTTATTTCTCTGAAACTAAGTGAACTTGTCACCTTTTTTTTTGTCCTTGGATATCTTATTCTATAAATGAGCTGTTCTTTTATTTTGTCCATTTGTCAATTGTATAATTAT
Source organism: Bubalus kerabau (assembly GCF_029407905.1). Taxonomy (NCBI): domain Eukaryota; kingdom Metazoa; phylum Chordata; class Mammalia; order Artiodactyla; family Bovidae; genus Bubalus; species Bubalus kerabau. The sequence continues at coordinate 118,199,790 of NC_073624.1, forward strand.
TTTGTTAATAATCTTTTACTAGTTCTAAGGATGGTGGAACTCCTACCAGCGTGTTATGGTATTTTGCCAGTGTGTGTTTTTTTTTCCAGTATGATTGTGCATGGATAGCTTTATTGTGGTCCAACATATCCATCTTCTGTTTGGTACTTTTATTTACTTATTTTTCCTCACCTACAATTATGAACATATCTTTCAAAGATTTGATGTTTTACTTTTTCACAATGTCTTAAATCCTCATGGGAATTAGTTTTTGTGTCTAGAGTACAGTTTTAATATTTATGGCTAATCTATTCCAGAACAATGTGACAGTTATAATCTACTGACTACAATACCAATTTCGTCACACATCAGGATGACATAAATGTGTTTGTTTTTCCATCTAATTCTGAACTCTCTATTGTTTCTGCACTGCAATCTCACTACGTATAACATCCATTTGTCAAACAGTTCTTGTCTATTCTTGTGCCTTGATTTTCATATAAATCTTAAAATTGAGTTCCATGAAAACATCTATTTGGATTTTAATCAAGATTACTTCCAACTCATATACCTGGAGTGATGATACTGACCTTTCTACCCACGAACATCTTTCTTATGATTCTTCATTTGAGTTTTAACATTCCACATGAAATTTTTTTTTCCATAAAACCTTACACTTCTTGTTATATTAGTACTACATAGGACTGTATATACTTTTGTTGCATTACATTATAAGTGCAACATTTACAATTTTTTATTGTTCTGGTTTTGGATCCTTATAAACTAGCAACTTTACTGCATCCTATCTTCACTTCCAGTGGTATGTTCGTAGAGTCTATACAACTATCTATTTAGATATCATCTGAGAATGAGTTTTGCTTCTTCCATTCCTGCTTTTAAAGAGAAAGCTTCCAATATTTGATCATTAAGCAAAGCAATTGTAGATTCTGATACATAAATTATCAGTGTATGGAAGTTCTTTAGTCCTTGTTTTTATATAACTAGTATTTTTAAAGCCAATAATTGGCACTGAATTTTGCAAACTATTATTCTGTATTGAAATTTCTCATATTTTTCTCTAATGATGATTTTCTGAATTAAAATCTTTCCTGGGATTAACATGACTTCATCAAGTTTGGAGTTGGTTTGCTAACATCTTCCTATTACTGAGTTTATAATGATTTTTGTTTCTTGCTATACTGTCTGTAAAACTCTGTGAGCCTAGTATTTTTATGTGTATTTGGGTAGAAACAGGATTTTTTTTTAAGTTCTAGATGTAAATTACATTTATTAAAAATAAAAATTCCTTGTGAGTCACTTTTGTTAAATGTATTTTCCACTTTTTCAATGTTTTCATTCATTGTCTTAAAGTTTTCATTAGCATCACATTTTCATTCTACTTTAAAGGTAATTTATCTTTTTAAAAAACTAGTCCTTTCAGTTAGTCAATTCTCTTGCTTCAACAAAGTGCACTGGCTTTGCACTAGCATTGTTTTTGTTTCTGTATTTTTGTCTTTAAATTGTGGGCAAGTCACTGCTGCTGAATACATTTTCTCATCTCTGAAGTGACTATTTCCTTTTCAGCTCACATATGTTCAATTAGGCTCAAGTAGCAAGGATCAAAATTTTCAAAATGGAAAAACCAAAACCAAGAAATCTACAGGTTTATCTTTCTGAACCAGTGAATTACCTATAACAAATATTTTCTTTGGAAAATGTGTTAAGAATCAGAAAGCTTGTGCCCTCCACAACAGATTAAAACTTTCAAAGTCTGACATTATCTCTGAGAATCAGCAATTCACTATCCATAATTAAAGACTAATATTATAATATATTTAAAGAAAGCTCTTCCGGAATCCTTTACTACTTGAGCATATTTCATTCTCTGTCAACATCATTTATGTGGTTCCTGACCTCATGCTGCATGCCACAGTTAAAATGTAGTGTCTAAGGAGTTAAAGGGTATGTACTTTTTTAAGTATAAAGATCATTAGTTAGAAAACATGAACAGAAATAATCCTGTATGTCCTGCCATCAAGTAGATTTAGTAGAGATCTTGCAAATACCTCATTTAAGAAAAGTAGGTTAGCATGAAATATATTAATTCCAATCTAAATATACAAAATAGAATCCAAAAATATTTGCAGCAGCTCCAAGAGTGTTAGGTGACTAAATACATGTCACATGTCAGTAAGGTCCCCTGAGATACCTACTTCAACAGGTTCCCTCTGGTCCCATTTCTACGATACTTTTTATTCATGTAAATATTATTTACACTTTTGGGCTGTTTAAAGACCCAGAACATTCAGCAAATAAGTGATTTTGATCAATACTAAGGAGCAACTGTTACTGTTTCCAGGCAAAGTGCTCTAACTTTGGAATATGAACTGGAATAAAAAAAAAAAAAAAATCTCTGAATTAATCTAAAAAACAAAATTACAGACCTAAACACTTGGAGTAAAATGAAAAGTATTAGAAAAACATTAACTTTTAGAAAGGCTGACTCATTGTTACCATTAATTATTTGCCTCTTGAGAGCAAGAACGTGTATATATTAAGATACCTCTACTGCTGCTGCTGCTTAAGTCGCTTCAGTCATGTCTGACTCTGTGCAACCCCATAGAGGGCAGCCCATCAGGGGTGCCATTGCCTTCTCCGAAGGTACCTCTGCTGCTGCTGCTGCTGCTAAGTCGCTTCAGTCGTGTCCGACTCTGTGACCCCATAGACGGCAGCCTACCAGGCTCCCCCGTCCCTGGGATTCTCCAGGCAAGAACACTGGAGTGGGTTGCCATTTCCTTCTCCAATGCGTGAAAGTGAAAAAATAAAGTGAAGTCGCTCAGTCGTGTCCAACTCCTAGCGACCCCATGGACTGCAGCCCACCAGGCCCCTCCGTCCATGGGATTTTCCAGGCAAGAGTACTGGAGTAGGGTGCCATTGCCTTCTCTGGAAGATACCTCTAGTACAATTTAAATTGAACTATCCTTCACACTGGACTTATTTAGTGACAGGACTGGATTATATTTTACCACCTTCTTACTTATTATAGTAGATTGTATAGTTTCTCTCTCACTGGCTGTTGCAGAAAGCTAAATGTGAACTACCAGATGAAGCAATAAAATTCCTCTCTTCTGATAAAACTCCTATTCAGGAGAAAGTGACTAAGGGTCAAGGGTCAACAGTGGTTCAACATTTACTTCACCATATGAAACACAAGAAACATGTACAATCTTAAAGATGAATATAGAGTCCAAATAAAATCATTTTTAAAATCTTGTTTATTGTCATCGTTTACCATGAGGAGATGCAGTTTATTTACACCAGCAGCCATAGGGGCAAGGGGAATACACAGTTAGTTAGCAATCTGTATAGGATGGACTACTTATGCAAAAATAAGACTCTCCAAAACAAAGGACAATGAGTTTCACTATACTTCCCCAATGATCCCAGCATGCGACAATGCCAGGCAATGGCCCCTGGGCATGCGGTGGTGGGAACTAATGTATGGAAGAAAAAGTCACAAACCACAGAAATTTGTAAAGAACCCCTCCCCCCCCATACATACACACTCAGATACATAATAGAATTACAGGGTGAGCAATACACTTATGAGGAGATTAGGACAGGAATTCTGCTGTTAAGAGGAAAGATAGGTAAGCAAAGGGAGAGTTCCTAACAACTGTCAACTACATGGTAGGGAGAATTCTCTCCCTCAAAATGAAAATAGTCTATCCTCTCAGGGCACCTGTTAGACCTAGCCCACCTCATACTCAATCAGGGGGCCACTGCCCTAATAATGGGGGGTAAAAGAAAAAAAAAAAAACCCACAAACCAAGAGGGAGGTAATGTGAACCAACCACTACTCAAAACTATTTCCAATTCTTCCTTCTAACCAGGAGAAAAGGCCAGAAAGGAAACAGTAATGTCACAATCTGAGCTCCCTCTCTGAAGTAAGAGTGGACCATGACCTTAAGTTTAGCCTGTTTCCCAGACATTATTACAGGTAGGCCAGAGTCTCACTTAGACCCTCCTTTCCTTCTGCATCTCCTTAGAAGGAGATGTTTATTAAAAAGTCAAGGGCATGTAACCTCAAATTATTTTAGTTGTTGCCAAGGTCTGACTTTTTAAACAGTTATTACAATTCTGGAAGCCCAATCTGTAGCTAGGCCCTGACCCTGAGCAGGACAACTCTAGAGGGAGAATGCAACAATAAACAGCCCCAAGGCCTCATTACTATGCTTCCCTTACCCCTGTAGAGTGTGCAACCCAATCAGTCCAAGGAACAGTCCAAACAGTTCCTTCTGGGAGAAGGAAGGATACATGCACAGCAAGGGTTAGAGAAAATGGATCAGGACCTACTCCATTCCTGTGTGTCAGTCCTTTACTGCTGTTCTGCTCAGGTCCTAGAGGCAGTATCCAAGTGGAGGTGGGAAGACAAAACTTCTCAGAAAGTAAGACACAGCAGGAAGCCATACCAGCAAGGCAGTCCTACAGGAGAAATGCTTAGGTATGACAGTGCTTATCATATACAAAAAAAATTACTTTCTCCTCCCATCCCAACCCCAATAGAGGGAGCCATAAGAAAGATTCTGCTCTCTCTCACAAACACAAGAAAACAAAACAAACTTAAAAGAAGTCAAGGAAAGGGAAACTGGGCAGGCTTCAGAAGCAGGAGAATCAAGAGATAAACTAAAACTGGTCAGCGTGAATGAAGAGTGGCTGGCAGCACCCGGGGTGATGAGCTGCACCAGATAGGCAGTGGAGCAGGGACTGGAGGATGTGGGGCCAAGCCAGAAAAATGAGGCTGGGCCCCTTACTGGAGCACAGAATGAGGTAAGAAAACATTTCAAATAAAGCAGCACCGTTCCCGCTCATCTTGGGGGCTCCCACCCCTCTACACAGCATAAACTTCAATCAGGGAGTCAAGTGGAGAGTAGTTTTGATACACAGCTCACAGTTCCCATCCTCCCCTACCCCATTTGCTAAAACCAGGGGGTTTCTGGGGGTCCTTTCCTTGAAAGATCCCGTCCTTCAAGCAACAAAAGGACAGCTCTTGTCAGGAAAGTCCAAAGGGGACTGAGGGGAAAGCACTGCCCCGTGTGAGAGGCAGGTGGTGACCATCTAGATGTTCACCACAACAAAACCCTGTGACTGCCCAACCCAAGGAACAGGGGTGTTCAATAGGATACTGCACAGTCAGATGAGAGATGACCCAGTATTGCTCCTTGGCTCCCAGCACATTACTGACTACAGTTGGAAAAGGTCCCCTCTGGGCTCAACTTTGAAAGCTCAGCCTCCTGGCTAGCCATGATGCTCTTCCATAGTGACCTGGCATAATAACCAAGTTAGACCCACAGACTGGCAAGGTAACTAGTGACTCAAGAGTAGGAAAATGCCCCACTGAACTGCTGTCCACAGCATAATACATCCAGTTAAGAATCCTGCAGTTTGAAAGATCGTGCGTAGTTGCAGCAGGCCCTGCTACCTCCCCAAGGAATCATTACTCAATCCTCAGCCTGCTTGGATAACCAAGTTGTCCAACTGCTAAGCCTATGCCACCACATGCAGTGCAAGAAAGCAGGCCCTGTTCAGCAAGATGCTAGCCCAAGTCCCCAAGTCCGTTGACGTCATTTTTAAATGCTGGACCTTTGGGAAACTGGTGACTTTGAGCTTTTCTTCTCCTTGCAGTCAGGACCACAGAGCTTCTCCTACAGATTCGGTCAGGAATTCTTTTTCATAGTTTTCCTAGACTGGAATGCCTAGTATCCAGCTCTCATCACTGACTTGGATCTGTCTTGAAGAAACCCAAGGCTGAGAGATCAGAGGTGTTGTCCCACTGCGGCCCAACGATAAAGGCCTGTCCATCAGTTATGTCCAAACTGTCAGTTACCCAGAAAGCCCTTGACACCAGGCAGACAGAAAGGCTGAGGAACCAAAGAACTTTATATGCTGGGTGCACAGCTGCTCACCTGCGCACTGGGGACAGACAGTACAGGGTTCTTGTGCACTAGAAATCAACCGCGGCACGGGGAGCTGGATCCATAGTACAGCTCCTCCTGATCAGGATTTCAAAGCTGACCCAACATAATACACTTAAACAAGGATCTGAATTCCTAAATTCTCCACTTCGGGTTTTTAAAGGGTAGGATCTTCAATGGGAATTGGGACTTTTGTCTGATTTTTTTTTTTTTTTTTTGCTTTTTTCTACTTAGCTACCTAACTTCTCAAAACCACAGGACTGGTCTATGTTATTGTCCTGGTCACCCTCGGACTCTCACGTGGCGGCTACTGGAACTCTGGAGGTGAGCGTTGCAGCTGCTGATCAGGCCCATTCCCAGATTCTCCAGGAAGGGAGCAAAGCGGGAGGCGACACGCTCCTTTATCTTCAACTGGCTGAATGCCAAAATCCTTCACGTTACCAGTCTCTGCAAATTCCAGGTAGAAGTAGCCACACTTGACTGCCCGGTGCACCTCAAAGCAGAAGCCCAAACAAGAATCCTCTATCAGGTCTACGTATATCTCCTGAGCGATGGCCTCCAGCTTGTTAGTATCCAGGTTAGCCAAGGAAATTTCCTCCATTTTAATCTGTAAACGGCCGTGGAGAGAGCGCTCGGATTACTCACAGCTGCACCGGCGGCAACACGTCGGGCTCGGAGGGCCGCGCCTAGGCCTCTAGGCCTGTCAGGGCCGCGTCTTCAGCGGCGAGTGCGGAAGCCTCCGCCGCGGCAACGTCAGGAGAGCAGCAGTCAGCGGCGACTGCTCTGGAATCCCAGGTCCTTCCGTTTTTCCCGGCGCTTCCCCGGGGCTGGGACGTGCAGCTCGGGCTGGCCGGGACTCACCGCCGCCACACGGTGTGGGTGCCGCTCTCCGCCGCCGCGGTCTCTTCCGCTGGCTGGTCCCGGCTTAGCCCCGCCTCCCCACTTCCGCTCCTCAGCTCGCCTGCGCACGGGCGGCGCGCAGACGCGCGGGGCTCGTCCCTGCGCGCAGCTGCCTGGCGAGCGTTGGCGTTCAGGAAGATGGGTGGAAAGAAACTAAGATACGTTAGACTTTCATTATCTGTAGTGGTAAAACGGTGCTAAGGATGCTATTTTATGTTGTTTTGTTTACAAATTTAAGCATTCGCTATGGAATTCAGCACCTGTGCTTGATCAATTCCCTCTTAAAAAAGACAGACGACAACTATGTGCATGTTCGTGGTATGAGCTGAAGTACAGTTCTAGCATTTGTTCTCCGGGTGTTTGAAAATTTGACGTGCAATTGACTTATAATCATTTATACCACTGCCCCGCAGTTGTCATTTAAATCCACTAGATGGTGCAAGGAAACAAATGACAGTATAATTTTTATCTTTGTTTTTTTTTTTTTTTTTGAATGAAAAACTAGGCACTAAAGACATAATTCGTATGTATTGATCACATGAACCTAAGGCATTTATCTCATTTATAAGACCATTAAGCCAGTGATTGTAAGTAGATCATCATATATATCTCTAAAATAATTCAAAGATAAAATTATGAATATTCTCTATTGAAGAGAGACCAAACCTGATCTACCTTAAATACTGGGATGGAGGTAAAGGAAGCCTTTCCTAAAATTCTGCAGCATGAAATAATGGGGTCTTGAACCAGTATGAAAAGTTAAAGTATTCGTCGCTCAGTCATGTCAGACTCTTGCCAATGTCATGGACTGTAGCCTGCCGGTCTCCTCTGTCCATGGGATTCTCCAGTTAAGAATACTGAAGTGGGTTGCCATGCCTTTTTCCAAGGGATCTTTCCAACCCAAGGATCAAACCCTGAACTCCTGCACTGCAGGCAGATTCTTTACCATATGAGCCACCAGAGAAGCCCTGCCTATCTGGGCTTAAATCTTAGATCCAACATTTAACAGTTCTGTTTCCTCATCGGAATAAAGCTAGTTCCTATTTCATGGTTAAAATTAAATGATAGTTAAAACAAACAAACAAACAAACAAACATTGTGACAGCTTCTTACATGTAAGCAAGTATTCAATAAGTGTCAGCTGTTTTAATCATATTAGTTATGAATTTGAATATAAGAAAATTTTCCTGTATCTTGTTAGTCTTTTTTATGCCCCCCCAACTCATCACTGTGAAATAGAGTGGCATCTTGTACCTTTATACTTTATCACAATACAGTTTTAGCCAAAGAAACAAAAACTTTAAAATTATCTATTTGTATCTGTCTGATGCTATAATTCCCTTTCCAGAATAAAAGAAAATATAGATGTGTATCTTTCCAGACAGGTACAAATAAGGATTTTCTAATGTATATAATCATCAGAATACTACTAAATAGTTTTAAAATTCATTCATAGAATCACACTTTATATTTTTATGAGCAGAGGGTTAAGTACTAGTTTAACTTATTAGTTGATGAGTGTTTGCTGCTGCTGCTAAGTCGCTTCAGTCATGTCCGACTCTGTGCGACCCCATAGATGGCAGCCCACCAGGCACGCCCGTTCCTGGGATTCTCCAGGCAAGAACACTGGAGTGGGTTGCCATTTCCTTCTCCAGTGCATTAAAGTGAAAAAATAAAGTGAAGTCGCTCGGTCGTGTCCGACTCTTCACAACCCCATGGACTGCAGCCCACCAGGCCCCTCCATCCATGGGATTTTCCAGGCAAGAGTACTGGAGTGGGGTGCCATTGCCTTCTCCGGATAAGTGTTTAGCCAGTACTTGTCCACATCCAAATTTTCTGATTGTGTATTCTATCACCTTAAAAAACACAAATTGACAGATATAGAGAATTTTGAAAGCCTAAGCTATTTAAGACCCATGCATGACAAAATTTTTTTTATCTAGGATGTAATTTTTTCCATTGTAGCCTTTGTGCAATTTATACATTTGTCATACATAAATTGGTACCATGTTTTGATATAACTTGGAATCTGCATATTATGTGCTAAGCCATAAAATATAAGATTAAGTGCATACATTCTTGAGTCACATGGCCTCCCTTCTACCAGTTACTATTTTTGTGAACTTGCCTTATCTACTTAACTTCTGTAAATCAGTTTTCTCATTGTAAAATGTCAATAACATTTTCATCATACAAGGTTGTGGTGAGATTTAAACTTGACAATGAATTTAAAAGTCTTCACAAAGTGTCAAACAAATAGTATATAATATTGTTTACCTACCAATTACATGCCTCGTTAGGTAAGAAAATAGATATAAATACAATCATTTCCACTCACTCATGCTTTCTTCAAATTTCATTTATATCAATGATTCTCAGAAAATCTTCATGTGTATATAACCACTCAAAGATCCTTTTAAAATATAGATTATGATTCGTTAGTTCTGAAGTAGTACCTGGGTTTCTGCATTTCTAACGTACTTTGATGCTGCTGGTTCCTGAACAACACTTGGGTAACAAGGAATGAAAAGAGCTTAATTGTGGACAACTATTCTTCATATTGTTTTACTCCCATATAATTTATCTCACTGAATTATTGTGAGAACCTTTGCATACTTAATTTTGACAGAAGTGACTATTTTCCTGCCTCTTAAATCCTCCTTATATTGTAAAAGAACTCAAATTGTCAGTTTATTTAATGAAAAAATAAAGTTTATTCAGAACATATGTGAGACCATCATAGTAATTAGAATACAAATAATCAGGACTAGGACTAGATTTATATTTCTTGTCAGTATTTTATTATATTTACTCTTAGAAAATGAACATTCTTATCACGCTGAAAATTTGCACTTATGCTCATTAGCACCTTGTCACCTCCTTTTACTTGTATCATTTAAAATTGCCTTGCCTGCCTGCTTGCTAAGTCACTTCAGTCATATTCAACTCTTTGCGAAGCTATGGACTGTAGTCAATGAGATTCTCCAGGCAAGAATATTGGACTGGGTTGCCATGCCTTTCTCCAGGAGCTCTTCCCAAGCTAGGGGTTGAACTCCTATCTCTTACATGTCCTTCATTGACAGGTGGGTTCTTCACCACTAGAGCCACCTGGGAAGGCCCTAAAATTCCCTTGCTGCTGCTGCTACTGCTAAGTCACTTCAGTCATGTTCGACTCTGTGCGACCCCATAGACAGCAGCCCACCAGCCTCCCCTGTCCCTGGGATTCTCCAAGCCTTACGTCTTGTTAAAAATGTACTCAAATTCTTAATATTAAATCAGTGACATATTACAAAAAAGAAATTAGAAAGAACTTAGTTCCATTCCAATTAATACGGTTGAAGGTATTTAAGCCTTTGGTATACAAATATTTTTAAAAGCAGAAACTCTCCATTATCTAAATCATTTTTCTCAATACAAAGCAAGTAACAGGGATTTGATTCTTCATAAATGAGTGATCTTCAAAGGATATATACATCATATATGATTAAAATATTTAGTGTACAAATTAAGAGAAGTAAAAATATATTGAAATTTAATTGTCTTTGATTATTCTTTTGCCATTCAATAATAATAATGTCCTTTACTGCAGATGGGTTCTTTATATATTATCCTATGTTGCTGGTAATTCTCTGCATTGCTACATATTTTAGCTTGGGAACTCGTTGTTTGAATCTAGTTGGTTTCCAGCAGTTCATGGGAGATAATGATATGACATCAGACTTAGTTGATGAAGGAAAAGAATTAATCAGATGAGAGAAGAGAAAAAGGCAATGACAAGAAGAAGGTGAAAATAGAAGAATAGAATGGAAAGAGTGTTATGGACACAGTAGAGAAGATTCCACTAGAAACAGAAACATTCATATTGACCTGAAAGAATCAAACTTCTCAGAAATGAGTACCAACCGATCGACATCTAAATATACCAGGGCTAATAATAGGACATAAAGGGACCAAATAGAACTTCTTCAGGATGTGGAACCTTTGGATTTTAATGCAGAAGTGTTCACTGATGACCCTCCTGAATCTGAATCAGGAAAGTATCAGCCTGGTGGACGATACCTCTCAATGTCTCGCAACAGAATATTTGATGATGTTTAAAGTCTGTAGGAATTTATGGAATAGCTAACCAAGATCAACAAACAAGTTCAGTCTTTATGAACATCCGTCTCTAGAATTAACTACTGAACTCCCAGTGAAAAGTGTCAGGATAAGAAAGATACTAAAAATTAATCAGATCTTAGTGATAATGGCTTATTATTCATTGAATATTGTCTTTATTTCTAATAGGATTTGTTGCATACCATTCCTGAAATGTCTGCCTTAGAAATACAGTTACAATGGAAGGATTTAATTCATGATAAAGATAGTATATGTTGAAAACATATAGTTCAGTTTGTTTCAGATTAATGTTTTCAGGAAAAACTGTTTTAAAGGTTCAAGGAAGCCATAGTTATAACTGAATAATATTATAGTTTTATTATTGTGATTTACATATTCTTTCTAAAAAATATGTTGATCCTTTATTTCCCAAAAAGATGGAGACCTCAATAACAACCGTATTTACAAAACCTATCTTAAAACAAGGCTTACTTACCAGACATAACTGAATGTAGAAAGCCCTTTTTCAACACTGTATGCAAATTAGTTAGGTTTTTGCATGTATATTTAAGACTATACTTCAACTGATAGTGTTTGTATCTTCAGCATGTGTACTTTAATCAGGTGGCGAATTATTCTTTCAGTCTTTGGTAGTAACTGGAAGTTGTCTTATGCTCTTGGTATTGCTTTGTAAAAGATTTTCATTTCATAGAGGTGTGTTCACTTTTACCATTTAGCATAGTGATTTAAGTGTTGATCATTCCCTTCAAGGAGAGTCATAATTTTTAATGGTAAATAGTGGGGTTTTTGTGGCTCAGAAGGTAAAGCTTCTGCCTACAATGTGAGAGACTCGGGTTCGATCCCTGGGTCGAGAACATCCCCCTGGATAAGGAAATGGCAACCCACTCCAGTACTCTTGCCTGGAGAATCCCATGGATGGAGGAGCCTGATGGGCTACAGTCTGTGGGGTTGCAAAGAGTCGGACACGACTGAACGACTTCACTTTAATCATAATATATACCCTGGGAGAATCAGCTCTTGCAAAGAGGAGCATGTTTTAAATTATTTAAAGGTTTCTCGTAGAGACTGAAATTCCATGCTTTTTTGTGTGTGTTCACACAAAACGAAATAGTGACACAGTAGAGTGCACTCAGGGTTACACCTGGGAGCCAAAAGACCTGAGTTGCTGTCCTTTTTCTGCCTCTAACTTCTCAGATGACGTTTGGTCAGGAGGTGAATTCACATTTGTGAAAAATAGACAGCTGGATTTACGTTTTCTGACTGGTCCTTTTAAAACTAAATTTCTGTGAATCAAGTATTCTGAGGGAATTGGTTTCAAAATTAAGAGTCAAGTCAATTCTTCTTTATTGGTTACAAAGTTCAAGTGTTGGATCCTGGGTGTTTTCTTACCACAGACTAATCTGTTCACTGACCTCGGGCATCTTGAAGCACCCCACCATCTTTGGGTTAGGAGCATTGTTTGTCTTGAGAGCACCCAGTGGGTGCTGTCATTATCTTGCCTAACATCTGGAGGTGGAGCCTGCACATGGGCATTTTTAGTTGAAAATATTGTGACTCCTGTCAAATCCATTTTCACCTATAAAATAACTTGACTTGCTTTTCTGTATCTACCTAGGTTTTTAAGGTAATTGAAGAGTAAATCAGAGAGAGAGGTAACATTTGACCATATTGTCTTCTTTTATTAACAGGACCATGCTTTATGTCAGAAATAAACTATATAGTATGATGCCTTTTTGTCTATAATTTTCTGAAAGAAATATATGTGTGTCATAACTCAACTGTAAACATTCACATGCCCTTCCAGGCATGACCAGCTTGAAGTTTCAAATTCATCCTCTGCTGAAATCCATTTTTCAGGATTTGCATTTAAAACCTGATTATCATGCCTTGCATGAGATTCTGAGATGCTGAAATTTGATATTAGATAAGAGTGTCATGCTAAAATTGCAATGTCAAAAATAAATTTATGATTTTAATCTGCCCTACTAAACTGTGATATCAAGGTGACTTAGTGAATTTTGGCATTTATAGCAACTATGGTTTACTATCTACTAGGAAAAAAAAAAACAAAAAAACTGTAATCCTGAGCTAACTCCAGTTAGTAAGCAGTATAGTATGCTAATGTGAAATAACAATTTCAGTGTTTAGTATACCAGTCTTTCTTTAAAAAATGATCTTTTGATAGATCAATTGGTCAGCATCAGTTTGAACTATGTGAAAAGGCTATCTGGAATTATTTCCACATATTTGCATGTACAGGCAAATGTTAAACATATTTTTCAAGTGTTTATGACACTGCCCTTGAAGATCATAAACTATTTCTTAAATAAAAATAATTATTTCTGGCCCCTACCTTTATGAGAGAGTCTGGCTGATAGTGCAGAAAAGGCTATTTGTTACCTTATATGTAAATATAAGGATGGGCTCAGAAAAATGTAAACTCAAACAATGAAGGTAATTTCTGATTAGGCAATACCATTGTGATATGGCAAAAATTAACAGAGACTTAAAAAAAACACTCTTATTTAATAGAATTTCAAACTTACAGAATGTCGTGAGGCTATTACAAATAGTTTCTATATAACTACTCTTCATTCGTTTAATTAACGTTTTGCTCCTTTTACTTTCTCTCTCTGTTTCTCTACCTCCCTACCTTACTGCTGCTGCTGTCCCCTCCTCACTGAAGTTTCCTAATCACAAACTACTCTGAGCTATTATTTTTCCTAATCTATTTCGTCGGTAAATTGAAGACATCATGCCTTGCGTGCATGCTAATTTGCTTCAGTCGTGTCGGACTCTTTTTGACCCTACACACCATAAACCACAGGGTCCTCTGTTCATGGGGATTCTCCAGACAAGAATACTGGAGTGGGTTGCCTTGCTCTCCTCCAAGGGATCTTCCTGGCCCAGGGATCAAACCCACATCTCATATCTCCTGCATTGGCAGGCTGGTTTTTTACCAACTGAGCTATCAGGGAAAGGAAGAAAGTGAAGTCGCTCAGTCTTTCCGACTCTTTGCGACCGCATGGACTGTAGCCTACCAGGTTCCTCCGTCCATGGGATTTTCCAGGCAAGAATACTGGAGTGGGTTGCCATTTCCTTCTCCAGGAGATCTTCCCCACCCAGGGGTTGAACCCGGGTCTCCCGCCTTGTAGGCAGATGGTTTACAGTCTGAGCCACCAGGGAAGCCCTAATAATTGACTATGTGTGTGCCTTAGAAACAGGCATCCTTTTATATCACCACAATAGGATGATCGAAGTTAGGATTTTGACTATTGTTTTAAGTCTAAAATAAAGTCCATTTTCAAATATTGTCAAATGTGCTAATAATATCCTTTATAGTATTTTCCCCCTGAGATCTAATCCAGTGTTATATATTGCCTTTACTTACTGCGTCTATTCAGTCCCCTCTAATCTGTTACAGTTATGTAGCAGAAAATCTTGAGAATAAAAGTGTATTGTACACAAGTTCAAAGACATTCCATTTCAATCTAAGATATTCATATCTTAATATGAATAAATTTTATTCATAATAAAAATATCTTTAAAGATATGCAATTTCCCTAATTATACCTTGATTATGGTAATAATGTGACTTAACAGATTAGGACTCTGTAGTGATGTTGCTTGAAAATGAAGATGATAATGAAGGAAGTTTATCTACCAGAGTAAGTTTGCCATGCTGACATATTAGGTTTTTTGTTTTTTTTTTTAATAGATGCCTTCTGGAACTTCTGTTGCATCACTTTTAAGATATATTTAAGGACAGTAATATTGATTTCATTCCTTCCCTGCTAATGTATGTACTTTAGGAGATTTTGAACTTGCTAACTCTAGTTTTGTCAAGCACAAAACTTTTCAGAAATATAACCCTCAAGGTTGATGAAGAGTTTCTGCTATAATATAAACTGTTGCTTGGGCCTGTCCTGATTAGTAAAACAAGTCTTTTGGTTGCTAGTACTCATGAGAGTAAACCAATAGAAAGTAACATCTAAACATAGGAATTACTGAAAAACAGTGGCTCTCCTTATTTAACCAATCTAACAGAAAAAGGAAGAAATTATAATAATATATTAAAGTCTGATTAAAAAAAAAAACCAACTAAGGCCAGAGATGGTAAATGAATTGTCCAACTAATTGTTGGCAGAATTAGAACTAGATGCTAAGACTTCTAACTTCAAATTTTCTCTCTGTTATACAATGGTATCTCTAATATGTACTTTTTAATTTCAAACTGTCAGTAATGACTATTTCCTATAATGCATTTTGTAAAACACCTTAGAGTCAGCATTAATATGTAATACATCACAATCTTATTGCCAGGTGTAGCATGCACCAGTGGCCAAAAACAAAAAATTAATTTTTTTTTGCTTATGCACAAGGGGCTATAACTCATAAAGTGATGCTCTACACAATGTATTTTTTAATCTTTTTATGTTAGAATTTCAAAAGGAGTATATTTCAGATTAATAAACCATGCATTCCACAAAAAGATCATAAACTTAATTTTGAAATGTATTTTGAGAGTTTTAAAAATCAGAACTTCACAGAAAAGTTTTTACTGCCTAAAAGTGATGTCATTTTGAGAAGTTGTCCAACAAATGGATGTGAAGTTGTTCAGTGCAGCATTGTTTCTTTCTTTTTCCATAACTCTTTGGAACATGGTTCTAGTTTTCAAGCTACAGAGAAGTGTTCATGTAATTAATTGAGCATACTTTTTTCCTAATGACTAATGTCCATTAGGTTTGTTTTTGTTTATCTTTTCCCATCAAGAGCTGTCTCATATTTTCTTAAGTCAAGCTGTTAGACTGGTGGGTGGGATGTCTTTACTTCTTATAGTCCACAGACAGGCATCTGGCAATTGCCACCAAGTGAGAGATTAATTTTCTTGCAAATATCCTGGTAAGGGTAAAATTAAAGACAAATTTAAGTACTAACATGAGGATATCTCAGAATCTCTCACAAATTAAGTAAAGGTTTATTATTATTATTATTATTAAAGTAACTCTGATTTCTCTTTTCGGACTTAAACTCATTTTATATTACCTCTTTTTTTTTTTTTCCCTTTGTTTATCTGAAACTACTCTTTGGTTTTCAGCTCTCAAAGGACTTCCAGAAGTTTGATTTGTCCCTATTGCCAGAGATTATTAGTTGTTTCTAGACGCACTTTTTTATATTTGCTAAAAATTAATTCTTACATTTTCTTACTTTAAGTGCACCGGTCCTCACTCCTTATGGACATCACCATCTACTTGTGCTCCTCATTTTCTTAGGCAGAGTCCAGTTCTATTAAAATTTTATTTCAGCCAGCTGTGAATAAATTCCTAACATAACCCTTAAACATTTCCCTCTTACTTCCTGGCTCGTGTGGTTCTCGTGTGCTTTAAGTGCCTAGGCCTTGTATTTTGTAGAAAAATACAAACATAGATGTGTTTACCATCACTGGCATTTAGCCAAATGCAATGTATATAGTATCTCCTTTTTTTTTTAACGTAAGTTTTTCTTTTATTCAAAAGATCATTCACAAAATACCATATCCATGGATTTACTTTCTGTCATATAGCTGAATGTGTTAAGTGTTTGGAATTCCATTCTTACATTTAAAAGTCAGCTGGATTGCCCAGAAGTTTAGATGAATTTGTTTTGTTCTTAATCTTTTCCACATTGAAGCTGTAAGTAGGTCATCTGAAAGCATCAGGTTTGATTACAACCACATAATGCATGTCTTTCTTTAGGTAAGTATTGGTGTTACACAAATGGTTCTTATCTCAGAAGCAAAGATGACAGGTGGAGGAGGACAGGAGGCAGAGTTCTGTGAATTGCTGACACCTGGGGACAGGGAGAAGCCGAGGGCGGCAGCTAACGAGGAGCTGTCTCCTAAGCGCGCCGCCCAGACCTGGCTGCCCCGGCCCTCCAGTCTTGCTGGTGAGGCTCTCTCTTTCCCGGGGCTCTAGATGAGCCCGGACTGCTCCCAGTGGGATGAACTGGGACTCGGGTGCTGAAAAATGTGTTCACACATAGGTGTCTGAGCTCAAAAACTGATAGCTCAGTTGGTAAAATTCCACCTGCAGCAGGAGACCCTGGTTCAATTCCTGTTTGGGAAGGTCCACTGGAGAATGGATAGGCTACCCACTCCAGTATTTTTGGGCTTCCCTTGTGGCTCAGCTAGTAAAGAATCCGCCTGCAATGTGAGAGACCTGGGTTCAATCCCTGGATTGGGAAGATCCCCTGGAGAAGGGAAAGGCTACCCACTCCAGTATTCTGGTCTGGAGAGTTCCATGGACTGGATAGTCCATGGGGTCACAAAGAGTTGGACACGACTGAGCAACTTTCACTTTCACTTTATATAGTAGATCCTTAATACTTTATATACCACCAGGATCTACTGCACAAATTTTAGAATTCAATTTCATTTTTCAGTATTAGTTAAATTGATATTTCATAACTCAGGTTTTTGCCTTAATATTCCTCAATGAACAAAGTGAAAATTTAATTCTTTAAAATAGAATAAAGCTCATTCTGTCTTATGGATCCATTGGACATATGTCCAAATCTAAGCTACATTATAGGATCTTGGTGATCTCATTTTTTCTCTATTTTTTAATGTTTTTCTATTTTATCATTAGAAGGACTATTTCATCAATAGTTATTAATTATTCCTAGTTAAGTTTTAAAATAAAAAAATAAAAAGATGAGACAAATGATGGAATAATCTAGATTCATAGGGGTATGAGAATCATGAAGTTGAGACCAGTGTTTTTGTGAAAAAAGTTGCATTAGAACACAGTCACATGTGTATATGTATTGTACATAACTACTTTTGCTTAAATAGCAGAGTTGAGTGAGTAGTCGCACCTGAGACCATATGGCTTGAAAGCCTAAAATATTCACTACATAGCCCTGTAAGAAAAAGTTTGCTTATGCTATGTTTCTCGTGAAAGTGAAAGTTACTCAGTCGTGTCTGACTCTTTGCGACCCTGTGGACTATCCAGTCCATAAAATTCTCCATTCTGTGAAATTCTCCAGGCCAGAATACTGGAGTGGGTAGCTGTTCCCTTCTCCAGGGAATCTTCCCAACCCAGGGATTGAGCCCAGGTCTCCCATATTGCAGGCGGATTCTTTACCAGCTGAGCCACAACAGAACCCATGTTTCTCTTAGAAGGACAAAATAATAGTGAAGGAATTATTGTTATCCTTGACTTTTGTTATTTTGTTACCCAACTATTGCATTATCTTTCTAGAGGATATAAGAGAAATCTGGAGATACCATCTCTATAACCTGCTTTTAGCTTTTGTTGTTGCTGTTGTTTAGTTGTTCAATCATATCCAACTCTGTTGTGACTCCATGGACTGTATGTACCTCACCAGGCTCCTCTGTCCATGGGATTTCCCAGGAAAAGTTACTGGAGTGGGCTGCCATTTCCTTCTCCAGGGGATCTTCCAGACCCAGGAAATGAATCTGCATCTCCTGTGTCTCCTGCCTTGCAGGCGGATTCTTTACCTCTGAGCCACTTTTTACTGAACACAACCAAGAAATCAGAATTTTTCATTTTCTTTTTTTTTTTTTTTCAGAATTGTTCATTTTCTAACCTTAATAGAATAGAGAAGAAAATTGACAGAGGAGGATGTTTCACAATTATCAGGTGAATTGGAAGATAAATTCTAACAGACAAATAATAGTACTCTAATGTTGATGGTGAAATGGATCATGGATGTGAAATGGATTGTATAAGTGGAATCTTAGACAATGAGACAATAAGTGTTCAGATGACAATATTTAGATGAATTTTCTAGAATATCTGTGTGAACAATATATTTCCTAAAACAAAGAGAGTAGGTGATTTAATCCAGTTGTTATTAAATAGGAAAAACTTCATCAGGAAATGTTTTGCAGGAAGGACTTAGACTATTCTGTTTTGCTAAAATTAGGTGTTTTCATCTTTATTCATTTTTATGATGTTTGTGTGCCAAAATTTACTTGTTACAAAAATTTTGTAATGTTTAAATTTGTTTTAAAATTTAGAATATAGTTGTTTTTGACTATCTTTTTATTTTTGCCTCTGTGAATTATTTATTAAAGGACAAAATTATTTTTCAGGTCCATTGAATCCAGATAACAAATGGTAGTGACAGTTTTCTTGATCCACTGAAAATTAAATATTAATGACAAAAAGAAGACACAAAAAGGAATGAACTTAGGAAAGTTATATTTAGTGGTTTTAATTCATAGTTTTTTAAAATTAGTGTGATAATTCTGCACTTCAAGCATTTGTATTTCTCTGGGAGATAGCCTGTCTGCATCCCAAGCAAATCTCAAGCATTCAACTATAAATAAATTTATTGGCTTTTATAATAAAGCTTTCTTTTAAAACATGCAAGTGGCATGTACCCTTGAAATAATTCTGTGCAGTGAGATTCTCTTCTGGTCAAACATAAATGCTCTCACCAACTTTCTTTAGATCAGAGGTCAGCTTCCCAGAGTTACTTTGTTTTGTAGTTTTTCCTTTGTGTACCTGCCTTTTCCCTTTATTTTTAATTTGAGCAGATACTTCTGTAGATTTGTTTTCATGTACTTAGCTTTGGTTCTTGATAACTTTTCATCATGACTTTTAAGTATATTGTAATGCACCTTTTTCCCTTAGCCCCCAAATACTTGCTCCTCTATATCCCACATATATAAACAAAGCACAGCATAGAATACAAGAAAAGAAAAGATACATATATATATATATATGATACATATATATACATATATATATATATCAGTTCAGTTCAGTTTATTCGCTCAGTCGTGTCTGACTCTTTGTGACCCCATGGACAGGCACGCCAGGCCTCCCTGTCCATTACCAACTCCCGGAGTCCACCCAAACCCATGTCCATTGAGTTGGTGATGCCATCCAGCCATCTCATCCTCTGTCATCCCCTTCTCCTCCTGCCCCCAATCCCTCCCAGCATCAGGGTCTTTTCCAATGAATCAGCTCTTCTCATGAGGTGGCCAAAGTACTGGAGTTTCAGCTTCAGCATCAGTCCTTCCAATGAACACCCAGGACTGATCTCCTTTAGGATGGACCGGTTGGATCTCCTTGCAGTTCAAGGGACATCCTTAAATTATTATGCACTATAATAAAAAGTTACATTATTTTTTAAACTTTCTGTTCTTACACCTGAAATAATAAAGCCACCTTTTTGACACTGTACATATTTACAATTGTTGACATGGGGGAGACAAGCCAAGTGAATAGTTTCAGGCTTAAAGTAGGCAGTTTACAAGTTGACAAACTCTGGGAGTTTGGGCAAACTCCGGGAGATAGTGAGGAACAGGAAGGCCTGGCATTGCTGTAGTCCATGGGGTCACCAAGAGTTGGACACAGCTTAGTGACTGAACAACAAGCTGACAAAGATTTACTCATTTTTTACAACTTTTCACTGCACGGAATCCATTATAATTCTATACAAATTACACTGTATGTTTTTGTTTTTGTTTTTTTAAGGGAACAACAACACAGAAGCAGACAAGAAATATGAGAAAGTTAGGAGAGATCTAACTGGTTTCTAATTTGATGCCAATAACTTTGTGTTAAGGTTTCAAAAGATTAAATTCATTACATCTATCTCTAGCATCTTTAAATTATAAATTTTTCCATATTCATTTTTGCATAAATGGCAGTTAAATTGAGGGACTCTGACGTTACAGCCTGGGCCACTTACTATTTACACAACCCTGCACAATTTTAGTAACAGCTCAGACTTAGTTACTTTGTTAGTAAACTCAGACTTAGTTACTTCATCTTTAAAATGGACATTAATATAGTGCTTTCCTTATAAGGAATTGTAAAAGTAAAATAAAATATAAATTGCTTAAAAGAATTTTGGGCATTAAGTAAGTATTCAGTAAGCATAACTTATTTTTATAGTGACATAGGAGAAATATGGATCTTTGGATTCAAATGATTCTGGTTTTCAATCACTTATTCCTATATTCCATAAAGATTGAATCTTTTCTTTCTTTGTGTTTGGAAATTAAGGTACAATGATAAAGGGATATGATCCTTCTTTCAAGGAGCTACTTAGTGGAGATAGAGGGATAAACATAAATTCATATAACTAAGGATAGCTGCAAAAAGAAGAGAAGTAAAAAGCAAAGGAGAAAAGGAAAGATATAAGCATCTGAATACAGAGTTCCAAAGAATAGCAAGAAGAGATAAGAAAGCCTTCTTCAGTTATCAATGCAAAGAAATAGAGGAAAACAACAGAATGGGAAAGACTAGAGATCTCTTCAAGAAAATTAGAGATCCTAGGGAACATTTCATGCAAAGATGGGCTAGATAAAGGACAGAAATGGTATGGACCTAACAGAAGCAGAAGATATTAAGAAGAGATGGCAAGAATGCACAGAAGAACTGTACAAAAAAGATCTTCACGACCCAGATAATCACGATGGTGTGATCACTCACCTAGAGCCAGACATCCTGGAATGTGAAGTCAAGTGGGCCTTAGAAAGCATCACTACGAACAAAGCTAGTGGAGGTGATGGGATTCCAGTTGAGCTATTTCAAATCCTGAAAGAGCTGCACTCAATATGCCAGCAAATTTGGAAAACTCAGCAGTGGCCACAGGACTGGAAAAGGTCAGTTTTCACTCCAATCCCAAAGAAAGGCAATGCCAAAGAATGCTCAAACTACTGCACAATTGCACTCATCTCACATGCTAGTAAAGTAATGCTCAAAATTCTACAAGCCAGGCTTCAGCAATACGTGAACTGTGAACTTCCAGATGTTCAAGCTGGTTTTAGAAAAGGCAGAGGAACCAGAGATCAAATTGCCAGCACCCACTGGATCATGGAAAAAGCAAGAGAGTTCCATAAAAACATCTATGTCTGCTTTATTGACTATGCCAAATCCTTTGACTGTGTGGATCACAATAAACTGTGGAAAATTCTGAAAGAGATGGGAATCCCAGACCACCTGACCTGCCTCTTGAGAAATTTGTATGCAGGTCAGGAAGCAACAGTTAGAACTGGACATAGAACAGACTGGTTCCAAATAGGAAAAGGAGTACGTCAAGGCTGTATATTGTCACCCTGCTTATTTAACTTATATGCAGAGTACATCATGAGAAATACTGGACTGGAAGAAACACAAGCTGGAATCAATATTGCCAGGAGAAATACCAATAACCTTAGATATGCAGATGACACCACCCTTATGGCAGAAAGTGAAGAGGAACTCAAAAGCCTCTTGATGAAAGTGAAAGTGGAGAGTGAAAATGTTGGCGTAAAGCTCAACATTCGGAAAATGAAGATCATGGCGTCCGGTCCCATCACTTCATGGGAAATAGATGGGGAAATAGTGGAAACAGTGTCAGACTTTATTTTTCTGGGCTCCAAAATCACTGCAGATGGTGACTGAAGCCATGAAATTAAAATATGCTTACTTCTTGGAAGAAAAGTTATGACCAATCTAGATAGCATATTAAAAAGCAGAGACATTACTTTGCCAACAAAGGTTCATCTAGTCAAGGCTATGGTTTTTCCTGTGGTCATGTATGGATGTGAGAGTTGGACTGTGAAGAAGGCTGAGCACTGAAGAATTGATGCTTTTGAACTGTGGTGTTGGAGAAGACTCTTGAGAGTCCCTTGGACTGCAAGGAGATCCAACCAGTCCATTCTGAAGGAGATCAGCCCTGGGATTTCTTTGGAAGGAATGATGCTAAAGCTGAAACTCCAGTACTTTGGCCACCTCATGCAAAGAGTTGACTCATTGGAAAAGACTCTGATGCTGGGAGGGATTGGGGGCAGGAGGAGAAGGGGATGACAGAGGATAAGATGGCTGGATGGCATCACTGACTCGATGGATGTGAGTTTGAGTGAACTCTGGGAGTTGGTGATGGACAGGGAGGCCTGGCATGCTGCGATTATTGGGGTGGCAAAGAGTCGGACACGACTGAGCGACTGAACTGAAGTGAACTGAAGGATTATGAGGTTGGATAAAAATGTGCTTATTTCAGTAGGCATACTCAGAGTGGTCTGTTCTGTGTGCAGAGAAGGGAATATTTTGTAGAAATGTGACCTTTTGTTTAGGACTTAGGAGAGCAATACATATTGCTTGTCAGAAGGTATGAAGTACATGTGGAGTGAGGGACATTTTAGGTGGAGAGAAGATGATGGAGAGAATAGAGGTATGAAATAATATTGTATTCATTATCTGTTAAGTTTCTCACTCTTAGAAGTTATAGCTAGAGTAGAGGAATTGGAGAACAGGATGCAGGAGAGGCTAGATAAAAGCTCTGTGGTCATTGGAGGTTTTTTGGTGTATTTTGCTTTTTCGAGATTTTCATATTGGAAAGGTTATCAATGTGGAAGACGAAATGGAATGTTATAAAACCATGGGCAGGGAGGGTAACTTGTAGACTATTGTAGTCTGCGTGAGAAATCACAGATTCATGAACTAATACAACAGCCCTGAAGATGGAGGAAAGGAAAATTTGTGGTAAATACTAAAGCTCCAAATTGACAGGATTTGTTTGAGTTGTAGTAAGAAAAACCTCACAAAATGATGCTACAAATGAAATGAGATATTTAAATAAAAGTACTTTGTAAGATATAAAGCTCTGTATGATTTTCAGTTGTTATCTACATTTGAGATTATATAATCAATGACTTTAATATTTGTCCTACAAAATATAACTGCTGTCTTCTTTTTAAATTATATTTTTAAATGCAATCTTTGAATGTTTGTATGGAGGCTGTGATAATAATCCTAGTATATTTGTATGAATATATGCCACCTTGATAAGTGTTTCTACAGAACTCAAACTTCTTGTATACTTAAAACGTCTGATCATATTGACTGAGTGTTAAAATTTTACCAGAAAAGAGAACATGTTTACATATACACATGCATAATCAGGTTAAACTAAAGGAATTATTGAAGTAGTAGAGTTACAGGCAAATTTTCATGGTGCTTTAGCTATTTATAGGAATAAAATTGGGGGCATAATTCAAAGTGAATTCGCATGGTACTAATTTTAGACGTGAGGCTCAACTTGCCTTCTTATGCACAGGTAGCTAGGAAGCAGCAAATTAATTTTTAAGTGATAATCATTTTTTCATGGCACTAGCTAAAACTTTTAGTGGCAAAAATCCTGTAAACCTTTACAGACAACTGCCCTGTATGAAATCCAGGTCTTTGACTTATTTACTCTTAGAGGAATCCAGCCATGCCTGGCATGAGTTTAAAAGCATGGAGAGATCTCTTTCTCATATTCCACATTTTGGGCCCATATATGTATTGACATTAGGTCTGCTGCATCTGTTCATGCATTTAAATGAAAGTTAAAGACTTTCTCTTTTGATCAAGTTTTAGTGTTTTCATAATTTATATGCACCACACTATTCTACAAGACTTTGTTTGAGCAATTTTCTCTGTTTTATCTGTCATTGGTATTTTTATGCCTCTTATTCTGCAGCCTTTAAGATGTGATGTGAATAAAAACAGCTTTCTAAATAAAGATTGATTGTCTAGTAACAGTTACACAATAAACAATAGGCTTCATATGAGACTTTTAAAATACATATGTTGGTTTACATGATAGAATGGCACATATCATAATTTATTGAATTGTACACAAAGCAATATCCTTACGTAGATGTTAAAGTTAAATTGGGAATTTTTTAAGAAAAATTTTTACAGATGCTTTGTTCAAATTGCCAAAAACATCTGTGTACGGTGTTTTCTTAATATAGACATTGGAACCACCATTTTTTCCTCATGAAGTTTGATTCTGTCCTACTGAGAGGAATATCTTGTTGGGATTGAATGAACCATTCCCAAGCAAGTCCACAGGTCAAAAATCTGTGGTTATTAAATTTCCTTCCATTAATCTTTTAACAATCTTTCTAACACTTTTTCAGTCCACTGGAATAAAGAAGAATGTTTAGAAAATTTTTTTTTGGTTTTTCGTATAAAAGGGGTTTGTTGGATTTATATTTGCATTACTTCATTAAAAATATGATGTGACAACCTAGAGGGATGGGCTGGGCTGGGGGTGGGAGAGAGGCTCACGAGGCGGGGGAACATACATAGACCAATGGCTTATTCATGTTGATATATGGCAAAAAGCCCCACAATATTGTAAAGCAATAATCCTCCAATTAAAAAAGACTAAAAAATATGACGTGCATTTTAGGAAGAGATTATTTTTATTGATCCTCAGTGAAAAGTGAACTTATGTCTGTAACATATAGTGTTCAGTTCAGTAGTTCAGTAGTGTCTGACTCTTTGAGACCATATGGACCACAGCATGCCAATGCGTCCCTGTCCATCACCAATTTGCAGAGCTTTCTCAAACTCATGTTCATCGAGTTGGTGATGCCATCCAACCATCTCATCCTCTGTCATCCCCTTCTCCTCCTGCCTTTAATCTTTCCCAACATCAAGGTCTTTTCTAAGGATTAAGTTCTTCTCATCATGTAGGCAAAGTATTGGAGCTTCAGCTTCAACATCAGTCCTTCCAATGAATATTCAGGACTGATTTCTTTTAGCACTGACTGGTTTCATCTCCTTGCAATCCAAAGGACTCTTAAGAGTCTCTCCAACACCACAGTTCAAAAGCATCAATTCTTGAGCTTTCTTTATTGTCCAACTCTCACATCCATACATGACTACTGGAAAAACCATAGCTTTGACTAAACGGACCTTTATGGCAAAATAATGTCTCTGCTTTATAATATGTTGTCTAGGTTGGTCATAGCTTTTCTTCCAAGGGGCAGGCGTCTTTTAATTTCTTGGCTGCAGTCACCATCTGCAGTGATTTTGGAGCCCAAGAAAATAAAGTCAGCCACTGTTTCCACTGTTTCCTCTTTTATTTGCCATGAAGTGATAGGACCAGATGCCATGATTTAGTTTTTTGAATGCTGAGTTTTAAACCAGCTTTTCTACTCTCCTTTTTCACTTTCAACAAGAGGCTCTTTAGTTCTTCACTTTCTGCCATAAGGGTGGTATCATCCGCATATCTGAGATTATTGATATTTCTCCTGGTAATCTTGATTCCAGCTTGTGCTTTATCCAGCCCAGCATGTCGTATGATGTACTCTGCATATAAGTTAAATAAGCAGGGTGACAATATACAGCCTTGATGTACTCCTTTCCTGATTTGGAACCAGTCTGTTGTTCTATGTCCAGTTCTAACTGTTGCTTCCTGACCTGCATACAGATTTCTCAAGAGGTAAGTCAGCTGGTCTGGTATTCCCATCTCTTTCAGAATTTTCCACAGTTTGTTGTGATCCACACAATCAAAGACTTTGGCATAGTCAATAAAGCAGAAATAGATGTTTATCTGGAACTCTCTTGCTTTTTCGATGATCCAATGGATGCTGGCAATTTGATCTCTGGTCCTCTGTCTTTTCTAAATCCACCTTGAACATCTGGAAGTTCACAGTTCACATACGGTTGAAGCCTGGCTTGGAGAATTTTGAGCATTACTTTGCTAGCATATGAGATGAGCGCAGTGGTGCGGTAGTTTAAGCATTCTTTGGCATTGTCTTTCTTTGGGCGTGCTTAATTATCATTCTTAATTTTTTATAAACCCAGTTTAAAATTTTTTTAATTTAATTAAAAATGCATTAAGAATTATCATGCTTAATTTTTTAAAAGCCCAGTTTTTATTGGAACTCTTTTGCTGTTTGTTTATGTATTGCCCTTTATCCCCTCATTGAACATAAGTACCATTATTTTAGATGCCTCATTTTGGTGATTATTTTGTCTTTACTTCATACTCAATTAATTTTTCGGCTTTCATCTTTTATTTCAATACTCTAACATAGGAGTCAGACATGCAGGACGTGTGAAGCATGGGATACTTTGGGATTATTGCCTTTATATTGCTCTGTGACCTTAAGAACATCAGTTACATCAGTTTACCTTATTTCTTCATTTTGAGTAATGTAGATATGATTGCTTGAGAAATGAAAACTTAATGTTTGTTTCAAAGTTATGGAAAAAGTAGTATATTTAAAAAGTTTAATATATATGGGGAAAGTTGACTAGTAATGTCATGATTAAAGGTGTATTAAAATGCATGTATTTTTAAAAAGCTGACTAAAGTCCAGATAGATTATCATTCAACTTTTTCTTCATGAGAGATGAGAAATAAAGAAAATGAGATACTAATTTTTTTTAAGAATACAACTCTTCATCAAATAAATTGTGTGTTAAACCCCATAGTCCACTGGCTCTTTATAGAGAATGCTACCAACTTCATATTTCTCCTTCCAGCACAAAGATTTGTTCCAATTATGATTTCTAAAGTATTTTACTAACCGACTCCTACTCCCAAATTTAGTGTTTTACTTCAGTTTTAAAAAGTGTTGTCTTTGAGGATTTGTTTCCATGTAAATAATTGGTGAAAGTGGGACTCTGATCTTGGGCCTCATTGCCTTAATCATCATGACTCATAATTTAAAGAAGTTATTTTCTCTGTGAGTTCAAGGTCGATTCACAAGGAAATATATATATACACCCTTTGAAACACAAACTTAATGCGTATAAACTTTCAATGGAAGGTTCGTCTAGCTCTGCGTCTCCTAATCATTGCTTCCCATATCAAGTTTCCAATGTTCAGCCTTAAGGTTACACCTGCAATGCAGGAGACACAGGCAGACACGGGTTCGATTTCTGGATCGGAAAGAGCCCCTGGAGGAGGAAATGGCAACCCATTCCAGTAATCTTGCTGAAAAATCCCATGGACAGAGGAGCCTGGAGGTCTATAGTTCATGAGGTCACAAAAGTCAGACACGGCTAAGCTCATGTGCAGCAGCAGCAGCCTCAAGGTTCAAGCAAGGAACAGTACAACTTGAAAAGAGTCACTGCAGAACTTAAAGAATCTTTCATTCAATTAAAACAAGACAAGCAGAAAAAGTGCTATTCCTTTTGGAGAAACTGTCAAGGAAATAATTTTATTATCTTAGTAACTTCAGAGGGATGCTCTAGTAAAATTTTAGGTTGGGGCTTATTATGGTGGCAACTTGAAACATTGAGCTAAACTTGTAAGCTTAAATGTATTATCTCTAAATATAGCTGGGACTGTAACACAGACTAATGGAAATACATTTAATTTCAGGATGGAAATGACAGCTGTAACATTATTAAGTAGCAGAGGGAAAATTCTAGATAAATCTCTTCAAAGAGTGGCAATAACTTTATTTAAATTTGATTTAGTTATGCCTTCTTCATAGTGATGTGGTAAATGTTAAATGCATAATATAGAACAAAATGTGTATGCTTTAAGGTACTATATAGTAGGCAATTTTACCTTGGACTAGTTAAGTAGAAAGCAAAAACAAAGCTAATGGCTTGCTGCTCATGTAATTTTGGGTTACATTTTTCTTCCCCTTTTCTCTAATTTTCTTGACCTATAGAAGCATGTGAGAACAGGGAGACCCACGACTGCTTACTGGAAAAAGCTCTCTCTTCACCTGCCTATTTATTGGTGTACCAGCAGTCTTACACATGTGGTAGTGGAGGCTCTGAGCCTTCAGTCATCAGGAAAGAAAATGAGATCCTCCTTGGGGCTTCAGTGTGAAACTGTCCACGGAGATGCTCTGTCCTGGTTTGTCTCACCTGAAGAGGAGAATAGATTTCTCAAGGTAGGTAAGAACTAGAACCCAAGGTTAGACTGCTAGTTCAGAATGGGTGGTTGTACATTCCCTATTTGCCCAAATACCAATTTGCTACTGTGTTAGAGGATCTTTATTTATTTTTAATGATTTCATGTGGGCACACTCTCAGCCCTATGTATGCTTTATATTTTTCACCAACTTTCTTCAATATAATCCTCATATATGGTGGTGCGACTAAATACACTCTAAAGAAGAAATTAATTTTTACTAGTGTTATTTGCAATTATGATATACAAATGCTTATTAAATGAACAGGGAATTATTGGCAGAGTTAGTTAAGGTGAAAGAGCAATGTAAATATCCATAGAAGCAATTGTTCCTCTTATTTCCTGGAAACGTGTCTCTTTGAATGGAAATTATATATTATATATTTCAGGATACATATAGTTAAGTACATCCCTGTTTATATTATGTGTACTCTAAAATAATCTCTCCTAGTTGTTTCTTTGTTTTGCACATATATTTTCTTAAACCAAGCCAAATCATTTCTGGGATGATTGTGTTAAAATGTTAGATCGTGTCACTCCTCCAGAGAAAAGTTTGAGTGCCTTCCTACCTAGGATGAAAGCTAAAATTCTTACTTTGTACTTTAACACCTGGCAGCAACTAGCCACTGTCATACCTCTGAATTTATCACTTACTAATTTCTCTCGATTGCTCTCTTTAAGTCACACTGTTCTGGTTGTGGTTCTTTAAACATGACAGACTCACTTTTGACTTACCATCTTTTCATTGGCTGTTCCTTCTTCTCCCCGGAGATCCATGTTATTAATCCTTTAATCTCCTAGAACTTTCTGTTCCAATGAGTTCTCCATGAGTTCTAATTGATTGTCCTATCTAAAACAACAATCTGCTTCTCCCTACCATAGACTTGGATTCCTAAAGCTGCAGATTATTGACCCCAATTATATTAATATTACTCTTCCTCTTGCGTGATCAGTTTTCTCTGACTGTGATCCCATGGACTGTTGCCCACCAGTCTCCTCTGTCAATCAGATTTCCCAAGCAGGAATACTGGAATGGACTGCCATTTCCTCCTCCAGGGGATCTTCCTGACTCAGGGATCAAACCCAAGTCTCCTGTGTCTCCTGCATTACAGGTGGATTCTTTACAGCTGAGTCATGGAGAAAGACCCAATTATATTACTAGATGCATTTAATTCTGCTTTTCTGAGTCATTTTGATATACTTATTTCATTTATGCTTTCTCACTATAGTGCATCTATTGCTAAACCTAAGCTCTTCTGTCCATCAAATAAGAGAGGTCTTTACTGAATCACTAGAGTGGGTAAACTCTCAGTTTTCTGACTCAATAGTACCTTTGACTTACCATTTTTGTACTCTTCATCAATTTTCCTTTTGATGTCTGGGTAGAAACTGTACACTTTCTGGTTAGTCAATTTATGACTAACCAGAAAATCCAAATGAGCATTATTTCATCACCCATAGATGAATTAACCAGTGATTCTCCTTTAGCAGTAGAGAATAATCTTGACAATCAAATTATATTACCTTCTTCCAGTTTAAAATAGTGAGTTTTAGGACTAATGTGATTCCCTCCTATTCCTTTTTCTTAACTCTCCAAAGACCACCTAATTCCAGGATGGCAGTAGGGAGGTAACCTTAAGGAAAGGGCATTGTTTTGGGGCTACTCTCAAAGCCATGGTGTGATTTGTCTATACTGTAGCCACTTGCTGCTCTTGCTGCATATTCCTTTTTGCTTAATATATTTTTGAAAACATTTAATTTTGAATGGTTTTAAATATATAGAAAAGCTGCAGCAATAGTTCAGGGAGTTTCTACATACCCCAAACCCAGTTTCCCCTGTTAATGTCTTATGTTAGCATGTTATATTTGTCTTAACTAATGAACCAAATTGCTTGTGGATTCTTACCAATTCTGTTAGTCTTGGTTTTAGTTTTTGTCAAGGTAGGTCTGCCTGATTTTATCCTTAATTAGAGGGTGTTGCCTTTTTTCCCTGGTAGCTCACCTGGTAAAGAATCCACCTGCAATGCAGGAGACCCCAGTTCAATGCCTGGGTTGGGAAGATCCCCTGGATAAGGGGTAGGGTAGCCCTTATCAAAGCCCCACTTCGGTATCATTGGGTTTCCCTGGTAGCTCAGATGGTAAAGAATTCACCTACAACGTGGAAGGCCTTGGTTTGATCCCAGGTTGGGAAGAGCCCCTGGAGGAGGGCATCGTCACCCACTCCAGTGTTATTGCCTGGAGAATCCCCATGGACAGAGGAACCTGACGGGCTACAGTCTATGGGGTTACAAAGAGTTGGACACAACTGAGCAACTAAGCACAGCACAGCCTTTATTTTTGCACAGCACAACCTTTATTCCAAAGGAATGTCCTTTCTGGGCTCTCAATTGAATATCTGAAATCATCAGCAATGTGTCTTCTTTCCAAATGGGCTATCATTGCAACATTTTCTATCCTTGGGTGAACACTGTTATCTCCATTCAATGTAGTCCAGCACTACCTTCTTTCTGCTAAGGCTAGTAGGGTCTTTCTGTGAGCATACAGGGCTTAGCTTTCAGCCAAAAGCTCATGGTGATCCGTCACAGAAACTTCTCTGGCCCCTTCATTCAACTTCTTCCTTTCCAGAAACCTGCCTTGAAAATAACATCCCCTTCAGCACTCTAGATTCTGATCTCTGCTTCCCAGGTTGGCAATGTACTGCATCACTTGGGCCCCATTTTCCTGATACAAGTAAAGAAAGTATCTGTCCTCAGAGCACTGCAGTGTCCTTTCTCTTAAAAATCATAGTACTGCTTTGTCTGTTGCTCAGGGCAGTAAAAAACCCTCATATATTTTATCTGATTTTATAGTTATTTTTAGTTGGAGATCACATAAGATACCACTTTTTCATGGTTGGAAATTGAATTGTCACATAAATAGATTTTTATTATTATTTCAATGTTGGAAATTTGTGAATGGCTGAAAATTAAATTTGTTGTTTAACTATTAATTTATCACTCTAAAACTTTTATAGCTAATAATATTTCCAGGTATATTTATGACCCATTCTTAGAATGTAACTCTGCTCTTGCTAAAGTTTTTGGGAAGCTCTGTTATATAGTATAAACTTTTGGCTATATTTTGTTGAAGACTTGCTTTTGATATTCTAAGCCAAACTTTTGGAATACCAAACAGTTATTATATTTTTTTCAAATATCTGATCCCAGAATTAAAATGGTCATCTATAGTAAACAAAAGTCTAGGAAGGTGACATTGTTTTTAAGACTGTTTTGGACTTTATGGCCAATAAATCAATACTATTTTTGTTATATTTTTGAATAAGGAAACATCACTTCAAAATCTAGTTTAAATTAAAAAAGAAACACATAGCTCACAGTATTACTGAGAAAAAAATACACAGGAGAATAAATCACAATATTATCCACTAAACTAATCTCGTCTCTAGGTGTAATATACACCATGGGTATTTTATGCACCGAACACCATCTGATAGTAATATTAATTCTGCTTAGGGTCCTGGAATACATCTTCAGGAATATTCTTTTCTGTGCATTATCTTTTCTAAACAGGGAAAAATGAGCTTGAGGAAGTAAAACTAATTTAATGTCTGTCATGTAAACTTCCATCTATGTCTCACTACATATATACTTTGGTAATTTTAGTATAAGAAGAAGGAATCCTAAGGATTCAGTTAACAGAGTAATAAAAAAAAGTACTTTAGAAAGGACAGTATGGAGGCTCCTGAAGAAACTAGAAGGAGAGCTACCCTATGACCCTGCGATCCCACTCCTGGGCATATATATCTGGAGAAAAACATGATTCAAAGGGACACATGCACCCCAGTGTTCAAGGCAGCACTGCTTACAAGACCAGCACATGGAAGGAACTAGAGGTCCATCAGCAGAGGAACAGATAAGGAAGATGTCGTACATTTATACAATGGGACGTTATTCAGCCATTAGAAAGAATGAAACAATGCCATTTGCAGCAACATGGATGGACCTAGAGAGTGTCATACTGAGTGAAGTAAGTCAGACAGAGAGGAGAAACATTGTATGACATCCCTTATCTGTGGAGTCTAAAAAGGAATGATACAAATGACCTTACAAAACAGAGACTCACAGTCTTAGAGAATGAGCTTCCTGCTTTTGAGGGGAAGGAGTGGGGGAAGAGATAGTTAGGGGGTCTGAGAGGGACGTGCCTGTCCTCATGGCTGCATTTAAACTAGGCAGCCAACAAGGACCTTCCGCACAGCACGTGGAACTCTGCTCAATGTTATGTGGCGGCCTAAATGAGAGGAGTTTGCGGCAGAATGGACACATATATATGTGTGACTGAGTGCCTTTGCTGTTCACCTCAAACTATCGCAACATGGTTTGTTAATCAGCTGTACCCCAAGACAAAAGTGTTTTAAGTACCTCAGAAAAAAGTAAGCCAAAATTCTCAAACTATCAAATCTTTAGAAGGTTAAAGCTTCATCCTGCCGTAAGGATTGTGCTGATCACACTGAGAACAGAGCATCTTGGTGACATGGTGATGCATTTCCCCGCCTCAGTTTCAGTGTGTATTGTGTGATTATTCTCAAAGACATGCTAGGGTTTTGACATGGCTTTTTTTTTCCTGATAAATATATTTCAGAAAAATGAGTTTTGTATTGACTTCCTTTTGTAATATGATCTTCTGGATCATGGAAAAAGCAAGAGAGTTCCAGAAAAACATCTATTTCTGCTTTACTGACTATGCCAAAGCCTTTGACTGTGTGAATCACAATAAGCTGTGGAAAATTATGAAAGAGATGGGAATACCAGACCACCTGACCTGCCTCTTGAGAAATCTGTATGCAGGTCAGGAAGCAACAGTTAGAACTGGACATGGAACAGCAGACTGGTTCCAAATAGGAAAAGGAGTACGTCAAGGCTGTATATTGTCACTCTGTTTATTTAACTTATATGCAGAGTACATCATGAGAAATGCTGGACTGGAAGAAACACAAGCTGGGATCAAGATTGCCGGGAGAAATATCAATAACCTCAGATATGCAGATGACACCACCCTTGTGGCAGAAAGTGAAGAGCAACTCAAAAGCCTCTTGATGAAAGTGAAAGTGGAGAGTGAAAAAGTTGGCTTAAAGCTCAACATTCAGAAAACGAAGATCATGGCATCTGGTTCCATCACTTCATGGGAAATAGATGGGGAAAGAGTGGAAACAGTGTCAGACTTTATTTTTTGGGGCTCCAAAATCACTGCAGATGGTGACTGCAGCCATGAAATTAAAAGACGCTTACTCCTTGGAAGGAAAGTTATGATTAACCTAGATAGCATATTCAAAAGCAGAGACATTACTTTGCCAACAAAGGTCCGTCTAGTCAAGGCTGTGGTTTTTCCTGTGGTCATGTGTTGATGTGAGAGTTGGACTGTGAAGAAGGCTGAGTGCCAAAGAATTGATGCTTTAGAACTGTGGTGTTGGAGAAGACTCTTGAGAGTCCCTTGGACTGCAAGGAGATCCAACCAGTCCTTTTTGAAGGAGATCAGCCCTGGGATTTCTTTGGAAGGAATGATGCTAAAGCTGAAACTCTAGTACTTTGGCCACCTCATGCGAAGAGTTAACTCATTGGAAAAGACTCTGATGCTGGGAGGGATTGGGGGCAGGAGGAGAAGGGGATAACAGAGGATGAGATGGCTGGATGGCATCACTGACTTGATGGACGTGAGTCTTAGTGAACTCTGGGAGTTGGTGATGGACAGGGAGGCCTGGCATGCTGTGATTCATGGGATTGCAAAGAGTCGGACACGACTGAGTGACTGAGCTGACCTGAACTGAACTGAATGTCAATATTAAGAACTGAGTCAGCATAACACACTGAAAGGAGATAAGATTCCTAAATGTTGACACATTGTGCATCTGACCCAATTCATCATAGGTTGTGATGTGAGTATGGTGTGACATTTAGGTATTTTGATGATGACTTTTTTTAAATTAGGGGTGAAAAGGAGGCCTGATTTCCCAGTACGATATTGGCTCTCTCCTTATTATAGCTCAAATTACTATGCTTTGGAGAAGATAGATGTACAAATGTTTTCAGAGTCTTATAACATAGACTTTGATTTATTTTTGTCTTTATTACAAGCCTACTTCAATGAATAACTGACAATGTGTTAACCAATGAAGACAGTTTTACGAGGTTCTGTAGGTCAGTGAAGTTTGTTGCATTTGAAATGACATGAAGCTAATCATTATGTAATGATCACATAAGACCTTACGTTATGAATGAATTTATGAATACTTTTATATGCTAATAATCAGATAACAAAGCAAATTCATGTAATGAGATTACTGGTATTAGGGATATGAGGAGAAAACTAATTAAATGCAATACGATATACAAATGGAATATCCAGTTTAACTATGAAGTAAAAAGAAACTAGGAACTGCCTTACAAATATGAAACCTGACGTCATGATCATCACGTATTTTATGGAAACCTGCTTCATGGATCTGAGCTGGAAGCATTTATTTGTCTCTTTAATCAAGAAGTCAGAGTGAGCTCGTTCTGGGATTGTGTGGCAGTTTAGTAACATCTGGGATTCAGTGCCCTCCTGCAGTCCTGGCCTCCCATTTTTTGGTGTGTTTGGTGTACAGCTGTCATCTTTGTAGAGTCAGTGTTGGTGTTGTCCTTCCAGATATTGCATTTGCTTTTCAAGCAGGAAGAGCTGTGAAGAGTGAAAGAGCTGATGGCTAATGTGCCATTTCATCTCCCTAACAAGCTTTCTGGGAAGAAGCTCCACCAACATACTGATTTTTTTAATCTCATGGTGAGCACTGGGTCATATAGTGAGCCCTAACTGCATGAGAATTTGGGAAAGTTAGTATTTTCATTTCCACCTAGTTAAGGAAGGTAAGAGAGAAAGGAAGTGTCTAGTGTCAGAGCTGAAAGTTCACACTTGAGCAAACCATGGGATTAAGATTCATGGAGGCAGGGCCACCTATTTCCAGAAATAAAAAAATGAAAATATTTGATAAATGCTGCATCTGGTAGAAAATTGTTTTTATGGAGAAACCCCTTTCTGGGAGGAATATATATGTATATATCGGAGAAGGCAATGGCACCCCACTCCAGTACTCTTGCCTGGAAAATCCCATGGATGGAGGGGCCTGGTAGGCTGCAGTCCATGGGGTCGCAAAGAGTTGGACATGACTGAGCGACTTCCCTTTCACTTTTCACTTTCATGCATTGGAGAAGGAAATGGCAACCCACTCCAGTGTTCTTGCCTGGAGAATCCCAGGGACAGGGGAGCCTGGTGGGCTGATGTCTATGGGGTCGCACAGAGTCGGACACGACTAAAGTGACTTAGCACCAGCAGCATTAGATATGTCTAATTTGTGGATGACAAGGGGAAAAAATTACTACTCTGTATGAGAGGAAGCTTTTAACTTCATAAAGAGGTAAGAGTTAGAGATATATCAGGGTACAAACCCTGAAAAAAGTGACCTCCATGTAACTCTTCAAGACTTGAGTAAAGTTACTAAATTCACAAAATGCTTGCTGCAATTTATTTTTTAAACTTCAGAGAAGTTGTATTTTACATCCTGCCTGACATTAGAGAAACGTAGGAGAGGCATGTGAAATGCAAATGCTATAGACAGGGCATGAGAAGAAATCAGCTTGCGAGAATGTATTATGAAGAGAAATCTGACTGTCTCTAAGGCATGGGGTATTTCCTGCAAGTCAAGATTTTTTTTTTTTTTTTTAAGAACTGTCAGGACAGGGAAAACCCAGCTGACCTATAGGCTACATATAGAAGACTTCAATTAGTAAATAACTAGCAAGTCAAGATTGTTGCAGAAATGCATGCATATGTAACTATGTAGTAGATGAAAAAGTGTGTGTGTGCGCGTGCACACTGAGTGTGTGGTTTAAATACCTTTGATGCTAGATCTTCTTTTCAAGTTATCATCTTTGTTGTTGTATGTTAAAAAGAAAACTTTTCCAGAGGAAACTTTTTTCTCAGCCATCTCTTTATTGCATTCTGTCAGATAACAAACTGAATGTGAATTTTTCACTAAGTCCTTAAAAAAAGTTTTCTTGAGTTTGTTTTCTAATGAGATTTTTGAATCGCTGTATAAACACCATTTAAAATGGTTACATAGTATCTAAAGTATCTTTATGTTGTAATTTATATAATCAGTTATATGTTCATGCACTTTAGGTTCTTTCCAACTTTTTATGAGAAACTGTACTGTTTGTTGCATATCTTTTTGTACTAATCTATTCTCTTGTCTGGAAAATCCCATGGATGGAGGAGCCTGGTAGGCTACAGTCCGTGGGGTCGCTAAGAGTCAGACACGACTGAGCAACTTCACTTTCACTTTTCACTTTCATGCATTGGAGAAGGAAATGGCAACCCACTCCAGTGTTCTTGCCTGGAGAATCCCAGGGATGGGGGAGCCTGGTGGGCTGCCGTCTATGGGGTTGCACAGAGTCGGACACGACTGACGTGACTTAGCAGCAGCAGCAGCATTCTCCTTTTGTGTATACTCCTAGGGTGAGTTCACAGGATCAAAAATTATTTGCAGTTTATATTTTTATATAAGCTGAAAAAACAGCTACCAGTAAGACTATCAGAGAAGGCAATGGCAACACTCCAGTACTCTTGCCTGGAAAATCCCATGGACAGAGGAGCCTGGTGGGCTGCAGTCCATGGGGTCGCTAAGAGTCGGACACGACTGAGCGACTTCACTTTCACTTTTCACTTTCATGCATTGGAGAAAGAAATGGCAACCCCCTCCAGTGTTCTTGCCTGGAGAATCCCAGGGATGGCAGAGCCTAGTGGGCTGCCGTCTATGGGGTTGCACAGAGTCGGACACGACTGACGCGACTTAGCAGCAGCAGTAGCAGCAGTAATACTATACTACTTTCTGCTAACAAGTTTTATTTGCCTTTATTGGAGTATCACCAACAGTGAATATCTTTCCATGTTTGTTAGGTGATTGATTTAATTTAGAAGTTTTCTATCTTATCCTTTGCCCGTTTTTGTCATGTTTTAAATTAAGTTCATAATTTATTTGTGAAAACTGTGTATGAGAATTTTAATGCTTTCTTTGATAGATACAAATATCAAAGAAAGTATAAGTAATAACAAAATACAAACACATGTAAAAGTACATATAAATATCAAAGAAAGCATTAAAATTCTCATACACGGTTTTCACAAATAAATCATTGGAAGGACTAATGCTGAGGCTGAAGCTCTAATAGTTTGGCCACCTGATGCAAACAGCCAACTCATTGGAAAAAACCTTGATGTTGGGAAAGATTGAGGCCAAGAGGAGAAGCGGACAACAGAGGATAAAAGGATTAGATGGCATCACTGACTCAATGGACATGAGTTTGAGCAAACTCCAGGAGATAGTGAAGGACAGGGAAACCTGACGTGCTGCAGTTCATTGGGTTGCAAAGAGTTTTGGACATGACTTAGTGATTGAACAACAGCAAATTAAGTCAATTAGCAAAAAATCATGAAAAGATTCATTGTTGCTGTTATTCAAATAAAAGCAGATAAAATTTGTTAGTAGAGAGGCTAATGATTAGTATTTTACTTATATATGTTTTATTTATTGTGACAAAATCTTTCCATTTAGACTGTCAAATATATTGGCTTTCAATTATATTGTTTCAGGTTCTATTTTGGAGTTTTAGTATTCCATCAATACAAATATGTTCAACATTTTCTTGTGGTGTTCTCTTATTATTATTGTCATTTTTATGAATGTGACATTTATTTTGAACTGAACAGTAAACTGTGAATCCAGATTTCATTTTCAAAGTAGCCAGCTCATTGTATTAACAATAAATAATAAATAATATACTTGAAGATTTTAAATATAACTCCATTGTATACAAAATGTCCTTGAAATATTTTTGATTTCGAGCTCTCTATTCTGTTTATTTAATATGCATCACAGATGGTCCAAGTAATTTTTCACTAGTAGCAGAAGAAATGTTTCCCTGGAAGGAAAAATTAAAGTATATTATGCGGGCTTCCCTGGTAGCTCAGGTGGTAAAGAACCTATCTGCAATGCAAGAGACCCCAGTTAGATTCCTGTGTCAGGAAGATCCCCCTGGAGAAGGGAGAGGCTACCCACTCCAAAATTCTTGGGCTGCCCTAGGGCTCAGATAGTAAAGAATCCACCTGCAATGCAGGAGACCTGGGTGCTATCCCTGGGTATTCTGCTTATTTAATATACATCATGGATGGTTCAAGTAATTTTTACTAGTAACAGAATAAATGGTTCCCTGGGAGGAACAATTAAAGTATATTATACAGTGTATGTTTAATTATATAAAGTTGATTATACTGAAAGAAGGTTATAATAGTTTAAAGAGAGGACATGCATACCATTATTATCTTAGTCCTGGATTTCACACTAGGATTCTTTATTTAGGAGTTTAACCATGAAGACCTGGTTGAACTGCGTCTCGCTCTATGGGAAGGTCAAAGAGGTAAACCTTGTGTTTCATGCATCTCACCTGCTGCCTTGGAACAGGTCCATTGCTTGAACTTAATACTTCCCACTCCAGTCTCAAATAGCAGGGCTCTATTTTGCCAAGTTCTGTATTCCCCAAGACACTTATGTCATAACTGGGAATGTTTCTTATTACACATTTTAAAAGTCTCTCTTGTTACTTCAAACTATCACAAAATTTAACACTTGTGTTGTTTGGTTAACCAATAATCATAACTTCTACTGTACACACACATACTTGACACTTGCTTTTTATTAGGGCAGGAGTCTCCCACAAAACTTTTTAAGGTCTTCTTCATATAGTCTCACTCTACATTTCTATTTAGACCCCACATTTTAACTACAGTAGTGCTACTCTTGTATTTGAGGACTTTTGCCTCATTGCTTATTTATTCTTTCAACAGAAAAGTGTGAACCCAAAATTTTACATATAACAAAATTATTCTCCAAAAATAAAGAATGCTATTTTGCAAAATACTTTTTGACTGCTAAATGTAAGCTTAACATACATCTCAGTGATTTAATTTCTAGAACTTTACTCAAAATAACTGAAAGTATATATTCACACAAATTGAATAATAAAAGTTGTAAACAAGCTAAATGTTTATCAACTGGGGAAGTGGCTAAGAAAAAGATATATATCCATACAGTAGAATATTTCAGTTCAGTTCAGTTGCTCAGTCATGTTCGACCCTTTGTGACCCCACGGACCGCAGCACACCAGGCTTTCCTGTCCATCACCAACTCCTGGAGCTTGCTCAAACTCATGTCCATTGAGTCGGTGATGCCATCCAACCATCTCATCCTCTGTCATCCCCTTCTCCTCCTTTCTTCAATCTTTCCCAGCATCAGGGTCTTTTCCAAAGAGTCAGCTCTTCGCACCAGGTGGCCAAAGTATTGGAGTTTCAGCTTCAACATCAGTCCTTACAATGAACACCCAGGACTGATTTCCTTCAGGATGGACTGGATGGATCTCCTTGCAGTCCTGGAAGACTCAAAAAATGGGCCAAAGAACTAAATAGACATTTCTCCAAAGAAGACATACAGATGGCTAACAAACACATGAAAAGATGCTCAACATCACTCATTATCAGAGAAATGCAAATCAAAACCACTATGAGGTACCATTTCACGCCAGTCAGAATGGCTGTGATCCAAAAGTCTACAAGCAATAAATGCTGGAGAGGGTGTGGAGAAAAGGGAACCCTCTTACACTGTTGGTGGGAATGCAAACTAGTACAGCCACTATGGAGAACAGTGTGGAGATTCCTTAAAAAACTGGAAATAGAACTGCCTTATGACCCAGCAATCCTACTGCTGGGCATACACACTGAGGAAACCAGAAGGGAAAGAGACACGTGTACCCCAATGTTCATCACAGCACTGTTTATAATAGCCAGGACATGGAAGCAACCTAGATGTCCATCAGCAGATGAATGGATAAGAAAGCTGTGGTACATATACACAATGGAGTATTAGTCAGCCATTAAAAAGAATACATTTGAATCAGTTCTAATGAGGTGGATGAAACTGGAGCCTATTATACAGAGTGAAGTAAGCCAGAAAGAAAAACACCAATACAGTATACTAACGCATATATATGGAATTTAGAAAGATGATAACAATAACCCTGTATACGAGATAGCAAAAGAGACACAGATGTATAGAACAGTCTTTTGGACTCTGTGGGAGAGGGAGAGGGTGGGATGATTTGGGAGAATGATATTGAAACATGTATAATATCATATATGAAATGAGTGGCCAGTCCAGGTTCGATGCACGATACTGGATGCTTGGGGCTGGTGCACTGGGACGACCCAGAGGGATGGTATGGGGAGGGAGGAGGGAGGAGGGTTCAAGATGGGGAACACGTGTATACCTGTATTCATGTTGATATATGGCAAAACCGATACAATATTGTAAAGTTAAAAAATAAAATAAAATATGAAAAAAAAAGAGAGTCTCCTCGAGCACCACAGTTCAAAAGCATCAGTTCTTCAGCGCTCAGCTTTCTTTATGGTCCGACTCTCACATCCGTATATGACTACTGCAAAAACCATAGCTTTGACTAGATGGACCTTTGTCGGCAAAGTAATGTCTCTAGTTTTTAATATGCTGTCTAGGTTTGCCATAGTTTTTCTTCCAAGGAGCAAGCATCTTTTAATTTCATGGATGCATTCACCATCTGCAGTGATTTTTGAGCCCAAGAAAATAAACTCTGTCACTGTTTTCATTGTTTCCCATCTATTTGCCATGAAGTGATGGGACCAGATACCATGATCTTAGTTTTTTGAATGTTGAGTTTCAAACCAGCTTTTTCACTCCTCTTTCACCTTTATCAAGAGGCTTTTTAGTTCCTCTTTGTTTCTGCCATAAGGGTGGTACCATCTGCATGTCTGAGGTATAAGTTTTTTATAATAGAATATTATTTTATATATAATATAATACTTTATATATTATTCTAGAATATTTATATTATATTCTATTATATATAGAATAAATATGTACATAGAATATTACAGTAGAATATCATTTATAAATACAAACAGAGCAAAATAATGTTCTTGTTACAACATAGAAGAATCTCAAAAACAGTATGGCAAGTAAAAGTAGACACATACAAAGGATTGCATATTGTATAATCCAGTTATATAAAAATGTCCAGCATTTATGATGGATGATGGCCAGACAGATGATGGCCATCTAATGTGTGTGAGGTGATACCTCATTGTAGTCTTGATTTACATTTCTATAATAATTACTGATTTTGAGCATCTTTTTTTATGTGCCTGTTGGCCATCTGTATGTCTTCTTTAGAGAAATATCTAGTTAGGTCTTCTGTTCATTTTTCGATTAAGTTGTTTTATGTTATTGAGCTGTATGAACTATTTGTGTATTTTGTAAATGAAACCCTTGTCAGCTACATCGTTGCAAATATTTTTCCCCAGTTGTCTTTTCATTTTGCTTATGGTTTCCTTTTCTGTGCAAAAGATTGTAAGTTTTATTAGGTTCCATTTATTTTTATTTATATTCCTATTGCCTTGGGGGACTGACCTAAGAAAAATTACCACAATTTATGTCAGAGAATATTTTGTCTATGTTCTATTCTAGGAGTTTTATGGTGTCATGCTTTACATTTAGGGCATTTATGTCCATTTTGAGTTTATTTTTGTGAATGGTGTAGAGCGTATTCTACTTCATTGATTTATTCTTCAACTTTTCCAACACCTCTTGCTGAAGAGACTGTCTTTTCTTCCATCATGAAAAAGTCTAAAAATAATAAATGCTGGGCAGTGTGTAGAGAAAAGGAAACCTTCATACTCTGTTGATGAGAATGTAAATTGGTGCAGTCACTATGGAGAACAGTATGGGGTTCAACTACCATATGATCCAGCATTCCCTCTCATGGGCATATATCTGGAAAACACAAAAATTCTAATATGAAAATATACATTCACCCCAGTGCTCACATTAGCCCTATTTATAATAGACAAGATATGGAAGCAACCTAAGTGTTCATGAATAGATGAATAGATACAGAAGATGTGGTTTGTATACACATAAACACACTCACAACACATACACACAATGGAATACTGCTGCTGCTGCTGCTAAGTCGCTTCAGTCGTGTCCAACTCTTAGCGATCCCATGGACTGCAGCCTACCAGGCTCCTCCATCCATGGGATTTTCCAGGCAAGAGTACTGGAGTGGGGTACTATTGCCTTCTCCAAATGGAATACTACTCAGCTGTAAAAACGAATGAAATAAAGTCATTTGGAGCAACATGGATGGACCTAGAGAAGATCATACTAAGGGAAGTAAGTCAGACAGAGAAAAAGAAAAATATAAAATCATTTATTTGTGGAATCTAAAGAAAAAGATACAAATGAATTTGTTTATAAAACAGAAATAGACTCACAGACATAGAACACAGTCTCATGGTGACCAAAAGGGAAGAGGGGGCAAGGGATAAATTAGGAATTTGGGATTAACGTATATACACTACTATATATATATATATATATATATATATATGTAAAAAAAG
The DNA here is from genome assembly GCF_029407905.1 of Bubalus kerabau. NCBI lineage: Eukaryota > Metazoa > Chordata > Mammalia > Artiodactyla > Bovidae > Bubalus > Bubalus kerabau. The sequence continues at coordinate 118,242,998 of NC_073624.1, forward strand.
ATAAACAAGGACCTACTGTATAGCACAGGGAACTACATCAATATCTTGTAATAACCTAACATTGAAAATAATCTGAAAAATAATATATATATGTATAACTGAATCACTCTGCTATAAAACTGAAACTAACATTCATTGTAAATCAACAATATGTCAACAAAAAATTTAAAAATACATATATATATATTTATATACATACATATGCACACATATATATTCCTAAAGAAGAACAAAGAAGTGGGGTATGATGTGTAGTGTCAGGTATATCTGATTATTTAAGAGATTATCAGTCTTTCTTAATTTAAATGTTTTGTATTCTTTATTACAGGCAATCAAAATGAAAATGTCCCTGTACCAACAAAGGGAAATCCTCTAAAATGACCTTGATATTTGGAATAAGATTTACAAACTCACTAGAATATCATTTTTATTGATTCTGATAATAAGTTCTTATATTTCAAATAATGAAAGTATCTTATATGCATTATCAGTCATAATAAATTGAGTTGTTCATGTTACAAAAAATTAAAAAAAATAAAATGTACAGAAAATGCAGATTTATAGAGACAGAAAACAGCCCACTGTTTGCATGGAATTGAGATAGGGGTAGGGATTGACCACAAACAAGCTCAAGGGAATTTAAGAGGGGCAGAATAAAAATGTTTTAAAATTGGATTTTCCTGGTGGTTGGAAAACTGTAAATTTGGCAAAAAATCTTAAATTGTACATTCACTTGCAATAGGTAAAATTTTTGGTATGTGAATTACACCTTAATAAGTTGTATATAAAAGGAAGGGAAAAAAGAATTGATGCAATAATTACTGGCTGCACATTTCATTTCACATATTTTAAAGTATATTTTAAAATATGCAAAATGGCTGTCTGGGGAGGCCTTACAAATAGCTGTGAAAAGAAAAGAAGCGAAAAGCAAAGGAGAAAAGGAAAGATATAAGCATCTGAATGCAGAGTTCCAAAGAATAGCAAGGAGAGATAAGAAAGCCTTCCTCAGCAATCAATGCAAAGAAATAGAGGAAAACATCAGAATGGGAAAGACTAGAGATCTCTTCAAGAAAATTAGAGATACCAAGGGAAGATTTCATGCAAAGATGGGCTAGATAAAGGACAGAAATGGTATGGACCTAACAGAAACAGAAAATATTAAGAAAGGTGGCAACTCTTACACTGTTGGTGGGAATGCAAACTAGTACAGCCACTATAGAGAACAGTGTGGAGATTCCTTAAAAAACTGGAAATAGACATGCCTTATGATCCAGCAATCCCACTGCTGGGCATACACACTGAGAAAACCAGAAGGGAAAGAGACACGTGTACCCCAATGTTCATCGCAGCACTGTTTATAATAGCCAGGACATGGAAGCAACCTAGATGTCCATCAGCAGATGAATGGATAAGAAAGCTTTGGTACATATACACAATGGAGTATTAGTCAGCCATTAAAAAGAATACATTTGAATCAGTTCTAATGAGGTGGATGAAACTGGAGCCTATTATACAGAGTGAAGTAAGCCAGAAAGAAAAACACCAATACAGTATACTAACGCATATATATGGAATTTAGAAAGATGGTAACAATAACCCTGTGTACGAGACAGCAAAAGAGACACTGATGTATAGAACAGTCTTATGGACTCTGTGGGAGAGGGAGAGGGTGGGAAGATTTGGGACAATGGCATTGAAACATGTAAAATATCATGTATGAAATGAGTTGCCAGTCCAGGTTCGATGCACGATACTGCATGCTTGGGGCTGGTGCACTGGGACGACCCAGAGGGATGGAATGGGGAGGGAGGAGGGAGGAGGGTTCAGGATGGGGAACACAGGTATACCTGTGGCGGATTCATTTTGATATTTGGCAAATCTAATACAGTTATGTAAAGTTTAAAAATAAAATAAAATTAAAAACAAAAAAAACAAACAAAAAAAAGAAAGGTGGCAAGAATACACAGAACTGTACAAAAAAGATCTTCACGACCCAGATAATCACGATGGTGTGATCACTCACCTAGAGCCGGACATCCTGGAATGTGAAGTCAAGTGGGCCTTAGAAAGCATCACTACTAACAAAGCTAGTGGAGGTGAGGAAATTCCAGTTGAGCTATTTCAAATCCTGAAAGATGATGCTGTGAAAGTGCTGCACTCAATATGCCAGCAAATTTGGAAAACTCAGCCATGGCCACAGGACTGGAAAAGGTCAGTTTTCATTCCAATCCCAAAGAAAGGCAATGCCAAAGAATGCTCAAACTACCGCACAATTGCACTCATCTCACACGCTAGTAAAGTAGTGCTCAAAATTCTCCAAGCCAGGCTTCAGCAATACGTGAACAGTAAACTTCCAGATGTTCAAGCTGGTTTTGTAAAAGGCAGAGAAACCAGAGATCAAATTGCCAACATCTGCTGGATCATCAAAAAAGCAAGAGAGTTCCAGAAAACCATCTATTTCTGCTTTATTGACTTTGCCAAATCCTTTAACTGTGTGGATCACAATAAACTGTGGACAATTGTGAAAGAGATGGGACTACCAGACCACCTGACCTGCCTCTTGAGAAACCTGTGTGCAGGTCAGGAAGCAACAATTAGAACCTGGCATGGAACAACAGACTGGTTCTGAACAGGAAAAGGAGTACGTCAAGGCTGTATATTGTCACCCTGCTTATTTAACTTCTATGCAGAGTACATCATGAGAAACGCTGGGCTGGAAGAAGCACAAGCTGGAATCAAGATTGCTGGGAGAAATATCAATAACCTCAGATATGCAGATGACACCACCCTATGGCAGAAAGTGAAGAGGAACTAAAAAGCCTCTTGATGAAAGTGAAAGAGGAGAGTGAAAATGTTAGCTTAAAGCTCTACATTCAGAAAACGAAGATCATGGCATCTGGTCCCATCACTTCATGGGAAATAGATGGGGAAACAGTAGAAACAGTGTCAAACTTTATTTTTTGAGGCTCCAAAATCACTGCAGATGGTGATTGAAGTCATGAAATTAAAAGATGCTTACTGCTTGGAAGAAAAGTTATGACCAACCTAGATAGCATATTCAAAAGCAGAGACATTACTTTGCCAACAAAGGTCTGTCTATTCAAGGCTATGGTTTTTCCTGTGGTCATGTATGGATGTGAGAGTTGGACTGTGAAGAAAGCTGAGTGCCGAAGAATTGATGCTTTTGAACTGTAGTGTTGGAGAAGACTCTTGAGAGTCCCTTGGACTGCAAGGAGATTCAACCAGTCCATTTGAAAGGAGATCAGTCCTGGGTGTTCTTTGAAAGCATTGATGCTAAAGCTGAAACTCCAGTACTTTGGCCACCTCATGCGAAGAGTTGACTCATTGGAAAAGACTCTGATGCTGGGAGGGATTGGGGTCGGGAGGAGAAGGGGACGACAGAGGATGAGATGGCTGGATGGCATCACCGACTCGATGGACATGAGTTTTAGTGAACTCTGGGAGTTGGTGATGGACATGGAGGCCTGGTGTGCTGCGATTCATGGGGTTGCAAAGAGTCGGACACGACTGAGTGACTGAACTGAACTGAACTGAACTGAAAGTATATTTTAAGTATTATTTTGTACAAGTAGAATTATAAGGTAAAAATCATGTTTTAAATTTTTATATAGTGCTAAATTCCTTTTTGTAGGAACTGTAGCATTTTTCACTCCCACTTATAAAATCTAAGAATGCCTGATTCCCCAAGTTTTCCATGTTATCAGACTTGGATTTTTAACATGGTAGTAGTCTGTATATACTTTTTGGTTTCATTTGCTATTATGTAAGTGAAGATGAGAATCTTTTCATTTATTTAAAATGTATTTGTTATTCTCTGCACATTCTGTTGATATCTCTTGTTTTCATATTGTGTTTTGTCTACTGCTGATTTTTAAGAACTCTTTAAAAATAAGAAAGTTTAGCACTTTATCTGTTCTTCAGTTGAAAGATATTTTTTCTACTCCTACACATCCCTTTGACTTTTGACTGAATGTATTTCATTAGAAGTTCCAGTTTTCATCTTTCTCTTTTAACTGTGTAAGCAAGTCTCTTTCAATTTTTACAAGTGAAAAACAATTATTGTACAAATCTGCCATCAGTTTTGGAGGGGTGTGTGTGTGTGTGCTCAGTTGTGTCTGACTCTTTGTGACCCCATGAACTGTAGCCTGACAGTCTCCTCTGTCCATGGAATTTTCCAGGCAAGAATATTGGAGAACATACAAAACGATTTTAAAAATCTATTTTCACTGTTCTATTTTTTCTGTATAATTTTTAATACAATTTATGCTATGATTTTGTGTTTATGAATTTTTATCTGTGGCACATATCTGGCTGTGTTTTTGCTTCCACATAATACAGATATTATAGACATGGTTTTTCCAATAGTCCTGTGAGAGTTCAACCATAAAGAAGATTGAGTGCAGAAGAATTGATGCTTTTGAATTGTGATGCTATAGAAGACTCTTGAGAGTCCCTTGGACTGCAAGGAGATCCAACCAGTTAAAGGAAACCAACCCTGACTATTCATTGGTAGTACCTGAAGCTTCAATCCTTTGGCCACGTGATGGGAAGAGCCAACTCATTGGAAAAGACCCTGATGTTAAGAAAGATTGAAGGCAGGAGGAGAAGGGGGCGACAGATAATGAGATGGTTGGATGGCATCACCAACTCAATAGACACGAGTTTGAGCAAGCTCTGGGAGATACTGAAGGACAGGGGAGCCTAGTCTGTTGTAGTCCATGGGGTCACTAAGAGTCAGACATAGCTTAGTGATTGAATGACAACTAAACGATGAGCAAGTATAGATAGAATCCCTTAATTCCCTCCATTCTAGTTTCTACTTTTTTTTAATTTTTATTTTTGAAAATATTTATTTTCAGTTGCAGAATACAGTGGAGACACATACTGATGACTTGAGGAGAAAAAACCTGACTCCAGATGTTATGTATTCATATTATCCTTTACTTAAAAGATAAGAGAAATATTTTCTTAAGCTTATATTCTTAGTGCATATAGCATCTCTGTGTCCTTAAAAAAAAACATGGTTGATAAATCAAATCCAACTGCTGAATCTAGTTTCTATTTATTTAATTTTTTCTTAGTTCTTGATTTTTTAAAAAAGATTTAGTTCTGATGACATGAAATTTTGTCTTTATCATGCTATCATCTGAGAGTTTTCCTTCTCAATTTCTTTCTGAATTTCTTGCATCTCCATTATTTGTGCTTGTTTTGGGGCTTGTTCTCTTCCCTAGAAAAACATTCCTCTGTCACTAATTAAATCGCAAGTTAGGAGGAGAGGTATCCTCTTGTGAGAAGTTGATTTAATGATTTAATAATAGGCTTATTACATTTCCCTCTTTTCTTATTGGTTTGCTGCAAAACCCTACTATTCTTTTAAGGAATCCTGTCATGGGAGAAAAATGATGGTGCTTGACTCAAGTCTTATTTCATTACTGCTGCCCCTTCCCATCTGTGAGAATATAGTTGTTGTTTTTCTTTTTTACAAACTAGGAATTTTCCCTGCCTGCTGCAAGTTACCAGTTCAAGTTATATCAGTTACTCATTACTGCTACAGTGCTTGAGAAAAAAAATATTTATTGTTGATTCCTGATGCCCCCTTTTAATTTGGTCAATAGTGTATCAGTTTTGGCTGATATTTCTGCACTGTATGCAAATTTAAGATTCTTTCTCCCTCTCCCTTTCTCTCTCATTCTTTCTCTTCTGTCCTCTGCTTTCTATTTTCACTTTGATATAATAACACTTATTTCCTATAAGAAAATGTATGACTTTACTAGAAAAAGCCTGACTTCCCAGTAAGCATCAAGAATGACAAACTTTCCAAGAAATAAACTTTCTGGGAACTAGTGCATTTCATCACATTAAACCATTTTTGACCATAGCTACAGAACTGGGACCAAAGGGACATTCAGTTCAGTTCAGTTCAGTTCAGTCACTCAGTCGTGTCCGACTCTTTGCGACACCATGAATCACAACACGCCAGGCCTCCCTGTCTATCACCAACTCCTGGAGTTTACTCAGACTCACATCCATCGAGTCAGTGATGCCATCCAGCCATCTGATCCTCTGTCCTCCCCTTCTCCTCCTGCCCCCAATCCCTCCAAGCATCAGAGTCTTTTCCAATGAGTCAACTCTTCACATGAGGTGGCCAAAGTACTGGAGTTTCAGCTTTAGCATCAGTGCCTCCAAAGAAATCCCAGGGCTGATAGCCTCAGAATGAACTGGTTGGATCTCCTTGCAGTCCAAGGGACTCTCAAAAGTCTTCTCCAACACTCAAAAGCATCAATTCTTCAGGGCTCAGCTTTCTTCACAGTCCAACTCTCACATCCATACATGACCACAGGAAAAACCATAGCCTTGACTAGACAGACCTTTGTTGGCAAAGTAATGCCTCTGCTTTTGAATATGCTATCTAGGTTGGTCATAACTTTCCTTCCAAGGAGTAAGCATCTTTTAACTTCATGGCTGCAATCACCATCTGCAATGATTTTGGAGCCCAAAAAAATAAAGTCTGACACTGTTTCCACCGTTTCCCCATCTATTTCCCATGAAGTGATGGGACCAGATGCCATCTTCGTTTTCTGAATGTTGAGCTTTAAGCCAACTTTTTCACTCTCCTCTTTCACTTTCATCAAGAGGCTTTTTAGTTCCTCTTCACTTTCTGCCATAAGGGTGGTGTCATCTGCATATCTGAGGTTATTGATATTTCTCCCGGCAATCTTGATTCCAGCTTGTGCTTCTTCCAGCCCAGCGTTTCTCATGATGCACTCTGCATAGAAGTTAAATAAGCAGGGTGACAATATACAGCCTTGACGTACTCCTTTTCCTATTTGGCACCAGTCTCTTGTTCCATGTCCAGTTCTAACTGTTGCTTCCTGACCTGCATACAGGTTTCTCAAGAGGAAGGTCAGGTGTTCTGGTATTTCCATCTCTTTCAGAATTTTCCACAGTTTATTGTGATCCACACAGTCAAAGGCTTTGGCATAGTCAATAAAGCATAAATAGATGTTTTTCTGGAACTCTCTTGCTTTTTTGATAATCCAGCAGATGTTGGCAATTTGATCTCTGATTCCTCTGCCCTTTATAAAACCAGCTTGAACATCTGGAAGTTCATGGTTCACGTATTGCTGAAGCCTGGCTTGGACAATTTTGAGCATTACTTTCCTAGCATGTGAGATGAGTGCAATTGTGCGGTAGTTAGAGCATTCTTTGGCATTGCCTTTCTTTGGGATTGGAATGAAAACTGACCTTTTCCAGTCGTGTGGCCACGGCTGAGTTTTCTAAATTTGCTGGCATATTGAGTGGAGCACTTTCACAGGATCAACTTTCAGGATTTGAAATAGCTCAACTGGAATTCCCTCACCTCCACTAGCTTTGTTCATAGTGATGCTTTCTAAGGCCCACTTGACTTCACATTCCAGGATGTCTGGCTGTAGATGAGTGATTACACCATCGTGATTATCTGGGTCATGAAGATCTTTTTTGTACAGTTCTGTGTATTCTTGCCACCTCTTCTTAATATCTTCTGCTCCTGTTAGGTCCGTACCCTTTCTGTCCTTTATCTAGCCCATCTTTGCATGAAATCTTCCCTGGTATCTCTAATTTTCTTGAAGAGATCCCTAGTCTTTCCCATTCTGTTGTTTCCCTCTATTTCTTTGCATTGATCACTGAGGAAAGCTTTCTTCTCTCTCCTTGCTGTTCTTTGGAACTCTGCATTCAGATGTTTATATCTTTCCTTTTCTCCTTTGCTTTTCAATTCTCTTCTTTTTACAGCTATTTGTAAGACCTCATCAGACAGCCATTTTGTTTTTTTGCAATTCTTTTCCATGGGGATGGTCTTGATCCCTGTCTCCTGTACAATGTCATGAACCTCCGTCCATAGTTCATCAGGCACTCTATCAGATCTAGTCCCTTAAATCTATTTATCACTTCCAATGTATAATCATATGGGATTTGATTTAGGTCATACCTGAATGGTCTAGTGGTTTTCCCTACTTTCTTCAATTTAAGTCTGAATTTGGCAATAAGGAGTTCATGGTGGAGAGGTCTGACACAATGTGGTCCACTGGAGAAGGGAATGGCAAACCACTTCAGTATTCTTGCCTCGAGAACCCCATGAACAATATGAAAAGGCAAAATGATAGGAGACAGAAAAAGGAACTCCCCAGGTCAGTAGGTGGCCAATATGCTACTGGAGATCAGTGGAGAAATAACTCCAGAAAGAATGAAGGGATAGAGCCAAAGCAAAAACAATCCAAGTTGTGGATGTGACTGGTGATAGAAGCAAGGTCTGATGCTGTAAAGAGCAATATTGCATAGGAACCTGGAATGTCAGGTCCATGAATCAAGGCAAATTGGAAGTGGTCAAACAGGAGATGGCAAGAGTGAATGTCAGCATTCTAGGAATCAGTGAACTGAAATGGACTGGAATGGGTGAATTTAACTCAGATGACTATTGTATCTACTACTGTGGGCAGGAATCCCTTAGAAGAAATGGAGTAGCCATCATAGTCAACAAAAGAGTCCGAAATGCAGTACCTGGATGCAATCTCAAAAATGCCAGAATGATCTCTGTTCGTTTCCAAGGCAAACCATTCAATATCACAGTTATCCAAGTCTATGCCCCAAACAGTAACACTGAAGAAGCTGAAATTGAATGGTTCTATGAAGACTTTCAAGACTTTTTCGAACTAACACCCAAAAAAGATGCACTTTTCATTATAGGGGTCTGGAATGCAAAAGTAGGAAGTCAAGAAACACCTGGAGTAACAGGCAAATTTGGCCTTGGAATACAGAATGAAGCAGGGCAAAGACTAACAGAGTTTTGCCAAGAAAATGCACTGGTCATAGCAAAAACCCTCTTCCAACAACACAAGAGAAGACTCTACACATGGACATCACCAGATGGTCAACACCGAAATCAGATTGATTATATTCTTTGCAGCCAAAGATGGAGAAGCTCTATACAGTCAACAAAAACAAGACCAGGAGCTGTCTGTGGCTCAGATCATGAACTCTTTATTGCCAAATTCAGACTTAAATTGAAGAAAGGGACATTACCATACAGCAAAGACTGTCAGCTATCAGTGGACCAAGAGCACTCTGCAGAAATTGGAAGAAATGTTCTTTGTACTTTTAACCTATTACTTTCCATTAAATGTGTATTATAAGAGCAACTCTAAGATGTTTTGAAAGAGGAAAGAACAATATGAATGGGAGAAATATGATGAATTATAATGAAGAAATATCTAAACTGAGAGGAAAGTTTCTTTTTTTAAAGTAGACATGGTATCTAAAATTACCTACAATGACTTTCTATGTTAAAATTTTATAATTAGTGTTTATTTAATATCAGTCACAACTTTATGCTATATGGAGACTGAACCTACTATCACTGTAAGGACATGCCTGAATTCAAATTTATGAAAGTGATAAAAAAGAGATATACTTACATCTTGAATCTCACTTATCTTGCTCCACTGATTGCAACACCAGGACTGCAATTTCAGGTGAGAATGGAAGGGAAGAAGTTTTGAGAAAATTAGAGAGTCACGTTCTCCCCTGGTTTCCTATCTTACATACAATCAATCACTGGGAAATAACATTCAATTGAAGACATTTAATTTCTGTTAACTCTGTCTTACCCAGAGAACCCTTTCCTTAAAAAACAAACAAACAAACAAAAAAACCCTCTATCAGGAAGTTTCCTATCACTCACATCCCCTGTAATAACACTGTACAGAATTCTCTTGGAGCACCGATTACACTCTTCAATTGCCAATTTAAGGCCATGATGTATTGTCATTGCAAATTTGACTTCAAGGTCCTGAGATCATTGCGGTTTTGCTTCCTTTCATATCTGAAGCTGCTCATTTTTCTCACCATGGGCATGCAGTAAACATTCGCTGAATGAAGAAAAGAACACAGCATTTACTCTTCCACTCTTGTGAGCCCAGAAATAAATACCCAAGGTCAGTCAGTCTGTCAGTTCAGTCACTCAGTTGTGTCCAGCTCTTTGCAACCCCATGAATCACAGCATGCCAGGCCTCTCTGTCCATCACTAATTCCCGGAGTTCACTCAAACTCACGTTCATCATGTCGGTGATGCCATCCAGCCATCTCATACTCTGTCATCCCCTTCTCCTGCCCCCAATCCCTCCCAGCATCAGTCTTTTCCAATGAGTCAACTCTTCGCATGAGGTGGCCAAAGTACTGGAGTTTGGAAGGAGCATCAGTCTTTCCAAAGAACACCCAGGACTAACCTCCTTCAGAATGGACTGTTTGGATCTCCTTGCAGTCCAAGGGACTCTCAAGAGTCCTCTCCAACACCACAGTTCAAAAGCATCAATTCATCCACACTCAGCTTTCTTCACAGTCCAAGTCTCACATCCATACATGACCACAGGAAAAACCATAGCCTTGACTAGATGGACCTTTGTATTGCCGCACAAATATGAGAGTGCGTATGTGTGCACACGTGGTCAGTAGCTTCAGTCGTGTCCACTTCTTTGTGACCCTGTGGACTGTAGCTATTTGCCATCTGCATCACCTCTGGCATGCACTGCTCCCCTTCTGAATGATACCCTGCTTTCCTGCATGTGGATTTCTTCTGCCCTCTGTGTCTGATCTAGAAGCAGCTCTGTGAAGAAAAAAAGAGGTAGAGACAAAAAAATGGAGAAAAACAAAGTGCATATAAAAGAGTCTGCTCCAGTTACCCAGAACGCTGAGGCTGGCTGCCTTTTATGAACCTAGTTCTTAAGCCACCTTTTTGACTGAGCCACAGGTTTCTTTTTAGCTAAGTTAGACACAGTTGATTTCCACTGCTTGCAACAGAAGTAGTTCAATGAATATACATGGAGGTGTAGTTAGTCTTAATATAACACACAGAAAGTTAACCATTTATCAACACTTGACCTAAAATCTAGAGAGTAATTAAAATGGAAAACAAAGAGAATAATGAATGTGGGTCATTTTTCAGTGTCACCAGAGTCAGTTCTTAGAGCATGAGTTAAATTTTTCCTTGTAGGGCAGTTTCAGATATCAAATTATACTCATATTCATCTGTAAATATTAAGAGATAGTGTCTTCTAAGGTTCAACTACTTTTAATTAAATTGAAAACAATACTACTACTTCCTTCGCAGGTTTATTGTGAGGATTACAGGGCATCATGTGAAACACATAAATCCAGCAACTTTAAAAAAAATGGTTATGCTCAAAATGAACTATTATTATTAGCAGATGTGAGTTTTCTGGTTCTAGCCCTTGTGTTAGGTAGTTAGACATTAACAGAAAGGAGGTGACAGAGCAGATAAAAACAAGAGGGGAATAATCAAGGTAAGCCCCAACCATCTGGAGACTCTCCTCTGACACTAGCATCTGAGAGGTGATGGTGGCTAGAGACAAGCGGGGAATAGTCCAGTTAGGCCCCAGCCATCTGGAGACCTTCCCTCGACCCCACCCAGGACAGGTGGCACTATGGTCAGCTTGTGGGCAACTTATCCTGAGAAAGAGGGAGCACTGTGACGCAAGAGAGCTTCCCCGGGGTTGCGCATTCCCAGACTAGACCGGCGGATAACCTCCAGTAGGTGGCGCTAGTCGTAAAGAGGAGGGTTCCTGCCAGTGCAGGAGACTTAAGAGACACGGGTTCGATCCCTGGGTCAGGAAGATCCCTAGGAGAAAGGAAATGGCAATCCACTTCAGTTTTGTAGACTAGAGAATCCCATGGACAGAGGAGCCTGGCAGGCTATGGTCCATAGGGTCTCAAAGAGTCAGACATGAATGAAGTAACTTAGCATGTATAGCACCCAAACCCAAACTCATTATATCAGCATTATAAACAAATCTGTATGTGGTTTTGCCCTCCTCTGGGTGGGTTTTTCTTCGTGAATCAAGGGTAGGGGCATATGCAATAATGAACTTGTTGGACAGTTCATTAATGGACAGTCAATCAAATATCAATCCCCTGTTATTCACCAATGATCCTTGCAGAAAACTCCTTACAGACACCCTTAAACCTGTTTGAGAAGGCTGGTTTCACCTTGCAGAAACAGTACTACTCTCCCTCTCAGAGTGCAGCTATGTTTTAATATTGCTTTGCACTTAAGCCTGAAGTGGTAGTTGGCAAAGTTTTGCTTGCTATCTAAAGGAGCAAGATTGCTGGTTTCTGGTCTCCCATTGACCTCCTGGATTAAAGCTCTCTGTCTGAAGCCTCCAACTCTGTAATACTTGTATTGATAGTACCACTCTGCCTCCTCCATCCATTGCCCTCACTATTGCCTCCCTCTATGAAGAGGATTGTTGCTACTTGACAGATCAGACTCCATTGCATTAATCAGGCCAAGTTTCTCTGGTGAGACAGATCACTGCACTGGAACATATTGTGTATCTGAGACTTTCCCTGTCTACTCCCTCTTCCTTTATCTATTGCCAGGAGAGTAAATGGCCAGGAGGATGAGCCAACTTTACCATATTAGAAAAAGGATAAAAGTAAAAAGCAAGAAGGCTTGATTAAACCTGATAGTATCAATCAGTGTTCTGAAATTTTAGAATTAATCAGAATTACTTGGAAGATTTGTTAAAATACAGATGGCTGGCTCCCATTCCAGTTTTTCAGATTTAGTAGATCTGAGAGAGAGGCTGGGAATTTGCATCTGTCATAAGTGACTAAGTGATGGTGATCATTGCTGATCCAAGGATGTTTCTGAGATCCCTGGACCTTTGCAGACCACTGGTGCCATTTATCAAAACTATGATCTGCATTGGAACTTATCAGGTACATTTTTTTCATTTTTTCCATACTTACCACTTCAAATATATATATATTTCTTTCTGTGAAGACATTTAAGGAGTCAGAGTGAATGATAAGACAACCAAATACTAAAAATGATAAACTAAAAATATTGCAAGATATATGAAAATATGCTACCATATTTTATCATGTCTAAATGTCATGGATTGAAAGATATACTATTATTTTAGGTACTGTCATGAAGGAAAATATTCTCTGCTAGTTATGCTATGATACAATATTTACTTATATATGAGTTTTTATGTTGTTGATATTAAAATGATGGCTTTATACTTACTATTTAATCTCATATTTTTATCATATATCATTATTATGTAAACAAAGAAAGCAAAATAAAAGTAAAATAATTATTTAAGATGTTGTTAAAATTTTTTGTATTCAGAGTTGGATCTTCAGTTCACTTTCCTACTCATAAGATGAAGCTCACTTTTTTTGCACAGTGTCACGCTATGTTCCCTCAACAGCATTGGGGCTCCACCCCCTTGGTAGAGCTAAAGCTGTGAAGCCTTGAAACAGTGATCACTATTTTCTAAAAGATTTTGTTTTGAAGTCTTGACACCTATTCTGAAATTTTAATATTGAGGTGTTCTTGCTCTTACTATAAACCTTTAATTGGTTTTTGGGCGACAGCAAGGAACCATATTCCTTCAAATGTAGCGCGACTATTTTGTTGACTGAACCACGATAGAACTGCAGTGGTCTCTTCATGCAATCATGAAAAAGAACCAAGTTTCAGCCCTTTTGTAAAAGCTAATGAAAATTAGGCTTAGAACTGCTGTCTGACAGTGATTGCAAGATGCTGTGAAGTGTAAGACAAATCCTTAACATCAGAGATCTTAGAATATGCAGAAGAAACTATATGTCCTACTACTGATGAAATAAGAGTTGCTCTAATTTTTCAGTTTCCATAAATCTGTAAGACACCACCACCCATTTCTCTTCCTTATCACAGCCATCTACAAAGCAGTGGGTCACTTCTTTCAATCCTTTTGAATTTTAGCACAAATTCTACCATAAATTCTGATCATTTTAATATCCATGTACTATCCCTCTTGAGCTTCCTTAGTGGCTCAGATGGTAAAAAACTTGCCTGCAATGCCAGAGATCTGGGTTTGATTCCTGTGTCAGGAAGATCCCCTGGAGAAGGGAATGGCAACCCACTCCAGTATTCTTGCCTGGAGAATTCCATGGACAGAGGAGCCTGGTGGGCTACAGTCCATTGGGTTGCAAACAGACACGACTGAGTGACTAACATTTTCACTTTTCAATGTCTCTCTTGTCTCTTCATTTCCTCTTCAAGGACGATCTTATACTAAAACCGACCTCTTGCACTTACTCTCAAGTGAATGCTCATAATTACACCTCTTTCATAATCATAACTTGAAGCATTCCACTCCCAAATATCACCTACTCTTTTTCTAGGTCATTCATGATTTACAGTACCATGTCTCCAGCAATTCTTTGTCAGTGCTTAGAGAAATAACTTCTTGTCTCCACAACACACTTTCTCACTGATTCTACATTATCCCTCACAAACCTCATATCACCACTCCTTCCCCAATTTAGGTCCCATTATGTATCCTTGCGTTTACTTCTTCAATTTATTTTCCCCATTCTCCCTGTATTTTATTCAGTTTGTGTGCTGAGTAATTATGCTGACTAAACTAACTCACTGCCTTCGCTGAACCTATGCCTGAACAGCTGAACGTTGCTGGAGAAAAATGCACAATTCTGCTGAAAGGTCTCATTTTAATTTCATGACTACTCATCTCAAGTTGGTTCTTGGTGCTGCTTTGCGTTTGTTCTCTTTTTATTTCTGCCTTATTTTCTTCTTCACCCTTTTTCTTATGGCTTATTTTTTCATTGGCATAAAAAAAACCCTGCTACAATATTTCTTTAAAAAAATAACCTCCCTTGATCCACATTCCTTAGAGCTGTTATCCCATTTCTCTGCTCTCTTTTACAGCTAGCCACCTAAAAGAGTTGTTACTATTTGATATCTGCTTATTCTCACTCGATTTTCTTTTGAACCTACATCTTTTATGTTTTTATTCCTACAATTCTTAAATAGACATCATGGTTACCAGTGAGTTCCCTCATTTCAAATGCAAATTGCTTATTTTTGTTTTATTCACCTATTGATACAGTTAATCATTTGATACACATAAGGATTCCTTAGTGGCTCAGAAGGTAAAGAATGCAGGAGACCTGGGTTCGATCCCTGGGTTAGGAAGGTCCCCTGGAGAAGGGAAAGGCTACCCACTCCCATAATCTGGCCTGGAGAATTCCATGGACTGTATAGTGCATGGGGTCGCAAAGAGTCAGACACTACTGAGTGACGTTCACATTCAAGGATATTTTCTTCATTGTTTTCTTCTAAGAAAATTCTATTTCTCTTCTCAATAATTTTCTACTTTTTCTGAAGATTCTTTGCTGATTGCTCTCATTTTTCCGACTTTTAAACATAGATTCTTTCATGGCCTAAGTATTTAATCTAGGCTCATCATTACAAATGTTGTTTTAATTCTGGTGATTTGCAAATTTTTATCTCCAGCTTAGACTTCCCTCCTGAACTCCAAATTTTCTATTGCGTATATCTAGTATGCAACTCAAAATGAACATGCCTAAAAATCTTTTTCTGATGTCTTACTTCTACGAATCTGTTTTGCAACTTTGTGTCTCAGTTAATGACAAATATATTCATATAATCAGGCCTAAAACCTTGAAATCACTCTTGCTTTCACAAACTTTATCACATCCAATGTGCAGTCCAAAAGCAAATGTCTGTAAAATCCACATTGAGAATATATACAGATTCTGACCACTTCCATCCTTTTATTGTACTCCTAACATTTGGTGTAAATTCAATGCTATTCCTTACAAAGATTTTTGCAAAATTCTAATGGTAATTTCACTTTCATTGTTGCTCTTACATTCTTCACAATGTAGTATTTAAAAATTAAAGTCTGATCATGTTATCCCTGCCTCCCAAACATTTCAATGCTTTTCTCATTTCATTCATTCAAAAAATTGGAAAAAAAAAATCTTAAAACTACCTGCATGAACTACATAATTCTGTTGCTTTACTTTCTGACTATTTTAAATTGTCTTCTATTCTCCCTCTTGCTCACTTATCTCTGGCCACAAGGGTGAAAAAAAAAAAATCGCCTAATAATGTGTTACTTCAAAGCTACCGATATTGCTACAATATTTCCTATTAAAATAACTTCCCTTGACCCACATATCTTAGAGCTAGTGGCAGAATTCATAAAGTAGGAATGTCTTGAGAAACCTCAAACTGAAATTTGTTTTTAGCTTGGTTCTAGGTTACCAGTTCCCTGAGATGCCTGGAAGAAGAAAACGCAAATCTTCTTTGGAGAAAGTGATTTTAAAAATAAGTCTCAAAGAATCAATTAACGTGACCTAGAACTTTTTGCCAAAAGTCTTTGCTGGAAAAAGACCATAAAAAAAGAGCCAGCAGAAAAAAATAAACAAAATCTTACTACAAAACTTTCAGGTATTGAAATCATCGGATACAGAATATAAAGATATAAAGTATGTATCTGAAGAGTAAAAAGGCAATTGAAATTATGAATTAAAATAGGTGGCTATAAAAAAATTACCAGGTAGTTTTGCCTAAGGTTAAACTAACTAGGGCAGAGATATCGTTAAAGGATGAAACAAATTATACAGAGCCAAAAGAGGGATTCATAAATTGAGACAGATATAAATAAATTACACAAAATGCAAAACAATGAGACAAGGTGTTAAAAAAAAAGTAGTGTTAAAGTACATAAAGGAAGATCCAGTTTCCTCATCTAACTGAAAATATAGAAGGGATTAATAGAAGTAGAGAGGAAATATTTAAATATAGCATCTTTACAACTGAAAATAGACAAATTATCTGATAAAAGTAACAGTATATTTCTAGGAGGAGAAATTAAATCTTTTCTATTATAACTCAGGGTGAAAATGAACATTTTAATATAAAAGAGTTGATCTCTGAAGTACATAAAAAGAAAAGATAGATAACATATTAGGTTGAACCATTTCAAATAGATTGAAAATGGTCAAATAGCTTCAGTTTCATATATGGTCAGTCTATTACAAAGAAACAATCCCCAACTGTTGGGAATTTGGGAGACAAAATGATCTGTGCCACAAAAGCAGAAAAAATTATCATAATGTGCAACTTCAAAAGCACCTACATATGGGTCTGTGGGAAGAATTTACAAAACAGGTATGTCTGTTTGAACAAGTTCAAAAGCCATTATGAAATATTTGCTATGCAAAATAAAATCTTCAAATTTTGGAAAGAAAATAAAGGTCGACCTGGAAGTGCAAACCTGATCGAACTAAGGTCTGAATAAAAACATTTTTCTGGCAAACCCTGGCAAATTTTAGCACCCTCCTTATGAAGACTTCAAAAGATTCTACATTTACATGCTCATCATCATGAATGAGGTTCCTGGCCAAAATCCAGGGCACTGACAGCGCTAAATGTTGGTAAGAATCTAGAACAATCAAAACTCTAATTTATTGCTGGTGGGAATGCAAAATGGTACAGCCACTCTGGAAGACTGGTAGTTTCATTCAAAACTAAACGTACTCTTACCAAACGACCCAGCAATCATGGTACTTGCTATTTGTCCAAATGAGCTGAATACTTATGCCTAAATGAAAACCTGAACACAAATGCTAATACTTTATTCATAATTGCTAATATTTGGAGGGAACCAAAATGCCTTCAGTAGGTGAATTGATAAACAAATTGAAGCATTTTCCTATGCGCACATGTACTCAGTCACTTCAGTCGTGTCTGCCTCTTTGAGATCCCATGGACTGTAGCCCACCAGGCTCCTCTGTCCATGGGATTCTCCAGGCAAGAGTGCTGGAGTGAGTTGCCATGCCATCCTCCAGAGAATCTTCCCAATCCAGGGACCAAACCCACATATTTTATGTCTCCTGCATTGGCAGGCAGGTTCTTTACCATTAGTGCCACCTGGGAAGCCCTATTTCCTACAATGGAATATTATTTTGTGATGAAATGAAATGAGCAATTAAGCCATGAAAGAACATGGAGGAACTTTAAATGTATATTTCTAAGTGAGAGAAACCAATCTAAAAAGCCTGCTGTGCTGTACTTAGTGGCTCAGTCATGTCCAGCTCTGTGTGACCCCATGGACTGCAGGCCTCAGGCTCCTCTGTCTGTGAAATTTCCAGGCAAGAATATTGGAGAAGGTAGCCATGCCTTTCTCCAGGGTATCTTTCCAACCCAGGGATCAAACCCAGGTCCCCCGAATTGTAAGTGAATTCTTTACTGTCTGAGCCACCAGGGAAGCCCAAGAATACTGGAGTGGGTAGCCTATCCTTTCTCCAGGGGATCTTCCTGACCCAGGAAGTGAACTGGGGCCTCCTGCATTGTAGGCAGATTCTTTACCAGCTGAGCTACCAAGGAAACCCTCCTAAAATCCTATATAATGTCTAATTCCATCTATATGACATTCTGGAAAAGGCAAAACTGTGAAGATAGTACTTGTCAGGAGTTCAGTGGGAGAGAGGTAGAAATGCATAGTAGGAGCATAGGAGATTTTCATAGGGCAGTGAAACTATTCTGGAAGATGCTGTGATTGTGGTCATATGCACTATACCTGTGTTTAATCCATACAATGTACAGTACAAAGAGTGAAGCCTAATGTAAGCTAGGTACTTTAGCTGTTAATACTGTATCAGTCTTGGCCTATGAACAAATGCAAGATATTAATAACATAGGAAACTAGAGGGAGAGGATGAGTTACATGGAAATTCTGTGCTTTCTGCTCATTTTTTTCTGTAAACCTGAAACTGCTCAAAAATTAACTTTAAAAAACTTGAGAATAAACAAAAAACCTATTTAATAAGTAATTATATCATAGAATACTATATAGAGATTAATAAGAATGAATGCACTAATATGAAAAAGAGAAATGCACTGATGTGTACAAGAGAAAAAAAATAAGGTATATAGCACTGTTTACATTATCACATTTATTTGAATAAACTTTATATAAAATATGTATTTCAAATATATATATGTATATATATTTTAAAGAATGTGAAAGAGCTGTTTATAGCCATTACTTTTGGGAAAGAAACTGTCAGTTGGAGTTAAATAGCTGGTGGAAGGAAGAAATAGGCATCTTATTATATCCCTTTTTTAATTTGTATATTTTATTTATGCAAAATGAAAAGTTTAAAGATACTCTGCATACCATTTCATATACATTTTCCAAAACTTACTAGTGATAGTAAATTGATACATATAAGATTTAGTAAAACACAGTGCATATTGAAAATTTTTTTTGCCAACTTAAATGAATTATTTTATAGTGTATTACTTACCTATGGATTACGTGACTGCTTCAATGCTCTGAAATATGAAATCACTAGGCATGGGATGACCTGAGTTAGGGAGCGAAGATGGGTCAAGGAAAAAGCTTTGAACTGAACTGGATGTAAAAATAAATGAAGTTTTGATTTACTCTGGATTGGATCTTTTGATAGAGAAAGTGTTGAAATGGACTTTTCCTTTACATAGACATTATCAGGTTGAAAAAAGAAATATGAATGGGAAATAAGAAAAAACACTGTGAGATCTGCCTAATGGTGCATCCAGAAGTGAAGAAAAGAAAGCTAACAGATCACACAAAGTACCTTTATGAGGAGTGGCTCATAAACACAGTCATTTTCATTCTAATGCTCCTATTGGTTTTAAGTGTCAAGTAAATTAAGAAACAATAATAATACTCTGAATTCTAAATTTCTGTAGCGGGAATCTGATTCAATAAATGGCTGAATACTGTCTATCATGTGGCATGGTATCTCTAAAAGGTAGATCAAGAAAGAATTTTTTTTCCTCTTTTGCTCTGTTCTCTTGTGGAGAACTTTTACGATCTCAGACGTCTGGTAAATTACATGATTAAAGCTATCATAATGCATCACTACAGCCTCAACTAATGGTTATGAACTAGGAAAAAGAGGCTATTTTTATTCGAAGTAAAGCGAAGATAATGATAGCAAATAATTTAAGTTTTGGATATTCCCTATGTGCATGGAAATGTTAACAGATCTTTTAAAACTTATATTTGTAATATATGTCTGTTCTTCTCTTACTGATACAAAGAAACTATTTACTAGACTTACTCTCTAGCCACATTTCCAGAGCTGAAGATAAAGCAAAATGGTGGAATTTCTCTGTACATATTTCCAAGCAGCTAGTGATCTGCAGTCAGGACTGTGGCTCCAGCAGAGATGCTTGTACCTAGCTAACTGCCAGTATTTCAGTTTTGTGTTACTTTCCTGGGGATGGATGGAGGAAGAAATTTGACCTTTTTTTTTTCCAAGCAATCATATGAGAAGTACCAGTTTAACCCCAAAATCACCTTGAGAGTAATGCATGCAAGTAATAACACTTTTATGTGTGTCTCTGATGAAGCCTGGAATAATGAACAAAGCAATGATACTGCCTAAGAGAAGAGCAAATCAGGAAACTAGTTTTGACCAGTTGTCCCAAGCACTGGTCTCTGGCCCTGCTTCTGAGGTTTTATGGATATATAATTGAACCAGGCCTGTTATAGGCTTCTCTGGACACATTAAGCTCCTAAAACAGTTTCTGCCAATGTAACAACTTGTATATTACATCCTGTGGACTGTAGATAATTGCTTAAGCTCTCTGCTTTACTGATTCCTCTCCCACAGACCTGCAAGACTGCTTAACCTTTAATATTGCACAATGAGAACTTGGTATCTATAAAGGAGACCTTGAAGTCCTAGCATCTCAAACTATAAAGTGAGATAAAGAGTGTTTATGTGACTTGACTAAAATCAGCGATGTTCGTTAATCTGCACTGGATTCAAAAGAATTGTGTGACCTTTCCTAGTAATTAAACCTGCAGAATGAAAATTCTTTCTTTCTTTTCCATTGTAAAATAATTCTGCCAGTCTGGGAAGAAGCATGAGAGCAGAATGACGCTCTTCGCTAACTTAGTAGACCAGTCAGTCAAATACTACCGTCTGTTGCCATGTGGTGCTTTGCGCAGCTGACATACATTTAGCCTTTGAAGAAAGGGCATGTAATTGCATCAGTGTGCCATGAAATCCATTTAAATCTGGCAAATGTACTGCAGTGCTTTGTTAGCAATTATAAATTCACAGTGGTAGGTGATAGGAACAGAGTCAGAAATGGGATGTCAGGAAAAATGAGGATCACTTGCTGGTAACTGTCTATTCAGTTGCCAAGAAATTAAACAGTTTGAATTTCACTGGGGTATTAGTGCTATTGCTTAGAAACTAGCAGTTAATTTTTATACCCCTCTGTCATCCCCACCTTTGTTCTCATGAAACAAACAGATTTAGTTTCAAATGCACAGAGTGATGCCGTAATGAAAAGATGTGGTTCTCTAAAGGAAGAGATGTTTAAAAAGGAAGTATTTCTTCCTAAGATTATAGCTTTTAAAAGTGCATTAACAGAAGCATGATCAGGAGAGTCAAAAAGGAGAATATTTTAAACTTGAATGTGCTCGTGTATAGTTGCTCAGTTGGGTCTGACTCTTTGCAACCTCTTGGACTGTAGCCTGCCAGATTCCTCTGTCCATGGAATTTCCCAGGCAAGAATAATGGAGTGGGTTGCCATTTCTTCTCCAGGGGATCTTCCTGACCCAGGGATCAAATCCACATTTCTTTTGCATTGAAAGAAGATTCTTTACCTGCTGAACCATCAGGGAAGCTCTTAAACCGAAATGTAACTGTCTGATATACAACATACTGTGTAAAAGTATTATTCTTGTTTGAAATTGTGGAATTTTATTCCTTTGTGCTTAGTTGCTCAGTCGTGTCTAACTTTTTGCGACCCCATGGACTGTAGCCCGCCAGGCTCCTCTGTCCATGGGGATTCTCCAGGCAAGAATACTGGAGTGGGTTGCCATGCCCTTTTCCAGGGGATCTTCCCAACCCAGGGATTGAACCCAGGTCTCCCACATTGCAGGTGGATTCTTTACCATCTGTGCCTTGGCACATATATACAAAACTTCCAAGTTGTTGAAAAAGTGAAAATGGTAAGGCTAACACAATGAAAATATTTAGTTTTATGATGTATTAAATTTATAAATATCATCCTTGTTTTTTAAAATCAAATATAGAGATATAATCAGAGTACATGTCTCAAAAATAGGGATCATTTTGACCCTCCTGACAGGAATGAATCTCATGATCACTCCTCAGATGTGTAGTTGCAAGTGAATTTAGTAGATTAGGTAACGAATTGCACTTTATGTAAATCTCCTAAATATGTTTTAAAGCCCAAATATTTTATATATAATTATAATTTGTAACATAAACCTTAGGGAAGACGAGGGAAAAGTCCTTCCTCCTCACTGTTTACTTTCTTTCCCTCACCCTAACTCTTAATCAGGTCTCTGGCTCTCCCAAACATCCTGATGCAGTGTCCAACCATTCCTCCAAAACTTACCTCAAAAATAAATCATTATTTAAATTTACTTCAACCTCTGTGTTACCGCAAGTTTCCAGCCTTTTTTCCTTCTAAAATTTCCTATTTCAAAATACCTCTTCCTTTCTAACTCTCTCCCAACATATTTTGCCATATTTCTTCCTTAAGAATATGTGGATAATGGCAATAATTGCTAAATGAATAATATATGAAGCAAAATGTGGTTAGCTAAAATGCCAGTCTTATTTTTATTGAAAATCAGCAACTTAAATGATATTTAAGGAGATCATTTTTTTATTTCTGGATTTGGAGAAAGTGTGTACTTATTTGGAACTCTAATGAGAAAATGAGAGTTGGATATCTTATTATCTAATTCTGAGAATACATTAAAACTAAATCGGTATTTTCCCAGTACAGTGACATCATATTTTAAATTATGTGTCTGCAGGACTAGAGTTGATCATTGAACTCACATATAAACATTCTTCAGTAGAATTTTTAGTAAACTTAATGGCACTCCATGATGATGAATTAGAGCTCACAGTGAACTGAAAAGCAGGATGAACTCATTAATCAATTCAATACAGTATCTGTCACAGGTAACTTTAGAATTATCTATTTCCTTCTCATATCTGGAAAAGCCTAGTCGCCAGATGACTATTGATTAAATGTCACAGTGAAAAAACATCTGAAATTGAAGTATACCTACTTTGATATAAAGTACTTGAATTACAGAAGTAGAGAAAAATTTGGTATTATAGTAACTCTCATAAGTACCCGTACGTCAGTATTTTATATGAAATTAGAATGAAGATGAAGTAAATTAGATATTAATCGCATCATTTTACGGAGAAGGCAATGGCACCCCACTCCGGTACTCTTGCCTGGAGAATCCCATGGATGGAGGAGCCCGGTAGGCTGCAGTTCATGGGATCGCGAAGAGTTGGACACGACTGAGCAACTTCACTTTCTCTTTTCACTTTCATGCATTGGAGAAGGAAATGGCAACCCACTCCAGTGTTCTTGCCTGGAGAATCCCAGGGATGGGGGAACCTCGTGGGCTGCCATCTATGGGGTTGCACAGAGTTGGACATGACTGAAGCGACTTAGCAGCAGCATTTTAACTGAATACAGGAGCTACAGCATAGGCACTAAATCAATATGCTGATAACTCCAAAATCTGAATATTAAGCTTGTATCCTAATTCCCAGGTATGTGTCTTAAGCCTAAATTCTCATCAGAACTCCAGCCTCATAATATAACCATATATAAAGTCTCCACATGGATGTGTACTATCTCAAATTTAGTGTAACCAAAAGGTAACTCTTACCTTGAGTCCTTAAACATCCTTCTGCCTCAGTCCCCCATTTCAGTAAGACTATCACAGCTTAAACAAAAAATTGAGTCTAATCTGGTTACACTTATTTAGTCACTTCTTTTATCTAACCCGTGAGCAACTCATGTAGATCCATGTATATTTCCATGCACTTTTTACCATTCCCACTATTTTTACCCTAATTAAGTCATCGTGATTTCTTGGCGAGATTATGCTAAAAGCCTGTTTATGAATTTTTTCTGCTTTCCTTTTGGCCCTTTCTTTCTCTTGTCCACAGTATGATCTGAATAATGGCCTAAAAGTTAAACCAGATCACTCCAATCCTTATTTAAAATTCTTTACTTTTTTCTTAGAATCATTGTCAAAATCCTTGTAGACTTAAAATTCATACACGTACTGTATGAATGTTCTGCTAAATGTTCAGACCTCAGAGTGAATCATTCTCTCCTGCATATCTTGTGCCCAAATTACTGGAATGGTTTTGGTGTCTTGATTTTAGCAAGCTTGTCCCCATCTTCAGGTCTTTGCAGAGATTATTTTCTCTGCTTAAAATACACTTCTGCTTAACTTTCTAAAGGCTGTCTCCTTCTTACCATTCAGATCTCTGTTAAACATCAGTGTATCAGAGTCCTTCTCTACCTTCTCAAACTGTGGCAGCCACCCAGGTGATTGCCGCTGAGTCGAATTAATCTAATTTAAGTCTTTGAGTATCACTTAACCACAGCTCATTTTTCTTTTTTTCCTTTCTTTCTGCAGCACATGGCATGTGGGATCTTAGTTCCCAGGGATCAAACCCACAAGCCCTGCACTGGAAGCATGGAGTATTAAACACCGGACCACCAGGGAAGCCCTACCTGATGTTTCTTGAGTATTTATGTATTTTATTTCTACTGACTGTCTTTCTCTACCAGAATGTAAGCTCCGTCAGAGCACAAAACGTAATCAGTTTTGTTCACTCTTCCATTCTCAAGGTATATAATTGTGATAGGTGCATTCAGGCATTCTGAGTATTTTCCAAATAAATTTATTAATGAATTATATATTTGCCAGGGGAAATATCAATAACCTCAGATATGCAGATGACACCATCCTCATGGCAGAAAGTGAAGAGAAACTAAAAAGCCTCTTGATGACAGTAAAAGAGGAGAGTGAAAAAGTTGGCTTAAAGCTCAACATTCAGAAAACTAAGATCATGGCATTTGGGATGGGAAAACAGTGGAAACAGTGTCAGACTTTATTTTGGGGGTCTCCAAAATCACTGCCAATGGTGATTGCCGCCATGAAATTAAAAGACGCTTACTCCTTGGAAGGAAAGTTATGACCAACCTAGATAGCATGTTCAAAAGCAGAGACATTACTTTGCCAACAAAGGTCCATCTAGTCAAGGCTATGGTTTTTCCAGTAGTCATGTATGGATGTGAGAGTTGGACTGTGAAGAAAGCTGAGTGCCAAAGAATCGATGCTTTTGAACTATGGTATTGGAGAAGACTCTTGAGAGTCCCTTGGACTGCAAGGAGATCCAACCAGTCCATTCTGAAGGAGATCAGTCCTGGGTGTTCTTTGGAAGGAATGATGCTAACGCTGAAACTCCAGTACTTGGGCCACCTCATGCGAAGAGTTGAGTCATTGGAAAAGACTCTGATGCTGGGAGGGATTGGGGGCAGGAGGAGAAGGGGATGACAGAGGATGAGATGGCTGGATGGCATCACCGACTTGATGGACATTAGTTTGAGTGAACTCCGGGAGTTGGTGATGGACAGGGAGGCCTGGCATGCTGCAATTCATGGGGTTGTAAAGAGTCGGACATGACTGAGCAACTCAACTGAACTATATATTTTCAACTGCATAATTATTATAACTTGGTAAGTGTGAACCAGCCAGGAAACCATCTGGAAAAAAATAGTAAAAATGTTGAATCTACTTGCCAACATGTTATTTTAGAAATTAGTTTTGTTTCATATTCCACGTTGGATTGAGTTGGAATATTTACATGTTTACCTTATCATTTTTGACTGTAAAATTTTAACATCACAACAGTTGTTGTATCCATATATGATTATTTACAGCTTATTATGTTCCACACAATCATTTAAGTGCTTTACACATGTTAACTCATATAATGTTTATCACATCATAATAATACAAATTTTATTTTATAGATGAGGAAACTAAGGCACAGAAAGATTAAACAACTCATGATTATATGGCTAGTAAATAGCAGAGTTGGGGAATCAAACCTCACAGGCTGGATTGTCTGTGTTCATCATCACTAAACTATATTGCTTCTTAACCTTGAAATGCAATTTAGCTCATTCAGCCAAACTTCCATAGTTATTCACTGATAGCTTACATGTTATTGACAAAGTATTAAATATTTTAGATGGAAAGATAAATATTGCAGTTATAGTCTTCAGGAAACTTTTATTCCTGATGGCCTAGTAGAAAAGTTAAAAATTAATGAAGTGTCTATTATAATGAGTATGGAAAATGCTTGATAAATAAAAGTGGCAGGGTCTAAGTTAACTCATAGAAACACTTGGAAATGATATTAGACATATACCGAGGAAGGGAATTTGCCAGCCAAGGGATCCTTGAGGAGTTTATGTTTACATTAAATCCAGAAGCCTCAGTAGGCATTACCTAGGAAAGGAAGAAGCATGCTCATGGCAAAGGAACACAGCAAGAGCACAATATAAGACCAAGAGTCTGGCCTTGCGTATGTTCTGTGTGGCAGGGCTGCACTGAGATGGTAGAACTCTCACCCTGACTGGCTTTCTTGTTTAGCTGGCAGTAACATGGTCTTATGAGAATCATTCATCTAATCCCTACACTCAGTGGCTTTTCTGACCTACTGATTACAAAGTCAACAAAACTATTGGCTATCTTTTTGCAACAGAATTATTTCTCTCATTCTATACAAAAGAAAGAAAAAGGGAGGTAAAAATGACCTAAGAAATAAAAAAGCCTATGCAAATAAACAGCATTAAAACATATAAATAACAGAATTACTTTTAAAATGCTACAAAATAGGAACAGTATTTTTAAAGGAATTGTCTATGAGAAACATTTTTAATACTAATTAACAACATGACAGTTAATATCCTTAAAGTAATTTAAATTAAGACAGGTTTTAGTAACTCACCCCACAAGCAACTTTAAATTATACTTTAAATATAATATCAACATTAAAAGAATAAATATCAAACTGATCACATTAGGAATGTCTGTGGATTATTACTTTAGAGCATTTGTTCCAAGTAAAAGTAATTCTACTTGAATTGAATGTGTGTGTACTTTTCTTTTAATGATCACTTTTAGAATCAAAAAGATAGATTCAAAATGCTTACTTTTATCTAGTGCCGTATCATCACAGAGGAATTCTTGATAGTTACATTAATAAAGTAAGAGAAAAGTAAACATAATATTAGAATATGTTCTACCATTAGATTTCAGGAAATCATTAGAATATAAAAGACTCTAGTTTAACAAAATCCTTTAAAAGTGGTAATTTCTCTCTTTTGTATTAGCTTCTAATGTATTAAAAATACATTAATATGTGAAGAAGAAAACAGTCATTCATCTCTTTACTGCTTACTGGTACATTTCCTTTTAAGATATGAGGAAGTCTTATGATTATTTGTACTTTTCAGTAATTACGGTTATTGCTAAAGAACGTTTCATCAGAAACTTGAGAGAAAATTGTAAAGACATTCATCAAAATCTCCATTTGGACTCTAGAGAAACAGTAGATATTGACTTCTCTTGAGCAATGGATCATGATTTATAGATTCAAAGAGAGAGTCAATATTTACCTTCAGTGAAAATGATTCTTGATGGTCAATGAAATGTAAAATTTACTACGTTGTCTTGAAATCTGTTAAATAATGACACTGCTAAATAACATTTTTATTTTTCCATTTATAAAAATGTATGTGCCCTCTAAGAAATTTTGTAATGTAGAGAATATTAAAAGTAGAAAAATTACCAGTAATTTCCCATCAAGGAAAAGCAACTGTTAATACTTGGTATATTTCATGCCTTTCCTTTTCTTATTAAAATATTTGGGTGTTTTATAAATTTTGATTTTAAATATGATAAAAATGAAATATGTAGCTTACATTATTCATCCCCAATATGCATTCTTTCTTCTGCTCAGAGGATTGTACATCTTCATCTATTGACCTGTGACTTGCTAAACCTTGTGTGCAGTAAGTGTGTATCTCCAACCCATTGATACTGCGTTTGTGCGTCCAATAGCATGGGGTACATACATATGACGACATCCAAGCTTTACGTGCCTTTACAGGTTCCCACCAGTGATCCTGCTATTTTCTCTCTGTCACAAAGCCAACACATGTCGTTTGAGGGCTTCTCTTTTCAGTATGGATCCAGAGTTAGAAGACATATATTTTTTTCTTCTTGAAAAAGGCTGAGCACCGAAGAATTGATGCTTTTGAACTGTGGTGTTGGAGAAGACTCTTGAGAGTCCCTTGGACTGCAAGGAGATCCAACCAGTCCATTCTGAAGGAGATCAGCCCTGGGATTTCTTTGGAAGGAATGATGCTAAAGCTGCAACTCCAGTACTTTGGCCACCTCATGCGAAGAGTTGACTCATTGGAAAAGACTCTGATGCTGGGAGGGATTGGGGGCAGGAGGAGAAGGGGATGACAGAGGATGAGATGGCTGGATGGCATCACCAACTCGATGGAAGTGAGTCTGAGTGAACTCCGGGAGTTGGTGATGGACAGGGAGGCCTGGCGTGATGCATTTCATGGGGTTGCAAAGAGTTGGACATGACTGAGCGAATGAACTGAACTGAACTGAACCGATATCTATTTTAGTTTACTTACATAGAATATTAATTATTGAAGAGCATTTTTCTTTGAAATACTTAATATTTTTTTCTAGGAATTTGATGTTTCTTCACATATTTTATGTTTTAATATCTTTCAGAAGAAAAACTTTGTACTTTTCTTCTTATGTGTTACATATATATTTCTCTTTTAGAAGTTTCTTGGCCTTCTATACTATGTTACTATGGTAAATGAGTTTTATTTTTAATTAATTTTTATTAATTAGGGGTAAGAATTTCCTCTTACAAATGTTTTCATTGTTATTGTTAATAAGCTTCAGAATTATTATTATTTTTTTTTCATTGCTCACCTTTGAAGCAAGAGCTCTATGCTGGCCTGATGTTGAGATTTAAAGATTGAACTCAACTATTTCATGGATATTAAGGATATTTCTAACTGCAGGTCTTTATGTATAGGAATTCCAGCTGAAATATATCATATTTAGAAAAACATCAAGAATAATTTTCTTCAAGCTACCCTATAGGAAGCCCAACTGAGCCAAGAGAAAAGCAAGAGTCAGGAGTGAGGGAAACTAGTGCTTAGTGAAATAAGTCAGAGAGAGGAAGAAAAATACTGTGTGTTATCACTTACATGTGTAATCTAGAAAAATAAACAAATACAATAGCAAAAGATTTGAAAGATAAAAAATTAGAAGACATTCTTTCTTGAGCAACACCAGTGGCTAATTCTTATAGCAATGGGCACTGCTTAGTGCTTGCTAAAGACTTCAGCTGCCGAGACTCTGGAATGGTCAGTCAGACCCTACATTTGATTTTTTAGGCACCAGTTGCAAAGCTTCTGGTCAGCTATGATTTTGGTGGTGGCTTCTTGAATATTTCTGAATTCAGAGTGGCAGAGCACATTCTTCATGTCTCAAATACAATTTCAATGATATGACTTAAACCCTTTATGGCATCCTTTTTAATTTCACACTTCCAGCCTTTCCAATAAGTTTGTGACTGCCTGACCTCCTCTAATAACTTATTTTGTGGCTGAAATACCAAAAACAATTTCTGTTTTCCTAAACTGAATGATATCTGACACAAGTCTTTTCTAACATGAATCCTTATTGAGCGCTAACTCTGTGCCAGGCATTGCTCTAAATGCATTTATTTTTCTGGGCTCCAAAATCACTACAGATGGTGACTGCAGCCATGAAATTAAAAGACGCTTACTCCTTGGAAGGAAAGTTATGACCAACCTAGATAGCATATTCAAGAGCAGAGACATTACTTTGCCAACAAAGGTTCGTCTAGTTAAGGCTATGGTTTTTCCGGTGGTCATGTATGGATGTGAGAGTTGGACTGTGAGGAAAGCTGAACACCAAAGAACTGATGGTTTTGAACTGTGGTGTTGGAGAAGACTCTTGAGAGTCCCTTGGACTGCAAGGAGATCCAACCAGTCCATTCTGAAGGAGATCAGCCCTGGGATTTCTTTGGAGGGAATGATGCTAAAGCTGAAACTCCAATACTTTGGCCACCTCATGTGAAGAGTTGAGTCATTGGAAAAGACTCTGATGCTGGGAGGGATTGGGGGCAGGAGGAGAAGTGGATGACAGAGGCTGAGATGGCTGAATGGCATCACTGACTCGATGGACATGAGTCTGAGTGAATTCCGGGAGTTGGTGATGGACAGGGAGGCCTGGCTGCGATTCATGGGGTTGCAAAGAGTCGGACACGACTGAGCGACTGATCTGATATATATATGGAGAAGGCAATGGCACCCCACTCCAGTACTCTTGTCTGGAAAATCCCATGGAAGGAGGAGCCTGGTAGGCTGCAGTCCATGGTGTCGCTAAGAGTCAGACACGACTGAGCGACTTCACTTTCACTTTTCACTTTCCTGCATTGGAGAAGGAAATGGCAACCCACTCCAGTGTTCTTGCCTGGAGAATCCCAGGGATGGGGCAGCCTGGTGGGCTGCCGTCTATGGGGCCGCACAGAGTCAGACGTGACTGAAGTGACTTAGCAGCATATATATATATATATATATATATATATATATATCATATTTAATTTCAATTGATTTTAATTTTATTAATATATCTTTCTCACATTCATTCAAATATGCTGCCCAAATGTAGTTGTTGCTCAAGCCTCAATGCACACTTACCTTATTTCACTGTTCCTATTATGTTGCAACTTAAAGCAAATTAATGTTGGTAATATTTTACTACTCCTTAAGTTGCAAATTAGGTGATCCAAAAATTCCTTCATTTTGCAGAGTTAGTCTGTGACTTCACAATTCCTTATTAAACAGTGAGGATTCCTTCAACATGCCCCATTGTGATTTATCCCCAAGTAAATGACCAGTACTCTTGCCTGGAAAACCCCATGGGCGGAGGAGCCTGGTAGGCTGCAGTCCATAGGGTCGCGAAGAGTCGGACATGACTGAGCGACTTCACTTTCATTTTTCACTTTCATGCATTGGAGAAGGAACTGGCAACCCACTCCAGTGTTCTTGCCTGGAGAATCCCAGGACGGGGGAGCCTGGTGGGCTGCAGTCTATGGGGTCGCACAGAGTCGGACATGACTGAAGCGACTTAGCAGCAGCAGCAGCAGCAGCAGCAGCAAATGACCAAGAACTGGTTTGTTTTTCATATAATCAAGACACTGATTGGAGAAAAAGGCATAAATGGAGTAGTGCTAAGAATGTGTTTCTCAGGTATATCTTATTGTTTCTTTACACCAAGTGTGAAGGGTTTGAACGTTAAGAACTACACTGGAGATTATTTCTAATATGTTTATATATAATTATTCTAAATGAACTCTTTATTCAAATTATGGCTTTATTCCGTGGTGTGGTTCAATCACTCTCAACTTTTCATTATTAAGTATTTAAGTAAAGAAAATCTTCAGGAGATTTATGCATAGGCATCTGCATGTGGTAACAAGCAATGAATAACTGATTTGTAGACTAGCATGGACTAGACATCTAAGCCATGCCCTATATGGACCTATCAAGCAAATTCCTGTTGGCTGTGGCCCATATGTACATTAGTGGCATGGTTACAAGATTTGTAATTTCTTTGATAAACTTCAGAAACATTAGTTATGTGAAGAATATGTTCAAGCATCACAACATTTACACTTATACTCTAATGGATTCTTATATTAAGTAATTGAGAATAATCAGTTTATTATCACTGAGGTGCATTAGAGACAGAGAGACTTCCAGATATGCCAAAAGTTTCCAGTCCCATTTGTTATTTTTATAGACAGAACTATTACTATATATAATCCATTAATAAAGCTGCCAGAAGATGCTTGTTATGTAAAGAATATACTACACTCTAGAGGTAAGTGGCATTAACTGAAGCTTCAGTCTACTCTTGGGAACATTTAGGATTCTGTCACATAAGTGCTAGACTGTATCTACACTTGAACGGATTTTCTATATCATAGAAAGTAAAAAGGTAATTATCAAAATGGATGTAAAGGAAACATGCATTTTAGAAAATAGTTGAGCCAATTACTTCAGAAGATATATAAGGATTGGAAAATCTTTCACCCAATTTACTCATCCACTCAAATTTTATTTCTACAAGCAAGCAGAGATTATTTCATAAATATTTATTTATTAGATTTATAAAATCTAGACAGCTCAACCTGCAGAATCTGCTGTTTGAGACAAAAATTAGCTGTTATTTAACAGCTAATGAAAGACCATTCTTAAAAGATATTTCTTCTACAGAAGTAAACTTCGGAAAAAATCACTGGTGCCAGCTCATGCATGAGACACTGTTACAGCAGCAGATGAAGTATGCTTACTCTCATTGTCAGAGTGCAGGACTGCAACTGAACCAAATCATCAGACCCTCTGGAGAAAGGCAACAGTACTCAAGTCTTTATTTTTATTAAAATAAGTACACTGAATGTCTAATTATCTAGGGGCCACAGGAACATGATCATTTTACCTCTGCATTTGCATTCCTCTTTTACAGCCTCTATTTGGTTCCTCATAGTGAAAAACTTCTTTCTTATATAGGAATAACACACACAAAAAAGAAAGATGAACATGTTTTCTCTCTATTTGCTTTCTCTTCTTTCTTTTTATCCTTTTATAGTGTTATTACCATTGCCAACATCATCATCATTGTAAGTTAATAAGCAAAATGTGAATAAATGGATGGTTGAACATTAAAATGATGATAAAAGGGAAAAAAGTGAAAATGATAAAGTAATACTACTGTGCATTTGAGTCTTTTAGGTAGGAGTTATTATATCCATTTCTGTTTATAACATCCTTGTGGAATAGGAGAGATTATGCAACGGATTCACAGTAAGAGACTAATGTAGCAGTATTTAAACATATGTATGACTTTAGTATCTTATAACCACAGATTCAAATGTCAGCTATGTTAATTTCTTTCTTGGTGATAGTGGGTGAATTAATCTCTATTCTCTACAAAGTTTTACATACCAGTTCACTTGATTTAAAGTCTATGCTTTCCACTGACCCAGAGGTTTTTTTCTTAATTAAATAATATGTGTTTGAAGTTCTTAGAAAGGAAGAGACTTTTGTGTATGTGTGTGGTGGTGAAAGTGTTATGAACAAAGAAAGAATGGCAGTGATAACTATTCTTTTACTCATGGCACTAGATTAAAGCATTTTTACAGTTCTCAGCATTCTTTCCCAAGTGATGGCTGTTTCCTATGGAATGCATAGGGTCGATGGCTCCTCATAAAGCATGACCTAGAGGTGCTGGATGGTGGTATGGAATGATGATTAACAGTATGGGTTCTACATTTGCCTGGATTTAGAACCTGAGTGTACCACTTACTAGCTATATCCTGGAGTAAACTACTTAATCTATCTGTATCTTAGCTTATTCATCTGTACAATGATTATAATAATAATGTTTAACATTCCAGGGTCAGTGTGAGTTTTAGATTAGTAGATATAGGAAAAATCTTCAAAACCCTCTTGCACAAAGGAAATGCTGCTGCTGCTGCTGCTAAGTCGCTTCAGTCATGTCCGACTCTGTGAGACCCCATAGACAGCAGCCCACCAGGCTCCCCCATCCCTGGGATTCTCCAGACAAGAACACTGGAATGGGTTGCCATTTCCTTCTCCAATGCAGGAAAGTGAAAAGTGAAAGTGAAGTCGCTCAGTCGTGTCCGACCCTCAGCGACCCCACGGACTGCAGCTACCAGGCTCCTCTGTCCATGGGATTTTCCAGGCAGAGGAAATGCTAGTTACAGCGTTATTTTCATTATTGCCAAATCTTTCCCAGAAAGCGATGGAGGCATGGTGTTGTCTTAAAAGCATGGTCTAATTGTTAACATTTTTCATCAGATAAAACTGCCTGAGAACACGGCCAGATGTCAAACTCTCTGTAGCTCTCTTTCCTTCCCCACTTGTCTGTAGTCCAGCATAGCAGGCTTTTAATGAAGATTCCTCAGATTGTTTGGTGGTGGGTGTGGTGGATTACTATCCTGAGAACTAGGCAGAAGAGTGTGAATATAGTTTCTGTTAGCTAAAATAAATTTATCTGACTTGCTTTCTGGTGTGAAAAGATGCCCCAAGCTCATGCTATATTAATATATCTCCAAATCAGACTTGTTTCCTGTAATATATAATAGACAGTATATATTAAGAGCTACACATATTTCATGAGATTTATATT
This sequence comes from Bubalus kerabau, assembly GCF_029407905.1. Lineage (NCBI taxonomy): Eukaryota > Metazoa > Chordata > Mammalia > Artiodactyla > Bovidae > Bubalus > Bubalus kerabau. The sequence goes on from NC_073624.1 coordinate 118,277,128, forward strand.
GCTAATTCCTGAGAGTTATAATTCAAATTAAGTCCTAAAGGATATTTACTTAACCTTGTTAATCTTACATCTGTTCCTCTGAACTTCCACATAGAACATCTTAGTTCTCAATATTATTAGTCATTTGCGTTATTCCACAATATCCACAACACTCTCAAAATGATATTTGCAACACTAACACCAAAGCAGATAATTTCTTTTCAAGTCTTTTTGTCTCTAGATGATGTTCTTGGTGATACTTTTGCCTGCACATCTTTGAGATATGTTTCTAGAAGTGAGGTCAAAGAGTAAAAGCCTCTGTAATTTTGATAGACAATGTGACATTTCTGTGCAAATTTTGTACTCTCTCTGGTATGTCACTCCCCACTAGTATGTCACCAGAGTATGTTTTCAAAGTTCTATTTTTATTTTTTTTTAATTTTATTTTTTAACTTTACAATATTGTATTGGTTTTTCCATATATCAACATGAATCCGCTACAGGTATACACGTGTTCCCCATCCTGAACCCTCCTCAAAGTTTTAATATTTGCCAAACTAACAGGTGAGAAATGGTATCATAGTGCAGTTTTGATTTACATTTCTTTTTATTATGAATGAGACCTAGTAGCTTACCTGTGGTTAAGAACCATACATATTTTTTTTTTTTTAGTGAAAGGCATTTTCATATATCTAGCCTCCTCAACACATTAAAGGAGAAGGCAATGGCACCCCACTCCAGTACTCTTGCCTGGAAAATCCCACAGACGGAGGAGCCTGGCTGCAGTCCATGGGGTGGCTAAGAGTCGGACACAACTGAGTGACTTCACTTTCACTTTTCACTTTCATGCATTGGAGAAGGAAATGGCAACCCACTCCAGTGTTCTTGCCTGGAGAATCCCAGGGATGGGGGAGCCTGGTGGGCTGCCATCTATGGGGTCTCACAGAGTCTGACTGAAGCGACTTAGCAGCAGCAGCAACAGCAACACATTAAAACTTTACAACATTGAAAATATATGATACATTTTTTAACACAAGCTTCTTTTTTATCCACATAGCTCTACGAATGTACTGCACAACCCTTCTGGCAGCTCTCCACCTTCATACTCTTTTGCCGAGGGGTTAAACCGTGACTTAACACACTGTCAAGTTAAGAAGGAGAAATTGGTTGTGTGCAGCTGGCTTCTCCTTAACTCTCTTCTTCTGAACCTGTTGCAGAGTAGATGAGCTCTTAATTTTGCCTCCTGTAAATGTAGTGGTAAAGACTGTGATGCGTAAAATAGCTGGCTAGTAGGAAGCAGCTGTACAGCACAGGGAGCTCAGTTCAGTGCTCTGGGATGACCTAGAGGGGTGGGATGGGGGAGGTGCAAAAGGGAGGAGACACATATATATGTATATATACACATATATACACACACATACATACACATATAGCCCACTCCAGTGGGCTTGCCTGGGAAAACCCATGGACAGAAGAGCCTGGCGGCCACAGTCCATGCGATCTCAAAGAGTCAGACATGTCTTAGTGACAAAACAGAAACAACATAGCTGATTCACTTTTTTGTATAGCAAAAACCAATACAACATTGTAAAGCACTTATATACCAATTAGAAAGAGACCTCCTATAGCCTGTGACTAGGCTTGGATGTTTGTCCAATTTTGGGAGCCCATTGTTGCTTACAAATATAATGAGGATATCTTTATTCTTGAGAAACATGTGCTACAGTGTTTGGAATAAAAGACCATGAAGTTTGCAACATAAATGGCTCCATAAAAAAAGCACACACACACACACAGTAATAGTACTTATTGTTATATTTGTATTACTTTTCTCAGAGATAGAAAGCAAAGAAGATAAAGTAATAACAATGAGTGAAAGATATACAGAAGTTCATTGCATTATTGTTGCGACTCTTCTGTCCATGTATAGCTTTCAAATTAAAGAAAAAAGCTGGTCATAAAATAAAAATACTTATAGAAGAGAAAAATAAAAGTCACCAAGAGATAAGAGAAGATAAATGATAAATAGGCCAGTATGTTTTATATATGAAAGCATCACTAACAGATGTCACTGAATAAATCCTAGAATGATAAAATATTATATTTTATTAGAATTTTGATAAGTATCATAAATGATAGCCATATATTGCTTTTCTTATAATTAATAAACAGAACATTTTAATCTTGTGATGAGATTATCATTTAGAATGAACAGGCAGCAATCGGTTAAAAGTGCTTATTTTTTAAAAATCCCCCCTGTTTTTTTTTTTTCCTACTGAAGATAATACTGATGTTTCTGTTTTCAGTCTCTGATATTTCTTTAATTTTGTTTCAAATTCATTCAAGGTCAGACAGGGGAGACAAAGGCTGTTGTTTCATAGTCAAGCTCTATGGATACAATTTTATCACTGCTTTCAAAGAGATGAGATGTTTTGACTCCATGATTTATGACCTAAATGATTTTTATTTGATGATATACAAATGTAACTGGGACACTGACAGTTGGGCCTCCTCTATTATAGAAATGTTAGAAAGTAACAACTGTGCATAATTTGTTTTCTTCTCTTGTTGTATCTTACATAAACTATTTTTGGGGATGAAATAAGAAAAGTGGGTGTGGTATCAAGACCTAGGAACATAGTTGTAGCTTATCAAACAGAAAATTGTCGTAAAAGAAGGAATGATTGTTATGTGACAAATGTCTGTGAATCTTGACCTATAAACAATATATGTTTAGGGTTTTATTTGTTTAATAGTATATTATCGAAAGATTTTCACATTTTTCTCATTATTTCACTTGTAAATGGATGTGGTATTGTAAAGAATGAAATATATTGTGCAACATTTAATTTCAAAGTAGGCCAAAAAGTGCAAGGTTCATTTTAGTCCCAGTATCTATGTTTGTAGCCTTTATCCCTTTTGGCTGGTTTCTTTGGGACAATCCCTTTGAGCTAATCCCACACTAGCAGCCTTCCTATACACTAATCAGGTTTCAGTACTGGTACCTTTGCCCTCCTTCAATGGAAATACAGTACCTTCCAGTGTAACTCCCTTTAATCTGCACTCAAGCCAAGTCAGCTTCAGCCACAGTCCCAGCCTCAGGCTCTCATATGTGGGTCAGTTACAAGGCCCCTGAACCTCAGCTTTCAGCTGAGTCCTGTCATGTATGTCTTTGAACAATCACCTTTAAGTCCCTCTCGTTCATCCTAGAGACGAGAACGCCACCTACCACTCCAGACTGCACCTCAATCTGGCAACTTGCTGCAAAGGGCTTCTCTCCTGAATTGTTTCTGCCTCCTTTCTTACAGTCTACTACGGAGGATAAAGTTAAGGGCAGAAAAACTAGTGTCTGTCTCAGCAGATAATCCAGCATCCCTGGCACCTGTTGTTCTTCATGTCCTCTATATGCACAGCTGAAACTCTCATCAGAGTCTGGTTTATCATACTGTTATGTTTATGTCTACTATCCAAACTCAGTTTCTATGTTTATAAACTTTAATTAATATAAACAATTTCCAGAAAATGTCATTTTGCTGTGTAGACAAGGTGTGTATTTGGGGATGCTCTCATAGTGAACATAGAATCAAGGGGAGAAGCAATCTTGGATTTTACTAGATGTAAAATAAGAGGTTAAAAAAATACCAAAACATAAAGAAACCTTACAACTAAAGGCTAAAAAAGATGTTTAAAAATAATCCAGATGGAAATGTGTTAAAGTCTGCTATAATAAGTTTAAAAATAACAGGTTGTGTTATTTTAAACACTGAATACACGTGATTGTGATTTGAGTAATGTGCTTTAGGAAATTGGACGTTTCCTGAATACCTAGACTAAAAGTCAAATGCTTGTTGATTCTTAGTAATCAGTTAACCTCACAAGGTCTGATGCTTCAGCTACAAAATAAGTAAGTGGAATAAATGGTAACTGCAATCACATGCAATAAAGACATTCTAAAGTTTCTAGTATTTCATAATATATTTTGTGCTCATTTTATCATTTTGAGTTTAGCTAGGTAACTGTCTTTCATTATTCTAAAAGTATTTTTGAATTTTCATTATGAGCTTGGCCCTCTTCTAGGAATTTGAAAGATTTAAGGTAGACATATCAAATAGACAATCTAGACACATCTAATGTAGTTGTCAAGTCATGTTCGACTCTTTGTGACCCCATGGACTTCAGCACACAAGACTTCCCTGTCCTCCACGATCTCCCAGAGTTGGCTCAAGTTCATGTCCATTGAGTGGTGATGTTATCTAACCATCTCAACCTCTGCCGCCCTCTTCTTTTGTCTTCAATCTTTCCCAGCATCAGGCTTCTCTGGGGGCTCAGTGGGTAAAGAATCCTCCTGCAATGTGGGTAACCTGGGTTCGATCCCTGGGATGTGAGGATCCCCTGGAGAAGGGAACAGCTAACCACTCCAGTATTCTGGCCTGGAGAATTCCATGGTCTGTATAGCCCATAGGGTTGCAAGGAGTTGAATACGATTGAATGACTTTCACTTCACTTTCCCAGCATCAGGGTCTTTTCCAATGAGTCGGCTCTTCACACGACCTGTGACCAAATTATTGGACACATCTAATAGATAGTAAATCAGATCAGATCAGTCGCTCAGTCGTGTCTGACTCTTTGCGACCCCATGAATCGCAGCACGCCAGGCCTCCCTGTCCATCACCAACTCCCGGAGTTCACTGAGACTCACGTCCATCGAGTCAGTGATGCCATCCAGCCATCTCATCTTCTGTCGTCCTCTTCTCCTCCTGCCCCCAATCCCTCCCAGCATCAGAGTCTTTTCCAATGAGTCAACTCTTTGCATGAGGTGGCCAAAGTACTGGAGTTTCAGCTTTAGCATCATTCCTTCCAAATAAATAAAGACAATAAAATAAAGTTCTAATAAGTTAGGAAGTGCTGAGGCTGTTGAAAAATGTAAAGTAGGATAAAGGGGTTCAGGAGCAGAAGCAAGTGAGAAGGTTATGGTTTAAATAGGATTGTCAGAGTAGCTTCCTTCAGAAAGTGACACTTGAGCAGACTTCAAACAGATAATTAAATACTGAAAGGTGGCGAGAGGCAAAGAGCTTTCTGGACTGAAGTCATCATTTCTAGTTCAAAGGCTGAAGGCAAGCAACCCTAGCCCATCCTTATAGAATAATAAGATGTCTGCATGGTGGAGCCTGAGGAAGTGAGGGGGCCAGAAATCATAGAAAAGTTAGAGAGATAAGGGTGGGAACAGAAGCAAAAGAGTATTGAAGTGAAACAAAATGTAAAGAGCCACAGTCTTGTGGGAGGTAAGAGCAGAAGATATATAGTTCTGAAAACACCCCAAAACCTTACTTTTGGCCCTATTCAGGGTCATTTCCTTTCTCAAGGAACGAGTATATTCAGAAAATAAGAAGCAGAGGTCATGTGTCTGATAATTGTTTCTTCTCAGCCCAGTTTGTCCTGCAGAAGCTGAGGCATGGGAGAGAGGCGAGGAATAAAATACTTGCAGAAAGAACAAATGCAAATTAAGACTATTTCTTTAGCATCCAAAACATTTGGAATATTGCCCATCTCTCTTCATTATTGGAGTAATTGTCTCTGTTTCTTATAGTACTTTAGATAAATTAATTTTTCAAAATTATAAGTATTGATAAATTATCAACTACTGATAATTACAAATTTAATGATTTTAATGATGTGCTTCAATGACAATCATTTATACAAGTGATCCAAGACTAGTAATATGGCACTGATGCTGCTGCTAAGTCGCTTCAGTCGTGTCCGACTCTGTGTGACCCCATAGACAGTGGCCCACCAGGCTCCCCTGTCCCTGGGATTCTCCAGGCAAGAACCCTGGAGTGGGTTGCCACTTCCTTCTCCAATGCATGAAAGTGAAAAGTGAAGGTGAAGTCGCTCAGTCGTGTCCGACTCTTGGCGACCCCATGGACTGCAGCCTACCAGGCTCCTCCACCCATGGGCTTTTCCAGGCAAGAGTACTAGAGTGGGGTGCCATTGCCTTCTCCATCACTAGTATGACGCTTTACCTGCTCATCTATCCAGGCATCAGACAATGCTTAAATCCTATTGGATTACAAGTTCTGATATGTTATTAAGGTAATTTTTTAGAAGATTTCCTAAAACCTCAGGTAAATTGCTTTCCAGAAGTCAGGCAGGGGCCTGTTACTTACAAGCTGCATCTTGTCCTTTAGGATAAATGTGCATTTGGAAAACACAAAGAATATTAGTATATATCATTGCTGGGATATGGAAGTGAGGATGGGGAGTGTGTCTTGTTCTATTTAGGGGAAAAAGAGCACTTAAAGTAGTTTCTTCTTCCTCACAGTTTTCTTGGATCATTTCAAGGGGATTTTTGTTTTTTTTCTTTGAAGAAAATAGTATTATACTTTTCAGCTAGACAATAAATATACAACTTTGTTTAAGAACAATGTTTTGTTCCACTTTGGTAAAAATGAATAGAAAAATACAAAAAATAAAGTAATGAAGTTAATCATTATATGCAATATGATAGGTTTTTTTTTGTAGATGTAGAAACTGAAGTAGAGTATGATTTTAATCTCTATAAAGAAAGCTGAGTGCTGATGAATTGATGCTTTTGAACTGTGGTGTTGGAGAAGACTCTTGAAAGTCCCTTGGATTGCAGGAGAGCCAACCAATTCATCCTAAAGGAAATCAGTCCTGAATATTCATTAGAAGGACTGATGCTGAAGTTGAAACTCCAATATTTTGGCCATCTGATACAAAGAACTGACTCATTGGAAAAGACCCTGATACTGGGAAAGATTGAAGGCAGGAGGAGAAGGGGACGACAGAGGATGGATGGTTGGATGGCATCACCGACTCGATGGACATGAGTTTGAGCAACTTGGGCAGGGAGGCCTGGCGTGCTGCAGTCCATGGGGTCTCAAAGAGTCAAATACAACTGAGCGACTGAACTGAACTGACTGGCTGGTATGAAGTGGCTGTGGAATAAGGATATACATCTGGCGTCAGAATCAAGGGAAATTTCTTTCCTTCCTTTATCACAGGCAGCCTCTGAGAATTTAAGAGTATTTGAAATATTTTAAGTATTTGCCCACAATGCACAAAAGCCAAGAGTGTTTACTTGTCTCAGAAGAATTTTGTGGTAATGTAGAATTTTAATGTCAACTTGAAAAGAAAATTTTAAGAAAATATATTTCATCTATAGCTGCTTTCATCCTGTATTAAAAGATAAATGTCTATTGTAAAAAGTTACATAAACTATGATATATCTAAGTTTGATATAATATTTTAACAATAAAATTTAATGAAAAGCTGACTTAACATTTCCATTATCATATCTAATTATAACTTCCTCTGATGCAGACACATCTTTTAGAGAAAAAACATTTTCCATTTAAAAATTATTATTAATGTCCAAAGCATATCTATTACTTTTACTGTGCCATTCTGACAAATTTTAAAACTCTGAATTATTTATGTGTGTCTGAATAAGAAGCTTTTGTTAACTTCACAACATGATCTGATGCATGTACAGAAAACAGCCAATTAATAAAGAGGGCACCAGAGGCAAAGGCTCTTGAATTCTGGGCAGTGCTGTGCTGAGCAAGAACAAGGCATTTATCAAACTGTCTTACAGACATCCTGTTAATCTCAATGTGTCTGGATTAAAGTACCAGTAATTTATTTCATCATTTCATCACTTGTGAGGTTTGCAGCATTAGTATTTAATCATTTTAAATGCATAATTATTATCCTTTGCTCCATGCTTTCTCCTGGGTCCTCTGAAGGATGGTGAGGTATTACAATCATATTTTTGAAACCTATTTCTTCTCCCAATCTTTCACACTGATGAATACACTAGGGATGCAGGATATGAGAGTACATGAAAGGGGAGAAGATCAATTCTGTCCATAAATATTTAAGACGAATGCTTCTGTTTTAGTAATATATGCAATTAACTTCATTCCAAGTTATTCTTCCATCTCTTTTGCAGATTTACACCTTTTCTGGTTGTGTCTGCAAGCAATGCTGAGCACCTGTTTGCATATATCAGCGCAAACCATGCTCCTTTCTTCCCCAGTTACAATCCATGTAACGATTTTTAAAATATTCGTAAAGATTAACCTTTTAGAACAGCTCTGTAGCTAAGATGGGTACATTGCTAAATCACTAAATAATATTATTAAATATTGCATTAGTTATACAGACAATACACTATCTTGAAATACTGGTTTAATATACTTATGAAAACAAAAACATGGCCCACTTCTACACTATGTTAAATATTCATGTTTTCTTACCTGGAAGCCAGTCATCTCTACATGCATTAGCAACCTTAGTAAACAGACTCTGATTCTAATGCTTTGTTAAACTGATGCCCTGATATCAATCGGTTTTATTCTTACTTTTTAGAAACATATATGTATAAAATTCCTATGGATATTAGCAGATTAAACAATGCCCTAAAAATTATTTCAGTTCATTGGAAGGATTGATGTTGAAGCTGAAACCCCAATACATTAGCCACCTGGTGTGAAGAGCTGACTCATTGGAAAAGACCCTGATGCTGGGAAAGATTGAGGGCAGAAGGAGAAGGGGACGACAGAGGATGAGATGGTTGGATGGCTTCACCAACTCCATGGATGGACATGGGTTTGGGTGGACTCCGGGAGTTGGTGATGGACAGGGAGGCCTGACGTGCTGCGGTTCATGGGGTGGCAAAGAGTCGGACATGACTGAGCGACTGAACTGAACTGAAAAATTATTTCAGTAAGTACTGCTTATTAGTTTTCTTGGCATATTTAACCATATTTACATTTTGTGTTTTTATAGATTAAAGGTTTATAGTGTATTCCTTAGAACATCTTTTTCACATTAATTTCTCTAACTCATTTTAGGAGAGAATTTAACTGTGGTTCATGTTCTTTTGGGCTTCCCTGGTAGCTCAGACTGTAAAGAATCTGCCTATAATATAGGAGACCTGGGTTCGATCCCTGGGTCTGCAAGGTTCCTTGGAGAAGGGAATGGCTGGCTACTTTCCAGTATTCTTGCCTGGAGTGGGTAGCCATTCCCATTGCGCAGAGGAGAATCCCATGGACAGAAGGGCCTGGCGGCCGCAGTCCATAGACTCACAAAGAGCCAGACACGACTGAGGCACTGACACTTTCACTTTCTGTTTTCCTTTAGGGAGATGCTGGATTCTTATTTGCACAGGAAGGGAGAATTATAAAACTAACCAAATAAGTTTAGTGTAAAAGCAACTTTCAACCTAAAATAAATTAGATGAGCTCTGGTGTGGAGTAGAAGGCTTCAGTTCACCATTTGCTTCCAAACTGAGAATATCCACCGTAAGTAATTCATTTCCCAAAACTTAACTTCCCTGTTGCAGTTCCTTTGTTTTCTGAATGACTTGGCTAACATGAAAGGAAAGGGAAAAAAATTAAAGATGCATTCCTTATATACCTGCATTATAAAGGTGGGTATTCCTGAAGGTTAAAATGAAAAAAAAAAAAAAAAAAAAACCCAAAGAATGTGTCTTTCATATGTCTGTTATAAAAAATATCTGTATTTTTGAGAATTTCCCCTGAGTATCTGGCTTCATTCATTTTTCCGTTTGACAGCAGATGGATTTATTGAGAAACTACTTGTGCCAGGTATTACTCCAGGTTCTAAGGAGTAAAACTGATAAAGTCCCTAACTCATGACTTAACTTAGCGGAGGTAGATGTGATACATCAGGATCCATCCTCTACCTGTTAAACCTCCACTTCCATCCTGAATTGACTGAGCAATTACCACTTTAGGGCTTCCCTGGTGGCTCAGATGGTAAAGAATTTGTCTGTAAGGCAGTAGACCTGGATTCAATCCCTGGGTCACGGAAGATCCCTAGAGAAGGGAATGGCTAACCACTCCAATATTCTTTCCTGGAGAATTCCATGGACAGGGGAGCCTGATGGGCTACAGTCCATAGGGTCATGAATAGTTGGGCAAGACTGAGCAACTACCACTTTCTACCCTTGATGCATGTATACCCTCTAGGCTCCCACCTGCAGCCTTGTTCTCTTGCTTCACATTCCTTGCTGACCAGTCGCTTGCTGTGATAGTAATTATCCACTTTTATCCACTCTGCCTTAAGGTTCTCAAACCTACATTTCACATCTGCACCACTCTGATTGACCTCCTGATGGCTTAGAGAAAAGTCAACTTGAAGGTTTCACAGGCTTTGTAAGCATAAAGTACAAAATGTTAAGAACTCAGTATTTCTACTCCACACCTCTTCTAATGTCAACCAGCCTTTGCAACGTCATGTTGGAATGGGAATCTGAGCTCTTGTCCACGAAGCTGAAGAATGGAATCCATGAACACACAGACACTCACACAGGCAGAATTTTATTTCAGAGAGCAGAAGAACAAAGCTCCCAGCATAGACACTGAAGGGTCCATGCCCTGAGACAATGGGAATCACAACAATTTGTATCTTTGCCAATATTGACCTGTTTGCTTTCGGTTGGTTTAGGGGTCCCGATGTATTCCATCCCTGACCAATCAGTTTAAAAGTCATCATGCAGAGTCTGTCAATTTTATAGCCTTTTTTGATCTCTCAGCCCTTAAGTTTTCCTAAAACATTGTCTCCATCCCGTGACCTTTTCTCATGACCTCAGGCCATTGTTCATGGACTAGATGTATATCTTAAAGTCGATGGTGTTTTCTTTCACAACAAATTGGACAGTCCAGACAGGATTGTCCAGTCACGGGTTCCAGTGTTTCATGGTGTCCACAGGAAGGCATCCCTCTGAATGTTAAGACAACTGGAACATGAGTACATGAGTATGGTTATCGGTTTCTGGAATGAGACCCTTATGTGAGAGAATAAGTGGAAATTAGAATTGAATTTTTAAAGGAAGAAACCAAGGGTTCAACCCTGCATCGGAGATCTAATGTTTTTCTAGGTCAACATCTTTAATAAATACCATTCATTTATTAAACCAACTGATCTCCCAGTCTCTCACCCACACATTCTCACTGCTTTTGCTCTATTTTTGCCAAGTTGCCTACCAAAAAAGCTAGTATAATATATGATATAATAATATATTTGTGTAATTTAATATAATATGATAAGATATATGATATGATATAGTATAATAAATTGACTTCCTAACTTTAATTTCACTATAGCGTCTTCCAATAAAGCTCAAGTGCACCTCAATTACTGAAAGAATTATCATTTAAAAAATCTCTACACATCAAAATCCTTTACCACTTAAATCTTTCCAAGGCTTTAGAAAACCCATATTGTTTTAACATGGCATAAAGGGCACTTCATATCTGTCATCTACTCATATCATATCCTGCTACCTACCCCTCTTTGTTCCCCAGAAGACACTATTTATTTAACATGTTTACAATTTTTCCATTTTCATGTCTCCTCTTGTTTCTTTTGTCTAGAAATATAGTTCTGTGTTGTTCTGAACAAATTTTTTTTAAATATAATTTTATTTTTTAACTTTACAATATTGTATTGGTTTTTCCATTGGGTTGCGAATGAGTTAAATAGGACTTAATGACTAAATAACATGTATACATACATATATATTTATATATATAATTATATGATTGTTTAGTTGACAAGTTAGACAGCAATATACTTTGTACAATTACTTAATCATTTTTACTTTTTTGCAGCATTTTCTTGGATTTATGTTTTCAAAGTGGGTTTCTGAGTGGCTAATTTTAGAGTTTTTCGTGGTACATATCACTTAAATTCTTTTGGATATATAAATCTAGATTTAAAGCTATTTTCTATCAGTTCAGTTCAATCGCTCAGTAGTGTCCAACTCTTTGTGACCCCATGAACCACAGCATGCCAGGCCTCCCTGTCCATCAGCAACTCCCGGAGTCCACCCAAACTCATGTCCATCAAGTCGATGATGACATCCAATCATTTCATCCTCTGTTGTCCCCTTCTCCTCATGCCCTCAATCTTTCCCAGCATCAGGGTCTTTTCCTATAAGTCAGCTCTTTGCATCAGGTACTTTACAATTATTACTCAATTTAATTTTTACATCTGGGATTGCTGTTGCGAATTCTGATGTCAGAGTTTCACTACTCTATAGGTAAAATTTTTTTTTCTGGAAGCTTTTATTTTAAGTTTACAAGTGTATGTTAGTTTCTCTTTATATAAAATGCTTTGCAGTCTATGAATAATGTAAACTGAGACACTTAATCTTCTTTATTTGATGTTTATAATCATTTGATCAATATCTCTTCCTATACGGAATGAAGCAGGGCAAAGACTAATAGAGTTTTGCAAGAAAATGCACTGGTCATAGCAAACACCCTCTTCCAACAACACAAGAGAAGACTCTACACATGGACATCACAAGATGGTCAACACTGAAATCAGATTGATTTTATTCATTGCAGCCAAAGATGGAGAAGCTCTATACAATCAACAAAAAGAAGACCAGGAGCTGACTGTGGCTCAGATCTTGAACTCCTTATTACCAAATTCAGACTTAAATTGAAGAAAGTAGGGAAAACCACTAGATCATTCAGGTATGACCTAAATCAAATCCATTATGATTATACAGTGGAAGTGAGAAATAGATTTAAGGGCCTAGATCTGATAGATAGAGTGCCTGATGAATTATGGACTGAGGTTCGTGACATTGTACAGGAGACAGGGATCAATACCATCCCCATGGAAAAGAAATGCAAAAAAGCAAAATGGCTGTCTGAGGAGGCCTTACAAATAGCTGTGAAAAGAAGAGAAGTGAAAAGCAAAGGAGAAAAGGAAAACTATAAGCATCTGAATGCAGAGTTCCAAAGAATAGTTAGAAGAGATAAGAAAGCCTTCTTCAGCAATCAATGCAAAGAAATAGAGGAAAACAACTGAATGGGAAAGACTAGAGATCTCGTCAAGAAAATTAGAGATACCAAAGGAACATTTCAGGCAAAGATGGGCTCGATAAAGGACAGAAATGGTATGGACCTAACGGAAGCAGAAGATATCAAGAAGAGGTGGCAAGAATACACAGAAGAACTGTACAAAAAAGATCTTCACGACCCAGATAATCACGAAGATATGATCACTCATCTAGAGCCAGACATCCTGGAATGTGAAGTCAAGTGGGCCTTAGAAAGCATCACTATGAACAAAGCTAGTGGAGATGATGGAATCCCAGTTGAGCTATTTCAAATCCTGAAAGATAATGCTGTGAAAGTGCTGCACTCAATATGCCAGCAAATTTGGAAAACTCAGCAGTGGGCACAGGACTGGAAAAGGTCAGTTTCCTTTTCAATCCCAAAGAAAGGCAATGCCAAAGAATGCTCAAACTACCGCACAATTGCACTCATCTCACATACTTGTAAAGCAATGCTCAAAATTCTCCAAGCCAGGCTTCAGCAATAGGTGAACTGTGAACTTCCAGATGTTCAAGCTGGTTTTAGAAAAGGCAGAGGAACCAGAGATCAAATTGCCAACATCTGCTGGATCATCGAAAAAGCAAGAGAGTTCCAGAAAAACATCTATGTCTGCTTTATTGACTGTGCCAAAGCCTTTGACTGTGTGGATCACAAGAAACTGTGGAAAATTCTGAAAGAGATGGGAATACCAGACCATCTGACCTGCCTCTTGAGAAATCTGTATGCAGGTCAGGAAGCAACAGGTAGAACTGGACATGGAACAACAGACTGGTTCCAAATAGGAAAGGAGTATGTCAAGGCTGTATATTGTCACCCTGTTTATTTAACTTCTATGCAGAGTACATCATGAGAAACGCTGGACTGGAAGAAACACAAGCTGGAATCAAGATTGCCGGGAGAAATATCAAGAACCTCAGATATGCAGATGACATCACCCTTATGGCAGAAAGTGAAGAGGAACTCAAAAGCCTCTTGATGAAAGTGAAAGAGAAGAGTGAAAAAGTTGGCTTAAAGCTCAACATTCATAAAACAAAGATCATGGCATCTGGTCCCATCACTTCATGGGAAACAGATGGGGAAACAGTGTCAGACTTTATTTTGGGGGGCTCCAAAATCACTGCAGATGGTGACTGCAGCCATGAAATTAGAAGACGCTTACCCCTTGGAAGGAAAGTTATGACCAACCTAGATAGCATATTCAAGAGCAGAGAAATTACTTTGCCAACAAAGGTTCGTCTAGTCAGGGCTCTGGTTTTTCCTGTGGTCATATATGGATGTGAGAGTTGGACTGTGAAGAAGGCTGAGTGCCGAAGAATTGATGCTTTTGAACTGTAGTGTTGGAGAAGACTCTTGAGAGTCCCTTGGACTGCAAGGAGATCCAACCAGTCCATTCTGAAGGAGATCAGCCCTGGGATTTCTTTGGAAGGACTGATGCTAAAGCTGAAACTCCAGTACTTTGGCCACCTCATGGGAAGTGTTGACTCATTGGAAAAGACTCTGATGCTGGGAGGGATTGGGGGCAGGAGGAGAAGGGGACAACAGAGGATGAGATGGCTGGATGGCATCACTGACTCGATGGACGTGAGTCTGAGTGAACTCCGGGAGTTGGTGATGGACAGGGAGGCCTGCCGTGCTGAGATTCATGGGGTATCAAATAGTTGGACACAACTGAGCGACTGAACTGAACTGAAGCATATATATGCATGTGTGTATATATATATATATATATATGTATATGCATGTATTTATTCATTTGTTCCATTCTCTTTTGGAACTCACATTATCTCTATATTGACCTCAACTTTTTCTACTTCTAGTCTGCATATGTCTTAAGCTTTACTTTTTATCCTTTTCTTTTGCCCTCTTAGAGAGTTACTCACACTGATCATCTTGCTCATATTTTTTTTCTATTGCATCACATCTCTTTGCTCTTTATTTCAATCTTTGTTATATGCATAACTCATATTTTACTTGGACATTTGTATGAATTCTTACCCCTGTTTTGTTTAAAAATATAATTTCTTGTCTTTTTTGAGAATATTTTCTATAGAAATTATATTTATCAAAGTGTTCTAATAATCTTGCATAATGCTTTATGCATTATTTAAACTTTTTTTTTTAAATTTTAATGTGTTTGAACTTTTTGGCCTATAAGCTTGTGTCTTAGGGTAAGAACTGTTCTGTTGGTTATGGTCATTAGGCAAAGGCTGCTAGAAATGATGTGGCAAAGAAACAGGCATTCTCTGCTTGCTTTTTAAAAAAAAATTATTGAGGTATGGTATCCCTTACAACAAGTTAAACATATTTAATATATACAATTTCATGAGCTCAGAAATAAATGCACAACTGTGAAATCATCCACACAGCCAATACCATAAACATAAAATTTGTGTTCGAGAATACGACCTTCAGAGAAAATTCAGAGTTTTAGGAATCAGAAGTTCTGTGAGAAGGAACTATGCAAATCTGGTAATAATTAATGAAAATAATTTCTTAGTTAAAGTATATACTGGGTGAGACAAGTGTTGCATTATTTTGATAGGATATTTAAAATGAATTTTAGAGACACATATTGCATGTAAAAATAACTAAATCCAGTGATAGCTAGTATTAGGTTATAAATATTTAGGATATTTCTGTTAAAATTTTATAAATCAAATTATTCATTTCCTGGGGATTTTTAGTCCTTAGGCAGTGGGAAGAGTTTTTTTTTTGTATCATTTCTATATATTCATTCTGCAAAAAATCTTAATAATGGGAACTTAAGTTATTTATTCTTCACCCTGTTTAACCTTGGAATTTTGCATGAACCTGTTAGCTTGCCATAAGAGGTTATTTTGATTTTTTTTGGAGATTGCTTCTAAAATAGTTTTGATGTTTCTGGTTGAAAGTAAACAAAGTTTAAAATGCAAAAGTGAGTTTGGCAATTTTTAATAGCTTCTGATGTAAAAGGATTACACCAATCTGTAGAAAACATGCTCCTCTGCTGCTCTAGTTGCAGTTAGAATTTTACTAAAGCAGGTTATAAATGTCCCACCTGGATAAAGCTGTGAGAGTAACAACACTATTATCTTACAGAAGTTGCTTGGATTTTACTCCCTTGAGAAGGCTTTGATAGCATGAATGAATTTACAAAAACAGGCATACAGAAAAAAAAAAAAAAGCCAACAACAACAACAGTCTTTTTAATAGGAAGACTGAAACAGTGGAATACACAGGTTCTACATACACACACACACACACACACACACACACACACACACCACACACACACACACACCACACACACACACCACACACACACACCAGATGTGGTAAGTATTGTTGGACTCTTCCCAGATCCTCCAGATGCTAAGATATAGGTCCCAATGGCTTAGAGCACATCCCTTCTTGAAACTGGGAGTAGCCTCACCTAGTCACAGTTTTTCTCTCGGGAGTAGCCCACCTACCTACTACTGATTAGTCCAGGCTGGGATACAAAGTCCCACCCCTTTCCCTCTATTCATTACAGGGCTATTCCTACCCTTCCTGTCTCAGAGTGCCAGTGGGATTGCCTGAGTCATCTGTATCAGTTGCAGTAGCAGTTCAATTTCTCTATCTGCTCAATTCTGTTTCTTCTCTCCTTTACAGGTGGTGGTTTTTTTTTTTTTTGTTTTGTTTTTGTTTTTGTTTTTGTTTTTTTAATTTGTTTGGCTGCTCTGGGTTTTGCTTGTGGGATTATGGATCTTCATTGCAGCGTGTGGGATCTAGTTCCTTGACCAGGGATCCAACCCAGGCTGCCCTGCTTTGGGAGAGCAGAGTCTTAACTGGACTCCTGGGGAAGTCCCAGCAGGTGGTATTCTTGAGAGCACATTTCCCCCGAATTCCTGCATTCAGATCTCCATCTTATCAGGGTTTGTTTTAAATGAATCTACAACATACTGAGTAACATTTTCCACTGGAATTTCTTGTGCTTCTGCCACTTAAAGTCCTGGGCTTTCTCCTGTTGTTATTGTATTCATTAGTCCTCATCCTTGTGTATTATTGAAGGCCATTAAAATTTATTTAATAGACAATGAGAATTATCTTCTGTTATGGGGAAAGAGTACCCAGATATATGAAATAAAATTTTATGACTGTCCTCTCTTGATGTTCATATTTGCTACATGCTATCAGATTTACCTTTCACTTCACAACACAATATTTTTTAAGCTAGAGGGGTTTGTTGACCAAGTTTCACTGGTTATATAGAAATTTACAGATCAACACTGTGATACTGAAAAAGGTATTAAAGATTCCTGTACATAAAACTACAACTACAAAAGTAAAGTATTGCAGCACTGCATGTTGAGATTGGTTCTTGCTTTCAGAAGAAAAAAAAAAAGATTGTGTTCTAACCTGGATGGAATATTTTCAAGATATCTGGCCTGAAGTCCATCTACTTGGATTCGACCAACATCTGGGTCTTGCTGATAGTGGAAATGCTGTCTAGCGTTGCCTTACCTGGCTGTGTGTTTTTGAATTAGAGTTGTTGTTGGGTCTAGACCATACTTGATTACCAAGATTCAAGGGTAGTTCCAGGGTGATTCTATGTCTGCATTTGATTTCTTTGCTTCTTAAATGTTGTCACAGATCTTTCAGCTCCAGTTCCAGTATTCATGATGCAATCCTGTGCTTTTAGTCCTGACCTTAATAGTCTTTTTTATACTCACATCTAACCCCCCAAAGTGTTGCTTCATTCTTTTTATCTATCCATCCATTTATTTGTTCATTTATCTATTCATCTATCTCAGGACAGTTCTCTAGAAGTGAAACCTGAAATAAGGAGGTCTTATTCGAATGACTTTTTGTGGGAGTGCCCTCAGAAGAAGAGAAGGAAAAGGATCAGGTCAAAGCAGGGAAAAATCTAAGCACGGCTATGACTCTCTTGGAGACTTGCTTTGGTCTGATCCATCAGGGATATTTTATAGCACAAATCACACCATAGACTTAGTCCTACTTTTTGGCATTTATTCCACCTTATTCAGTCACTGGCCCAGGTTTGAGATTTGAAAGGCACAGAAACAAATGCATTCTCAAGAGAAGGGGGCAAATATTAATTGGTCCTTAGGCCAACACTTTCAAGAGTGTGAAACGGAAATGCTGCAGAATACCAGGTAGAGAGAGGTGAAGTGACAGTGACAGCCTGTCCCATAACATCCACATGTCCGTCATCTATCATCCACCTAATGAGTCATTTGTCTACATACCCAAAGACTGACTTCACATACATTTTTCCAGCTTCTGGGAATAAAAGAAATGTCCTTTGACCTGAAAGAACATGCAATATAGTGGAGAAAGGAAAAAAATAAATTAAAACCAAACTAGGGCACTCCTAGTTCTTCCTCACTGAATGGGGTTATATAAAGTTTTCTTTTAAAAAAAATATATATATTTTGATGTGGATAAAGTTTTTATTGAATCTGTTGCAGTATTGCTTCTGTTTTATGCTTTGGTTTCTTGGCTGTGAGACATACGGGATCTTAGCTTCCCCATCAAGGATCAAACTCACAACCCTGCGTCAGAAGGTAAAGTTTTAACCAATGGACCACCAAGGAAGTTCCCTAGAAAGTTTTCTAAAGGAGCCAAGTGTTAATAGTAATAATAAAAGGAGGTTATTGTTGCTAAAAAGGGTGAAATGAGGTACAATGAATTGCAGAACAGAAGTTATTACTGCTCATCTTGGATAGCGGAAAACCTAGTCAAATTGGTATTTCTTTGGGCCCATTTTCCTGTTTGGACAGAGGTAAAAAGAGTGTCTGGGTGTTTGTGAAGGGCTTGATAAAATAGATTAGAAGGTTCTGTTGTGTTCCCTAGATTCAGATTTACTTTATTAAACCCAAAGCTCTTATCTCAAGAGAAAGGAACATCAGTTTGAATAAGGCTATTATAAAGAGAGATTCTCTCCTTAGTCACTTGACTTCATAATGTTTAAGAGGCTCTTAACATTCCTATTAAATTCCTACAATCTTAGGTTGAATATAATTATATTGGGGTGAGAAATTAACAATGATTACTGAAATAAATCTTCAGGTTGACTAGCCAAGTAGAAAAGAGAGGGACAATTCAAGTAAAAGACAGCATAGTATATAACTGTTTATAGAAAGCATTT
The DNA here is from genome assembly GCF_029407905.1 of Bubalus kerabau. Lineage (NCBI taxonomy): Eukaryota > Metazoa > Chordata > Mammalia > Artiodactyla > Bovidae > Bubalus > Bubalus kerabau. The sequence continues at coordinate 118,296,139 of NC_073624.1, forward strand.
ATATGAAAGCTAAATGCATTTTTGCAAGACAAGCATTTGGGATAGGGTCTGGTTGAGACTAGCTTATAAGAAAACTTACGTGTGATCGGAGTAGGTTATGTACAGGAGTGATATGATCAATCTTTATTTTATACTATAGTTCTGTATGAGGAGATTTCTTAGAAAGAAAAACTTAGGTGAGATTAGTTAGCTGTCCATTTTATTTCTATGACTTACTACCTCAAAATGATCATGATACCTCTTTACTTATAATTAGATGTGGGGGAGGGGGGCCATAAAGCTGTTATTGTTCTACTATCTGTGGATTAATTTATGCCTATTTGCAGTGAACTCAGGTTGGCTCTTCCTTTCTAGATTCTCTTTTACTGACAAAAACACTTTAATTTTTTCACCGAATATCCACTACTCTTTTGTGTTCTGCAGGTCAAGCTGACACGTCTGGTTAATTAGATTCATAGTAATTGACTCAAGAATGAACGTGTGACCCAACCCACACCAAGAACAATTAGCCTTATGAATTTTTCACGGCACTCTCAGGAAAAAAAAACATGCTTACTTTCTCTGAGGTTAATAAATCACAAAATGCAAGTTTTAATTCATTGCTAGCTGTCTCAGACACTTTGTAGGGTAGAACTTTCTCAGATTAAAACCAATATAGAAGGAAACAGAGAAAAGAGATGGAAGAAATCATTTCTTGAAGATATAATTTTGCAACCTCATTATCTGGGTTGTGAAGATCTTTTATGTATAGTTCTGTGTATTCTTGCCACCTCTTCTTAATATCTTCTGCTTGTGTTAGGTCAAAGGTATTGCAGAGTTCACCATCATCTAAGAAATATTTAGTTACATTATGAAAATTATATAAATAGCAACTATCAGCAGACTCTAACTAGCTGCCCATCAATCTCAGTCGGCCCAACACATCCCCTTCTAGTAAGTCCTTGCATTCTGGCAATCTGGGCTCCTCAGCACACTCACCTGCCTCCACTCCTGGGGCTTTTGATCATGCCCTTCCCTCTGTTGGAGCAAGCCTGGTTTCCATATCCTATTGCTCAAGCCATTTTTTATTTATTTCCCTCGTGTCCCTCACTAGAGCACACCCTACTATTAATTTTTTTTAATTCATATTTTATAATTTTTATTGGGGTAGAGTTGATTTTCAATGCTGTGTTAGTTTCAGGCATAGAGCAAAGTGGTTCAATTATATATATCTCTACTCTGTTTTAGATTCTTTTCCCATATAGGCCATTTCAGAATGTTGAGTAGAGTTACCTGTGTGGTATTAGTTACAATCCTTATTAGTTCCTGTCCTTATTAGTTACCTATTTTGGCACAGTGGAAAAGAATCTGCCTGCTAAGGCAGGAGACACAAGAGATGTGGGTTCTATCCCTAAGTCAGGAAGAACCCCTGAAATAGGAAATGGAAACACACTCCAGTATTCTTGCCTGGAAAATTCCATGGACAGAAGAGCTTGGTGGGTTAGAGTCCACAGGGTTGCAAAGAGTAGGACACGACTAAGCACACATGCACCCATGCACACCCACTCACTTCATATGGTGGGAATCCCAGACCACTTGACCTGCCTCTTGAGAAACCTGTATGCAGGTCAGGAAGCAACAGTTAGAACTGGACATGGAACAACAGACTGGTTCCAAATAGGAAAAGGAGTACATCAAGGCTGTATATTGTCACCCTGCTTATTTAACTTCTATGCAGAGTACATCATGAGAAACACTGGGCTGGAAGAAGCACTGCTGGGAGAAATATCAATAACCTCAGATATGCAGATGACACCACCCTTATGGCAGAAAGTGAAGAGGAACTCAAAAGCCTCTTGATGAAAGTGAAAGAGGAGAGTGAAAAAGTTGGCTTAAAGCTCAACATTCATAAAACAAAGATCATGGCATCTGGTCCCATCACTTCATGGGAAACAGATGGGGAAACGGTGGAAACAGTGTCAGACTTTATTTTGGGGGGCTCCAAAATCACTGCAGATGGTGACTGCAGCCATGAAATTAGAAGACGCTTACCCCTTGGAAGGAAAGTTATGACCAACCTAGATAGCATATTCAAGAGCAGAGACATTACTTTGCCAACAAAGGTTCGTCTAGTCAAGGCTATGGTTTTTCCAGTGGTCATGTATGGATGTGAGAGTTGGACTGTGAAGAAAGCTGAGAGCCGAAGAATTGATGCTTTTGAGCTGTGGTGTTGGAGAAGAGTCTTGAGAGTCCCTTGGACTGCAAGGAAATCCAACCAATCCATTCTGGAGGAGATCAGCCCTGGGATTTCTTTGGAAGGAATGATGCTAAAACTGAAATTCCAGTACTTTGGCCACCTCATGCGAAGAGTTGACTCACTGAAAAAGACTCTGATGCTGGGAGGGATTGGGGGCAGGAGGAGAAGGGGACGACAGAGGATGAGATGGCTGGATGGCATCACTGACTTGATGGACGTGAGTCTGAGTGAACTCCGGGAGTTGGTGGTGGACAGGGAGGCCTGGGTGTGCTGCGATTCATGGGGTGGCAAAGAGTCGGACACGACTGAGCGACTGAACTGAACTGAACTGAACTGAGTGTGTATCAGATAAGGCAATGGCACCCCACTCCAGTACTCTTGCCTGGAGTGTCCCATGGACTGAGGAGCCTGGTGGGCTGCAGTCCATGGGATGGCTAAGAGTCGGACACGACTGAGCGACTTCACTTTCACTTTTCACTTTCATGCATTGGAGAAGGAAATGGCAACCCACTCCAGTATTCTTGCCTGGAGAATCCCAGGGACGGCGGAGCCTGGCGGGCTGCCGTCTATGGGGTTTCACAGAGTCGGACATGACTGAATTGACTTAGCAGCAGCAGCAGCAGCAGCAGTGTGTATATGTCAGTTGCTAACTTCCAGTTTATTCTCTCTATATCCCCCAGTAAATATAAATTTATTTTCCATATCTGTAACTCTCTGTTTTCTTTAGCTAATTTGAAGCTCTTTTTAAAAGATTCCATAGATAAGCAATATCATATGATATTTGTTGTTTCTGCATCCACACCTGTGGTTGAGATCATCATGTGCTGATTTGATTCCTTAAATTCCTTTCTCACTGAACTATGTGCTCCATGAGGGTAGAGATCACTTCAGTTTTTGTTCATTATTTTCTATGTCTTGTTAGTGCCTGGCTCATTATATATCCCTCATTTATCGCTTAAAGGATGAGAATTTTTTGTGAGTGTATATAAACACTTTTGTTAAAAACTATTTTCCTTTTACTGGTTGCTGCATGCCTGAGTCCATAGAGAACAACATTTTTCAAAAATATTCTTCTCTGTCCTGTGGCTCTGTCTCAGTTTCATTTTTATATATCATCGAGATGAAGCCCCTTCTTTTCTCCTTTGACAATAAATGTTTGCACCAAATATTGGTAGGATTTTGAATCTAGAACATATTATGTAATAGTTGAGTATAGCTCTATGGATGGTATTGCTCTCAATTTAGGCAGGATTACTGATACCATTCCTTTGATAGAAGAAGTTAATTTTTCTTACTGCAATTTATTTACTCTGGAAATATCAGAAAACTCACTGTTCAGTGGTTTCTTAATCTCTTGCCATTAAAAATGACAATTTATGTGGTAGAAATGGCAGCACAAGGGAATGTTATTTATTTCTGCAAGGTTTATGTAATGGACAGAGTGCAGACAGCAGATAAAGCTGAATATTTGTGCCTGGGATAGAGAATATTTTAATTGCAAATTCACCAGTAGAGGAATTCTTGTCACTCCCTTAGAGGAGAATAAATAGATGATCTCCTCTTACTTCTCCATGCATACTTATGAACTTGATCAGAGAATCAAGCTAGACACTCTGTTTAACTATTTCTATCCTTTCTATCCCTGGAATTGTTATAGCTAACTCATTAGCTATGATACATGTGCTTTAAGAAGGTCTTGGTGGAATTTATTAAAATGACACCTTTGCCAGATGAGGATGCCCTATTTGCTCTTCTGGAAAGTGATTTGCAGACGGAAAATAAGAAGTTTGTGCATGAGATTAAAAATACAAACACAGTTTGTCAGTGTTTTTGCTGCCTGAATTTGGAGGTACGGTTTTTAATTTTCTAGATGATAGTGCTTATGATGTTTCAGGCACTATTCCATATGCAATTAATTTATTGAATCCCCATAACAAGTTATCAGACATTATCACAACTGAGGAGGAAACAGACCTAGAGAGGATAACTAGCCTGAGGCAACATAGATAGTGAGTGTTGGCGCCAGGACCAGAAGGCAGCAACAGAGTCTACGCCCTTCCCCTCGGCTGGGCGCTGCCTCTAGAGTTTATTATAGCTTTGTTTATTTATTCCTATTTATTTTGGACTGATCTCTAAAACTAATCAGTTAAAAATTTAAAAAACTTAAAGTGCAATCCATTTAATGTTCATTTTATACACATTTATTGACCTGGAAAAACTACCTGAAAGTGGATTGTTTGCTTCCTTGATTTTTCTTTTGCAGGCAAATAGAGAAACGTGTTCTTCTCAAGGTATTTACAGCTTGATCTGTCTTCCCAGACACAGTTGTTGCAATAAGATGCTGACACTCTTTGCATGAGAGGTGGGGCTGGCATTGTCCCGATTTGAATATGAGTAAACCTGTGCCTTGGAGAAGGCAATGGCACCCCACTCCAGTGTTCTTGCCTGGAGAATCCCAGGGACGGGGGGAGCCTGGTGGGCTGCCGTCTATGGGGTCGCACAGAGTCGGACACGACTGAAGCGACTTAGCAGCAGCAGCAGCAGCAAACCTGTGCCTAAAGTGGCAGTGACCAAGGAAATGTCATTAAAGATGATATAACAGCTGCCTGGTCATCTTCAGGTACTTGCTCCTGCAACTCAGTCATCATGCTGCGATGAAGCCTCAACCACATGGAGAGGGACATGGAGTTGATCTGGTCATCAGCCTCAGTAGAGATCCCAGCCAGCAGACAGCGTCAGGCAGCAGGAACGAGTGTGAAGATTAATACAGATGACTTCTGTCTCCAGTTTTTGAGTCTTTCTGCCTAAGACTTCAAACATTGCAAATTAGAGACAAACTACTCCTTGTGTGGCCTGTCTAAATTCCTGACCCATGAAGTCTGGAATATAATAAATCTATTTATTTATGCCATTACTTCTGTGTCACTTTGTTAATCAGCAACAGATAGCTGGAATAATAAAATAGGGCTAATATTTCTGGTCTTTTGTAAGGTACATAATTAATTTTTGAAGCTGTAATGTAATTGGAATCATTCATTATAGTTGTATCCTGAAAGAACTTAAAAACACTTTAGATCAAATGCATCTAATTTAAAAAAAAATCATAGTGGGAATTTAAATTTGAATTTTAGTGATGACTTTTTCACTTTTATTGCTTCTCATTACTTTTGTTGTTGTTTAGTCACTAAGTTGTGTCTGACTGTTTTGCGACCCCAAGAACTGTAGCCCACCAGGCTCCTCTGGCCATGGGATTTTCCAGATAGGAATACTGGAGTGGGTTGCCATTTCTTTCTCCGGGGAATCGTCCCAACCCAGGGATCTAACCTGCATCTCTTGGGTCTCTTGCATTGGCAGGTGGATTTTTTTTACCACTGAGTCACCTGGGAAGCCTGCGGATTACTCAGGCAATTTATATTTTATCTCTTCTCAAATGTTTTGTGCCTCATTTTCTTTCTTTTTCAAATTCTTAACTGCTGACATCATGATGCTTTTATTATTGTGATTAATTACAAACTTTTGCAGAAAACACTTCCTTGCACGGCCACATGACTATATTTGAGTGCTGACATATTTTCCAAATTTTAGTATAAAGAAGTAGCTTCAAGGTTACTAGCACCTAAGATTGCAACTAATTTTATTTCTAATATTATCATTGTAAACTGAAATGTAATTAGCTATTTTTCCCAGCCATAGAGGGTAGTCAATAGCTAACATTTCAGAGGTATGGGAGAGAAATATCAGATAAAATTTTCTTAGTGATTTTTCAATTAAAAAACCCTGACAGCAGTGTGTGTGTGTGTTTATGTGTTTTGAGACCTGATTTTCTTGGACAGGGTATCTAAATCTGAGATTGTTCATGGCTAAAAATTCTGGAATAATTTAAGTTTACTAGGCCTGAGTTTTAGTACAATTTTTATAGTTTTATTTGAATATATTAAGTACCTGATTAAAGAAGCACAAGATTTTGTTTTGATAGATAAGACATTAATTATCTTTCAAGGACTCTAAATTTTTTCACTGTGTTGACAATTTTATGTGATATAATCATATGCTTTACTATCTTAAACATATAACTCTACCTTTTAAAAATGTAAGACTTAAAAGAAACAATCACAAATATATTTTAAAAACTATAATAATATTTTTTAATATTTTTTCAGCACCTCATTACAAAATGGCAGATATTATGTATTCTAAGACAAAAGCTAGCAAGACAAATGAAAGTGGAAGTGAGAGAACTATGACGTATAACACACAAGAAAAAACCTCCAGTAGTTCATGTGGTCAAATATGTCCTAAAACAAGTGGCCATATTACTTAAAAACCAGCATAGGTATAAGAAAAATAATATTTTTAAGAAAAGTAGAAAATAGTCTGCTTTAAGCCCTTCAGGTAGATAAAGTGTACTAAAGCACTCACTCTGAGCCAGCAATTGTGACAAACTTCGGGACACAAAGAGACCCTTACCCTCAAAAATGTTAAGTTCTGGGGAGAGATATATTTGACATAAATGCATAATGACAGGCAGTGTACAAGTGCACGTGTATTAAGTACAACGGTAAGCAAAAGTGTCCATGGAAACAAAGGTTCTCCGACTGGGGATCTCCGTAACAAATCTGGGAAGAGGACGATACCTCATGAAAATTTTGAAGACGGAGTTACAAAAGGATGAAAGACAGAACATTCCAGAAAGAAGAGGCAGCCTCAAGAAATACAGTCCAGATGAAGAACCACTTATGGAGGAACTGGAAAGAATTTAGCATGTCTGGAGCATAAAATGCAAGTCAGGCTGTAGACAGGGATAAAGCTTACGCCATATCAGGCAAGATCTTGTTCACCAAAATGAGCTGTGTCTTCTAATTTGGTTCAGGGGATAGAGTAACAGTGAAGAATTTATGAGAAGGGGAAGTAATAGGGTCAGATAGTTCTAGGTGGATGACTGAAGCTTTGTGGAAACTCTGGGGAGGAAGTCTTCCTGTAATCAAAGGCAGAGACTGAGGGTCTAACTAGAGCAAAGGAAGCCAGAGGAGAGCATAGATTCAAAACGTGTTTTGTAAAGTTATCAGTATTTGATTGAAAACCTAGTGGATGGGGAATGAAAATAAAACAGAAAGAACAACTCTCTGCTGTAAAACTTACGTTGCAAAAATGAAGCACAGCTGAATTCACTGAGTGATGAGGCTGAAGCCGTTTCAGACACGGTGTCCTGCCCCATGTAAACTAAAAGCTTAAGGGGATTTAAACGATGCTGTCACCACTGAGAATGAGAACACATGAAGAGGCCCAACTTTGGAGACAGTTTTGTTGTGTGTAAATCAGCAATTTGAACTTCTGGTGGACAATCTCATGGAACAATAGTGTGGTGAGTCACACATGCACCTGAGTTTAAGAAAGAACGGATTGGATATTCTGGTTTTTGGAATAGTCAAGATGAAAATCTTAGTAAAAATTTGTTGTCGTTTAGTCCCTAAGTCATGTTTGACTCTTTGCAACCTCATGGACTGTAGCCCACTAGGCTCCTCTGTCCATGGGATTTCCCAGGCAAAGACAGTGGAGTGGGTTGCCATTTCTTTCTCCAGGGGATCTTCCTAGCCCAGGAGTCGAACCCACATCTCCTGCGTTGGCAGGTGGATTCTTTTCCGCTGAGCCAGCAGGAGGCCCAAGCTCAGTAAAAATTGTGTGTGCATGTGTGCTTCGTTGCTCAGTGGCGTCACTCTTGTGACCCCATGGACTGTAGCCCACCAGGCTTCTCTGTTCTCCAGGGGATCTTCCCAACCTAGGGATCCAACCCAGGATCTCCTGAATTCAGGGAAGTGATTATACTACAAATAGAAAGTGAATACAAAAAGAAAGAAATAGGCGTAAATGGGAACTTAGGAGAATTCCAACAGTTAAAATCATTGGTGTACTGGTAAATGTTTAAAAACAGACTTTCTAGGGGGGAAAAAAACACACGCATGTCTATGAGTATATATGTTTACTATAAAATTTACTAATATATTAAGATTGGATAGGTGAATTATTTAATTTTGGATCATTTGGCACTTCACTCTATAATGAAGAGATTAAGATTTGCACTATATCTCTCAATATAATGATGCACATGAAAGCACGTTGACATTGTTTTGACAGATACGTGGCAGGCATGTGAATGCATTAACATAGAATATTATCTGGATTTTCTTTTGCATGACTGTTGGTTTCTCTGTTAGTGCTTCTCCCTTCTTTGCTTACATGACAACTGAGGCAGAGCTTCCTTCTATATAATTATCAAAAACTCTCGACATGTCTATAGGCATAAATTTAGCTGAAACCACACAAGATAGGATCAGTCATACCACCTAGGACAGCATAGCTTAGGGTCTTGCAAGTTTAAATATATCCAGAGGTCTTCTTGGTAGCAATTTTGCAAATTATCTCTACTATGAATTGATATATAAGAAGTATGTTCTTTGAAGATAAGGACCCTGCTGTATACCCTATTTATAGTCCTAACATTATCTAACATATTTAAGTGTGAAAAGAAAGTGGAAGTGTTAGTTGCCCAGTCGCACTTGCAACCCCAGGGACTGTAGTGCCCCAGGCTTCTCTGTCCATGGAATTCTCCAGGCAAAAATACTGGAGTGGGTTGCCATTCACTTCTCCAGGGGATCTTCCCGACCCAGGGATTGAATTACATTTCAGGCGATTTCTTTACCATCTCAGCCACCAGGGAAGTCATTTAAGTGTAGTATTGTCAATTAATGTCTAACTTAGTAAGATGAAGTAGTATTTTATAATTAGTATCTGGAGGAACAATGTGAACATGTTTCATTGCAAAATTGCACCCTGGGATGTGGCACAGTGCCAGCCTGGCCAGTAAGTAGCCGTTGGACTGACCCGCTTCCCCAGGCTCTCTGAGTCACTAGTCTCCTCATCTTTAACATAGGGAGAATGCATATTTCATCCTGCTCTAAAGATTTCATAGGAAGCTGTCCATAGAATGTTTATCACAGTTCCTGACTTAAAGTTAGCTTTCAGTAAACATTAATTCTCTCCTGGCCCATCATTCTCCAGAGTTTGAATTCTAAGCATACATTACAGGCAGTGTAATTAATAGTCAGTGCTGCTAAATCTTCACGTGTTGGTTATAGGAACGTATTATATTCCTAATGCCAAAGGATAACAACAACATCTTTAAGGAAAATGTGCTTGAATAACTTGTGACAGCAATCTTCCTACTAGGAAATAAATTATAATAGTAGCAATTTTCTTATGAAATTGGAAACATTTTCATAAAAGAACAGTTCTTTTATCTTTAACTTCATAAATCATGGTATATGATGTGCTCTCAACTTGAAAATAAAGACGTTCTTGGGTAGATGCTGAAATGTACAACGTTGATCCTTGCAGCACTAGAAAGAACACCGCTTTGCAGGAGCCTGACAGCATTTTTCAGTGGGACGAACTACTTCTGCCTGCATAAAAGAGGACCACAAGAATTATATCCCGAAATTGCTCTACGATTTGTTTCTTATGGAACTTTCTGATTTCTGGTGATGTCAATAGTGTTTTTCTGTCTGTACTTTGAATGTTTCTAAATAAATGAATAGTCTTTATGCGGCTTTTGTTTATTGCATTCTTTCAAGGAACTGGAGCCCCCATCAGTGTCAGTTCCCAGAAGCTCTGTTCTACTGAGAATAAAATGTGCCATTGTATCCCGTAGAAGAAGACAACTTCTTACTCTGGATGGGTCTTTGATAGATTGCTTGTAATAATGGTCAGGAAAGGGATTTTTTAAATGGTGATTTAGGAAAATACATGCAATTTGAATATGTTTTGAATTCCATATTTTTTTATTGTCTATGTCTTGGATAACTTGAAAATATTGCTATTTGCCTGGAAATATATTTATGAGTGTTTATGACTGAGATTCTTATCCAGTGCTTACTTTCCTCTCTATTTTTATATCTACCAGACCTGAATCATGGTCTAAAGCCCTCCTTGCCTACTTCAGCTCCCATCCTTTTATTCTTTACAATTTCCCACGATAAATTTCTGGTATCTTCACGTCTAGTTTTTATAGGACTGAAACAGGTACAAGTGATGTCAGGAGTGGTCCAATGAAATAGACAGTAAAATAGTGTTTGAGGAATGGCAGAGGGGCCCTATTTTGAGTGGAATATCGGGTGAAATCATGCCTAGCATAAGATGGTTGTCCAACTGCTGAAGATTTTGCTGTGGTGTATTTGAAAAATAATCTGGTAGAGGAAAAATCCTTGTTGGTATGATGGTTCAGGAATTTGAAGGATGTGAGGATGAAAACTGCTTCCAAGGACAATGGAATTAGCAGGTTCTTACTGAACTACATGGCCACACTAAATAGATAAAAAACAAAGCAAAACAAAACTAAGCATTATCTGAAACAGTCAAAACTTAAGCATGAAAGTCAGAAGAACATAGTTGTAGGTGAATGACACATTTTGATTAAAAACAGCACGAATTATTTATAAAATGGCAAAAGTAAAAAAAAGTACATATATGATCATTAAAATAATAATAAGCATTAAAAACTCAATATTTAGGAGTTTGCTAGTCTGAGATATTATTTTTACTTCAACTTGCTTTTTTGTGTCACATAAAAATGATAATATGATGAAAGGTTCCTAAAAAGAACAAAAATATAATTAGGAAATAAAAAAATAAAAAGGTCATATCACTTTTATATGTGCTTAGTCGCATCCAACTCTTTGTGACCCCATGGACTGTAGCCCATCAGGCTCCTCTGTCCATGGGGATTCTCCAGCCAAGAATATTGGAGTGGGTTGCCATGCCCTTCTCCAGGGGATCTTCCCAACCCAGGGATCAAACCCAGGTCTTTTCCATTGCAGGTGGATTCTTTACCATCTGAGCCACCAGGGAAACCCGTCACCCTTATATAGAAAGGACAAAATAAATGGCTGCGATCCAAAAGTCTACAAGCCATAAATGCTGGAGAGGGTGTGGAGAAAAGGGAACCCTCTTACACTGTTGGTGGGAATGCAAACTAGTACAGCCACTATGGAGAACAGTGTGGAGAGTCCTTAAAAAACTGGAAATAGAACTGCCTTATGATCCAGCAATCCCACTGCTGGGCATACACACTGAGGAAACCAGAAGGGAAAGAGACACGTGTACCCCAATGTTCATCGCAGCACTGTTTATAATAGCCAAGACATGGAAGCAACCTAGATGTCCATCGGCAGATGAATGGATAAGAAAGCTATGGTACATATACACAATGGAGTATTACTCAGCCATTAAAAAGAATACATTTGAATCAGTTCTAATGAGGTGGATGAAACTGGAGCCTATTATACAGAGTGAAGTAAGCCAGAAAGAAAAACACCAATACAGTATACTAACGCATATATATGGAATTTAGAAGGATGGTAACAATAACCCTGTGTATGAGACAGCAAAAGAGACACTGATTTATAGATCAGTCTTATGGACTCTGGGAGAGGGAGAGGGTGGGGAGATTTGGGAGAATGGCATTGAAACATGTATAATATCATGTATGAAACGAGTTGCCAGTCCAGGTTTGATGCACGATACTGGATGCTTGGGGCTGGTGCACTGGGACGACCCAGAGGGAGGGTATGGGGAGGGAGGAGGGAGAAGGGTTCAGGATGGGGAACACAGGTATACCTGTGGTGGATTCATTTCGATATTTGGCAAAACTAATACAATATTGTAAAGTTTAAAAATAAAATAAAATTAAAAAAAAAAAGGACAAAATATTTCCTTTGACTAACAAATTTGTAACAAATTACAAATTTCTCTAACAAATTACCAAATCATTACTCTTACTGTAACAATTAAATATTTTACCTCACTGGTCTTAACTTCCCATATTTCCTTATTGATAAACTATGGATTGGGCAGGCATTATTCTATTGAAGCTATTCTTTTAAGGATCAAAAACAGCTGCTAATATTAGTTCCCAAAGTGTTCAAAATGCACTACCAGGAGACTCTATGACATTGGAACATGTGGTCTATGAAGTGGGAAAGGGGGCTATGGAATAGAGAATATCACAATATGAAATAAACATTTTAAGACTAATGTATCAGGTTTAAAAATCTAGTAGGTGATTAAATTAGTGGAGATGTATAAGCTAAGCTCAAACTTAATATGCTAAACAAAATTTGGTTCTTATTAGCCTTCAGTTTAAACAATCAATACACAGTAAAAATGTTTTTAAAAGGAGCCATCTCTATGAACAAGGCATATTTAGTAGTATAATATAGAAATAGCAGAGGCACCAGGTATTATATAACTCCTAAATTTTCACTGCTTTGATTGAAAAGTTTCTCATTTTCTTCTCTTGCCATTTTCAACACCCCAGATTAAGGTCAATAACTCCTTTATAAATTTGTGATACATAATTTACCTTCCTATCCAGCCTTTTAGCTTACAGATTTTTCCTCATCTTATACATTTTCAACCATGCTCACTTTCTAAATCTGATTATTTTAGTCCTCCTCTCAAAAATGTTCAGTGTTTTCTCTTTCACCTTGGGGGTAAAAATATCCAAATTCCATGATATAGGATTCAAGGGTTTTATAATTCATTTTCAACCTGCATTTTCATCTTGACCTCAGGTCATATTTCTCAATACTTTGCATGCTGAGCTTGCTGTTTCTCCCCAAATTCTCATTAATTCTTTCTTACCTTGGCTTAATCTATTCCATCTATCTAAACTCACCTTTTTCTCTGACTGTTGAGTGATATGTCACTTATCCTTCAACAACAGCTGGAGTGTAGGTCCTCAGTGAAGATTATCTAGAATGAATGCCGCCACATAGCCGCCCAGTATACATAACTGCATGTTAGTAACACAAGCTCTGGTGAATGTTCCCGGTACCCTCAGGGGATGGTTCAGTCGTAGGGTAAATGGTTATGTTTGAATCCCTTTTCCTAGCTCAATACCTAACGTAAAATATGCCATTAAAAATATATATTAATATTATGTTTAATGAGTAGGTGGAGTCTTTGTTTCATCATACCATCTGTGGTTTAACTTTTGAGCATAGGATTAATACATGCATAGCTTGCCTGGAGAATCCCAGGGACAGGGAAGCCTGGTGGGCTGCCATCTATGGGGTCGCACAGAGTTGGACACAACTGAAGCGATGCAGCAGCAGCAGCTCTGGTTTTGTAAAATTCAAGCTGAAGATTAGGTTAAGGGAATGGTTAGACCTACCAGAGAAATTGGGTTTCCCAGGTGGCACTAGTGTTAAAGAACGTGCCTGCCAATGCAAGAGACATGGGGTCAACCCCTTCCCTTAAACATGGGTCAGGAATATCCCCTCGAGCAGGAAATGGCAACCCACTCCAGTATTCTTGCCTGGAGAATCCGTTGGACAGAGGAGGCTGGTGGTCTACAGTCCATAGGGTTGCAAAGAGTCAGACATGACTGAAGTGACTTAGCATGCACACACCAGAGAACTTTGATCATTCTGTTCGGTAGGCTAACTTGTGGTCTCTAGGACTGGTTCTGGTGATACACAAGTAAAGCAGGGTCACATTAGTTTCTGGAGGGATTTTGAACAATTACGCCTTTCTATTTGTACAAAGAATTTGATTCAAACACGCCATGAATTGCCTACATAAACATTAATAAAGAAGTTGGGATTGATAAAAGCAGTGAAAGAAAAATCAAAATGAAGTTGGTATTGCTAAGAAAGCTCTCTAAAATGTAGCCGAGAGGCCACTGAGGAAGTACAACTTATGCATGTCTTGGTCTGGGTGGAATCTGAACTTTTGGCCACTTATTATCCTAACGAAGACATCCAGAATATCTGCTAGAAACTCAAGATACTTATCAGACCCTTATCGTAAAATACCTTGTGGCAGTCTATCTTCTTTCGGATTCCTACGCTAAAACAACTTGCGATTCCTTAAGAAAAAGTATTTTCTCACTCAGCTCACAGTCAATCACGGTTCTCACCAGGCAACTTTTAATACCCTCATAGCTTTTTGTCTTTATAAGCCCCTGACTCTTTCTCTTCCTCAAAACACTCTTTAGGTTTTACCAGAATCTGTGTCTCCAGAACTACAATTCCTTTTTTTTTTGAAGTATAGTTGAATGACAATATTGTGCTAATTTCCAGTGTCCAACAAAATGACTCAATTACATGTATATGTATAGACATATAATTTATATATATATATTTATAGTATATATTAATATATATATAATATATATTTTTCAAATTCTTTTCAGCATAGGTCATCACAAGATATGGGATATAGTTTCCTACGCTATACAGTAAGTCTTTGTTGTTTATTTTATGTATAGTAGTGTGTTCCATACTCCTAATATAGCGCTCCCTACTCTTTCCCCTTTGGTTACCATAGTTTGTTTTCTATGTCTACAAATCTTTTTTTGTTTCATAGATGAATTAATTTGTATTGAAGTGAAGTGAAGTGAAGTTGTTCAGTTGTGTCTGACTCTTTTCGATCCCATGTCCTGTAGCCCCCCAGGCTCCTCCATCCATGGGATTTTCCAGGCAAGAGCACTGGAGTAGGCTGCCATTGCCTTCTCCAGGAGATCTTCTTCTTTGTATTACTTTTTTTTTTTTTTTAGATTCCATGTATAAATGATATCATGTAATATTGTCTTTCTCTGTATAACTTACTCCACTTAGTATAATTTCTGAACTGCAATTCTTAGGACTCCAAATAAATCTTTATTTTTTCTTTTTTAATTTTCAAAATCTTGCATTATTTTTTTTGATGACAAAACACAGATACCATGATTTCCATAAACCCACAAAAGGGATCATCTGGAGAAGCTTGGTGTCAATAAATACATGGAATGGGATCCAGAAATAATAATTTTAATCAGGAGTGAGGGTTGAAAAGAATGTCTTGGTATCAGCAAACTATGTCTGTTCTTTCCTGAAAATCAGAGAAGATTTAGTCAGGAAAAAAAAAAAAAAAGCTTTAACTACATCATTCCTGTACTCAGGGCTCCATGGGCCCTGATCCTCTGTTGGAATTTCTTAAGGGAGCCATGAAAAATTCTGACAGCTCACACAGAATAAAACTGAGATAACATTCCATATATTTGGAATAGGAGCTTCCTTCCTTTCTCTCTACCAGACAAATTAACCATTTTGAAAGTTTTAAATGCTTAGCATCATTTTCTGAATGATTTTTATTTAGTCTTTGTAAAAACACGCAATCAAATTTTTCTTAAATATAAGAAAAAAAGACAAATGAGGTAACTCATGTAATTTTAGAGCAGAGAGTAATTTTAGAAAAGGTAAGTTTAACCCTCATTTTACAGATCTGAAAATAGTGCTAGCTAGGAAAAAATCAAGTTATCTCTACATATTAACAGCTAGTGTTAGAGATGGACCTTGCACTCATGACTCTTGCTCCTTTTCTATACCATAACTACACCAACTACTAACTATAATCTAACACAGGGTTGGCAAATTATGGCCCATCTGCCAGATCTGGCTTGCTGCTTGTTTTGATAGGGTTCATTGGAACACAGCTATGCTCATTTGCACACGAGCTGTGCTCAGCACCTGTGGGTGCTTTCATGTGATGAGAGCAAAGTAGATCCAGCAGAGACCACGTGATCCTCAGAACCTAAAATATCGGCAGTTCTTCTCTGGCTCTTTGAGAAGACGTTTGCCAACCTCTAATCCAAATGACCAGTCTTCTTCTAATAGGCATGCACACTTCCGTCATTCCTTTCCCACTTTAGATTCCATGAAATTGCCCACGCTCTGGCCGCATTCATACTCCTATAGAGCAAGCCTATAAGAAGTCAGAGAGAGACCTCTTTTTATTATTTATTTTTTTATCCACAAAATCAACTTTCCTTGAGGAGACTGTTCTTGATGCTTTAGAAGCCATTATGGAAATGTAATATACATTCTAAGTTGGACATTGGGTAAACATCATAGGCATCATTGCTACTGGCCCTACTATAGATAAAAGTGACAAGAATAACTGATAGTCTGGCCTGCTAAGTCACTTCAGCCGTGTCCAATTCGATCCCTTGGACTGTAGCCCACTGGGTTCTTCCGTCCTTGGGATTCTCCAGGTGAGAATACTGGAGTGGGTTGCCATTTCCTTCTCCAGGGAATCTTCCTGACCCAGGGATTGGCCCCGGGTCTTCTACATCTCCTGCATTGGCAGGCAGGTTCTTTACCACTAGTACCACCTGGGTAGCTGATAGCCTGGAGTCTACTACAAAGACTGGCTTCAAATGTTTTGTGAAGGGTGCTAAGGAAGGCATACATCTTTAAATTAGATAATTTTGTATCGATTTCTTTTCAGATTACTTTTTTGATCACAGTTTACAACCACAATTCTCATCTTTGTGATGAAAATTTTCCCTGAGAGTCCTCTCTACAAGATCCCTTCACTATGTGAGTTGGTGATAATGAGTTCATTGGTAAGAAATCAAAACAGCACTTTCACTGGAAAAAGAAAAAAAAAAAAAAAAACTCCTCAGAAATAATACTTGAATAGCTACTCTAAAAGAGCAGAGTTAACTCATAGTTAACTGGTTATCTTTCATCTGGAGAAAAATGAGGGAGTAAAAAGGAATTAAAGAACCTGTTGATGAAGACAGAGAGGAAAGTGAAAAAGCTGGCTTAGACATCATCATTCAAAAAGCTAAGACCATGACATCCAGTCCCATCACTTCATGGCAAATAGATGGGGCAAACATGAAAACTGTGGCAAGACTTTATTTTCTTGGGTTCCAAAGTCACTGCAGACAGTGACTATAGCCATGGAAGTAAAAGACACTCCTTGGGAAAAAAGCTGTGAGAAACCTAGACAGCATATTAAAAAGCAGAGACATCACTTTGGGACAGAGGTCTGTATCTGTATAGTTAAAGTTATGGCTTTTCCAGTAGTCACATATAGATGTGAGAGTTGGACCATAAAGAAGGCTGAGTGATGAAGAATTGATGCTTTTGAACTACGGTGCTGGAGAAGACGCTTGAGAGTCTCTGGGACTGCAAGGATATCAAACCAGTCAATCCTAAAGGAAATCAACCCTGAATATTCATTTGGAGCACTGATGCTGAAACTATGATGCTTTGGCCGCTTGGTGAAAAAAGCCAATTCATTGGAAAAGACCCTGATACTGGGAAAGATTAAGGGCAGGCAGAGAAGAGGGTGACAGAGGATGAGATGGTTGGATGGCATCACCGACTCAATGGACCTGAGTTTGAGCAAACTCCAGGAGGTGGTGAAGGACAAGGAAGCCTGGCATGCTGCAGTCCATGGGGTCACAAAGAGTCAGACATGACTTGGCAACTGAACAACAGCAAAAATGAATCATGACAATTGGATTGAAAGAAATGTGGCAATGAAGATGGTATGTTAGCTTCTCAGGTTGTAGAGATAAAGATGAGGATGGCAAGGCAAGGAAAAATGGCATGGAAAAGACTGGTCAGAATTATGTGACAGGAGGAACTGAGAGAGACTGTGTTCATCTGAACTTCAAGCCCAAATGACAGCAGACACAAAGAAAAATGCAAATTCAGCTGGAGAATCGCAGGAGTGGGAAAGGCACTTGTGCAGCTCTGTGGGGTCAGCTGTTATGGAGGATGTGCTGGCAATCCCTTGATGGACTCTCTTTGAAGCTACTGAGATTAAGGAGTAGAAGAATGGCATCAAGGTTATGCAAAGCTGCAAGAAAATTATTCCTGAGAACATCAACCTTGACCCTGGTGTGGCACACTCACAGGTGCTTCCTGTTAATATTTTCTGATACATGCTTCAGCAGAGTGGACTAAGAAGACCATTCACAAGAAGTGCCATGAAATACGGTCAAGATGTGCCATGAAATTCTTTCAGCTACCCAAAGACCCGTGATGACAATAAATTGATATGTATATCCGCACTCCTGGAGCTGGGAATCTAGACGTATTCCACCAATGTGTGGCGCCTGTCTGTATCGCTCATACGCAGATCATAGAAAGACTTCCTGATAAGAAAAACATCATGTAAAACAGGCTCAGTGATTCTGATTGGCCAGCCAGGTCTAAGATTCATTGAATGTAAGAGTTTAGACCAATGAAAGAGTCCATGTTTTAGAGTCTTCAAATAATCTATAACTTACCAAGAAACTGGGTTTTATATTTCATAATAGGGTAAAATTAAAACTCTTTGAATTCATTTGGAAGAAAGCTCTTATTTAGACCCATGTCTAATGTTCATGAAGTCTGGGTTGGGTCCCAGCATAAATCTGCATTAAGCTTCCCCTTTCCTATTCACATACTGGACCCTGGGACATCTCAGCTGGCTTCATCTTACCTGAGAGCATTAAAAAACAAACAAAAACTAAACTAAACACCAGAGATGTCTTCCTAATCCCTCCTCATTCCTTCCCTAATATGAATAGAAGTTCCTATCCTTGTTTTCATCCTCCTTACACAGCTCACAAATAGGTGATAAAACTATTATCCCTTGGTTTAGTTTTCTGCTTAGTCTCAATATTAACACAATTACTATAAGTTAAAAATTAGCTTCCCTGGTGATTTAGATGGCAAAGAATCTGCCTGCAATGTGGGAGACCTGAGTTTGATCCCTGGGTTGGGAAGATACCCTGAGAGAGGGAATAGCCCCCAACCCTGGTATTCCTGGAGCTTCCCTGGTGGCTGAAATGGCAAAGAACCTGCCTGTAATGCTGAAGAATGACTACCCACTCCAGTATTCTTGCTTGGAGAATTCCATGGACAGAGTAGCCTGGCTGGCTCTGTCCATGGGGTTGCAAGGAGTTGGATATGACTGGGCGACTAACACTTCTACTTTCAAAAATTAGATAGATTTGTTTGTTCTACTTGTAGCCACATTTGAGTAACTTAGCAATCTATCTAAAATTTTGGAACAAAGAAATTAAAGGTAAAATAAAATGATAGGGCACAAATAAGAAACAGAATAATGGGAATTAAATTTTTTTAAATGTCTGAAATATGACTGCACATTAGTTTTAAAAGATAACTCTTACATTGCCAGTGGAAAATGAATCTTATATCTAATTAAGAAATATGCAGTGTAAAACATATGATCTTCAAGCTTTTAAGAAAACTATTATTATAGAATTTAGTCTTTAATCCCCTGCCTTTTATTTAAACTCTGAAATGCTTTCCTATTGAATAACATTCAGCCATAATCCCTACTCAGGTTTTTGCTGCTGTTTTAACATGTGGTGTAGTGAAGCTCGAATTCCATAAGGTGGCATCAATCTACCAGAGTGAGCAGGGACACCATTGATCATAGTTCAAGTGCCCTTGGATGTCAGCTTTCATTTTTCTTAAAGTTGTTTTACGCAAGGAAGAAATTCAAATACATCTTAAAAATTTCCTTCAGATCTATTAGCCATTGACTTAAACAAAGAAAATCTCAAATGAATCCAAATTTGGGTTCTTCTGAAGAGTTTAAAGTTCAAGCTTGCAGCTGAAGGGTATCTGAACCTCTGGTCTGCCGTAGCCTACAGATTTGGGCTTGAAACTTCTCAGGGATTTCTTCCTGTGCTTCAGGGATTTCTTACATTTCAACTTTTGGGTTATAGTCAAAGTACAGTCAAAAGTACCATGCAGATGATAATTTTGTTAGCTTTCTTATGCAGCAAGGAAAGATGGGAAATGAAAAAACAGGTAAGATATTTAGTATTTGATTTTTTGGTCTTTTTTATAGATTGAATTAAATCTTCTTTAAAAATATAAATAACAAAAATGATTGTGTTCCTTGAATTGTTTCTGTAGGAATATAAAGATTTTCAAAAATACATGACTAAAATAACTAAATAAAATGAGATTGACCTGCATAAACTTCATGTGTTACAAAGGACAGGTTAAACTAGTTTACTCATAATAAGTGAAGGAGCGAAAGTAAAAATGCTTTCAGTCCCACATTCACTTATTAGTGAATATTGATAGTTATTTATTAATGAATGTTAACTAGAGTATATAACTAGAAAACCAAAAGTGATTTTATTCCATAAATCATTAAAATACCATGTACTATGTTCTGCCAATATAAACACATTTATATCCCTAATTATTCTTTCAAAAGGCCATTTTAAAGAGCATTGTTACAATTAAATGTATATATAAAGAGAAAACTTGTTTAGTTCTCAATTCTTAGGTCCAGTTATCCCAGCAGAGATTCTTATAATATGAGAAATAATGACCCAATATCACAGTAAAGGCAAGCCTTAAGCAGTTTTCTTAGCTCTGCTTTTTCACTGGCTTGGTGACATAATATAAGACATTTAATCTCCCTATATGTACATTGGGAATTTACTCCTCATTCTTATTTTATAGCAATGTTAGGAGGATTAATTGGATAATGAATCTAAAGGCTCTAGGCTCAGTAAAGAAAGACACAAATGCAATGTATTATTTGCCAGTGAAAGAAGACAATGAGAAAACACGTTCCCTCCTAACCAAAATTATTCTTACCAGGAAAGTGAATGCTAGCAAGTAAATTAAGACTATTTTTGACAGAGTTTCTAGTCTCACATATCCTAGGGCAACAAGCAGAGAGAGAAAACAGGGCTCTCAGACAATTTAAATATATTTCTTCCATTAAGAAAACAGGACCACTTCGAAGGCACAATGGAAAAGATTTCAGAAAGTCATTAAACCACAAACCTTGAGAAAGTTGGACCAGACCTAAATGAAAGACACGTGTTCAATAAATTTAAAAAAAAAATAATTCAGATGATGTGGTCTTGCATTCTTTTCCAACTGCTTAAAACTGCTTCCAACTGTTATGGCCTTAGAACAAAGGCCATAACACAGCTTATGATTTAAAAAATAATGTAATGGAAAACTATTCTATATGATGAAAGTGAAAAAGTGAAAGTTGCTCAGTCATGTGAAAGTGAAAGTCACTCTTTGCGACCCCATGGACTATACAGTCCATGGGGATTCTCCAGGCAAGAATACTGGAGTGAGTCGCCCTGCCCTCCTCCAGGGGACCTTCCCAACCCAGGGATCAAACCCAGGTCCCCTACACTGCAGGCTGATACTTTACCAGCTGAGCCACCAGGGAGTCCCTATTCTATATGATAGCAGGTACAAAATATTATTCCCTGAACTCATAATAAGTGTGAACACTTGTGAGTGTCCATAAGAATGTAGACATCAAGCAACTGTTGATATAGAATTGGACTGGAAAAAAGATTATCTGAGGCTGCTCTTTCTGATGCTGTCTCTTTAGTAATTTTTACCCTCAAATTAAATTTTTGCAGTGAGAGATCTGCATTATATCTAAGTTGTTTTTTTCTTAAAGATAAAACATGTATAATTTCCTTCTGAGTTTGAATTGCAACAATGGCTATTTCCTGACCGATAGAAAATGAAAATAGCTAGCATCTGTCCAGGTGTGGAATTTCCTGGTGTGCCAGGTTTTACCAAACTGAGGACAACGAGGCTTGAGTTCACCATTACATTTAAGCTTGGGTTGGATTTAGGTGTCTTCAGGTATGAAAACAGATTTGAGGCAGGATTTCTGAATTTTTTAATGCAATTTCTTATTATAGAAATTTAATGCAATTTAATATTTCTTATTCGTTCAGCAGTCAAATCTAATTTCAACGTTTTCAGAAAGTTATCAGTGCAAAAGAGAAAGTTTTCAAATTAATGTCATGATATCACATTTATTTTGTAGGGCTTGAGTTAATAATTTTCTTATTGTTTCTCAAGTTTATTGTGTCAAACTGCTTGTAGAAATAATGGGGGAAAAAGACTAATTATAAATGCTAATTTTAGATCAAATGCTATTTTTATGTCTTTATTGATTTCACCACAAAATTATCTACTCTTCATATGTAAATTCCTAGCCTCAATAAGGTTGAAAACCTGTATTTCTTTCAAGATTGAATTTTGTTACTTTGAAAACTCAGCACAAGGTGGCAGCCGAGAGAAGTTTTTAAAAAGTAATTTTGCAGCTTAATTTATGGGGTTAAGAGTGACCTTTCAGGGTTATCTGAAGAGTTACCACACATCTGTGATGTCAGTGGCCAAACCAGTACATAAAAGTTGGTGTACACTTCAATTAAAAATCATAATTATCTATACGAAGAGGGCAGCAGGCTATGGCACCAAATGCTCTAGAACTGAGCAAGATACCTTAGATGGACACTTTGTTCTAATAACACCAGGCCTGCCAATCACATTAACTCTTTGTGTCAAGACATTTTCATTTCTTCATGCCAACTTCTCAGGGATTTTATATACGGCAATGAAAAATAGCTATCTGATGCATTTCAACTCCAGCATCCTCCAGGAACCCACAGGAATAAGCAGTTTTGAAAGGAGCTTTCAGTTTAAAGCAATTCAATTCAATTTACCTCACTTAAACTCCACTCTCCGAGATCAATCAGATAAGGGCATTGTGCAGGATGCACTGGGGGATACACAGAAAAACAAAACACACATCTTTGGCCTCAAAGGAGCAAGAAACAAAAACACAGGACACAAGGGAGGGAAATCTTTAGGAATTTCTTCCTCAATAAAACAGAAAATGTACACATATGGCAAACACATAGAAATATCCAAATCTGTTTCACTAACTAAAAGTCTCCTTTATCATTTGTACATTTTATATTTAAGCCTGAAACCGTATCTCATTAGTTTGGTAATAGTGTATTAAAGAGAGATCCATACAATTGACATGCTGAGTACCATGTTTATCAGGGATCTATTACTCACTGAAAACATAAAAGCATATGTTTCTTATTTTTACAGAGAATTAAGTTTCTTCAGTAGTGAAACTGGCATTATTTATGTTACTTATTTAAAGAAAATTAATTGCTGTTATATTTATTAGTCCTAGCAAAATGATTGCACATGGTAGGTTTTCAATATATATTAGTTCCTTTATTGATAACTTGGAGAAGGAAATGGCAACCCACTCCAGTATTCTTGCTTGTAGAATCCCATGGGCGGAGGAGCCTGGCAAGCTACAGTCCATGGGGTCGCAAACAGCTGGACACGACTTGGCGACTAACACACTTTGCCAACAAAGGTCCGTCTAGTCAAGGCTATGGTTTTTCCAGTGGTCATGTATGGATGTGAGAGTTGGACTGTGAAGAAAACTGAGCACCGAAGAATTGATGCCTTTGAACTCTGGTGTTGGAGAAGACTCTTGAGAGTCCCTTGGACTGCAAGGAGATCCAACTAGTCCATTCTGAAGAAGATCAGCCCTGGGATTTCTTTGGAAGGAATGATGCTAAAGCTGAAACTCCAGTACTTTGGCCACCTCATGCAAAGAGTTGACTCATTGGAAAATACTCTGATGCTGGGACAGATTGGGGGCAGGAGGAGAAAGGGATGACAGAGGATGAGATGGCTGGATGGCATCACTGACTCGATGGACGTGAGTCTGAGTGAACTCCGGGAGTTGGTGATGGACAGGGAGGCCTGATATGCTGCGATTCATGGGGTCGCAAAGAGTCGGACATGACTGATAACTGAACTGAACTGAATATAGGTGACTATGGCTATGGTCCCAGCACATAGTCTCAGTAAATGCCTGTGATCTCTATTATACTATTAGAAAACTGGGACTGAAGGGTTTTATTTGATTTTTTTCATGCCGTATAATTTACCAGGACAAAGACAGAGTTGCAATCCAAGCTTACTCACCTCTAGAGTCTACAGTTCTAACTGGAATGCAAAGATGCTTTGGTTAGATTGCACAGAGACATCATGATTCACCTTTTCTTTCATCTGAACTAAACTATTCTTTAGTCTAGTCAAGCAAGCCCTTTAACTTTAATATAAGAGAGCTTCTGAGACTAAGGTGTGTTTATTTACCTGGCTATGTCTGCTCTTAGTTGTGGCATGTGTGTCTTACATGGGACAAGGGATCAAACCCACATCCCCTGCTTTGTAAGGCAGATTCTTAACCACTGGACCACCAGGGACATCCACATGCTTTCTGCCTCACAATTTTTGCTTAGAAAGTAAATTGATCCAGAACTAAGCTTTAAACTCTGTTCCTGAAAATATCAGTGGACAATGGTTTATTTGAAAACAAATATCATGCCTTTCTTTCTCTTTATAGGACTTCCTTGCAGCGCCAAGTGCCCTACAAATAAGGGTGCCTGCTCAATGTTCATTTGCATATTTATGTATCTTGGAGGGACTCCGTAATGTGGATCAATGACTGAGTAACTAGCAAAGAGCTCTATAAATTGTGTTTCTGGTTTTATAGGCAATCTGTACTACTTCAATGTCATTGCATTTTTTCAGGTAATAATTTAAAAATATACTTTTGAAGTTCTAATTTGTAAATTAAATACAGGGTGGAAACAAATAACAAATTGTTATATCAGATTAGCAGCTAAAAACTTCTCTGAATCCTAGAACAACTGCAATAAATGTATGTTAAACATTTTCCCAATGTCTACTGTGTTTAATCAATTTCTTTTTATGCATAATCATTTTATTCTTTTGTCATCTCTTTCCTTTCTCAGTTACACTTTATTGAAATGGACCCCCAAGTAGTATTATTTTGAAATCAGTTTTCGTACAATGCAGACTTTCCTAGTTGTGGTCCAGTGAGGTTATCTTTTGAAATTCTCAAGTTGGGGCAGTTTTGCCACAGAGGAGACATCTGGCGATGTCTGAAGACACTTCTATTGTCATTGGAGGGGAGGGAATTACTCCTGGAATCCAGTAAATAGAGGATTTAGAATGCTGCTAAAGAGTCTTTGATGAACCAGAAAAAGAATGTCAGCAGTTCTGACACTGAGATGCCCATCTATTTGTAACACTTGTATTCAAAGTTGGGTGTACATACAAATGTATTAGCATGTTTTTTTTTTTCTGAAGAGAATTTATGACTTTAAACATCTTATTAACATAAGATTAAAAAAAATACTGTAGCGAAAATACTTATACATGAATTTACTACCCAATTTACATTCTGTCTAGTTTTTAAAGTGGCATTTATTGAATATCTTTCAGTTCAGTTCAGTTCAGTTCAGTCACTCAGTCGTGTCCGACTCTTTGCGACCCCATGAAGAGCAGCACGCCAGGCCTCCCTGTCCATCACCAACTCCTGGAGTTCACTCAGACTCGCGTCCATCGAGTCAGTGATGCCATCCAGCCATCTGATCCTCTGTCATCCCCTTCTCCTCCTGCCCCCAATCCCTCCCAGCATCAGAGTCTTTTCCAATGAGTCAACTCTTCTCATGAGGTGGCCAAAGTACTGGAGTTTCAGCTTTAGCATCATTCCTTCCAAAGATATCCCAGGGCTGATCGCCTTCAGAATGGACTGGTTGGATCTCCTTGCAATCCAAGGGACTCTCGAGTCTTCTCTAACACCACAGTTCAAAAGCATCAATTCTTCAGCGCTCAGCTTTCTTCACAGTCCAACTCTCACATCCATACATGACCACTGGAAAAACCATAGCCTTGAATAGACCGGCCTTTGTTGGCAAAGTAATATCTCTGCTTTTCAATATGCTATCTAGTTTGGTGATAACTTTCCTTTCAAGGAGTAAGCGTCTTTTAACTTCATGGCTTCAGTCACCATCTGCAGTGATTTTGGAGCCCCAAAAAATAAAGTTTGACATTGTTTCCACTGTTTCCCCATCTATTTCCCATAAAGTGATGGGACCAGATGTGATGATCTTCGTTTTCTGAATGTTGAGCTTTAAGCCAACTTTTTCACTCTCCTCTTTCACTTTCATCAAGAGGCTTTTGAGTTGCTCTTCACTTTCTGCCATAAGGGTGGTGTCATCTGCATATGTGAGGTTATTGGTATTTCTCCCAGAAATCTTGATTCCAGCTTGTGCTTCTCCCAGCCCAGCATTTCTCATGATGTACTCTGCATAGAAGTTAAATAAGCAGGGTGACAATATACAGCCTTGACGTACTTATTTTCCTATTTGGAACCAGTCTGTTGTTCCATGTCCAGTTCTACCTGTTGCTTCCTGACCTGCATATAAGTTTCTCAAAAGAAAGGTCAGGTGGTCTGGTATTCCCATCTCTTTCAGAATTTTCCAGTTTATTGTGATCCACACAGTCAAAGGCTTTGACATAGTCAATAAAGCAGAAATAGA
This sequence comes from Bubalus kerabau, assembly GCF_029407905.1. Classification (NCBI taxonomy): domain Eukaryota; kingdom Metazoa; phylum Chordata; class Mammalia; order Artiodactyla; family Bovidae; genus Bubalus; species Bubalus kerabau. The sequence goes on from NC_073624.1 coordinate 118,322,463, forward strand.
TGTTTTTCTGGAACTCTCTTGCTTTTTCCATGATCCAGCGGATGTTGGCAATTTGGTATCTGGTTCCTCTGCCTTTTCTAAAACAAGCTTGAGCAACTGGAAGTTCACAATTCACGTATTGCTGAAGCCTGGCTTGAAGAATTTTGAGCATTACTTTACTAGCGTGTGAGATGAGTGCAATTGTACAGTAGTTTGAGCATTCTTTGGCATTGCCTTTCTTTGGGATTGGAATGAAAACTGACCTTTTCCAGTCCTGTGGCCACTGCTGAGTTTTCCAAATTTGCTGGCATATTGAGTGCAGCACTTTCACAGCATCATCTTTCAGGATTTGAAATAGCTCCACTGAAATTCCATCACCTCCACTAGCTTTGTTTGTACTGATGCTTTCTAAGGCCCACTTGACTTCACATTCCAGGATATCTGGCTCTAGGTCAGTGATCATACCAACGTGATTATCTGGGTCATGAAGATCTTTTTTGTACAGTTCTTCTGTGTATTCTTGCCACCTCTTCTTAATATCTTCTGCTTCTGTTAGGTCCATACCATTTCTGTCCTTTTTCAAGCCCATCTTTGCATGAAATGTTCCCTTGGTATCTCTAATTTTCTTGAAGAGGTCTCCAGTCTTTCCCATTCTGTTGTTTTCCTCTATTTCTTTGCATTGATCGCTGAGGAAGGGTTTCTTATCTCTTCTTTCTATTCTTTGGAACTCTGCATTCAGATGCTTATATCTTTCCTTTTCTCCTTTGCTTTTCACTTGTCTTCTTTTCACAGCTATTTGTAAGGCCTCGTCAGACAGCCTTTTTGCTTTTTTGCATTTCTTTTCCATGGGGATAGTCTTGATCCCTGTCTCATGTACAATGCTATGAACCTGAGTCCATAGTTCATCAGGCACTCTATCTATCAGATCTAGTCCCTTAAATCTATTACTTTCTTCGACTGTATAATCATAATGGATTTGATTTAGGTCATACCTGAATGGTCTAGTGGTTTTCCCTACTTTCTTCAGTTTCAGTCTGAATTTGGCAATAAGGAGTTCATGATCTGAGCCACAGTCAGCTCCTGGTCTTGTTTTTGTTGACTGTATAGAGCTTCTCCATCTTTGGGTGCAAAGAATATAATCAATCTGATTTCAGTGTTGACCATCTGGTGATGTCCATGTGTAGAGTCTCCTTTTGTGTTGTTGGAAGAGGGTGTTTGCTATGACCAGTGCATTTTCTTGGCAAAACTCTATTAGTCTTTGTCCTGCTTCATTCCGCATTCCAAGGCCAAATTTGCCTGTTACTTCAGGTGTTTCTTGACTTCCTACTTTGCATTCCAGTCCCCTTAGCGTGGGTGGCTACCCCATGTCTGAGGTTAGGGGCAGAAGCCGGGAGGACCCCATACCCAAGGGGCGGCAGCCAGGAGGAGCAACCCCACCTCCAAGGAGCGGTGCCTGCAAGGGTGCAGGAGGGCCTAGAGGAGCTATTTCACATTCAGGGTCAGAAGGGGCGGTGATGAGGTGATATCCCTCATCCAAGGTAAGGAGCAGCGGCTGTGCTTTGCTGGAGCAGCCATGAAGAGATACCCCACGTCCAAGAAAAGAGAAACCCAAGTAAGATGGTAGGTGTTGCAAGAGGGCATCAGAAGGCAGACACACTGAAACCATACTCACAGAAAAATAGTCAATCTAATCACACTAGTACCACAGCCTTGTCTAACTCAATGAAACTAAGCCATGCCTGTGGGGCCACCCAAGATGGGCGGATCATGGTGGAGAGGTATGACACAATGTGGCCCACTGGAGAAGGGAATGGCAAACCACTTCAGTGTTCTTGCCTTGAGAACCCCATGAACAGTATGATAAGGCAAAATGATAGGATACTGAAAGAGGAAGTCCCCAGGTCAGTAGGTGCCCAATATGCTACTGGAGATCAGTGGAGAAATAACTCCAGAAAGAATGAAAGGATGGAGCCAAAGCAAACACAATACCTAGTTGTGGATGTGACTGGTGATAGAAGCAAGGTCCCATGCTGTAAAGAGCAATATTGCATAGGAACCTGGAATGTCAGGTCCGTGAATCAAGGCAAATTATAAGTGGTCAAACAAGAAATGGCAAGTGTGAACGTCGACATTCTAGGAATCAGCGAACTAAAATGGACTGGAATGGGTGAATTTAACTCAGATGACCATTATATCTACTACTGTGGGCAGGAATCCCTCAGAAGAAATGGAGTAGCCATCATGGTCAACAAAAGAGTCCGAAATGCAGTACTTGGATGCAATCTCAAAAACGACAGAATGATCTCTGTTCGTTTCTAAGGCAAACCATTCAATATCACAGTAATCCAAGTTTATGCCCCAACCAGTAACGCTGAAGAAGCTGAAGTTGAATGGTTCTATGAAGACCTACAGACCCTTTAGAACTAACATCCAGAAAAGATGTCCTTTTCATTGAATATCTTTGCTTAGCGCCAAATGAGTTACAATTTTTGCATTAAAGATTTTAATTGAGATATGTGATGTGCAGTTTCAGGTGTGCAGCAAAGTGATTCATATTCAAATTCTTTTTCAGATTCTTTTCCACCAGAGGTCATTACAAGATACTATATATAATTCCAAATAGTCTATTTTTTTTTAAAGTGTAGTGTGTTGTATGCAGTAATAAGTATGAGTCAATCAAGGACCAAACAGGAGGTGACACCTTAACACTTGAACAAAGTGAAGTGCTAAGGAGTGGTATTTCCAGGCAGAGAAAAAAAGCCCATAGTAAAAGCCATATTGTTTAACAATATGAATAATTCATTTGAAACTGAACATTTTCTGGGGATTTTTTTTCATGGGTATAATTAATAGATACTTCAAATCAGGGGCTTCCTGGCACTTGGTACCCTGCTTTCCTTTCCAATTTCTTCAACCACATGGATCCTGTGCTCCTTTTCCCATGCCCATTCGTAGTTCCTATACTGCCTGACTTCTGTATATCTTTTTCTTTGAAAACTATCTCATTTTTCTCTTTTTTTGTCATCCTAGCAAGACTTCCCATTCTTTTCTCAATTTCCCCCCCCTCATAGCTCCATTTATAATGTTGGTTTGGAATAACCTAATTCCAGAGGTGGATGTAGGAAAATTCCAAAAGTTCTTTAAAGTCCAGTCACTCTCTTCTCTCATTTCAATAAATCAAGAAAATTTCAGAATCTTTCTTTGAATGTTCTTCTAACTCTATATGACATAAGACAGGCTAAGGGCAAGAAATTCAAGTCTGTTGACTTTAGTATCTAACAAATGCTCTTATGGAACTTGCATATTTTCTTTCTATTGTTACTGATGTATTTAGGATTGATTTTTTTCTATTACTAGATTTCAAACATTTTATGATTTTAAGTTTGGGCTTTTAGGTGAAAGGCAAGCTGAGTAGGCTTTTGGTCTATGGTTCTTCTGCTCAATTTGGCTTTTTTTTTTGTTTTTGTTTTGCAGAAAAAGTAGTCCTCTTTAAAGTCCATCCTCATTCCACGGAGTTTAAGAGTTAAACTGGGAAAAGTCCCAGGCAGTGACACAAGCCAGACTTGCCTTCCATTATCCCTTTAGTATTATTGGCAGAAATAGGGTTAAAAATAAAGACTCCTCCAAATCCAGAAAACCTATTCAAAAATTAGAAGATTTACAAAAATTAATATTGAATAAATATTAGTGCAGGATGCAACACATTTTATAGGCAATTCTATAAAGAAATTGGAAAGATAGAAAGAAATATCACCTCTTATATAGTCAAGCACATATATCCCATTATATACATATTCTCATAATAAATAATTGCTAATCTTCAAGTAAGGGACTTGACATCACCATTTGCCATACATAGTCCATCCTAAGATCACTTATCAATTGGAGTATCCACTTATGTTTGCTAATTGCCTTGTCAAACAACAACAACAACAACAACAAAACAAACCACTTACACCTTTATGATCAGAAGTAGGTTTGCCACTTGGAGTCAGGACCAGCTGAAATTGGGACCCCATCATACCAGGAAAGAGGGAGATGGACATGCTCTCTTCCTTGATTGATTACACTTCAAAGAGATGATTTCATATCCTCAGGAAACATTTCTGAGTTGTAAAACTGTCAAGAGGCTTATTTCACCTTTAAACACATTTATATTCATTTCAAAGGGAGCAGAAAAAGGATTCACAAGTTTTCTAAAGTAAATGCTGCTAAAAAAGTGTATGTGTGTGTGGGTTCTCTCCCTTTTTAGGGATTATTAACTTTTTTACTATTTAATTTATATTTACTTTTACAGCTTACAGCTCACCTGTGATTAAAAATGTGCTGCATCCTAGCATGGATGGGAGGGGAGTTTGGGGGAGAATGGATACAAGTATATGTATGGCTGAGTCCATTTGCTATTCACCTGAAACTATCACAACACTGTTAATTGGTTATATTCCAATACAAAATAAAAAGTTAAAAAATGAGTAAAAATATGCACCACCCTTTTTAAGGGTTATTATCAGCTGATTGAAATGTTGTTCTAATACATACACATTTATATTTATAATTATCAGTCATATGCCTGCTCATAAAGATTTCTATCAGTTTCACTATTTTTCTTAACTTCATATACTCTGAGAGATCATTACAAAATCATCTGGGGGAAAAACTTACCTTAAACTCACATAGAAAAATACATATTTCTGAAACTGAAAAATTAAAGAAGGTGGGCTCAAAATAGATTTAAAAGAAAGTTAGACCTTACTCCTACCCATAAATTGCTTTAAAATGTATATTTTGTTGCTTGTTTATTAAATGCTTTTCTAAGAAAGTAGCTTTTGCAGTCTTTCTGCTCAAAGTGTTGTCTTTAGAGTGAGAGCTATTGCTACTGTCTGTAGCACTGATGTCAGAAGTGAGGATCTCAGTATCTAAACCTAGTCTACCGAATCTGAATGTAAGTTTTCATAGACCTCCCATTCAAATCTAAAAGTGCAAATTAAAAAAAAAATACAAAATCATGTCTGTTTCATACAAAATGTATCAAATCCTATGTACAAATGAAAATCTGCTTACTGTTCTCTAATCTTGAAAGTCTCTAAATATCATTATTTACTCTTTCAATATCTAGGTGCTGTTTATTTTTTGTAACCTACATTATCCCCTTCATGGATCACAGCCTTTTGGTGGCCAATGGGCTTGTGTAACTCAATGAAACCATAAGCCATGCCCTGCAGGGCCACCCAAGAGAGATGAGTCCTAATGAAGTGTTCTGACAAAACATGATCCACTGGAGAAGGAAATGGCAAACTACTCCAGTATTCTTGCCTGAAAAATTCCATGGACAGTATGAAAAGGCAAAAAGATATGGCCCTGGAAAGTGAGCCCCTGGTCAGAGTGGGGGTAGAGTGGCGGGCAATTACTAACAGCTCCAGAAAGAATGAAGCAGCTGGGCCAAAGTGGAAATCATAATCAGTTGTAGATGGTTCTGGTGGTGAAAGTAAAGTTTGATGCTGTAAAGAATAATATTACATAGGAATCTGAAATGTTCGAATCAAAGTAAACCAGATATGGTCAAGCAGGAGATGGCAAGAGTGAATATCAACATCTTAGGAATCGGTGAACTAAAATGGACAGGAATGGGCAAATGTAATTCAGATGACCATTATATCTACTAGCGCAGCAAGAATCTCTTAAAAGAAGAAATGGAGTAGCCCTCATAGTCAACAAAAGAGTCCAAAATGCAGTACTTGGTGCAACTTCCAAATTCCAGAAAAAAACTTCTGCTTCATTAACTATGCTAAAGCATTTGACTGTATGGATTACAACAAACTGGAAAATTCTTAAAGAGAGAATACCACATCACCTGAGAAACCTGTATTTGGGTCAGAAAGCAACAGTTAGAACAAGACAAGAAACAACTGATTGGTTCAAACTTGGGAAAGGAGTATGACAAAGCTATATACTGTCACCCTGCTTATTTAGCTTATATGCAGAGTATATCATATGAAATGCCAGACTGGATGAATCACAAGCTGGAATCAAGATAGCTGTGAGAAATATCAATGTCACATATGAAGATACTACTCTAGTGGCAGAAAGTAAAGAGGAATTAAAGAGCTTCTTGATGAGGGTAAAAGACGAGAGTGAAAAAGCTGGCTTAAAACTCAACATTCAAAAAACTAAGGCCATGGAATCCAGTCCTATCACTTCATGGCAATTAGAAGGGGAAAAGGTGGAAGCAGTGACAGATTTTATTTTCCTGGGCTCCAAAAGCACTACAGATGGTAACTAGCCATGAAGTTAAAAGATGTTTGCTCCTTAGAAGGAAAGCTATCACCAAGCATATTAAAAACAGAGATATCACTTGGCCGACAAAGGTCCATAGAGTCAAAGCTATGGTTTTTCTGATAGTCATGTATTGATGGGAGAGTTGAACCATAAAGAAGGCTGAGTGCCAAAGAACTGATGCTTTCAAACTGTGATGCTGGACAAGACTCTTGAGAGTCCCTTGGACTGTAAGGAGATCAAATCAGTCAATCCTAAAGGAAATCAGTCCTGAATATTCATTGGAAGGACTGATGCTGAAGCTGAAGCTCCAATACTTTGGCAACCTGATGCAGACCTAATTAAATGTAAAAGCTTCTGCACAACAAAGGAAACTATTAGCAAGGTGAAAAGACAGCCTTCAGAATGGGAGAAAATAATAGCAAATGAAGCAACTGACAAACAACTAATCTCAAAAATATACAACCAACTCCTACAGCTCAATTCCAGAAAAATAAGTGACCCAATCAAAAAATGGACCAAAGAACTAAATAGACATTTCTCCAAAGAAGACATACAGATGGCTAACAAACACATGAAAAGATGCTCAACATCTCTCATTATCAGAGAAATGCAAATCAAAACCACAATGAGGTACCATTTCACGCCACTCAGAATGGCTGCGATCCAAAAGTCTACAAGCAATAAATGCTGGAGAGGGTGTGGTGAAAAGGGAACCCTCTTACACTGTTGGTGGGAATGCAAACTAGTACAGCCTCTATGGAGAACAGTGTGGAGATTCCTTAAAAAACTGGAAATAGAACTGCCTTATCATCCAGCAATCCCACTACTGGGCATACACACTGAGGAAACCAGAATTGAAAGAGACACGTATACCCCAATGTTCATCGTAGCACTGTTTATAATAGCCAGGACACGGAAGCAACCTAGATGTCCATCAGCAGATGAATGGATAAGAAAGCGGCGGTACATATACACAATGGAGTATTACTCAGCCATTAAAAAGAATACATTTGAATCAGTTCTAATGAGGTGGATGAAACTGGAGCCTATTATACAGAGTGAAGTAAGCCAGAAAGAAAAACACCAATACAGTATACTAATACATATATATGGAATTTAGAAGGATGGTAACAATAACCCTGTGTACAAGACAGCAAAAGAGACACTGATGTATAGAACAGTCTTTTGGACTCTGTGAGAGAGGGAGAGGGTGGGATGATTTGGGAGAATGGCATTGAAACATGTATAATATTATATATGAAATGAGTCACCAGTCCAGGTTTGATGCACGATACTGGATGCTTGGGGCTGGTGCACTGGGATGACCCAGAGGGATGGTATGGGGAGGGAGGAGGGTGGAGGGTTCAGGATGGGGAACACATGTATACCTGTGGCAGATTCATGTTGATATATGGAAAAACCAATACAATATTGTAAAGTTAAAAAAAAAAGAAAAATTAAAAAGAAAGAAAAAAAGACCCTGATTTTGGGGAAGACTGAAAACAAAAGGAGAAGGGGGCATCAGAGTATGAGATCATTAGATATCATCACCAACTCAATAGACATGAGTTTGAGCAAACTTCAGGAGATAATGGGCTTCCCTGATGGCTCAGATGGTAAAGAATCTGCCTACAATGCAGGATACCCAGGTTTGCTCCCTGGGTTGGGAAGATCTCCTGGAGAAGGGAATGTTTACCCACTCCAGTATTCTTGCCTGGGGAATTCCATGGACAGAGGAGCCTGGCGGGTTACAGTCCATGGGGTTGCAAGGAGTTGGACATGACTTAGCGACTAAACAACAGTAGCAACAGCAAAACTATGTTACATTTTAACATTAACGACCAATCCTTTATAGAAGATAGAAATGGGGAAAAAGGGAAGGGTAACTGGTTAAGTACACACACAAACCTATGAACATGTACACAGGTGAGAGAACAAGATAGAATATAATAATAAAACACCCACTGTTCAATGCATAAGGCTACATTTAGTTGCATAAGGTCTTATTTACAACTTCCTTACTACAATCAGTTCAGTTCAGTTCAGTTCAGTTGCTCAGTCGTGTCTGACTCTTTGCGACCCCATGAATTGCAGCACGTCCACCAACTCCCAGAGTTTACTCAGACTCACGTCCATAAAGTCGGTGATGCCATCCAGCCATCTCATCCTCTGTCGTCCCCTTCTCCTCCTGCCCCCAATCCCTCCCAGCATCAGAGTCTTTTCCAATGAGTCAACTCTTCGCATGAGGTGGCCAAAGTACTGGAGTTGCAGCTTCAGCATCACTCCTTACAAAGAAAACCCAGGACTGATCTCCTTTAGAATGGACTGGTTGGATCTCCTTGCAGTCCAAAGGACTCTTAAGAGTCTTCTCCAACACCACAGTTCAAAAGCATCAATTCTTTGGCGCTCAGCTTTCTTCACAGTCCAACTCTCACATCCATACATGACCACTGGAAAAACCATAGCCTTGACTAGACGAACCTTTGTTGGCAAAGTAATGTCTCTGCTTTTGAATATGCTATCTAGGTTGGTCATAACTTTCCTTCCAAGGAGCAAGCGTCTTTTAATTTCATGGCTGCAATCACCATCTGCAGTGATTTTGGAGCCCCCCAAAATAAAGACTTACTACAATACCCCTTCCATATTCCCTTTGTCCTCAGTATCTCTGCTGGATGCTATTTTTTTCTTGACAAAATGATTCAAACTTTCTTTTCTGGAGATCCTAACCCCTTGGTGCTCTTGATCACTGGTGATTAAGAGGCACTTCAGGTACTTTTTCATCTTAGATTCAGATACAACAGTCAAGAAACCACTATAAATTATATGATTCTGGTGTTAGAAATAAAGCCCAAGAGAATATGATAAATAAGTATTTTGAGTGCCTTCTGTGTACATTTCTAGTGAGCTACTTGCATGGTCTTTTTAAAATACTCCACATAGAGTAAGAAGTGTTTCTCTTTTGATACTTAAAATTTTTTTTTCATAACGCATAAATGAAGAAGTTTCAATAGGTTGTAAAGATTTCAATCTCAACTAGCATGACACATTAAGCCATAAGACTAGGATTCTGGGTGAAGATCAGGTTAACACATTATCGTTGTATAATTTCAAGAGTTTTGTTTGAACCACATTGAAGAAATCTATATTTCTGGACATTCCTTCCTGCAAGTAAATGTAGACAGAAGCATTTATTTCATATTAAAGCACTTTGGGTGTGTGGATAAGAGGGAAATCAAGTAAATCAAGTAAATACATTTTAGAGAAATTTGTAAACACAAATGTAGACATATATTTAACCATAGTACCACTTTTACTTTCCTAACCTTTATCATTTCCCCACATGTGATAGATTCTCTTTAAATAGGTAAATGTAAATATGTTTATTCCTAAAAAACTTTAGCATCCAGATTTATTGTCAGGCTTCTTTTCATAAAGTACAACCTGAACATCCATTATGTGATAGCAGGTCTATTGTAGCTTTGGGCATCAATTTAAATTTTAAAATTCAGTCAAGCATAATAATTCTGAAATTCCATTTCTGTAGTGATGTGTAAGAATCCCCAAGGTACAATGGTTCTCTGTTTTTGATAATTTGAATAACTGGTCCTAACTTTTCACCCTTCTTTCTCATTACCTTTGTCATGCAATTTTGCATTTCCTTCTAGGAAATGGTACAGAATATACTTTTCTACTGCTTGACTTTAGGTTCAAACATGTGTTTTGTATTGGCCAACATAAAAGAAGTGACAATTGCTAATTCCCTATGTGTATTTCCACTTGCTCCTTTGCATCTCTTCTCCACCAGAAGAGGGGAGGGACTTCCCCTGGTAGCAGCTGTTTCCTCAGGCTTGACATTAGAATAGACACATAGAGGAGACATGACATCAAACTTCAGTGAGGAGAGCCGCTGTGCTCAGGGAGGTCCGTGGCTTAAAGCAAAGCCACCCCCCAGCCAGATGTAACTGAGATTAGCTCGTGCCCAACATGAAATAATTACTTGGCATTGTATGCCACGGAAAATTCGTGATAATTTTGAGGCAATGTTACTTCTCCTTTTAAAGGTGAATGTGTTTCATGATCTAAAATTATATATGGGGACTTCCCTGAAGGTCCAGTAGCTAAGACTGCAGGTGACATGATTTGATTCCTGATTGGGTAACTATGTTCTCACATGCCATGCAGCATGGCCAAAAAAACAGAAAAAATAATGTGGAAAAAAGTTATAAATGTCTATCTATTTCAGACTGGAACTATGTCATTTGATTTGTGTCCTTCTTGTCAGTTAAATCAGAAAATAAGATTTATTGACCCTCGAGGGCTTCCCTGATGGTTCAGTGGGTAAAGAGTCTGCCTGCAATGCAGGAGACACAGGAGATGCGGGTTTGATCCCTGGGTTGGGAAGATATTCTGGAGGAGGAAATGGAAACCCTTTCCAATATTCTTGTCTGGAAAATCCCATGTATTGAGGAGCCTGGCAGGCTACAATCTGGGGTTGCAAAGAGTCAGACATGACTAAACATATTCACCACCATAAAGCTGAAAATGGCTCCTTTCTTCAAGCAGCATTGATGTAAGGTAATACGGATTTTAATAGAAAGTATTTTGCTTAATAGCTATCAAATGAGCCTTGTACACAATTCCCAGACAAGTAATGTTTCTATAGTTAAAGTTCAGTTTGGTTCAGTCGCTCAGTCGTGTCCGACTCTTTGGACCCTGTGATGCAGCATGCCAGGCCTCCCTGTCCATCACCAACTTCCGGAGTTCACTCAGACTCATGTCCATCGAGTCGGTAATGCCATCCAGCCATCTCATCCTCTGTCGTCCCCTTCTCCTCCTGCCCCCAATCCCTCCCACCATCAGAGTCTTTTCCAATGAGTCAACTCTTTGCATGAGGAGGCCAAAGTATTGGAGTTTCAACTTTAGCATCAGTCCTTCCAATGAACACTCAGGACCCATCTCCTTTAGGGTGGACTGCTTGGACTTCTTTGCAGTCCAAGGGACTCTCAAGAGTCTTCTCCAACACCACAGTTCAAAAGCATCAGTTCTTCGGCACTCAGCTTTCTTCACAGTCCAACTCTCACATCCATACATGACCACTGGAAAAACCATAGCCTTGACTAGACAGACCTTTGTCGGCAAAGTAATGTCTCTGCTTTTGAATATTCTCTCTAGATTGGTCATAACTTTCTTTCCAAGGAGTAAGTGTCTTTTAATTTCATGGCTGCAATCACCATCTGCAGTGATTTTGGAGCCCCCAAAGATAAAGTCTGACACTGTTTCCACAGTTTCCCCCATCTATTGCCCATGAAGTGATGGGACTGGATGCCATGATCTTAGTTTTCTGAATGTTGAGCTTTAAGCCAACTTTTTCACTCTCCTCTTTAACTTTAATCAAGCGGCTTTTAAATTCCTCTTCACTTTCTGCCATAAAGGTGGTGTCATCTGCATATCTGAGGTTATTGGTATTTCTCCTGGCAATCTTGATTCCAGCTTGTGCTTCTTCCAGCCCAGTGTTTCTCATGATGTACTCTGCATAGAAGTTAAATAAGCAGGGTGACAATATACAGCCTTGTACTTCTTTTCCTATTTGGAACCAGTCTGTTTTTCTATGTCCAGTTCTTACTGTTGCTTCCTGACCTGCATATAGGTTTCTCAAGAGGCAGGTCAGGTGGTCTGGTATTCCCATCTCTTTCAGAATTTTCCACAGTTTCTTGTGTTCCACACAGTCAAAGGCTTTGGCATAGTCAATAAAGCAGAAATAGATGTTTTTCTGGAACTCTCTTGCTTTTTCCATGATCCAGCGGATGTTGGCATTTGATCTCTGGTTCCTCTGCCTTTCTAAAACCAGCTTGAACATGTGGAAGCCCGTGGTTCATGTGTTGCTGAAGCCTGGCTTGTAGAATTTTGAGCATTACTTTCCTAGCGTGTGATATGAGTGCAATTGTGTGGTAGTTTGAGCATTCTTTGGCATTGCCTTTCTTTGGGATTAGAATGAAAACTATCCTTTTCCAGTTCTGTGGCCACTGCTGAGTTTTCCAAATTTGCTGGCATATTGAGTGCAGCACTTTCACAGCATCATCTTTCAGGATTTGAAATAGCTCAACTGGAATTCCATCACCTCCACTAACTTGGTTTGTAGTGATGCCTCCTAAGGCCCACTTGACTTCACATTCCAGGATGTCTGGCTCTAGGTGAGTGATCACACCATCGTGATTATCTGGGTCATGAAGATCTTTTTGTACAGTTCTTCTGCATATTCTTGCCACCTCTTCTTAATATTTTCTGCTTCTCTTAGGTCCATACCATTTCTGTCTTTTATTGAACCCATCTTTGCATGAAATATTCCCTTGGTATCTCTAGTTTTCTTGAAGAGATCTCTAGTCTTTCCCATTCTGTTGTTTTCCTCTATTTCTTTGCATTGATCACTGAGGAAGGCTTCTTATCTTTCCTTACTATTCTTTGGAACTCTGCATTCAGATGCTTATATCTTTCCTTTTCTCCTTTGCTTTTCGTTTTTTTGTAGTTAAAGGTGTGGATTAATTGCAAATGGTAAGCCCCCCAGTACTTGAAAGAGAAATTGCGGCGCTGTCACAAGATGTGTTTACATTTTAATTCAGCATAACATTCTTTGTATAGTGTAACAAAAAACAGAGTTCAGTATAACTCAAAAGTTTAAGTGATACACGTATATGTATGCATACTGTTGAGGGATAGGAAAGAAAATGAAAAAGTAGGAAATAGCCTCTTGGAATCTCTGAGCTTAGTTATAAAATTTTGTTCATATAGTATTGCTTTGAGTGCCCAAATGCATGTTAGTCAAGGTTCTCCAGAGAAATAAAATTAATAAAATATATAAATAGATATATAGAAAGAAATATATTACCAGGGTTTGGCTTATATGATTATAAAGGCTAAGAAGTACCACTATCTGTCTTCTTCTACCTCAAAATCCAGGAAAGCTGGTTATATAATTCTAGGTCAAACCTGAAGGTCTAAGAGCTAGGGGAGCCAATGTCTGAGGGCAGAGAAGAGGGATGTCACAGCTCAAGGAGAGGGAGCAAATTTGTCTTTCCTCTGCCTTTTTGTTCTCCCCACCCCTAGTTGTATTGGGGTATAACATCGTGTTAGTTTACAGTGTAAAATGTGAGAACATTTAAGATCTATGGTCTTAGCAAATTTTAAGTATGTAATATAGTATTGGATGTATATATATATAAATATATTACATATTATATGCTGCATATATGTATTATCATATATATGTATATAATAATATATTAATTATTGGGGCAGGAGGAGAAGGGGACCACAGAGGATGAGATGGCTGGATGGCATCACTGACTCAATGGATGTGAGTCTGGGTGAACTCCGGAAGTTGGTGATGGACAGGGAGGCCTGGCGTGCTGCGATTCATGGGGTCGCAAAGAGTCGGACACGACTGAATGACTGAACTGAACTGAACTGATATATATATACATATATATATATATGTATATATATACTTCTCCAGTAGCTCAGCAGGTGAAGAATCCACCTGCAATGCAGGAGATGCAGGAGACTAGGGTTCATCCCTGGGTCAGGTAGATCCTATGGAGGAGGGCATGGCAACCCATTCCAGTTTCTTGGGTGTAAAATCCCATGGATAGAGGAGCCTGGCGGGCTACAGTCCATAGAGTCACCAAGAATTGGACATGACTTAGCACGCATGCATAGTATTTTTAACAATGTGTGTGTGCTCAGTCACTCAGTCGTGTCCAACTCTTTGTGATCCCATGGATTGTATCCTGCCAGGCTGCTCTCTCCATGGAATTTTCCAGGCAAGAATACTGGAGTGGATTGCCATTCCCTCCTCCAGAGGATCTTCCCAACCCAGGGATTGAACCTGCATGTCTTGCTTCTCCTGTATTGGCAAGTGGATTCTTTACCACTGTGCCACCTAGAAAACCCCATTGTTAACTATAGTCATCAGATCTGTAGTCAGGGAGCAAACAGATCTCCACTTTTAGGGTTGGTCATTGTAGCTTTATTGGTTTCTTTTGCTGGTTTCTGTTACTCTTGATCCTTGTGGTCTTGCACTGGTCCCTGTTGATTTGAGGACCTCTTCCAGTCTTTACAGACTGACTTTTGCAAGGAAAGTCCATCACCAGTTTCTAAGTGGCCTGTCTGATGTTACCATTGGGCAGGCTTCATGCTAGAGTTCTCTGGCAGGGAATCCTGATGCCAGATCAGCAAGTGACAGGCTTGGTACTTGGGTCCACAGGGATGGACCTGGATCACTGAGGTGGTCCTGGCACTAGCAGTGATTGATCTTGCACATGGCTTTATGTGGACTGGGCTGGACCCTGGGTCTGGTGGGGCTGACAAGGCACTGGTGACGACTGGGGTGTACCTGGAGACCAGCTTCATGGAGGCCAGCCTAGTGTCAGGCAGCCCAGGAGCCTTGGTTTGCAGGAGTTGGCCTGGCACCTGGAGACTGGAGCCAACTTGGAGGTTGGTTCTACAAAGGCTGGGAGCCTTTTTGTTCCATTCAAGCCCTCAAAGGATTAGAAAATGCCTACCCACATTTGGTGAAAGTGATCTGCTTCATCTGCTGATTCAAAACTTCTCTTTTTTAGCAACAGCCCCATAGGTTTATCCAGAAATAACATTTCACCTGACATCTGATTATTGCTTAACTCAGTCAAGTTGACACGTAAAATTATCCATCACAATACTTCTAAAATCAAAGATGCAGTCTCTGGTTGATGTGAGCAGTGATTATATGTATAATGAGGGGTAGAAGTAATGGTTGCTTGAGATTTTCAGTTTTGTCTTATTCTTCATGGCCATACCTAGATATTTTTTATTTATCCATAGTAAGCACAGTGAAATTAGTTTATTTGAATCCATTTAATAAAAGTTTATGTTCATGGATGCTATATCAGAAGCTATGGGAAATCGGAAAATAAGAAGCATAATTTCAGATCTATAAGGGACTGGAGCAAAAGTAGGAAGTCAAGAAACACCTGGAGTAACAGGCAAATTTGGCCTTGGAATACAGAATGAAGCAGGACAAAGGCTAATAGAGTTTTGCCAAGAGAAGGCACTTGTCATAGCAAACATGTTCTTCCAACTACACAAGAGAAGACTCTACACATGGACATCACCAGATGGTCAACACCGAAATTAGACTGATTATATTCTTTGCAGCCAAAGATGGAGAAGCTCTATACAGTCAGCAAAAACAAGACCAGGAGCTGACTGTGGCTCAGATCATGAACTCCTTATTGACAAATTCAGACTAAAATTGAAGAAACTGGGGAAAACCACTAGACCATTCAGGTATGACCTAAATCAAATCCCTTATGATTATACAGTGGAAGTGAGAAATAGATTTAAGGGACTAGATCTGATAGACAGAGTGCCTGATGAACTATGGATGGAGGTTCGTGACAATGTACAGGAGGCAGGGATCAAGACCATCCCCATGGAAAAGAAATGCAACAAAAGAAAAATGGCTGTCTGAGGAGGCCTTACAAATAGCTGTGAAAAGAAGAGAAGTGAAAAGCAAAGGAGAAAAGGAAAGATATAAGCATCTGAGTGCAGAGTTCCTAAGAACAGCAAGGAGAGAGAAGAAAGCCTTCCTCAGTGATCAATGCAAAGAAACAGAGGAAAACAACAGAATGGGAAAGACTAGAGATCTCTTCAAGAAAACTAGAGATACCAAGGGAACATTTAATGCAAAGATGGACTCGATAAAGAACAGAAATGGTATGGACCTAAGACAAGCAGAAGATATTAAGAAGAGGTGGCAATAATATGCAGAAGAACTATACAAAAAGATCTTCATGACCAAGATAATCACGATGGTGTGATCACTCACCTACAGCCAGACATCCTGGAACGTGAAGTCAAGTGGGCCTTAGGAGGCATCACTATGAACCAAGCTAGTGGAGGTGATGGAATTCCAGTAGAGCTATTTCAAATCCTGAAAGATGATGCTGTGAAAGGGCTGCACTCAATATGCCAGCACATTTGGAAAACTCAGCATGGCCACAGGACTGGAAAAGGTCAGTTTTCATTCCAATCCCAAAGAAAGGCAATGCCAAAGAATGCTCAAACTACCGCACAATTGCACTCATCTCACACGCTAGGAAAGTAATGCTCAAAATTCTCCAAGCCAGGCTTCAGCAATAAGCGAACCATGAACTTTCAGATATTCAAGCTGGTTTTAGAAAAGGCAGAGGAACCAGAGATCAAATTGCCAACATCCACTGGATCATTTAATAAGCAAAAGAGTTCCAGAAAAACATCTATTTCTGTTTTATTGACTCTGCCAAACCCTTTGACTCTGTGGATGACAATAAACTGTGGAACATTCTGAAAGAGATGGGAATACCAGACCACCTGATCTGCCTCTTGAGAAACCTATATGCAGGTCAGGAAACAACAGTTAGAACTGGACATGGAACAACAGACTGGTTCCAAATAGGAAAAGGAGTACATCAAGGCTGTATATTGTCACCCTGTTTACTAACTTCTATGCAGAGTACATCATGAGAAACGCTGGGCTGAAAGAAGCACAATCTGGAATCAAGATTTCTTGGAGAAATATCAATAACCTCAGATATGCAGATGACACCACCTTTATGGCAGAAAGTGAAGAGGAACTAAAAAGCCTCTTGATGAAAGTGAAAGAGGAAAGTGAAAAAGTTGGCTTAAAGCTCAACATTCAGAAAACTAAGATCATGGTATCTGGCCCCATCACTTCATGGGAAATAGATGGGGAAACAGTAGAAACAGTGTCAGACTTTATTTTTTGGAGCTCCAAAATCATTGCAGATGGTGATTGCAGCCATGAAATTAAAGGATGCTTACTCCTTGGAAGGAAAGTTATGACCAACCTAGAGAGAATATTCAAAAGCAGAGACATTACTTTGTCAACAAAGGTCTGTCTAGTCAAGGCTATGGTTTTTCCAGTGGTCATGTATGGATGTGAGAGTTGGACTGTGAAGAAAGCTGAGCACCAAAGAATTGATGCTTTTGAACTGTGGTGTTGGAGAAGACTCCTTAGAGTCCCTAGGACTGCAAGGAGATCCAAGCAGTCCATCCTAAAGGAGATCAGTCCTGGGTGTTCATTGGAAGGACTGATGCTGAAGTTCAAACTCCAATACTTTGGCCACCTGATGCGAAGAGTTGACTCATTGGAAAAGACCCTGTTGCTGGGAGGGATTGGGGGCAAGAGGAGATGGGGACGATGGAGGATGAGATGGCTGGATGGCATCACTGACTCGATAGACATGAGTTTGAGTGAACTCCGGGAGTTGGTGATGGACAAGGAGGCCTGTCGTGCTGTGATTCATGGGGTTGCAAAGAGTCGGACACGACTGAGTGACTGAACTGAACTGAATTGATGGACTCTGAGGCCTATGGGTGTCAAAACACATGCATAAGAATAATCAATGTCTTAGTACTAGAATATTCTGTATTGAGTCCACAGTTTGCACAACTAAACTTGAGTGTTCTCGAGTCTAAATGTATCAGTCAAATTTATGGTCAAGATTATTTGGAATAATTTATTTGTCTACTTATAACTAAAAGTCATTGTAAAAACTAAGAAACAAAAAAAATAACATTTTTCTGTATTTATGAGACTGACAGCAGCTCAGTCTTGCTGTTCATGAATAGAAAATAGATAATACAATATTCCTACCAACTGAACAAAGCTGAATTTTTTAAAGTTTATCTATTGATTGTGTATGCATACCCAATCACTTCAGTCACGTCTGACTCTTTGCGATCCTATGAAATGTAGCCTACCAGGCTCCTCTATCCAGGGGATTCTCCAGGCAAGAATACTGGAGTGGGTTGTCATGCCCTCCTCCAGGGGATCTTCCCAACCTAGGGACTGAATCTGCATCTCCTGCATTGTAGGTAGATTCTTATCTGCTTAGTCACCAGGTAAGACCCATCTACCGATTAACCTGATAAAGGTCTATCCTATTGTTTGTACTGGAGTGAGTGAGGTAAATGTAGGCTTTTCATATGCCATCAGAAAGGGCTGACATTGGAAGCTGCCAATGAGAACTACCCTTGGTCAGAATGAAGTAAGGGTATAAAACAGCAAAAATAAAATGCATATTAAGAACTTAAGATTTTCAGTGGCGATTAAATAGAAAAAGTCACATTTTGCATAAAGAAAATGAGGATGATGGTACTAGGTTGGCAAAGAATTTAAAAGATGAGAATAATGCTACTGTCAGGATATTCATGGGGTTTTCATGTTTAGTTCCTTTTCCTTTCTAAGCTAGAATCAACTTTATTAAGTGGGGAACTTTGTCTCTATAAGAGAATGTTGCTCTGAAATGGTCATGTTGATTTCAAAAAAAAAAAAAAAAAAAAAAAAAATTCTCTTGAGTCTTTAAAAGCTACATAGTTAATTAAAAATATTTACATCCTTCAGTAAATAATTTCAATTATTTTATTGGGAAAATAGGTTCTACTTAGATGAGTTAAAGGTATGGAAATGTAAGACACATGGTAAGCATTCAATAAATATTAATTGAACAAAAGTATTATTATTAATTATGCTAATCATAAAAGTTATTAGTGTGTGCAATATGGCACATGTTCCCGAATTGATATTAGACATTATATAATATGTGCAAAGATTAATTTGCTTTGTGCTATAAAATAGAATTTTTCATGAATTAGGAATTTTGTGGATGAATTCAATAGCTTTGACTACAGGAGTAAAGTGGCTATATTTTTCAAAGAGCCATTATTAATAATAAAGGGAAAAACTTATGAGATTGTATGAACAGTAAATTCCAGCATTAAAAGAATTTTAATCTAATGAATTAAATCTTAATATTTTGTATTTTGTATTTAATATGCTGTTCCTTTTCCCTTTTGTCTTAAAAAATGAATCCAGGGATCACCTCCTGCCCCTCCATTAACACACAATTTCTGGAGAAGGGACAAGTAATAACTCTTCTAGCCACAAAATGGAAGCTGAGCAGGAAATTCAGGGGGCTGGTGAAATAGAGAAAATCAGTTAGGTTCAAATTGACTGATTTCTTATGTATTTTTATATAGGATAGACCAGTGGGAATTGAGATACTGTTTAGATGAGAAGATATGTTTACTCAGTTGAAAATATTCTTAAGAAATTTATAAATATGCTCCTTATCCAGATTTGGTCAAAGTTTAACCTTAAGGGTACAAAACTTTCATGAGTTGAAGTGATGTGTTAAAGTTAAAAGAAAATAGCTCTTAGATTCAGTGTGCTCTTAGAAACTATTTGTTAGAATATACACAATTTTTGATACATTTTAAATAGTCATGGGAGACTTAAGTTAGAAATGTTAATCAACAAAGAATTGAGATCTGAAATTAAATCTAGTCAGATATATTCCTCATAATGAATAGAACTATTTAATTGTGATGCTAATTTGACTGAAGAAAATGCTTTTTATCACCAAAATCATTTTGGAAATAATACTATTTTCACTCAAATAGAAATGAGAAAGTTTAAGGTGATTAAAATTACAAGATTTTCCTAGTCTAATTATCTTTGTTTTCTATAAAACTTTGTGATTTTGCTAACAGCAGCAGAATATTTCTTGGAAAGCTTTTGGTAGCTAGCAATATGCTGTAATGTATCGGGCTTCCCAGGTGGCGCTAGTGGTAAAGAATCTGCCTGCCAGGAGACTGGGGTTCTATCCCTGGGTAGGGAAGATCCCCTGGACAAGTGTACAGCAATCCACTCCAGTGGTCTTGCCTGGAGAATCCCATGTACAGAGAAACCTGTGGGGCTACAGTCCATAGGGTCACAAAGAATTGGACACAACTGAAGTGACTTAGTAGCCATGCATGCACCTTGGCTATATTTGCCTCATTTAACAAGTGAAGAGGGAAATATAATATCTACATTTCTGATGTTTTTATATAATGACATTTTTTAAGCTGGGCTTTTAACTGTCATTTGAGACCTGACTCTCGGGTTACAGAAATAGTCTGAAGTATATATGGACTTGAAAGAACTATTTTTTTTTTTTTAGTTAATTAATTTTTTATTGAAGGATAATTGCTTTATAGAATTTTGCTGTTTTCTGTCAAAGCTCAACATGAGTCAGCCATAGGTATACATATTCCCCTCCATTTTGAACCTCCCTCCCATTTCTCTCCCATCCCACCCCTCTAGGTTGAGACAGAGCCTCTGTTTGAGTTTCCTGAGCCATACAGCAAATTCTCGTTAGGTATCTTTTTTACATATAGTAATGTAAGTTTTCATGTTACTCTTTCCATACATCTCACCCTCTCCTCCTCTCTCCCCATGTTCATAAGTCTGTTCTCTATGTCTGCTTCTCCACTGTTGCTCTGTAAGTAAATTCTTCAGGACCATTTTTCTAGGTTCTGTATATATGTGTTGCTGCTGCTGCTGCCAAGTCGCTTCAGTGGTGTCCGACTCTGTGCGATCCCAGAGACGGCAGCCCACCAGGCTCCCCCGTCCCTGGGGTTCTCCAGGCAAGAACACTGGAGTGGGTTGCCATTTCCTTCTCCAATGCTTGAAAGTGAAAAGTGAAAGTGAAGTCGCTCAGTCGTGTCCGACTCTTCGTGATCCCATGGGCTACAGCCTACCAGGCTCCTCCATCCATGGGATTTTCCAGGCATGTGTTAGAATACTCAATTTATCTTTGGACTTGAAAGAACTATTAAGCTTCAACTATTTGAGTAATAAGGCCCACCTGTAGTTATTTTAATTGCTTTTTTTTAAATTTGAAATTATCTATTTTAAAAATTAAGCTCAGAAATGAGACATTAATTAAATGGAAATTTTATTAGAAATTTGCTAAGGACAATTTAAATTTCTGTTGTTGAGTTTATCTAGGCTAGTTTATCTTCTTACAAAAACAAGAACTCTGGTCTGAGGCTGTCATGACTGAGAGCATACTTTTTTGTACTAAATGACTACTGGAAAAAAATTTTGTTGGATATAGGAAAAGGACCATAGCCTGAAATAGCCACAGTTAAATCCAGATTTGGAAAGAGGATTTTGAATGAGGCATGTTTAGAAGGTCCTGGGATAAATGGAAATGAGAAAGAGGATAAATAGTGGGATTGAAACAGAGCAGTGGAACATTTGGCTCATGTGGAAAGAAAAGTGCTGGTATAGGATTTTTAATATCCTAAAGCCATTATCTCTGCTTTCCTTTCTAAAAAACTAGTGGGTACTAAATATATGTGGGGTTCAAGATATAATTCAGATTGCTTCATACAGTATTCCTCCAGAAATGAATGAGTTCTCACCTTCTTGGCTAATTTTGTTTTTACTTTTCTGGTTGTTTGTACTTTTTAATCTGCATAATGCTGTAAGTGGGATCACCAATCCTGAATTCTATGCAGCCAATTTTAAACATCTGTGCTAGGGTTAAAAGCAAAAAAATGTAAAATTGCCATTCTGTTCCAAAGCTTCTGATATTCTGTACACTTTACTATCAGGTAATTGTGAATCATTCTAGTGGTCTCTGAAGCTTATATAAGCTGAAGAGAAACATACAAGTTGGGAATTTTGTAAGTTTTGATTCAAAGAGTATCAGATTTATGAATGAAAAATGTTTTTACATGTGAAATAAAATGCTTAATCTCTTTCCCATGGCAGGCCCTTAATAGAAGTGACTAAGTGAAAGAATGAATGAATGAGTAAAAAGTAAGGAGGCATAATGGATTCTGAAGAATTAGAATTCAAGAAATGTTAGGAACTCATGTATCGTGAGGTTATATTATGTTGTGAGAAAAAAAGAGACAAATGTGTATAGAAGCAAATATATATGTACTAATGACTTAAGAGAATCTGATGGACTTTTCTTAAGAGATACATTTTGAAGCCAGTGAAATAAGCAGAGATTGGCTTAGAGTTTTAAAAGTTTGTTTTGTCAGAGAGGCTGGAGGAGTTGAAAGTGAATAAATTAACCATAAAACAACTCAGTGGATGAAATTGTTTAAGACTCCTAAATGAAAACATGCATGGTAAACTCCTTGACATTGGTCTTGGTGATGATTTTTTGAATTTAACACCCAAGGCAAAAGTGAACAAGAGGGACTTCATCAAACTTAAAAGCTTCTGCCTGTCAAAGGAAACGTAACAAAATGAAAAGGCACTACTGAAGGGAAGAAAACACTTGCAAATCATATATCGGATAAGGGGTTAAAACGTAAAACATATTTTTAAAAAAAAAAACAAAACTCATAAAACTTAACATCTAAAAGACCAAACTACTCCATGAAAAAATGGCCAAAGACTTGAATGGACATTTTTCCAAAGACGACAAAACAGATGGGCCAACAGGCACAAAATGACGGTCAATTATCAGGGAAGTGCAAATGAAAACCACAATGAGCTATCTTCTCACATGTGTCACAAAGGCTTTCACCAAAAAGATAAGACATAGTATATTGGCAAGGACATGGAGAGAAGGAAACCCTTGTGCCTTGTTGGTAAAAATGTAAACTGGTACAATCACTATGGAAAATAATATGAAGTTTCCTCGAAAAATTAAAAACAGAATTACCATATGTCCTAGCAGTTCCACTTCAGGGGATTTATCTGAAGAAAACAAACAAACAAAAAAAGTAACTCGAAAAGATACATGCAGCCCTGAAAATAATCAAGTGTCCATTGACAGATAAATGAATAAAGAAGATGTGCTACCTATACAGTAGAGTATTATGAAAAGCCATGAAAAGAATGAAATATTTCCATTTGCAGTGACAAGGATGGATCTTAAGGGTAACAAAGACAGAACTGTATAATCTCACTTATATGTGGAATATAAAAAGAAAAAAAAACCCCTCAAAACCAAGCTCATAAATACAGAGAACAGAAGTTGGTGGCTAACAGAAGCGGGGGTTGAGAGTGGGCAAAGTGGGTGAAAGGAGTCAGAAGGTACAAAATTCTACTTATAAAATAAATGTCAAGAGTTTGTAATGTGCAGCATGACAATTATAGTGAATAATGCACACATATTTGAGAGCTGCAAAGAAAATAAATCTTAAAAGTTCTAATTACAGGAAAAAAATTCTGTAATAGTATGGTAACAATATTAACCAGGCTTACTACAGTGATCATTTCACAATATATATTTGAATATATATATTCATATATATATATATATATAGAGAGAGAGAGAGAATCACTATGTTGTATTTCTGAAACTAATATGCCATATGCCAGTTTGTTGTTGTTTAATTACTAAGTCTTGTCTGACTCTTTTGCCACCCCATGAACTGTAGCCAGCCAGGCTCCACTGTCCCTGGGATTTTACAGCCAAGAATACTGGAGCAGACATTTCCTTCTCCAGGGAATCTTCCTGAATAGGGATTGAACCCATGCCTTCTGTGTTGGCAGGTGGATTCTTTACAGCTGAGCCACAGGGAAGCCCATCATATGTCAATTATACCATAATAAAAAGGACATTGAAAAGCCCACGATGTATTTTTTAATGCTGTCAATTGACAGAAGAAGCCGCTCCAATTTTCACCTCAGGGCAAAATGCTAAGTAATGAAATTAAGTTACAAGTTTACTGAAGTGAAGTGAAGTGAAAGTCTCTCAGTTTGGTCCAGCTCTTTGCAACTTAATGGACTATACAGTCCATGGAATTCTCCAGGCCAGAATACTGGAGTGGGTAGCCATTCCCTTCACCAGGGGACCTTCCCAACCCTGGGACTGAACCCAGGTCTCGGGCATTGCAGGCAGATATAAGTTTACTAAAATAATTATAATTACATCATTTGGCTCTAATTTTTATGTATGGTATAAGATATTGAATAATCATATTGTTAAGTTATAAATGTACCCTCCAAAAATATAATTAGATGATTTGGATTTTTTACTTTTTTGGTACTT
The DNA here is from genome assembly GCF_029407905.1 of Bubalus kerabau. Classification (NCBI taxonomy): domain Eukaryota; kingdom Metazoa; phylum Chordata; class Mammalia; order Artiodactyla; family Bovidae; genus Bubalus; species Bubalus kerabau. The sequence continues at coordinate 118,346,606 of NC_073624.1, forward strand.
TCTATAAAGACTAAAATATCAGTCCGAATACTGTTTGAACAGACTACATATTGCCATCTTCATTTTAAATTTGAGATAGAACAAAGGATCTGGTGTAAGATAGCATCTCAGATAAGTTGTAGGTCAAAGATTAAGGATTCTATGATTCCAAAGCCAGTGCTCTTTTTACTCACAAAAGTCTCCTGGCATTCAGTCAGGGAGGAAAGCTTCACCTGAAAAATACACACCACATTTATTGATAAATGTGAGAATAGGGCAAATAGAAGTGATGTTGTTGTGTGTCATATTTTAGGATGACTAGGGAGAGCTCTCTTAAATGAAGTGAAATTGTAGAGCAATCTAAGCAAGGTAAGCAAAACCTCCCAGGATATAAGGAGGGTAGGAGAAGAGCATTCCAGGAAGAGAGAAGAAATACAGATGTGCAGAGCTGACATGCTCAGCTACTTGTAGAGAAGTCAGTGTGGCTGGAGTTCAGACACCCAGTATTAGTGCTTATTCAAAAACCAAGTGATAGTATTAGTTTAAAGGATGGTTGGGGCTGGTAAAATATTGCAAGACATAATGATATCTATCTAATGATAGATAGAGGCATAGAACAGGATTAAGTCACCAATAGAATATGGCAATTACAAATGATGAGGTCTAAAGATTGAACTTTGGAGCTCTCCAAACTTCAAAAGTAAAACAATATATCAGAATGGCTGCTATCAAAAAGTCTACAAACAATAAATGGTGGAGAGGGTGTGGAGAAAAGAGAACACTCTTACATTGTTGGGAATACAAGCTAGTACAGCCACTATGGAGAACAGTGTGGAGATTCCTTAAAAACTGGAAATAGAACTGCCATATGACCCAGCAATCCCACTGCTGGGCATACACACCAAGGAAACCAGAACTGAAAGAGACACGTGTACCCCAATGTTCATCGCAGCACTGTTTATAATAGCCAGGACATGGAAGCAACCTAGATGTCCATCAGCAGATGAATGGATAAGAAAGCTGTGGTACATATACACAATGGAGGATTACTCAGCCATTAAAAAGAATACATTTGAATCAGTTCTAATGAGGTGGATGAAACTGGAGCCTACTATACAGAGTGAAGTAAGTCAGAAAGAAAAATACCAATACAGTATATTAATGCATATATATGGAATTTAGAAAGATGATAACGATTACCCTATATGTGAGACAGAAAAAGAGACACAGATGTAAAGAACAGACTTTTGGACTCTGTGGGAGAAGGCAAGGGTGAGCTAATTTGAAAGAATAGCATTGAAACATGTATATTATCATATGTGAAACAGATCACCAGTCCAGGTTCAATGCATGAGACAGGGTGCTCAGGGCTGGTGCACTGGGATGACCCAGAGGAATGGGATGGGGAGGGGGGTTCAGGATGGGGGACACGTGTACACCCATGGCTGATTCATGTCAATATATGGTAAAACCCACTACAATATTGTAAAGTAATTAGCCTCCAATTAAAATAAATTAATTAAAAATTTAAAAAATATATAAAAATAGCCATCTAGGAAAGAGCTCAAAAAGAGAAGAAAATGAAGGGAAAAAACCAAGAATATGTGTTGTCCCAGAGGTCAAAAGGGAAAAATATTTCAAGTAGGATTGGTCAGTTCTGTCAAATGCTGGTCCCATGAGATAATGAATAACTATTGACCATTGGAGAGCTCTCTGGTGGTAGAAAGAAATTTGGATAGAGCAGTGGAGAAGAAAACCTATTTACAGTAGACTGAGAGTGAAAAATTAAGCAGTGGTAATATAGAACAATGGTAAATCATTTTAGCCGTTTTGTAGAGAAGTGGAATAGAGGAAAAGATCATATTAGTTGGAGAAAAAATGTATCAAAAGAAAGTTCATTGCTATGATAGGAGATATTACAGTATTTATATACGATAATTTTTCAGAAATCAATGAGAAAAAATTTTGATGATCTAAAAGGGTAGGAATGGAGAATAGTCGGAGTGAAAGCCTAAGGTAGGTGAGAGGCAGCTATTCAATGGGTATAGTTCTTTTAATTTAATTTCTCCTAAACTACAGCATGAGTGAAAATCTTGGTTGTGTATAGTTTATTTAGAAGATGTTTCCTATAAGCAGAAACAAGTCATGAGATGGATATGGGAAAAAGAAAACACCAATAAAGTTTGCATTATTAAGCATTATTATGCTCTCCACAAAATAATATAGAATCTGTCCAAAACTTTCTAGTCACTGATCTTACTCCACTTTAATCCTCTGATTCTCATATCCCATTATTTAAGGGTCACCCCCAGGGCATGATATAATAATAATAATGATGATGATAATAAGATTTTAAAGCAGAGTTGGACATAGTCTATGGACTCATCACTGATGAATTTATTCAACCACTGAGATAAAATGAAATTTTCTTTCAGAAGTACTAAATAATTATCATTCAATTGGTAACTCCATTTAGTCACTGAGAACATTAAGCAAGGTAGAAGAAGCGGCATTTCTGTATGGATGGAGGCACCCTCAAGGGCTCTATGCTGCTGCTGCTGCTGCTGCTAAGTCGCTTCAGTCGTGTCCGACTCTATGCGACCCCATAGACCTACCAGGCTCCTCTGTCCCTGGGATTCTCCAGGCAAGAACACTGGAGTGGGTTGCCATTTCCTTCTCCAATGCATGAAAGTGAAAAGTGAAAGTGAAGTCGCTCAGTCGTGTCCGACTCTTAGCGACCCCATGGACTGCAGCCCACCAGGCTCTTCTGAACATGGGATTTTCCCGGCAAGAGTACTGGAGTGGGGTGCCATTGCCTTCCCAATAGGAGAAATTTTACATCTTGCAACTCTGTTGAAAATGACTTGGCAACAGGCTCGCTTGTGTCTGGATACACTTTACTTGAAAGAGAAAACCTATATATTAATATTTAAACACCTAATAAGAATCATTTCAAATTGTTAGTATATGAAGGATATTTGTGGCCCTGTGTGGGGACTCTCTTATAATGCCATTATTTGGTAGTTGCGCATGGATGTTGTTTCATTCTGAGAAAATTAGCACCATTAATCATAGAATCTAACAATATGTCTGTGGATTTGCTTTTTGTCTTCACTTTTACTGAAGTACAAGGAGGTTAAGGGACTTGCCAATGAACATCAACCATGTTGGTAAAGAAGCCAAGAATAGATCTTACAATTTTGAATCCAAGTTATTTATGTCGCTGTATTTATTGACTTTACCTTCTGCTTAGTCATTTGTTGGGCATATTTATGATAAATATAATGAAAAAGGATACTTCAATGCTTTAGAGGCTGTACTATATACCACGGAAGGATGAAAACAGAATAAGTCTGTGAGGCCGATGGATTTTTGACTGAAGTTTCAGAATAACCAGTTGACTATTCATTTAATTTTTTAGGTTAGGGTCTCATTTTCCAGATTCGCAAAATTGATGCAATAGTTTCCTAGGTTCTTTTTAAGAACTACGTTCTGTTTTTCTAGGAGCTGGTAGTTGAGGATTTGGTCACTTGAACTTCACTTGTGTATGGTGAGTGGCTCTCCCATGCAGGCTTCCTTCCGCGTGTGTGTACTATGCTGCCTCAGTTGTATTCGACTTTGTGAGCCTATGGATTGCAATCCACCAGGCTCCTCTGTCCATGGGGATTTTTCAGGCCAGAATATGGACTGGGTTGCCGTGCCCTCCTTCAGGGGATCCTTCCAACCCAAGGATCAAACCCACATCTTCCACCTTGCAGGCAGAGTCTTTACCAGCTGAGCCACCAGGGAAGCCGTAGGTTTCCTTAGTCTTCCTGATTTTTGTCGGGGATTCTTAGGGATTCTGTCACCACAGGCTCCACAGGGAGGTCTGTAGTTAGCCACGTCTTTCTCCTAGAATGTTAGCCAGTTTGGCTTCCTGAACATAGTAGTTCGCCCCATACAGTTTCAGTAATACCTGTGGCACAAGGCCCATGCTGAAAGTACAAGGCACATAATAAAGTTATCAGACGACTTTTAGTCTTTCTCATTACCCCTCCTCCACTTTAAGTCCTAATCTTCAGAAATCGTCTCTTTTAATGTTTTGCTTGTTTTTAGTTTCTATGACTGTTGCAACAAATCTAATTAAAATGCATTTACTTGTATTTTAGGTCATCACTCTCTAAGATTTGGAAAGTGGTTTCCCTATAGGAGATTGTACATCTATATACTTCCCAAAGTTTTATTTCTGATGATACTAAATTCAAAACTTTTTCTAATGTTTATCTCTATTTATTCTTTTTTTTTAATGTTATAGGTATATAATATAATGATTCACAAATTTGGAAGGTTATACTCCGTTTATAGTATTATAAAATGCTGGCTGTATTACCTGTGTTGTACAATATGTGCTGTGGCTTATTTTATACTCTACAGATTGTACCTTTTAACCACTACCCCTGTATTGCTCCTGCCACCTCCCCTCTCCCCACTGGTAACCACTAATTTGTTCTCTATATCAACGAGTCTGCTTCTTTCTTGTTATATTCTCTGGTTTGCTGTGTATTTAGATTCCACGTAGAAAGTGATATCATACAGTACTTGTCTTTCTCTGTCTGACATTTAGCATAATGCCTTGGTGGCTCTGTCATAAAGAACCTCCTGCTTTGGCAGGAGATGTGGGTTCAATCCCTGGGTTGGGAATATACCCTCAAGAAGGAAATGGCAACTCACTCCAGTATTCCTGCCTGGGAAATCCCATGGACAGAGGAGCCTGGAAGATTGCAGTCCACAGGGTCACAAAAAGAGTCGGACAAGATTTAGCCACTTAACGACAATCTCCAATCCCAATCTCTGTTTAGTCTTAAATCCCTATTTTTATTCAAATCTTTTTAATATATTTTTATTCTACAATTTAAATAGAATTATTTTTTCTCATCTTTGCTTCATAAAATGAGGAAATTAGCATCCTTACTACTGTCCTTTGCTGCTTCTGATTCTCTACACTCAAACTTTGCCATGTCATTCATTTTACAATATGAAGGAATTCTGGTTCTTTGTTGTGACTCAGGTGGGTCTTTGCTCCACCATTATGAACATTTCTTTCTATTGCAAGGAGATTCTGCTCAGATTTTGCAAATAGAAGAAATTAATGGGAGGAGGAAGGGATAAGATATATTTTTCTGTTCCTAGTAATCAGGTATATCACTAGGTATATCTTTTTCAACATTTCACTTTTAACCTACCTGTGTTTTTATATTTAAAGCACACAAAGTTGACAGTATATGTTTGAAACTTGTTTTTTAATGAGTCTGACACTTGACACTTTTTGTCCTTTAATTAAGGTAGTTAGCTCTATTTATATTTAAAATAATTACTGATGTGATCGAGATTTTATCTACCGCTTTCCTGTTTATTTAGTTTTTGTTTCTTATGTATTTCTTTGTTCCTTTTACTTGGAATTAATTAACAATATTTCAGAATTTCATATAGAATGTTTACTTAATTTATATATGTTTGGTAACTTCTGGATAACTTTTACGTATTGTTTTCTAGTTTAAATTTTGTGGTCAAAGAACATGCTTTGAATAATTTGAGGTTTTTTTTTTTTTTTTTAATTGAACATTTGAAACAGCTGTGTTCAGCTGTTACCGGGTGACATGTTCTGGAAATATCAGTTTGGTTGATTATCATTTTAATGTCCTTTAAATATTCTACAGTTTTGCTGATTTTCTATGTGCTTATTCAATGTAAAAAAAGAGAAGAGATTTGAAAACTTAAAATATGATTACAGGTCTTCTTGTCTTCTGATAGTCTAGTATCCTAACACTTCCTTCTAATACACATTACCGTTACAGTGGTCACTGAGGCCCTGTTCATCTTTTCCCCACTCTGCTTCATCATGGGTATCTTCTATTTCTATATCTTAATGTATAGCAAGCTTCCATTCTGCATTATCTAATCTGCCCTCAAGCTCACTCAGTGAATTTTCACTTCTGATATTGTCATTTCCATATCTAGAAAGTGCATTGAGTCCTTTTTATACCTTCCATTTTCCTTTTCAGTAGTATATTCATGTTTTCTTTTAAATATTTTTACACAGATAGATATTTTAATGCTCTTGCCTGTCAATGCTATTATCTCTCTTCTTTCTAGGTCTGTTTTATTGACAAGTTTTCCTTGTCATATCATTTTCTTGTTTCTTGCTATGTTTAGCATTGCTTTATTTAAAAAAAAAAAAAGATGTTTTGATGTGGGCCATTTTTAAAGTCTTTATTGAATTTGTTAGACAGTTGCTTCTGTTTCTTTTTATGTTTTATTTTTTTGGCTGCAAGACCCATGGGATCTAAACCACATCCCCTGCACTGGAAGACAAGGTCTTAACTGATGGAATGCCAGGGAAGTCCCAAGCTAGCATTCTTTTAAATTTTAATGGTATAACTCTGTTTCTGGGCTTTGAATTTTAACGGTAGGCCATTAAATTACTAGTGGTACTGTTTGTTTCTTTTGAGATTTGCTGTTAATATTTATTTGGTAGATCTCAGTTCAGTTCATTTCAGTTCAGTCGCTCAGTCATGTCCGACTCTTTGCGACCCCATGAATTGCAGCATGCCAGGCCTCCCTGTCCATCACCAACTCCTGGAGTTCACTCAGACTCATGTCCACCGAGTCAGTGATGCCATTCAGCCATTTCATCCTCTGTTGTCCCCTTCTCCTCCTGCCCCCAATCCCTCCCAGCATCAGAGTCTTTTCCAGGTAGTCTTATCTATCTGGTAGATCTCAGGTAGTCTTTATTATGTAAGCAATTTAGTCCCACTACTTAGGTGGTTTTTCTGTGGTCTCTATTAAATATGTATGGTTAGTAGGGATACCTGTCTCTGTCTCTGGTAGACTATAGTTTTAGTGTTTTCTTGTGTGCTCTCTGGATCAACTCACATCACTTCTGGCTGCTCAACCTTGTAGACGTTCACTCAATGCATGTGTGTGTTAGTAGGTGTGATGATTAATTTTATGTCAACTTGGTTAAACTGTGTGTGGGTGGTTGCTAAAGTTGCTTCAGTCCTGCCCGACTCTTTACCACCCTGTGGACTGTAGTCCTCCTCTAATCCCCTGGAGTAGGAAGTGGCAACCCGCTCCAGTGTTCTTGCCTGGAGAATCCCATGGAGAGAGGAGCCTGCAGGCTACAGTCCATGGGGTCACAAGAGTCGGACACAGTTGAGCGACTAAGCACACGCAGCACACACAGCTAATGTTTACAATTAGTTGACTTTAGGTAAAAGGATGGATAATGTAGGTGGGCCTCATCCAATTAATTGGAAGTCGTAAGAGCAAAAAAAGTTTTTCTGGAGATGAATAAATTCTGCTTTAAAGTTGTAGCATCAACTCCTGCTTTAGTTTCCAGCCTATCAGACTTCGAGACTTCAGACTTGCCTGCCCCCAGAATCACATGAGCCAATTTCTTAATTCCTTAAAAATGTCATCTATCTATCTATCTATCATCCTTCTACCTATCATCTATTTCCTATTGGTTCTGATTTTCTGGACACATCTGACTGATAGAATAACCTATAAATAAATGTTAAAGGGGCTGGCATATGGGAATTTCTGAAACTTTTTTCTTTGCAATTCTGTTCTCTCTGGAATTCTGTGCTACAACTTCCAGCTGATTCAGCATCCATGAAATCAGCCTCTGTTTCCTCTATTAAGCAAGATAGTATGCTCTGCTTAGCCTCTCATTACTCACTGGTTTGTCAAGACAGAATTCTGAGGCAATTGTCAGATCCACTTCACTTACTTCTTCTCTTCCAGTGATCATGGTCTTGCACTGCCAGTTGTAACCAAAAGATGTCTTATACATTTTGTCTTTTTCTCTGTTTATAATAGGAAGTTAAATTCAGTCCCTCCAATAAAAAATTTTATTTATTAAAAAAATTATATCATATTGAAGTATAGTTGATTATTAATGTCATGTTAGTTTTAAGTGTCTAGCAAAGTGATTCTGTTATACATATACATGTATATATTGCTTTTCAAATTCTTTTCCAATTTAGGTTGTACACATGCTATATTTAAAATAGGTTACCAACAAGGACCTACTATCTGGCACAGGGAACTCTTCTCAATACTCTGAATGTCAGTCCTTCTTATCCCATGTTGACTGGAAGCTTGTCTCTCCATCTTCAACATTAGCCAGGCAAAAATTCAATTAAGAACCTCTATTTAAAAATCATGTTGGAAAAAGTTATATTTCATACACATTTATAGTTCTGTTTTCAGTAAACTAGAAATAGAAAAATTTCATATATAGGCACTCTCCTTGCAAGTTTACATTGCAATTTATTTTCACACAGAGATTGTCTTCCATTTGATCTCATCTAGTGTATAATCAATCTTTTCTCTGTTCGTATACTGTCTTGGTAGGGAGTTGGAATAAATTACAGGTGCGTTGAAAGGTCATGATCAGTTATTTGTTTAATATATTATCATATATTTGCTCAGAACCATGATTTTAGGGCTTTCTTGACAAATATAAATAATAGACCTCTCATCTCTGCACTGTGATAGGACTGGTCAGCTAATACTTTTATAGATTTCTCTTATTGCTTTGGGACATCAACTGGCCATAAGATTGAAAAAAAAAGGAATCCTCTCTGAGTCTAATAGTCTAATTCCCATTCCCTCCCCTTCTTACTATTTTTCTGGGCTAATGAGTTTATTCATAACTTTTCCTCCTGTGTTCACAAACTGCTACTTCTTTTCTTTTATTGATTCATTTCAGGTCTAGTATAACTGGAAAATTACTCCTTTCACAGCATTAAATTTTTGTATTGTTTTTTCCATTTCAGTAACTGTATGATAGATATAAGTCTTAGTTTCCTTTCCTGTAATAATGATTGAGGTGCATATAATGGACAAATAGAAAATGTTTTATATGAAATGGCCTAATGGAAGCACTTTTCCTTGTTTAAAAAACACAGTATCTTCCACTTTTATGTCTGTTTGATGCTATTTCTCAACTCTCAATTTAGCTTTCCCTGGTGGGAGTCATCATTACTTGCTCCTGGCAAGCAGAAAAATTGCAACAAAGTCATTTGGTTTCTCCCATTTTCTTTATTCCATATTTTTGAAGTCACCTCTGTAATGAGATGGCTGTAAAGGCTATTTCGTTTGCATTCTCCAATGCTATTTTTTTTTTCTTTCTGCAATATTACCCTATGTACCTTGTACTCTATTTAAATCCTAGGTTAAAACTTTAGTTTGTATGTGTTAGCTAGATGTATTTTCTCTCAATCAAGACTAAAGTAGTTGTATTTTGAGTGACATTTATGAATCTTGAAGAATATGTTTATTGTATGACTCTGATTTATATGATATTAATAACTTTGCTAATTAAATTGAAATTATTAAAGCATAAATAAGTTAATGTGAGTTTAGATGTCATCATTATCTAGTGTATTGCTTTCTTTTAAATGTTGTGGTTATCTTATTAGAAAAAAATAATTAATTGAGGACTTTCAAAGGACGTTACTCAAAAAATGTTTACTTCATTGTGTTTTCTCAGCACCAAGGAGAGTGAAAGATAGAAACTATTCAATAAGTAGTATTTGCAATCAATGAGATCATTTAAAGTAGTTTTAATAGTATGTTGAAAATAGTTTGCTGTGAATTTAACATATCATCACCCTAAGTAATAAATATTTTATAGCTAGAATTGTGCCAATTTTTTTTTCTTTACCATACAGCATTTCACTTGGCTGTTATTCCTTTTAATACAAAATCTGAAAGTATTTCTCTCTGAAACTTTGTCAACATTAAATTCAGGACTTGTATATATATTGCTTAAAACAAATACCTCACTTTTGTAGGTGAATTCATTTTGATTAGGTAGTCACTGGCCATAGAGGAAAGCAATAATATTTTTCATTTTTCAATATCTGATCTAAATTATTAAGCTTGAGTAAAAACTATGAAGTCATGAGGATCAATACTACCAATTTTTAAGTGCAGAATACCCATTAGAGCGAATTTAAGATAAAATTGTCCCTTTTATAAAATTCAATCTTCTCTACTATTTCCTACCTCCAATTCTATCTATAACAATGATTTGGATGTTTTTGTTTTAAATCTTACAATCATTGTATAATTTTAAAAATACTTTTAGGGGGGAGGAGCCAAGATGGCGGAGGAGTAGGACGGGGAGAACACTTTCTCCCCCACAAATTCATCAAAAGAGCATTTAAACATCGAGTAAATTCCACAAAACAACTTCCGAATGCCGGCAGAGGACATCAGGCACCCAGAAAAGCAGCCCAACTCTTCGAAAGGAGGTAGGAAAAAATATAAAAGACAAAAAAAGAGACAAAAGAGGGAGGGACGGAGTTCCGTCCCGGGAAGGGAGTCTTAAAAAGAGAGAAGTTTCCAAACACCAGGAAACCCTCTCACTGCCGAATCTGTGCCGAGCTTTGGAAGCACAGAGGGCAACATAAAAGGGAGGGGAAAAAAAAATAAACAATTAAAAATCGCGGATTGTGAGCCCTACGGGAACTCCCCCAGCGGAGAAGCAGCACAGACGCCTGCACACGGCATTAGCAAGCGGGGGCTGGGCAGGGAAGTGCGGCACGGGCTGTGTCCCTTAGAGTAAGAATCGGGCGGAATGTCCTGAGCGCTATCTGAGCGAAATAATTTGGGCTAGCAAACCAGACTGTGGGATATCTACCACGCGAAAAGCGAGCCCTAACCTAAGACACCGCCAGGCCCGCGCACAGAACAAAGGACTGAACAGAGATAGCCGGCTGCAGACCTCCCCCTCCGGTGACAGGCAACCAGAGCCGGAAGGGGGCAATCGCAGCCCCAGAGAGACACTATCTATAAAACTGTAAGCAGGCTTCTTTGCTAACTAAAACTTCTTGGGGGTCTGGACGGTCAACATCTGCCTGAGAAGGTGCGCCGGTTTTACACCCAGATAACCGAGTGGCGGGGAGGCGATAAGTCGCAGCATTGGCGCCCGCCAAGCACCTCATCGCCTGAGCTGCTCGACCTGGGAAGAACACAAAACGCAGGCCCAACCGAGTCTGCGCCTCTGAGGACTACCCGAGTGCCTGAACCTGAGCGGCTTGGACCTGGGAGCTCAGCCCAGGGCCGGCCTCTGATTGTTCCCGGCGGAACAACCTAGAGCCCAAGCAGTGTGGGCAGGGAGGCTACACGCGCCGTGAGAGGGGGCAGACCCAGTGTGGCTGAGGCACTGCGAGCGCACGCCAGTGTTATCTGTTTGCAGCATCCCTCCCTCCCTCCCCACAGCGCGGCGGAACAAGTGAGCCTAAATTTAAAAAAAAAAAAAAAAAAATAGTGTCCTCAACCATCCCCTTTGTGTCAGGGCGGGAACCAGACACTGAAGAGACCAGAAAACAGAAGAAGCTATAACAGAGGGAAACGCCTTGGAAGCTACAGGCCATAGATTAAAACCCTGTGGTTACTACGGATTACATAGGAAGGGGCCTATAGATCTTGAGAAATATAAGTCGGACTAAGGAACTGCCAAAAATGAACTGAACCCACAATACTCACAACAAAACCAGAGAAAGACCTAGATATATTTTTACTATTTTTACGATCAATCTTTCTTTCTTTCTTTTTTTTTTTTATTAAAAAAAAAAAATTTTTTAAGTCCTCTATTGTCCTTTAATTTTCACTTTTATAACTATTACTTTGCAAAAAAAAAAAAAAAAAAAAAAAAACCCTATTTTTTTTTTTTTTTCTTCTTCAGCAAACTTCATATATATATTTTATAATTTTTTGACCTTGGGTTTTTTTTTTTTTTTCTTTTTTCTCTTTTTTCTTTTTCTTCTTTTCTTTAACATTGCATTTTTGAAATTCCAAACTCTACTCTAGATTTTTAATTTTAGCCTTTTGATATATGTTATCAATTTTGTACCTATAGTTTTTTTCATAATTGCTGTGACTTTTTTTTTTCCTCTGTTTCTTTCTCTTCTTCTTTTATATAACATCGTATATCTGCAATTCCAAACTCTACTCAAGATTTTTAATTTATGCTTTTTGGTATTTGATATCAATTTTGTACCTGTATTTTCTTTATAATTTTTGCGACATTGTTTTTGTTGGTTTGTTTGTTTTCTCTCTTTATTTTTCTTCTTCTTCTTCTTTTTTTTTTTTTTTTTTAACGTTGTATTTTTGAAATTCCAAACTCTACTCTGGATTTTTAATTTTTGCTGTTTGGTATTAGTTATCAATTTTGTACCTGTAGTTTCTTTATTACTTTCACGACCTTGTTTGTTTTTCTTTGTTCGTTTTTTCTCTCTTTCTTTTCCTTCTCCTTTTCATTAACATCGCATTTTTGAAATTCCAAACTCTACTCTAATTTCTAATTTTTGTTTTTATGTATTTGTTACCAATTTTGTACCTTTAAGAACCCAATCTTCAGGACCCATTTTTCACTAGTGTACGAGATTACTGGCTTGACTGCTCTCTCTCCCTTTGGACTCTCCATTTTCTCCACCAGCTCACCTGTATCTCCTCCCTAACCCCTCTCTACTCTACCCAACTCTGTGAATTTCTGTGTGTTCCAGACGGTGGAGAACACTTAAGGAACTGATTACTGGCTGGATCTGTCCTCCGCCTTTTCATTTCCCCCTTTTATCCTTCTGGCCACCTCTGTCTCCTGCCTCCTTCTTCTCTTCCCTGTATAACTCCGTGAACATCTCTGAGTGGTCCAGTTGTGGAGTGCACATAAGGAAGTGACTACTGGCTAGCCCACTCTCTCCACTATTGATTCCACCTCATCTCATTTGGGTCACCTCTAACTCCCTCCTCCCTCTTCTCTTCTCCATGTAACGCTGTGAACCTCTCTGAGTGACCCTCACAGTAGAGAAACTTTTCATCTTTAACGTAGATGTTTTATCAGTGGTGCTGTATAGAAGGAGAAGTTTTGAAACTACTGTAAAATTAAGACCGATAACTGGAAGTAGGAGGCTTAAGTCCAATCCCTGACTCCAGGGAACTCCTGACTCCAAGGAACATTAATTGACAGGAGCTCATCAAACGCCTCCATACCGACACTGAAACCAAGCACCACACAAGGGCCAACAAGTTCCAGGGAAAGACATAACAAGCAAATTCTCCAGCAACAAAGGAACACAGCCCTGAGCTTCAAGATACAGGCTGCCCAAAGTCACCCCAAAACCATAGACATCTCATAACTCATTACTGGACATTTCATTACACTCCAGAGAGAAGAAATACAGCTCCATCCACCAGAACATCGACACAAGCTTCCCTAACCAGGAAACCTTGACAAGCCACCTGTACAAACCCACACACAGCGAGGAAACGCCACAATAAAGAGAACTCCACAAACTGCCAGAATACAGAAAGGACACCCCAAACTCAGCAATTTAAACAAGATGAAGAGACAGAGGAATAGCCAGCAGATAAAGGAACAGGATAAATGCCCACCAAACCAAACCAAAGAGGAAGAGATAGGGAATCTACCTGATAAAGAATTCCGAATAATGATAGTGAAATTGATCCAAAATCTTGAAATTAAAATGGAATCACAGATAAATAGCCTGGAGGCAAGGATTGAGAAGATGCAAGAAAGGTTTAACAAGGACTTAGAAGAAATAAAAAAGAGTCAATATATAATGAATAATGCAATAAGTGAAATTAAAAACACTCTGGAGGCAACAAATAGTAGAATAACAGAGGCAGAAGATAGGATTAGTGAATTAGAAGATAGAATGGTAGAAATAAATGAATCAGAGAGGATAAAAGAAAAACGAATTAAAAGAAATGAGGACAATCTCAGAGACCTCCAGGACAATATTAAACGCTACAACATTCGAATCATAGGGGTCCCAGAAGAAGAAGACAAAAAGAAAGACCATGAGAAAATACTCGAGGAGATAATAGTTGAAAACTTCCCTAAAATGGGGAAGGAAATAATCACCCAAGTCCAAGAAACCCAGAGAGTCCCAAATAGGATAAACCCAAGGCGAAACACCCCAAGACACATAGTAATCAAATTAACAAAGATCAAACACAAAGAACAAATATTAAAAGCAGCAAGGGAAAAACAACAAATAACACACAAGGGAATTCCCATAAGGATAACAGCTGATCTTTCAATAGAAACTCTTCAAGCCAGGAGGGAATGGCAAGACATACTTAAAATGATGAAAGAAAATAATCTACAGCCCAGATTATTGTACCCAGCAAGGATCTCATTCAAGTATGAAGGAGAAATCAAAAGCTTTTCAGACAAGCAAAAGCTGAGAGAATTCTGCACCACCAAACCAGCTCTCCAACAAATACTAAAGGATATTCTCTAGACAGGAAACACAAAAATTGTGTATAAATTCGAACCCAAAACAATAAAGTAAATGGCAACGGGGTCATACTTATCAGTAATTACCTTAAACGTAAATGGGTTGAATGCCCCAACCAAAAGACAAAGACTGGCTGAATGGATACAAAAACAAGACCCCTGCATATGTTGTCTACAAGAGACCCACCTCAAAACAGGGGACACATACAGACTGAAAGTGAAGGGCTGGAAAAAGATTTTCCATGCGAATAGGGACCAAAAGAAAGCAGGAGTAGCAATACTCATATCAGATAAAATAGACTTTAAAACAAAGACTGTGAAAAGAGACAAAGATGGTCACTACATAATGATCAAAGGATCAATCCAAGAAGAAGATATAACAATTATAAATATATATGCACCCAACACGGGAGCACCGCAGTATGTAAGACAAATGCTAACAAGTATGAAAGAAGAAATTAACAATAACACAATAATAGTGGGAGACTTTAATACCCCACTCACACCTATGGATAGATCAACTAAACAGAAAATTAACAAGGAAACACAAACTTTAAACGATACAATAGACCAGTTAGACCTAATTGATATCTATAGGACATTTCATCCCAAAACAATGAATTTCACCTTCTTCTCAAGCGCACATGGAACCTTCTCCAGGATAGATCACATCCTGGGCCATAAAGCTAGCCTTGGTAAATTCAAAAAAATAGAAATCATTCCAAGCATCTTTTCTGACCACAATGCAGTAAGATTAGATCTCAATTACAGGAGAAAAACTATTAAAAAATCCAACATATGGAGGCTGAACAACACGCTGCTGAATAACCAACAAATCACAGAAGAAATCAAAAAAGAAATCAAAATTTGCATAGAAACGAATGAAAATGAAAACACAACAACCCAAAACCTGTGGGACACGGTAAAAGCAGTCCTAAGGGGAAAGTTCATAGCAATACAGGCACACCTCAAGAAACAAGAAAAAAGTCAAATAAATAACCTAACTCTACACCTAAAGCAACTAGAAAAGGAAGAAATGAAGAACCCCAGGGTTAGCAGAAGGAAAGAAATCTTAAAAATTAGAGCAGAAATAAATGCAAAAGAAACAAAAGAGACCATAGCAAAAATCAACAAAACCAAAAGCTGGTTCTTTGAAAGGATAAATAAAATTGACAAACCATTAGCCAGACTCATCAAGAAACAAAGGGAGAAAAATCAAATCAATAAAATTAGAAATGAAAATGGAGAGATCACAACAGACAACACAGAAATACAAAGGATCATAAGAGACTACTATCAACAATTATATGCCAATAAAATGGACAACGTGGAAGAAATGGAAAAATTCTTAGAAAAGTACAACTTTCCAAAACTCGATCAGGAAGAAATAGAAAATCTTAACAGACCCATCACAAGCACGGAAATTGAAACTGTAATCAAAAATCTTCCAGCAAACAAAAGCCCAGGTCCAGACGGCTTCACAGCTGAATTCTACCAAAAATTTAGAGAAGAGCTAACACCTATCCTGCTCAAACTCTTCCAGAAAATTGCAGAGGATGGTAAACTTCCAAACTCATTCTATGAGGCCACCATCACCCTAATACCAAAACCTGACAAAGATCCCACAAAAAAAGAAAACTACAGGCCAATATCACTGATGAACATAGATGCAAAAATCCTTAACAAAATTCTAGCAATCAGAATCCAACAACACATTAAAAAGATCATACACCATGACCAAGTGGGCTTTATCCCAGGGATGCAAGGATTCTTCAATATCCGCAAATCAATCAATGTAATACACCACATTAACAAATTGAAAAATAAAAACCATATGATTATCTCAATAGATGCAGAGAAAGCCTTTGACAAAATTCAACATCCATTTATGATCAAAACTCTCCAGAAAGCAGGAATAGAAGGAACATACCTCAACATAATCAAAGCTATATATGACAAACCCACAGCAAACATTATCCTCAATGGTGAAAAATTGAAAGCATTTCCTCTAAAGTCAGGAACAAGACAAGGGTGCCCACTTTCACCATTACTATTCAACATAGTTTTGGAAGTTTTGGCCACAGCAATCAGAGCAGAAAAAGAAATAAAAGGAATCCAAATTGGAAAAGAAGAAGTAAAGCTCTCACTGTTTGCAGATGACATGATCCTCTACATAGAAAACCCTAAAGACTCCACCAGAAAATTACTAGAACTAATCAATGACTATAGTAAAGTTGCAGGATATAAAATCAACACACAGAAATCCCTTGCATTCCTATACACTAATAATGAGAAAACAGAAAGAGAAATTAAGGAAACAATTCCATTCACCATTGCAACGGAAAGAATAAAATACTTAGGAATATATCTACCTAAAGAATCTAAAGACCTATATATAGAAAACTATAAAACACTGGTGAAAGAAATCAAAGAGGACACTAACAGATGGAGAAATATACCATGTTCATGGATTGGAAGAATCAATGTAGTGAAAATGAGTATACTACCCAAAGCAATCTATAGATTCAATGCAATCCCTATCAAGCTACCAACAGCATTCTTCACAGAGCTAGAACAAATAATTTCACAATTTGTATGGAAAAACAAAAAACCTCGAATAGCCAAAGCGATCTTGAGAAAGAAGAATGGAACTGGAGGAATCAACCTACCTGACTTCAGGCTCTACTACAAAGCCACAGTTATCAAGACAGTATGGTACTGGCACAAAGACAGAAATATAGATCAATGGAACAAAATAGAAAGCCCAGAGATAAATCCACGCACATATGGACACCTTATCTTCGACAAAGGAGGCAAGAATATACAATGGATTAAAGACAATCTCTTTAACAAGTGGTGCTGGGAACTCTGGTCAACCACTTGTAAAAGAATGAAACTAGAACACTTTCTAACACCATACACAAAAATAAACTCAAAATGGATTAAAGATCTAAACGTAAGACCAGAAACTATAAAACTCCTAGAGGAGAACATAGGCAAAACACTCTCTGACATACATCACAGCAGGATCCTCTATGACCCACCTCCCAGAATATTGGAAATAAAAGCAAAAATAAACAAATGGGACCTAATTAACCTTAAAAGCTTCTGCACATCAAAGGAAACTATTAGCAAGGTGAAAAGACAGCCTTCAGAATGGGAGAAGATAATAGCAAATGAAGCAACTGACAAACAACTAATCTCGAGAATATACAAGCAACTCCTACAGCTCAACTCCAGAAAAATAAATGACCCAATCAAAAAATGGGCCAAAGAACTAAATAGACATTTCTCCAAAGAAGACATACAGATGGCTAACAAACACATGAAAAGATGCTCAACATCACTCATTATCAGAGAAATGCAAATCAAAACCACTATGAGGTACCATTTCACACCAGTCAGAATGGCTGCAATCCAAAAGTCTACAAGTAATAAATGCTGGAGAGGGTGTGGAGAAAAGGGAACCCTCTTACACTGTTGGTGGGAATGCAAACTAGTGCAGCCACTATGGAGAACAGTGTGGAGATTCCTTAAAAAACTGGAAATAGAACTGCCTTATGATCCAGCAATCCCACTGCTGGGCATACACACTGAGAAAACCAGAAGGGAAAGAGACACGAGTACCCCAATGTTCATCGCAGCACTGTTTATAATAGCCAGGACATGGAAGCAACCTAGATGTCCATCAGCAGATGAATGGATAAGAAAGCTGTGGTACATATACACAATGGAGTATTATTCAGCCATTAAAAAGAATACATTTGAATCAGTTCTAATGAGGTGGATGAAACTGGAGCCTATTATACAGAGTGAAGTAAGCCAGAAAGAAAAACACCAATACAGTATACTAACGCATATATATGGAATTTAGAAAGATGGTAACAATAACCCTGTGTACGAGACAGCAAAAGAGACACTGATGTATAGAACAGTCTTATGGACTCTGTGGGAGAGGGAGAGGGTGGGAAGATTTGGGAGAATGGCATTGAAACATGTAAATATCATGTATGAAATGAGTTGCCAGTCCAGGTTCGATGCACGATACTGGATGCTTGGGGCTGGTGCACTGGGACGACCCAGAGGGATGGAATAGGGAGGGAGGAGGGAGGAGGGTTCAGGATGGGGAACACATGTAAACCTGTGGCGGATTCATTTTGATATTTGGCAAATCTAATACAGTTATGTAAAGTTTAAAAATAAAATAAAATTAAAAAAAAAAAAAAAAAAGAATCACCTTGAGATTTAGGAGGCCTGTGATATGGCCAAAGTTTCTGCCCTTCTAATAATCTTGCAGGTGATTTTGATATGGCTGATTCCTATGAGATTATACTTTGAAAAACAAGGTTCTAGACTAATTGCCTTACATAAATAAAAATTAATTGAAAAGAAAAAAAAAATACTTTTAAGTATATGGAAAATAAATAATTGATTTTTATAGTTTTCATGATATTATCTGAAAATATTTATTGTTATACAGTCAAAATTCAGATTTTGTTCTTAATGCTGATTTTATAAGCAATTTTCCCCATATTCCTTTTTTGTTTCCCAAAGATGATCATAGGAGAGGTAGATAAGGAAAAATAACCTGAAAAGATAAAATATCTAAGATATTGTTTTATTAGTACAAATTTTAAGAGAAATTTGCACATAATATTCCTTAAATTTAAATACACAAAAACATTTTTGATATAAATACACAAAAATATGGCACCTCCATCAGCCTTTTGAAAAGCATGTTATTTCACATCTGTTTTCTCTTCTGTAACTCCCATAAGCTCCTATAAATTGTACTTACTAAATATCAATAACATGGCAGACATCTATAGACCTTCAAGTGGTATAATTTTTATCTGATTATTTCTATTTTTTTATCTTTTGGCCACACCATGCAGCATGAGAGATATTAGTTCCCTGACCGGGATCAAATTCACGTACCCTGCTTTGCAAGCATGGAGTCTTAACCACAGGGCCACCAGGGAAGTCTCTTATATGACTACTTTTATGGTCAGATATCTAAGGCCACTATGTCTTTTTGCAGGCTTTTTTAACACTTGATTTCTGACTTACCTTTCTCTGATGTTATTTACTTAAGTACAAATACTGATCTTAATTTTAGAGATTGATAATAAAGCACTGCAGTTAATCACATGCCAAATTTCTAAAGATGCTTATGGGGAAATTGTACCTTTTTATAGATATTGCATTACTTTATTTAGAAGCAATATCTTTTTATGTTAAATAATTTTTTTTCTCTTGCTAAATCCTTTGGGATGGAAACACAACAGGCACAGTAAAAAAAAAAAAAAAAAAAAAAATCTGGCCTACCCTAACCACTACTCTTCTTGGAAATTTAATAAGCATTTAAACATTTCTGGTCTCTTTCTTTGATAAAATGAATTATTGGACTAGATTGTCTCAAAGATTTTCAGCTTTAAATTTCTAACAGTCTAGCTTTCATGTCACATATACAGTTAATTAGAAGTTACATAAAAGCAATTTTGGCCAGATGAGAAAGGATTCATTTTGGTTAAACAGGTGATCACTGGCAGAAGGTTAAAATGGAGCTTTTTGCTGTTGTTCAATTGCTAAATCTGGACAACTAGTGTCTGATTCTGTGACCCCATGGACTGCAACGTGCCAGACCCCTGTGTCCTCTACTATCTCCCAGAGTTTGCTCAAGCTCATGTCGATTAGGTTGGTGATGGTATCCAGACATCCCATCCTCTGCCACCTTCATCTCCTTTTCCCTTCAGTCTTTCCCAGCATCAGAGTCTTTTCCAATGGTTTGGCTAGTCTCATCAGGCAACCAAAGAATTATAGGAGCTTTAGTTTCAGCATCAGTCCTTTCAATGAATATTCAGGGTTGATTTCCTTTAGAATTGACTGGTTTGATCTTGCTGTCCAAGGGACTCTCAAGAGTATTCTCAAATACCACAGTTCAGAAGCATCTATTCTTTGGCACTCACCTTTTTCATGGCCCAATTCTCACATCAGTACATGACTACAGAAAAAACATAGTTTTGACTATACAGATCTTTGTAAGCAAAGTAATGTCTCTGCTTTTTAATACGGTTTATCATGGCTTTCCTTCCAATGACAAAGTGTCTTTTAATTTCATGGCTGTAGTCACTGTCTGCAGTGATTTGGGAGCCCAAGAAAATAAAATCTGTCATCATTTCCACTTTTTCCCCTTATATGTGCTGTGAACTGTTGGGACCAGATGCCCTGATCTTAGATTTGTAATGTTGAGTTTCAAGCCAGCTTTTTCATTCTTCTCTTTTACCCTCATCAAAAGGCTCTTTAGTTACTCTTCCTTTTTTGCCATCAGAGTGGTATCATCTGCATATCTGAGGTTGTTGATATTTTCCCCTGCAATCTTGATTCCAGCTTGTGATTCATCCAGCCCAGCATTTCACGCGACGTACTCTGCATATAAGTTAAATAAGCAGGGTGACAATATATAGCCTTTCCCAATTTTGAACTAGTCAGCTGTTTCATGTCTGGTTCTAACTGTTCCTTTCTGACCGGCATACAAGTTTCTCAGGAGACAGGTAAGGTGGTCTGGTACTCACATTTCTTTAAGAATTTTCCAGTTTGTTGTGATTCGCACAGTCAAAGGCTTTAGGGTAGTCAACGAAGCAAAAATAAAGGCTTTTCAGCAATTCTCTTGCTTTCTCGATGAGAAATGGAGCTTAGTGGTATTAACTAGAAATAATTACACTAAGCTTCCACACTGGGTCATGGTTATTATATAAATTATCTGTGATTACATTTCCTCTCTACCCCAAGTTTGTTCATAATCTATTCTCTGTGAAAGACATTGCTCAAAATCCTGGCCTTTTAGTTCTCTGGGAAATTTTATTCTGATAGCTTTATCTTAAGTTTCATCAACTTTTACTACGGCCAAAGTCACACCATAAAACTCCAATCTTGGATACTGCTCTACCCCAAAAAATAACAAACATCTCAATGCAATCTCCAGTTTTTCATTTTCCTTCTCATTTATTACTCCAGCAACTGTTCTCTTTATATTGTGGTTCCTAACACAGTATCTTATTGGAAATTCTCCCCTCCCATGTATAGGCCTAAATTCTCCAGTGAAACCCAAAACCTGGAAAAATGTAACGGTGGCTTTCTTCATGCCTGCTCTCGGGTTGCTGAGCCTTGGATTGGCACCTCAGTACTAGACAGTGACGGTACTAATCATTTATAGTCCTGTGCATCAGTGATGCTTTTGACCGCTTGGGCAATCAATTACTTATGTCAATATTTTTCAGTTTTGTGAAACTTCCCATTTCTCCCATCGGCAGAAATTTAAATTTTCTGTTCAGACAGAAAAGAATAAATCAATATCTCAAATTCCAACTACTAATCTGTGTGTGCATGCTAGGTTGCTTCAGGTATATCTAATTGCTTGTGACGCCATGGACTGTAGCCTGCCTGGCTCCTCTGTCCATGGAATTCTCCAGCAAGAATTCTGGTGTGGGTTGCCATGCCCTCCTCCAGGGGATCTTCCTGAAACAGGGATTCAACTATGTCTCTTAAGTCTCCTTCACTGTCAAGTGAGTTCTTTGCTGCTGAGTCACCTGGGAAGCCCTTAACTACCAATCCACAAACTAGTATAAATTCCGACCCTTCCCTATTCTTTCTGCTGCAGTTCTGCAGTTGTCATTCTTCTCTTCTTAAATCCATCTTAAAGTTGGCCTTTAAGCAATTTCATTCTATTTCCCATTATAGTCAGTATCTCCAGATTTTTCAACTGTATTATCTTTGTCCATATGTATTTATACATCTTAGAAACACTCCAGTATGAACAGAAAATGTCCTTTCTTAAAGGACATTTAAAGAATTAGCTATAATTCCATTTTTTTGCATTTTGCAATCTGTGTAAATAAGTTTTTAAAATCTTTGTTCCTATTTCATCGTCTCTCATTTATAAAACTAAGGATTCAGTTCAGTCGCTCAGTTGTCCCGACTCTTTGCGACCCCATGGACTGCAGCATGATGGGCCTCCCTGTCCATCACCAACTTCTGGAGTTTACTCAATCTCATGTCCATTGAGTCAGTGATGCCATCCAGCCATCTCGTCCTCTGTCATCCCCTTCTCTTCCCACCTTCAATCTTTCCCAGAATTGGGGTCTTTTCAAACGAGTCAGTTCTTTGCATCAGGTGGCCAAAGTATTGGAGTTTCAGCTTCAGCATCAGTTTTTCTAATGAATATTCAGGACCAATTTCCTTTAAGATGGACTGGCTGGATCTCCTTGCTGTCCAAGGGACTCTTGCCCAGAATGCTACTGGAGATCAGTGGAGAAATAACTCCAGAAAGAATGAAGGGATGGAGCCAAAGCAAAAACAACACCCAGTTGTGGATGTGACTGGTGATGGAAGTAAAGTCTGACGCTATAAAGTGCAATGTGGCATAGGAACCTGGAATATTAGGTCCATGAGTTAAGGCAAATTGGAAGTGGTCCAACAGGCAAGAGTGAACATAGACATTTTAGGAAGCAGTGAACTAAAATGGACAGGAATGGGTGAATTTAACACAGATGACCATTATATCTACTACTGTGGGCAGGAATCCCTTAGAAGAAATGGAGTAGCCATCATAGTCAACAAAAGAGTCTGAAATGCAGCACGCCTAACAGTTTATATGAAACCACCTTGGCAAATGGCACCAGTGATTTCCAAGAACCTGCAGTCAGTGGCCATTCCTTAGTCTTCTTGCTTAAGCTCTCACTACGCTTCTGAATAAGTAACATTCTTTTTTAAACACTATCTTCTCTTCAAATTTTATTGTACTTTCTCCAAGTGTTTTTCCTACTTTCTCAATTCTTTCTAGTGGTCTATACCATCTTTGAATGTTGAATTTCCTCATGACTTTCCTCTTCCCCAATTCTAATTTCAATTTACTCTTCCTCTTATATATTACCAGAGCTCACCAAAGCCCTTTCTAATACCCTTTCTAATACCCTTTTATTTGAGCTTTAAATATGTGTGCATATTTATTATGTATCTGTTTATCTATCTATCTACTCCTTTATCTATCATCTACCATCTCTCTAGACTGCAATTTAAACTCAAAAGCAAAATATCTGTCAATCTGGACCAATTGCCCATTCCCTACAGGCTGCCAGATGTGTGAATTTCTTATGGAATAGCAGTCTTGTCCCCTCTCTAACCTCTCAATCACTCTCTGATTAAAGAAGTTGTCTGATTGATTTTTGAAAAAAAGAGCAGAGCATGCTTAGCTCAGTTCCCGCCCCCCCATATCATAACTACTCCATCAGTATGCTGCCTTTTATTTAATCTTATGGTGTACTCAATTGCTTCAATTAGAAAGATAGGAGATAGAAGTGGATTTCATCTTCTTTTTCCTCATGCTCTTCACCCCTGCACATCCAACTGACCTTGTCCTTCTCCAAACTCTTACTGTTACTGTTCCGTTTCTGCCTTCTCTCTCTCCTGATTACTCCGGCGGCATTCTCTCCTCACTTCTTGTATTGCATACAGCTCCAAGGTATCCTTTAAAATATATAGCTATTAATGTCACCATATCACTTAAAAAGACTTTAAGTATTTGTAGTTATCTATAGGAAAAAAATCCAAACTTTTAATCTGTCTAAAAATTGGTGTACAATTGGATCTTTGTACTTCCCTTTCTTACTCACTATCCACCAGCTTGCTCTCTAAGAATTAGCAGTAGTCTTCTCAGAATTCTTCAGCATGCTATATATTTTTACCAGCTCAGAATTTTTATGCATCCTATTCCTTTTCTCTGAAACAATCTCAACCTTCTTCATTTGAACCTATTCATTTAGATAATATCTATTATTCTTTCAGATTTTAGTTCTCAGTTAACTGCTAATTCTCATGAAGTGAGTGAAAGTCACTCAGTCGTGTCCTACTCTTTGCGACCCCATAGACTATACAGTCTGTGGAATTCTCCAGGCCAGAATACTGGAGTGGGTAGTTGTTCCCTTCTCCAGGGTGATTCTCATGAAAGTTGTTTATTGATTACTGGAATAGAATAGGTAAACAACCGTATGCTCTGTATTGCGCTCTGTATTGCACTCTGTATTTTACAGCATATAATGGAAATTCTAAGTTAACTATTTATAATGATCTGTGTAGTATTGTTTTCCTTGCTAGACTATAAACCTATAAGGGCAGGGGCTATCTTTTCTCAGGGCTATGATTAACTCTCCAACATATTGACTTCAATAGGTATTTGATTAATAAATTAATAGCCAACAAAGAAGTAGGAATTTCCCAGAAAATTATGACACAAAGAAGGCAAGGAAAATATGGAACTAGGGATGGTTACTTTGCATCTGGTGGGATATAAGTAAGAGAGCAAGTATGAATATCAATGGGGTTGAAATAGCATAAAATAGAAATTTTGTGACTACTGTAATATTTAAATGATGTACAGTTACAATGTTTCTTTCTTTTCAGACTACTGTAATTATGCAATTGAATACAAATGATAGTATACCATCCAACTACATAATAAAACCATGATCTGAAGGTCCACTTTTGACTTAATAGAATAACTCTTAAGTCAGTTATTTAAAGGTGAATATTTGTTGTTGGATCTGAAAAATATTTGAGCTCTAAAGAAGAACAAAATACAAATTAATACATTATTTTTTATTTACTTTTGGAGCACTTTTAGTTTTAATGTAAATATTGATTTCTGCCTTAATTTTATTGTCAATATATAAAAGATTGATAGATTGATACATATCATATCACTATTGTGAAAGGTGTTTTGCTTTTTTTGTTAATTAATTCAGGATGAACATCTTAAAACAAACAGGTTAAAGTTTTGACTATCTACCTCATTTTAAATTTATCTGTCCCTTCTTGGGTGTACCTAATTATTATCCATAAATAATTACTACTAGTAGTGGTATTGCTATTACTACTGTTACTAATTTAGAGGAACCTGGTAGGCTACAGTCCATAGGGTCACACAGAGTCGGACACGACTGAAGTAACTTAGCACGCATGCATATATTTATATACTGCTACTGATTATAAATATATATATATATATATATATATATATATATACACATACATTGTTGTTGTTCAGTCGCCCAGTCGTGTCCGACTCTGCAACCCCATGGACTGTAGCACTCCAAGCCTTTCAGTCCCTCACCAACTCCCAAAGTTTGCCCAAGTTCATGTCCATTGCATCAGTGATGCCGTCCAGCCATTTCATCCTCTGACGCCCTCTTTTCCTCCCGCTCTCAATCTCTCTTAACATCAGGGACTTTTCCAATGAGTTAACTGTTCACTTTCGATGACCAAAATACTGGAGTTTCATCTTCGGCATCAGTCCTTCCACAAGTATTCATGGTTTATCTCCCTTAAGATTGACTGGTTTGATCTCCTTGCTGTCCAATGGACTCGCAGGAGTCTTCTCTTAGCACCGTAGTTTAAAGGCACTTTTAAAAAGTTCAGTATTGTGCACTTACATCCTAGGGCATTTTCACAGAAACTTTAGCAAGTAGGTCTTGATATACTATTACTTCCTCCATTTTCATATGAGGAAAATGAAAAACAGGGGAGATTATGTGGCTTGACCAGACCTTACTGCCAGTAGAAACAGCGCTGCTTTACAAACTCAGGAATGTGGCTGCAGAGCCCACGCTGTTTGGCAGCATTTTATAATTCTCAGGCACTATAGTCCCAGCTCTGCTATCATCTGTGCCAGTCCTGCTTCCACAGTCAGTCCTGATGGAGCTGCAGCAACAGCTGTGCTGTGTGCAATGGGAAGAGCACATGACTTGGAATCCGACAGACCTAAATGGAAAGAATAAACCCATCCTCCCCACTGTGCCTTCAGGGTGCCATGGGCTTCTCTGAGTCCTAGTCTTCCCATCTGACAAGAAGAAATAGTAGCATCAAATCTACGTAGCCCGCAGCTTTATCTTAAAGAAAGAATGAGATAGTTAATATAAAAGTTTTTGTAAGTCACTCTATAAATGTAAGTAATATTGATATATAACTCATTTGCATTAGCATCTTGCCATTATAGTGAACAATAAGAACTAACTGAATTCCAACTTATAACTTTGTGACCATTAGTTATCCTATCAAATTCATTACCTGTAAAACAAATAAAAATTGCTCGTCTCATACATTAAGGTATTCTAGATATTTGTAAGATGGCTTATATATGACAGGAGACATATATTAATTCCTCAGTAAATGTGAGTTCCCTAATACTTTCTCTCAGTGACCCAGGATTCAGTAACCCACGACAAGATTTTTGGCTTCCTTTTTATGTTTGCTTAATTTTCTCAATTCTTTTTATCTCTTAGGCCCTAGAGCTTGGATTATTTTAGCCAAATTATAGTTCTCTCTTTTCCAACTTTGGAATGATTGAACTAGACTGATCTTTTTACAAGATTCTTGCCTTTAGTTTGGCCAAAAAATTTGTTCAGGTTTTTCGGTAAGATGCTATGAAAAACCCAAATGAACTTTTTGGCCAACCCAATATTTTGTTCTTCCTGATTATACACTCCTGCTTTAAAAATTCTCTTTAGGATTATGATTTAACCCACTTTTGAGGGGATCTGCATTTTTCTTTTTTTTGCATGTATGTGTGCCAATTTTAAATATATGTTTTTTAAAATAATATGTATTTTATCTTAGTTTTAACTTGCACAGTACTGACAAATAGATAGGGAAACAGTGGAAACAGTGGCTGACTTTACTTTCTGGGCTCCAAAATCACTGCAGATGGTGATTGCAGCCATGAAATTTAAAGACTCTTACTCCTTGGAAGGAAAGTTATGACCAACTTAGCATATTAAAAAGCAGAAACGTTACTTTGCTAACAAAGGTCCATCTAGTCAAGGCTATGGTTTTTTCAGTAGTCATGTGTGGATGTGAGAGTTGGACTATAAAGAAAGCTGAGCATCAAAGAATTCATGCTTTTGAACTGTGGTGTTGGAGAAGACTCTTGAGAGTCCCTTAGACTGCAAGGAGATCCAACCAGTCCATCCTAAAGAAGTGTTCATTGGAAGGACTGATGTTGAAGCTGAAACTCCAATACTTTGGCCACCTGATATGAAGATCTGACTCATTTGAAAAGACCCTGATGCTGGGAAAGATTGAGGGCAGGAGGAAAAGGGGATGACAGAGGATGAGATGGTTGGATGGCATTACCGACTCAATGGGCATGGGTTTGGGTGGGCTCTGGTAGTTGGCGATGGACAGGGAAGCCTGGTGCACTGCAGTCCATGGGGTCACAAAGAGTCAGACACGACTAAATTACTGAACTGAACTGACAGAGTGCAATGATATCATTACTCCACATAATTTATTTAGAGTGTCCCAAAATATCATTTTCTAAAACTGCTATTGAACTTGCTTATCTATTCATTTAAGTCTTTCAACTGCTAAGTCACTTCAGTCGTGTCTGACTCTGTGTGACCCCATAGACGCCAGCCCACCAGGCTCCCCCATCCCTGGGATTCTCCAGGCAAGAACACTGGAGTGGGTAAGGTGGTGGAAAATCTGGATGCTCCTCTTTTATTCGATTATTACAGCGGCAGATGTACCATTTGCTAGGAGGGCACCATGCATTCCTCTTTGCCTGCCCTTTTCACTGTCAAAGCTTTCTGATCTTGGAGTTGCAGAGTTTTTCCATCTCTTTTAACTATGAAGGCATTCTTTATTTTAGGAATATAACTAGTCATCTATACACCTGATGATTTTGTTACAGTTGTCAAGAAATTTCAGTTATCCTCTTTGTTTACCAACACTTGAAGTTCCCCATGTTTCTTTGTACATTTGTTAAGGTAGAATTTTAGAAAGGGTTCTTTATGATTCTTTGCATCTGCCTGTTTGTCTCTTCAGTTTGGGAGACAGCTAGCAGTTTTCACCATGACCTGAATCCTCTAATGGAACTAAGAAGAGTTGTTGATTTTCACCTTGTTCAGTTTGTTTTTTTCTTGGTTGTGAGGATGAGGGTAATGACGTCCAAGCTCCATTGTTATTAAAGTACTATTTTGTTTAACCATTCTTTATTGGAGAGCATATGGGCTGTTTCTAGCTTTGGGCTATTATAAATAAACCTACAGACATTTATGCGTACATTTTTGTATGACTGTAAGTCTTCACTTTTCTCAGATAAATACCAAGGAGTGCAATTACTGGGTCTTGCGGCAGTTGCATATTTTTTATTAACAACAACAATTACAAATTATTTTCAAAAATGTCTTTGCCATTTTGCCATTTTACATCCTCACCTGCAGTGTGTCAGCGATCCAGTTTCTCCATGTTCTCACCAGGATTTGATGTTTTCACTATTTTTTAAAACCATTCTGTTAGGTATTTAGTGATATCATACTGTGGTTTTGATTTACATTTCCTTGTGGCTAATAAGAGTAACATCTTTTTGTGTGTTTATTTGTTATCTGTATATCCTCTTCAGTGAAATGCCTCTTTATATCTTTAGCTCACTTGGTAATTGTACTGTTTGTTTTTTTAAAGTTGACTTTGAGAATTCTTTATATATTGTAGATATTAGTTCCTTGTTGGATACGTGTTTACAGGTCTCACAATCTATACTTTATCTTTTTATACTCTTGCCAGGGTCTTTGCAACGCAAAAGCTTTTAATTTTGAGAAACTCTAATTTTTCAATTTTCCTCCAATGGAATGTGTTTTCAGTGTCAGTTCTAAGAACTCTTTGCCTAGTCCTAGCCTTCAGAAATTTTCTATTTCTGGGTTCTCTATTCTGATCTGCTGACATGAATCTATCCTCTGCTCTGGTGTACTGTCTTGATTGTTTTACCTATATAGTAAACCTTCCTATCAGAGTGATTCTTTCTACTTTATTTATTTATTTTTTTTGTCAAGATGGTTTATCTTTTTACAAGTTTCAAAAGTAAAATATAAAGGCACTCTTGTAAAGTATTTCAAACAATAATAGATTCATATATTTTGGGGGGAGTATATTTTAATAACTTTTAAAGAAAAAGTCCCTTTTTAATTACAGAGGAGGGTATATATTTGTTTCCCAAATGTTTATCCTTGGTGATGGGCTTGATGCTTCTAGTTCTGCATAATGGCTGAAATGACTAATGCTTTACATTGTGTAACTGAAAATAAGTGGCCCTAGGTGGACTTCTCACTTTGCAGTGGTAAGATCATGCTGCTTTGTTTCATCACAGCAATGTAGAATGGCCAGGGGCCTAATCTATTGTGTGGTGTGGCTGGGAAGAAGCTTGGAGCAATTTTGAAAAAGCAGCCTTTTGAGCAGTGTTAGTACCAGATACTTAGAGAGGGGATTAACCTTAGCCCCATGTGTTTGATTTCTCTGGTGTCAGAAAGACTCATGTTACACTGATGTCCACACAAATTTGCAGATAAAGTGATTAAACAGAAATGTTCTTGAATTATCATTTCCAGGACTGTATCAAATTATTATACACAGTATATTCCTAGTGCCAGGAAATAACACATCTCTCTTCAGCTTATTTCAAGCTGGAATTATGTCTCACTGCCTCACAGGGACTAAATGACCTTCTTACTGATCCATATTTGGAACTCTTTGGCAGGAAAATTGCTTCATTAAGGGGCATTGCATCCTAGAGTAGGGAGCATTTTGTATAGTGAATATTGGAGGAAAATAACACTTTCTGTGGCAGCAATTTGGGGAGATTTTATGAAAAATAATAGTTTCAATAAAAGTCCAAATACATTCCCTCTGCTACATCATTTGGCTTCACAAACAGTATATGAAAAGACAGGGAAATGTGCCTTAGAGTAAAAAATTATGTAAAGGTGGAATCAAGAAATTTAAACTAATTATTTCTGCTAAATAATTGTAGACAGAAAGACACTTGAGAAGGTATCAACTCCAAAGTGAGATATATATAGGAAAGTTATCAATAGAAGAGAATGTCATTGACTTTTATCACTCAGAGTCCTCTTTCCACCATTTCATTTGGAGAGATACTTCTCTGCTCATTTAAATCATGGGATTCTGGTAGAGACTATTGAAACAATGCTCTTTCTTCTTGACAATATTAACCAGTTAGGCCAGTCACAGAATTTCAGGCCCCACCCATAACAATGTTTCCATTATGAGCCAGATTGATCAGGCTCATTTTCTAGGACTTTCAGCTGAGACTGACTGATAAGTATCTGACAGGTAAGTCTGCATACCTGGAGTTGGTATGCTAGACTCTAAGGGAAAGTGAGTCTGAAAAAATGAAAGAGACATGATTCTTTGGATCTATTATTTCCCTCGAGATTAGTCATACCTTATTTTATTTTTTGGTTAGTCTAGCCAAGAAATGTTTTTAAGGAGTGTTCCTCAAAAAAAGCTCTTAGAATCCCTTTAAATAATGAAGCCACACTTGTCAAATGGGTTGGACCTGCTGCAAATCAGCTGTAAAGAAACTGATCCCGTGGGTCACCAGGGAGGTTTCAGACTCAAACATCACATCATAAATCACACTACTTTAATCTTTCCTTGAGTTGAAAACCAGATGTCCAGGAGTCCTAGGATATAAAGACTGAGCTTTTCCAGTCCAGTTGTTAATCAACTGTAGTTCCACATCACTAATATTTTATTTTAAAAGACTTTATCCTGTTTTCACCTGTAATATAATTCTATGACAGTTTGTCTCTGATCTTGTAGGGGAAATTGTGGAGCAGATTGCTGGGTGGTTGGTTTCAGTGCTAGTGTTCTAGGGCTGGAACGTCCTTCCAGAACTTTTTGTCCTGGTCTTGACATGCAAAGCATTGCTCAGCATCTTATTCAATAACCACAAGAATACACATGTAACTTCCTTATTCTAAAGCTTTACCTCTGTGGTCAATATGTGTTTCGAGAAGCACCGATGGGGGCAAAGGAGGAGAGTAGTTGCAGGTCAGATACAACTAACAGATACTTTTTTTCAGCTATTGTATTATTTTAATAAACATTTTATTTTAGAACTGTTTCAGATTTACAGAGAAATTAGACAGATGGTTTTGAGAGGTTTCCATACTTTCTAGGCTTAGTTTACCCTTTTATTAGCATCTAATTTAGTGTGATACAAAATTTAGTGTGGTAACAAAATTAGCGTCTAATTTTGTTATCATTAATGAATCAATATTTATAAATTATTATTAGCTAAAGCTAAGAGTTTATTGTAGCCTCTGATTTTTCCCTAATGTCCTTTTCCTATCACAAGCTCTCAATCATGATAGCACATTACATTCAGTCATGCGTCGTCTTAAATTACTCCTGAATGTGACAGTTTCTCAGCCTTATTTTATTTTGATGATCTTTACAGTTTTGAGGTGTGCTTGTCAGATATTTACTGATATGTTTCTTTACTGAGATGTATATGATATTTTTTGTACAATAAGACAAAGGTTGTATGCTTTTTGAAATAAGACCACAGACTTAAGTGCCATTCTCATCACATTATGCCATAATTACATACTACCAATATGACTTAGCACTATTTGTGTTAACCTTGGCATCTGGCTGAGGTAGAGTTTATCAGATTCCTCCATTGTAAATTTAATCTTTTCCCTTCATTTCCATGCAAACAAGTATAGTCAATTTATTTTGACAACAGAGCAAATGCAATTCAATGGAAATCTTATAATCCTTACAGTGAATGGTGAGGATTTGCCTTTATCTGGCTAAGAGTTTGACTGTGTGTAATGTTTTCATAGCTACATGTGCTAGAGGCTTCAAATTAATTTAAGTATCTTTGCTTCCATGTCCCCTTTGACTTTGGGTTTCCTTAAAAAACTGCTCCTAGGAGGGATTCTGAGTCTTGTCTTTCAGCTATTATCCACTGTTACAATGGAGCCCTGTAGGTGTGGTGGAAAGGTACAATAAAGGGATGTATTCTATAATCTTTTGATTAAATCTCTGTATTTTTGTGAACTTGTGTCTCTGGGTTGTAACCTTCATAAATGTTTCTGCAGTAGTATAGCTTAAAAAAAAAAAAAAAAATCTCCCTTAGATGAGATAGGAAATTAGAGGAGGCTGGAGTCTGAATAAATCATGTTCCCAAACTGGGATAAGGATTTGTTAGTTTTTCCTCCTTGGATAATAGACAGTACTTACAGAGAAAATTCTGAAAGTATCTGATAATAATTTCCCTTCTCTCTTCCATATTAGAGTCACAAGGGATCTTTTTAGTATATCACCTTAAAGAACTCCTAGAGGAAAACATAGACAGAATACACTCTTACATAAATCACAGCAACATCTTTTTTGATCCATCTCCCAAAATAATGGAAATATAAAAAAAATTAAAAAAATGGGACTTATTTAAAAACTATTGCACAGCAAAGGAAACAATAAATAAAACAAAAAGACAACCCACTGATTGGGAGAAAATATTTGCAAATGATGTGACCGATAGGAGATTAGTCTTCAAAATTAACAAACAGCTTAAGATACTTAACAGAATCAAAACAAACAACCCACTCAAAAAAATGGGCAGAAGATCTGAATAGACATTTTTCCAAAGATGACATACAGATAGCCAACAGGCATATGAAAAGATGTTCGGCATTGCTAGTTATTAGAGAAATGTACATCAAAAGTTCAATGAGATATCACAGGTCAGAATGGTTATCATCAAAAATCTACAAACAAAAAATGATGGAGAGGGTTTGGAGAGAAGGGAAGCCTCTTACACTGTTGGTGGGAATGTAAATTGGTACAGCCACTATGGAGAACTGTATGGAGGTTCCTTAAAAAAACTAAAAATAGAGTACCACATGACCTTGAAATCCCACTGCTGGGCATATATCTGGAGAAAAACATGATCCAAAAGGACACATGTACCCCAACGTTCACTGCAGCACTGCTTAGAATAGCCAAGACATGGAAACAATCTAAATGCCCATCAACACAGGAATGATGTGCAATGGAATACTATTCAGCCATTAAAAAGAATGAAATACTGGCATTTGCAGTAACAGGGATGCACCTAGAGAGTGTCATACTGAGTGAAATAAGTCAGACAGAGAAGGATAGATATAGTATGATATCCCTTATATGTGGAATCTAAGAAGAAATGAAACAAATGAACCTACTTACAAAACAAAACAAAACAAAAGACCCACAGACTTAGGAAATGAATTTACAATTGCCTAGGGATACTTAGGGAGTTTGGGAAGGTCAACTGCACACTGCAATACTCCAAAACGATAACCAAAAAGGACCTATTGTATAGCACATGGAACTCTACTCAATGTTATGTGCCAGCCTGGATGGGAAAGAGGTTTGGGGGAGAATGGATACATGTATATGTATGGCTGAGTCCCTTTGCTGTTCATCTGAAACTATCACAACATTGTTAGTTTCAGCTATACCCCAAAACGAAATGAAAAGTTTGAATTCTGAGAAAAAAACAAGCAAAAAGTCATTTTATTTATATTATTAGTCATAGAAATAAAAATTACTATATGCATATCATAGTAATTATGCAACCCAAGACAGGTGGGTCATGGTGGAGAGATCTGACAGAATGTGGTCCACTGGAGAAGGGAATGGCAAACCACCTCAGTATTCTTGCCTTGAGAACCCCAAAAACAGTATGAAAAGGCAAAATGATAGGATACTGAAAGGGGAACTCCTCAGGTCAGTAGGTGCCAAATATGCTACTGGAGATCAGTGGAGAAATAACTCCAGAAAGAATGAAAGGATGGAGCCAAAGCAAAAACAATACCCAGTTGTGGATGTGACTGGTGATAGAAGCAAGGTCCGATGCTGTAAAGAGCAATATTGCATAGGAACCTGGAATGTCAGGTCCATGAATCAAGGCAAATTGGAAGTGGTCAAACAAGAGATGGCAAGAGTGAATGTCGACATTCCAGGAATCAGCGAACTAAATTGGACTGGAATGGGTGAATTTAACTCAGATGACCATTATATCTACTACTGCGGGCAGGAATCCCTTAGAAGAAATGGAGTGGCCATCATGGTCAACAAAAGAGTCCAAAATGCAGTACTTGGATGCAATCTCAAAAACGACAGAATGATCTCTGTTCATTTCCAAGGCAAAACATTCAATATCAGAGTAATCCAAGTCTATGCCCCAACCAGTAACAGTGAAGAAGCTGAAGTTGAACAGTTCTATGAAGACCTACGAGATCTTTTAGAACAAACACTCAAAAAAGATGTCCTTTTCATTATAGGGGACTGGAATGGAAAAGTAGGAAGTCAAGAAACACCTGGGGTAACAGGCAAATTTGGCCTTGGAATACGGAATGAAGCAGGGCAAAGACTAATAGTGTTTTGCCAAGAAAATGCACTGGTCATAGCAAACACCCTCTTCCAACAACACAAGAGAAGACTATACACATGGACATCACCAGATGGTCAACACCGAAATCAGATTGATTATATTCTTTGCAGCCAAAGATGGAGAAGCTCTATACAGTCAACAAAAAAAAGACCAGGAGCTGACTGTGGCTCAGATCATGAACTCCTTATTGACAAATTCAGACTTAAATTGAAGAAAGTAGGGAAAACCACTAGATCATTCAGGTATGATCTAAATCAGATCCCTTATGATTATACAGTAGAAGTGAGAAATAGATTTAAGGGCCTAGATCTGATAGATAGAGTGCCTGATGAACTATGGACTGAGGTTCATGACATTGTACAGGAGACAGGGA
The DNA here is from genome assembly GCF_029407905.1 of Bubalus kerabau. Classification (NCBI taxonomy): domain Eukaryota; kingdom Metazoa; phylum Chordata; class Mammalia; order Artiodactyla; family Bovidae; genus Bubalus; species Bubalus kerabau. The sequence continues at coordinate 118,381,571 of NC_073624.1, forward strand.
TCAAGACCATCCCCATGGAAAGGAAATGCAAAATGGCTGTCTGACGAGGCCTTACAAATAGCTGTGAAAAGAAGAGAAGTGAAAAGCAAAGGAGAAAAGGAAAGATATAAGCATCTGAATGCAGAGTTCCAAAGAATAGCAAGGAGAGATAAGAAAGCCTTCCTCAGTGATCAATGCAAAGAAATAGAGGAAAACAACAGAATGGGAAAGACTAGAGATCTCTTCAAGAAAATCTGAGATACCAAGGGAAAATTTCATGCAAAGCTGGGCTCGATAAAGGACAGAAATGGTATGGACCCAAGAGAAGCAGAAGATATTACAAAGAGGTGGCAAGAATACACAGAAGAACTGTACAAAAAAGATCTTCACGACCTAGATAATCACGATGGTGTGATCACTCACCTAGAGCCAGACATCCTGGAATGTGAAGTCAAGCTGGCCTTAGAAAGCATCACTACAAACAAAGCTAGTGGAGGTGATGAAATTCCAGTTGAGCTATTTCAAATCCTGAAAGATAATGCTGTGAAAGTGCTGCACTCAATATGCCAGCAGATTTGGAAAACTCAGCAGTGGCCACAGACTGGAAAAGGTCAGTTTTCATTCCAATCCCAAAGAAAGCCAATGCCAAAGAATGCTCAAACTACTGCACAATTGCACTCATCTCACACACTAGTAAAGTAATGCTCAAAATTCTCCAAGCCAGGCTTCAGCAATATGTGAACCGTGAACTTCCTGATGTTCAAGCTCGTTTTAGAAAAGGCAGAGGAACCAGAGATCAAATTGCCAACATCCGCTGGATCATAGAAAAAGCAAGAGAGTTCCAGAAAAACATCTATTTCTGTTTTATTGACTTTGCCAAAGCCTTTGACTGTGTGGATCACAAGAAACTGTGGAAAATTCTGAAAGAGATGGGAATACCAGACCTGCCTCTTGAGAAATCTGTATGCAGGTCAGGAAGCAACAGTTAGAACTAGACATGGAACAACAGACTGGTTCCAAATAGGAAAGGAGTATGTCAAGGCTGTATATTGTCACCCTGCTTATTTAACTTCTATGCAGAGTACATCATGAGAAACGATGGACTGGAAGAAACACAAGCTGGAATCAAGATTGCCTGGAGAAATATCAATAACCTCAGATATGCAGATGACACCACCCTTATGGCAGAAAGTGAAGAGGAACTAAAAAGCCTCTTGATGAAAGTGAAAGTGGAGAGTGAAAAAGTTGGCTTAAAGCTCAACATTCAGAAAATGAAGATCATGGCATCCGGTCCCACCACTTCATGGGAAATAGATGGGGAAACAGTGTCAGACTTTATTTTTCTGGGCTCCAAAATCACTGCAGATGGTGACTGCAGCCATGAAATTAAAAGACGCTTGCTCCTTGGAAGGAAAGTTATGACCAACCTAGATAGCATATTCAAAAGCAGAGACATTATTTTGCCAACAAAGGTTCATCTAGTCAAGGCTATGGTTTTTCCTGTGGTCATGTATGGATGTGAGAGTTGGACTGTGAAGAAGGCTGAGTGCCAAAGAATTGATGCTTTTGAACTGTGGTGTTGGAGAAGACTCTTGAGAATCCCTTGGACTGCAAGGAGATCCAACCAGTCCATTCTGAAGGAGATCAGCCCTGGGATTTCTGTGGAGGGCATGATGCTAAAGCTGAAACTCTAGTACTTTGGTCACCTCATGAGAAGAATTGACTCATTGGAAAAGACTCTGATGCTGGGAGGGATTGGGGGCAGGAGGAGAAGGGACGACAGAGGATGAGATGGCTGGATGGCATCACCGACTCGATGGACGTGGGTCTGAGTGAACTCCAGGTGTTGGTGATGGACAGGGAGGCCTGGCATGCTGTGATTCATGGGATCACAAAGAGTCGGACATGACTGAGCGACTGAACTGAACTGAACATGGTTAATGCTCTATGTGAATAATGTCTCCATTGAATGCAATTTTAAGTATGATTAAGCTGTCTATGGAGAAGGAAATGGCAACCCACTCCAGTGTTCTTTCTGGAGAATCCCAGGGACGGGGGAGCCTGTGGCCTGCCATCTATGGGGTCGCACAGATTCGGACATGACTGAAATGACTTAGCAGCAAGCTGTCTATCTCCCTAAAGGCAACAAATATCATGAGGTTTGCATGTACATTTTCAATCTAATTTTTTGATTTTTTTATATAATATATAATATTTGCTTTTTCAGTTTGTGGAAATGTTATCAGAGTTTATTATTCATTTATTTTACTAAATATACATTTTTTGAGATTTACCTATATTGAGGGAGGCAATCAGACAGACAGATAGATATATCTCATTCATCCCTATTTCTGGTTGTAGTTTTAACTCTTATATTTCCAGCCTCTATCTCTTATATTGTGTATTATGGCTCTCACTTTAACAGAATAAATCTAGAATATTTCATGTAAACTTTGCATTAACAGGCTTTAATTGGTGAGTTTATTCAGTTTACATGATTCTTTATAATTTTTAAAAAAATCTTTCTTTTTCTGTGTTTTATTTACAATATATTTCATTTTATTTTTCTTGTCCCTTTTTTTATTGAATGGGTATTCTTTAGTTAATTTTATTTTCTCACAAGTTAAGAGCTTATTTATTCTATACTTTCTAATTAAGAACCTATGATGAAATATTAGTCTGTATTTTATACATGTGTAATTCATCTGTTTATTATAGTAGAAAATTAATTGATCTTTTTAAGTTTATACTTAAAGAACTTTGGTGGTGGTGGTTTAGTCACTAAGTTGTGTCCGACTCTTGTGACCCCCATGGACTGTAGCCTGCCAGGCTCCTCTGTCCATGGCAAGGATACTGGAGTAGGTTGCTATTTCCTTCTCCAGAGAATCTTCCTGACCCAGGAATTGAACCTGGGTCTCTCAAAATGCAGGCAAATTCTTTACCTACCGAACTACAAAGGAAGTCCCCAAGGACTTTATTGTTTCAAAAATTCCCTGAAAGTTTTCTTTCATATTTTCATGTGATATTTTTATTCATTTTTTAGCTCTTTTAGTTTCTAAATGAAAACTAAAATTATGTATAATCATCTGGCTAAAATGATTTATTTATTTATTTATCAATATAATTTGGTTTATAGTGTTTTTCCCAATGTACTTTGTTTTCTTGCCAAGTCCTTCATTTTCCTTAATTTCTTAAATTATAGTTTAGTTTGGTATAGAATATTTGATTGACAATATATTTACTATGTTCTTCAAAGATATTATTCTTTTTTCCTTCAAGTAACCTTTAGGATGATAAATATGTTTAATTTTCATTGGTGTATTTTTGGGGCACTTAGATTTTTAATTTGATAGCCTTTCTTTTCTTAAGTTTCTCAAATCTCTTTTATTTATTATATTTTTTGTTTTTAAAAATTTTTAAATTTATCCATTTTAATTGAAGGCTAATTACTTTACAATATTGTATTGTTTTGCCATACATTGACAGGAATCAGCCATGGGTGTACATGTGTTCCCTATCCTGAACCCCCCTCCCACCTCCCTCCCCATCCCATCCCTCAGGGTCGTCCCAACACACCAACCCTGAGCTCCCTGTCTCATGCATCGAACCTGGACTGGCAATCTGTTTCACATATGGTAATATACATGTTTCAATGCTATTCTCTCAAATCATTCTACCCTCGCCTTTTCCCACAGAGTCCAAAAGTCCATTCTTTACATCTGTGTCTCTTTTGCTGTCTCGCATATAGGGTTGTCATTACCATCTTTCTAAATTCCATATATATGTGTTAGTATACTGTATTGGTGTGTTTCTTTCTGGCTTCACTCTGTATAATAGGCTCCAGTTTCTTTTAAAAGCTAATCTTAACTTTTATTCTTAGACTTTGAGATTCCACAGTTTCATAGAAATATGCTTAGGATTTATATTTTCAATCTAAGGATTTAGGTATTTCTTTAATTCTGGGTATTGTTGGCTATCGTCTCATTAAAAATTGCCTCTTTTGCACTCTTCCATTCCATTACTCTTCTAATCCTCTATTCACTACTCTGCTAATTCAAATAAATCTACATTGGATCTTCTAAATCTATCATGTTGTCTGTCAAACATTAAATCAAATGTATATGGTAATTTGCCTATTGAGGTTTATTATGATATAATTTTAATTTTTGTTTTTAAGAATCCATCTGATTTGTTTCTTAAAACCTGCCTTTCTTGTTGTAAAATATTGATCCTCTTCTATATTATCTCATTTTATCTACTTGAATATTTATAACATAATATATAGTCAATTAAAGTTTTCTTTCAGTTCAGTTCAGTTCAGTCGCTCAGTTGTGTCCGACTCTTTGCCACCCCATGAATTGCAGCACACCAGGCCTCCCTGTCCATCACCAACTCCTGGAGTTCACTCAGACTCAGGTCCATCGAGTCAGTGATGCCATCCAGCCATCTCATCCTCTGTCGTCCCCTGGTCCTCCTGCCCCCAATCCCTCGCAGCATCAGAGTCTTTTCCAAAGTTTTCTTTAAATTGTTCCAATATCTCTAGTTCTTTGACTGACAGTTCTCTCACTGTGGATCTATCAGCAGTCAGTCACCTTTCACTGAACTTCATTATAAATTTTATAATTTAATTTTTTGAGTGTCCTCTATGGGATAAATCTGGACTCTGAAAAGTACTAGGAATTATAGGGCTGCACCATTGGACCATTTTTCATACTGCTGCCATGTTCTCATATTTCATCAGTTTGGGGCAAGGTATACTATCCACTTATACACACAGGCTTCTTGTTCTGCAGAGGTAGTGTGAATGTAGCCTCAAAACTCTACCCAGTACGATTTCAGATACTTGCTTTTTTTTTCTGTTCAGAATCTGGAGCAGTAAACCTAAGTGAGCAGGTAAAAAATGTTATTTAACATACTAAATATCATGATTCTTGGATATGTACATGGTATTGAGGGATTTTGTTTTTGATTTTCAGCCTTTTGTACACTGTTCAAATCCAAGGTGTAATTCCTTTATACCAGATTTAAATTCTTCCACCATCAATCCTATGATTTACTTGCCTTCAACCTCCTTTCAACAATCAAAAACTATTGATTGCTATTCTATTCAGTAGTTAACTATATTTATTTGAACAAAGATGAAGAATCATCCTTTAGTTAAATCTGACAATTAAATAGAAGTAAAATTCACAAATTTCTGCTATTTTTATATATAAAAATATACTTTTTATGCATTTATTTGAACAACTTTAGGTGCAAAAAATTAGCTGGAAATCTTCCTATCCACAATGAATATATAAATTTTAGTTATGTATATAATTATGTATATATCATCAATTAATTTTCCGGGGTATTTTGGCAAAAAAACTTTGATTTCACCATGACATTCACACAGCATACAAATATATGGAAAGGGACAAAATATGAGAACACATATTGAAAACAAAAATGTATTCATATTTGCTTATGATTTAGTATCTTAGATTTGTTTATAAAGTTAATTAGATGAAATCTTATTTAATAACTAGCTCTTGAATTTATAGACATTTAAACAATGAAGACCCAAACCTATTTCCTTCAGGGTCAGCCAGATACAACATCTATCTTTTTCATCAAAAGGAATACTGTCCTTCTCATAGTAGTTACAATAAGAACAATCCTAATAAATTTGTTACTATCAAGAAACAGAGGAGAAATCAGAGAAATAAGATATTCCTTATAGTTGTCTACCAATTAAGTTTTAGTCAATTTGCAACACAGGAGTATATATGTTAGGCCATGAGCTCATCCCATTTCCCATTATGCCATAAATAAATAGATTAACAAGTAAATTTACCTAATTTTGCCTGATAGTTTTATTGTTAATATATTTCACTTTCAAGAGAGTTTTTTTTTTTTTTTTTTGCATTTTCATGATTTTTAGAAATGACCTTAAGGCATTGGTTTTGAAGTGAACTACATATCAATTCTCTTTTGAAACAGTTGGTCAATTAGCATGATTTAAAGTCAAGAATAATCATGAGGTATAATTTACAGAGTAAGAATGCAGGAAAGAAATGATTAATTATATCTAAACCTTTTAAGATTTAGCACTTTAAAAAATGTGTGGTGTTCAAGTATATAAACTTTATAAATTTAAGGCTTTACATCTCCCTTCAGTTCAGTCACTCAGTCGTGTCCAACTCTTTGTGACCCCATGAATCACAGCACGCCAAGCCTCCCTGTCCATCACCAATTCTCAGAGTTCACTCAAACTCATGTCCTTCGAGTCGGTGATGCCATCCAGCCATCTCATTCTCTGTCGTCCCCTTCTCCTCCTGCCCCCAATCCCTCCCAGCATCAGGGTCTTTTCCAATGAGTCAACTCTTCGCATGAGGTGGCCAAAGTATTGGAGTTTCAGCTTCAGCCTCAGTCCTTCCAGTGAACACCCAGGACTGATCTCCTTTAAGATGGACTGGTTGGATCTCCTTGCAGTCCAAGGAACTTTCAATTAGATATTCAGTTCATTTCAGTTCAGTCGCTCAGTCGTGTCCGACTCTTTGCGACCCCATGAATCGCAGCACGCCAGGCCTCCGTATCCATCACCAACTCCCGGAGTTCACTCAAACTCACATCCATTAGTCGGTGATGCCATCCAGCCATCTCATCCTCTGTCATCCCCTTCTCCTCCTGCCCCCAATCCCTCCCAGCATCAGAGTCTTTTCCAATGAGTCAACTCTTCGCATGAGGTGGCCATTAAGTTGGGGCAAATATTTAAAGGTTGGATTAAAATGTCTAAGTCAATTAATGTAGTCAACAAAATATTTTTTGAGGAACTAGACTGTACAAAGTGTGTGGCATTAATTGGGCATACAAATTTTTGAGACATAATTCCTATTTTAATGAGATGAATTCTACTGGAAAGAAGCTCTTTGAGGAAGTATTAATAAATACTTATTGTGTTTCAGATAATAATAAATTAATCACTGGAATAAAATGAAGAAGGATATGAGAAAGCTAATGAGGTGATATGTGAAATGAGATGTGTAGGGGCATATGGACTGAAAAGAGGTGAAGGAAAGAGAAAGAACTATGTACAATTAAGAAATGAGAAATTAAATAAACAAGAAATGAAACCAAGTGTAGGATAATAAAACATAGTAAAAATCAGCAATGTGAATCAAGTTTCCTAAACAGTGATTTATTCTCTAAAATTTTAATTTTTATTATATGAGACTTTATTCTAATATGGGATATTACTAGCCAAACCATAAAGCATTTTTTACTAATATTTTGAAAGAATTGTCTATTATTTTGTAATGCAATACTGTATTTAACATTGAGAATCTCTGATGTTCTAAAGATTTACAGATGTAAAGCTCTTGTCAAGTAGTACCATTTCTTTTGTCTTTTATAAATATTTTAGATCCAAAGTTGTGATTTGGGAGTAGCATACATATCAAAAAGAAGGAATTCTTATATAAAAGCAGAAGAAACAAAAAAGTTAAGCAATCTCAACAATCTGACATAGATATGGGTTTTTTGTGAAGTTTTAAATTTTTATCCCCCTTGAAAAAATAATGTAGTACAATATTCTCAGTTCTCTCCATGGGGATACTTTTTAAACTGAATGAAATATACAATAAAAAGCATCAAATACAAATGTCAAAAATTTTTGAAATATAAATATCAAAAAACTCTCAAGACAGTGAGGAAGCAGAGACAAAATCTAAAAGAATATAAGTCCACAGAGAGGTAGCCCAAGAATTCAAAAATGCTTTCTATGAAGCATAAAAGATTTTGACTTTTTTTTTTTAATGTATCAGTTAGTCAGTCAGTCAGTTCAGTCACTCAGTTGTGTCCAACTCTTTGTGACCCCATGGACTGCAGCATGCCAGACCTCCGTGTCTATCACCAACTCCTGGAGTTTACTCAAACTCATGTCCATTGAGTTGGTGATGCTATCCAACCATCTCATCCTTTGTCATCCCCTTCTCCTCTCACCTTGAATCCTTCCCAGTATCAGAATCTTTTCAAATGAGTCAGTTCTTCACATCAGGTGGCAAAAATATTGGAGTTTCAGCTACAGCATCAGTCCTGCCAATGAATATTCAGGACTGATTTCCTCTAGGATGGACTGGTTGGAGCTCCTTGCAGTCCAAGGGACTCTCAAGAGTCTTCTCCAACACCACAGTTCTAAAGCATAAATTCTTCCGTGCTCAGCTTTCTTCACAGTCCAACTCTCACATCCATACATGACCACAGGAAAAACCATAACCTTGACTAGATGGACCTTTGTTGGCAAAGTAATGTCTCTGCTTTTGAATATGCTGTCTAGGTTGGTCATAACTTTCCTTCCAAGGAGTAAGCATCTTTTAATTTCATGGCTGCAATCACCATCTGCAGTGATTTTGGAGCCCCCAAAAATTAAGTCTGATACTGTTTACACTGTTTCCCTGTCTATTTCCCATGAAGTGGTGGGACCGGATGCCATGATCTTCGTTTTCTGAATGTTGAGCTTTAAGCCAACTTTTTCACTCTCTTCCTTCACTTTCATCAAGAGGCTTTTTAGTTCCTCTTCACTTTCTGCCATAAGGGTGATGTCGTCTGCATATCTGAGGTTATTGCATTTCAAGTGGAGCTAAATCTCAAGACTTTCAAATTTGAGAAATAAATTATTAAGCTACTGGGGAAAACAATATCAAATTCTGAGGCAGATTTATATTTTATTTTATATATTTTAAAATGAGTTTTTTAAATAACTGAAAGCTAAGTTAAACTTAATGAAGCACTGGGGAGAAAATTTATTATTATAATTATGATTAAACTATCATTTCATGACACATCTACTACCATGTTAACTAATACTACATCTAATCATATAATTATGCATAAATTCCTTTTCATGTTGTAGCAACCAGTTTCTTTTGAGAATCAGCTTAAGGCTTTGTTTGCAGCACTGGATGATTTAAGTTGTACATGATAAAACCAACTTACACACAGGCTAATTTGAGAGCTAGCATCACTTTCTCTCTAAACAATCTTGAAGCTCTTTTTATAGTCATGAATTGCTTATTGGAAGTGAGAGGATTTCAAGCAGTCAAGAGTCTGGGTCATTATGTCCTCAGTCACGTCTTACTCAGGTATTTGAATTTGTTTGGCTCTGGTTAGTTTGTGATGTGCTTTGATTTAGAGGTATAAATCCTGGCCAGAGTTCTGAGCTTTAATTAAGTACTGTCAAGGGACTGATTACAGTGTATTGATCCATAGCTGAACATACTATCTACTGAGCCACAGTTCTAGTAAACGAGGCTGGATTTTTAGTTCTGTTCTGATAGTAGTCTGTTATTGGGATAGTGTATAAATTGCATCGCTGTTATTTGAGAATAATGATACAAAGCCATGGATAACACATGGTTTACTTCCTTTCCCTTCATTAAGCTATGAGTTTGGATAAACAAGGACACGATATTAATTTCATATATTTTCTGATGGCAACTCTAAAAACAAAGGAACAGCTTTGGTGAAACAACAGGTTTAGTTAAAAAATTTGAAAATTACTCCTACAAAATGGATAGATTTAACTAGAAAATATTGTTTCTATCCTCTTTTTCAAAGCTACTGATGGTCTTTCTTTTTTCACAGTCATCGATGCTTCCTACTCTCTAAACTACCCCTGCCTCATGCAATAACATTTATATTCAACACGTCATAATTTTTCACTTATCTGTGAATCCCATAGGACTTTTAGATGTGGCTCAGTGGTTTCTCTATATTGTTGGAAAGTTCAGTATCAGAACCTTTTCACTTTGCACTTGAAATGTAAACTTACATGGAATTTATGTCCATATTTCACCCTTGTCTCTACTTAAGCAGTAGTCATGTGCTTTTGTATTTATTTTATTTGATAAAATGTTGAGAAACATTAAGGACTAACATAAGGAAAAAAGAATCCTGACTCAGAGTCTGTGACATATCAGTAAGGATTATTTTTAAATTTCAGACATATTCCCTGAAATGACAAAATAAAATACCCTGAATCTCACATTTCAAAGCACAGAATGATTGAGTCATATTACCTATAAAATTTACATGCAGTAATTCAAAACTAAAGAGATGGACAAACAGTAGACACTTCCTCCTAAGATTTCACTCAATATTCAGTACTCTGGGGTAACCATGAGATAAGACAACATTTTTCTTTCAATTAAATTTCTTAAAAGCCATTGACTATGCTAAAGCCTTTGACTGTGTGAGTCAAAACAAACTAGAAAGTTCTTCAAGATATGGTAATACCAGACAGACCACCTTACCTGCCTCCTGAGAAACTTGCATGCAGGTCAAGAAGCAACAGTTAGAACTTGACATGGAACAATGGACTGGTTCCAAATTGGAAAAACAGCTTGTCAAGGCTGTATATTTTCACCCTGCTTATTTAACTTCTATGCAGAGTACATCTTGCAGAATGCCAGGCTGGATGAAACATAAGCTGGAATCAAGATTGTCAGGAGAAATATCAATAACCTCAGATTTGCAGATGACATCCTTATGGCAGAAAGAGAAGCAGAACTAAAGAGTCTCTTGATGAAGGTGAAAGAAGAGAGTGAAAAAGCTGGCTTATAACTCAACATTCAAAGAAACAATGATCATGGCATTTGGTCCCATCATTTCATGGCAAATAGATGGGGAAAGAATGAAAACAATGACAGATTTTATTTTCTTGAGCTCCAAAATCATTGCAGATGGTGACTGCAGAAATTAAAAGATGCTTAGTCCTTGGAAGAAAAGCTATGACCAAACTAGACAGCATATTAAAAAGCAGAGAGACATCTCTTTACCAACAAATATTGATATAGTCAAAGCTATGGTTTTTCCAGTAGTCATGTATGGATGTGAGAGTAGAACCATAAAGAAAGTTGAGCACCTAAGAACTGATGCTTTTGAACTGTGGTGTTGGAGAAGGCTCTTGAGAAGTCCCTTGGACTGCAAGGAAATCAAACCAGTCAATCCTTAAGGAAATCAACCCAGATTATTCGTTGGAAGGACTGATGCTGAATCTGAAGCTCCAATACTTTGGCCACCTGATGAGAAGAGCCAACTCAATAGAAAAGACCCTGATGCTGGGAAAAATTGAAGGCAAAAGGAAAAGGGGGCGGTAGAGGACGAGATGATTAGATAGCATCACTGAGTCAATGGACATGAATTTGAGCAAATTCTGGGAGACACTGGAAGATAGATGAGCCTGGTGTGCTGCAGTCACAGTTTCCAAAAAACCCATCAGGTTAACTTATTTTGATCTTTCCTAAAGAGTGCTGAAGAATTGATGCTTTTGAACTGTGGTGTTGGAGAAGACTCTTGAGAGTCCCTTGGACTGCAAGGAGATCCAACCAGTCCATTCTGAAGGAGATCAGCCCTGGGATTTCTTTGGAAGGAATGATGCTAAAGCTGAAACTCGAGTACTTTGGCCACCTCATGCGAAGAGTTGACTCATTGGAAAAGACTCTGATGCTGGGAGGGATGGGGGGCAGGAGGAGAAGGGGACGACAGAGGATGAGAGGGCTGGATGGCATCACTGACTCGATGGACGTGAGTCTGAGTGAACTCCGGGAGTTGGTGATGGACAGGGAGGCCTGGCGTGCTGCGATTCATGGGGTCGCAAAGAGTCGGACACGACTGAACTGTGACTCTGAACTGACTGTGAACTGAACTGAACTGAAAGATCTATGGTGAACTAGCTTTTTTTCTCTCTCTTTTTGAAATTTATTCTTTTTTTTTTTTGACAGTTTGTTTATAATATATTAGCATTGTTCAATTTAATGAAACTTTCATTACAAGACAAAAAGATTGATATATTGTTTGATGGATTTGGTGCTGCATGAATAAATCAGTGACTCAGCAATATTATATTCTTTTGAAATTCATTAGAACTTTTATGGAACTAGGGTATTATTCATCAAATCAATTTAACAAATTATTGAAAGATGACTTAGTAACTAATGGCGTACTAATTATAAAGAACGATTCTGCCTCCTCTGTTCTATTTAGTGACAAAAGATAGCATATCTATCATTTACAGACCTATGCTATTGTCCACCCAATGACTCAGAAAAAGTGTAAGTGGCTCAGTGAATCATCTCCTCTGTTCAAAAAAACAGTTTAAAACAGACATCATACTTTTTATGGATGAATCACTAGTGTTGTATTCAAGTAGAAATTGTGAAAAAATTAGATCAACATACAGACCTTTGAATTAAAGAAAAATGTCCTGAATATAAGGGTTCCAAAAGTTGTTTAGTGGCAATTTATATCCCCAAGTTCTTTATTGCTCTTTTTTCCTGCTATTTCTTTTGCACATGTAAATAACAAATATGTATATCAACACACTCAATTTGGTTCAACAATAAACCATACATTTAAACCTTACCTTTAAATGTTTACTTCATTTTAATTCAGTTGTTTTGAGTGCTGTAAGATAGGGGTCCAGTTTCATTCTTTTGGATGTGAGCATTCTGTTTTCCCAGAATCATTTATTGAATGAACTTCCTGTTCTCCACTGAGTATTCTCGGCTCTTTTGTCAAGTACTAGTTGACCTTGACTGTAAATGTATGGGTTCATTTCTGGGCACTTGATTCTGTTTCATTTGAATATTTGTCTGCTTTGATAATCTTTTTTCAAAGAGATAAAATATTTAATACACTTGCAAGGATCTAACACATTAAGCTCATTTGCTGTGCTGTGCTGTGCTTAGTTGCTCAGTCATGTCCGACTCTTTGCAACCCCATGGACTGCAGCTTGCTAGACTCCTCTGTCCATGGGGATTCACCAGGCAAGAAAACTGGCATTTGTTGCCATGCCCTTCTCCAGGGGATCTTCCCAGGGATTGGACCCAGATCTCTCCCACATTGCGAGTAGATTCTTTACTGACTGAGCCATCAGGGAAGTCCAAAAATACTGTTGTAGGTAGCCTATCCCTTCTCCAGGGTATCTACCTGACCCAGGAATTGAACCGGGGTCTCCTGCAATGCAGGCAGATTCTTTACCAGCTGAGCTACCAGAGAAATCCTCATTAAGCACATAACTTTAGAAAAATGATCATACAGAATTTTCTCTTTCTCCTATCACTTATTTAAAATGTACCAGTGGAGGTTATCTTCTCCATTCTCTAGATGATAATTCAAGCAGATTGGAAACTCTTCTTCTCTCTCTCCTTTAAAATCAACATTTTCCTTTAATCTGAGTAACTTGAAAACACAGTACCTAAAAGGTTATAAAAACACCAGATAAGGACAGTAAAATATTAAACATAGTTGGGAGTAAATTCCATTTAATCTTAAAATGTGTTCCTCTGTTCCACTGGACATAAATGTAAGTTGCTCTGCTGCTGCTGCGTTGCTTCAGTAGCGTCCGACTCTACAACCCTATTGACGGCAGCCCACCAGGCTCCCCCGTCCCTGGGATTCTCCAGGCAAGAACACTGGAGTGGGTTGCCATTTCCTTCTCCAATGCATGAAAGTGAAAAGTGAAAGTGAAGTCGTTCAGTTGTGTCCGACCCTCAGCGACCCCATGGACTGCAGCCTACCAGGCTCCTCTGTCCATGGAATTCTTCAGGCAAGAATTCTGGAATGGGTAGTAGATCAAATACTGGATCTAACCCAGGTCTCCTGCGTTGCAGGCAGATTCTTCAATGTCTGAGCCACCAGGGAAGTCCATGAATTCTAATTAGTTCAAGAGAATTCAGCAGGTCTTTTATGTCTTTCAACAGATAGCTTTATTTTTTGTTCTTATGTAATCCAACTTTTTAAGTTTTTCTCTAGGAAGTTTTTGTCTTCCATAAATCATTACATCCCACCCATCGATAAAAGTCTCAAGACCTAATTTTGTGGTAATTTTACTTTTCTTATAGGCTACATTTACTGCAATTCTCCTTGTCTTAAAATAATGTATTTCTATTTTTGAAGACTGCTTACAGATCAAGTCACTCTTCACTTAGGAGTCAATAAGACTTTTGATACTGAGCATTTCCAGGTAAAGTGTCTGCCTGCAATGCAGGTGACATGGGTTCCCCTGGGTCGGGAAGATCCCCTGGAGAAGGATATGGCAACCCACTCCAATACTCTTGCCTGGAAAATTCCATGGACAGAGGAGCCTGAATGGCTACAGTCCATGGGGTAGCAAAGAGTCGGATACGACTGAGCGACTTCACTTTCACTTTCACTTTACATCCCTATATGATGAAAACAGATGACTCTGTGGTTGATTCTTTTATCTTGTAGACTTTATCTGTTTCACAGGAAATATTTATTCATTATTGGCACCAAGAATGTATGGGATATTAGGTTTAATCCAATAGAGACACTTCTATATCTTGCTAGACCTCACTTTAAGCTTTTCAAGGTATAAGCCAAACACCATTATTATGTGTCTGAAAAAGATATTTACAAATTTATTTAAAATGATCATAGCGATCTTATTACAGATTAACATGAATACTATATTTTACTTGAAAAAAACTGTACTTTCCAAAAGAATGACATTGTTTTACAATTTTGTGAAAATCTTTAATATCTTGTTTAATATAGGTCAAATGGATCCCCGTATCTGCCACTGCGTTCATCCTTTGGAATACCAAGTATTTCTTCATTGTCCATGCTACCTTGTATCTCTCAACTATGAACATATCATTTTGACATTGTGGATCTTTTGATTGGATTTTGGAGAAATCTCAAGGTCACCAGGCCACATTTTGATAACTGCTGTGGTAAAATAATAACACTCTTTAAATTAATATTACTTCTATTTTTATATTCTTAAAGCAATAGAGAAGATTGAAAATGGAAGAATAGGAGGAGTATTTTTGGAATGATGGGAACATTCTAAAATTGAATAATGGTGATAATTTCCCAACTTTAAGTTTATGAAAACTCTTTGAATTACAAACTCATATATGGTAAGTGTTATGGTGTATAAAGTATGTCTTAACGAACCAGTAAAATTGGTGGTGGTGGTGGCTTCATCACTCAGACATATATGACTCTTGAGACTCCATGGACTGTAGCCCACCAGGCTCCTCTGTCCTTGGGATTTCCTAGGCAAGAATACTGGAGTGGGTTGCCATGCCCTCCCCCAGGGGATCTTCCCAACCTAGGGATAGGACTCGGGTCTTCTGCATTGCAGGCAGATTTTTTTTTTTTTAATTTTATTTTATTTTTAAACTTTACATAACTGTATTAGTTTTGCCAAATATCAAAATGAAGCTGCCACAGGTATACATGTGTTCCCCATCCTGAACCCTCCTCCCTCCTCCGTCCCCATTCCATCCCTCTGGGTCGTCCCAGTGCACCAGCCCCAAGCATCCAGTATCATGCATCGAACCTGGACTGACACCTCGTTTCATACATGATATTTTACATGTTTCAATGCCATTCTCCCAAATCTTCCCACCCTCTCCCTCTCTCAGAGTCCAAAAGACTGTTCTATACATCAGTGTCTCTTTTGCTGTCTCGTACACAGGGTTATTGTTACCATCTTTCTAAATTCCATATATATGCGTTAGTACACTGTATTGGTGTTTTTCTTTCTGGCTTACTTCACTCTGTATAATAGGCTCCAGTTTCATCCACCTCATTAGAACTGATTCAAATGTATTCTTTTTAATGGCTGAATAATACTCCATTGTGTATATGTACCAAAGCTTTCTTATCCATTCATCTGCTGATGGACATCTAGGTTGCTTCCATGTCCTGGCTATTATAAACAGTGCTGCGATGAACATTGGGGTACACGTGTCTCTTTCCCTTCTGGTTTCCTCAGTGTGTATGCCCAGCAGTGGGATTGCTGGATCATAAGGCAGGTATATTTCCAGTTTTTTAAGGAATCTCCACACTGTTCTCCATAGTGGCTGTACTAGTTTGCATTCCCACCAACAGTGTAAGAGGCTTCCCTTTTCTCCACACCCTCTCCAGCATTTATTGCTTGTAGACTTTTGGATTGCAACCATTCTGACTGGTGTGAAATGGTACCTCATAGTGGTTTTGATTTGCATTTCTCTGATAATGAGTTATGTTGAGCATCTTTTCATGTGTTTGTTAGCCATCTGTATGTCTTCTTTGGAGAAATGTCTATTTAGTTCTTTGGCCCATTTTTTGATTGGGTCATTTATTTTTCTGGAGTTGAGCTGTAGGAGTTGCTTGTATATTCTCGAGATTAGTTGTTTGTCAGTTGCTTCATTTGCTATTATCTTCTCCCATTCTGAAGGCTGTCTTTTCACCTTGCTAATAGTTTCCTTTGATGTGCAGAAGCTGTTAAGGTTAATTAGGTCCCATTTGTTTATTTTTGCTTTTATTTCCAATATTCTGGGAGGTGGGTCATAGAGGATCCTGCTGTGATGTATGTCAGAGAGTGTTTTGCCTATGTTCTCCTCTAGGAGTTTTATAGTTTCTGGTCTTACGTTGAGATCTTTAATCCATTTTGAGTTTATTTTTGTGTATGGTGTTAGAAAGTGTTCTAGTTTCATTCTTTTACAAGTGGTTGACCAGAGTTCCCAGCACCACTTGTTAAAGAGATTGTCTTTAATCCATTGTATATTCTTGCCTCCTTTATCGAAGATAAGGTGTCCATATGTGCGTGGATTTATCTCTGGGCTTTCTATTTTGTTCCATTGATCTATATTTCTGTCTTTGTGCCAGTACCATACTGTCTTGATAACTGTGGCTTTGTAGTAGAGCCTGAAGTCAGGTAGGTTGATTCCTCCAGTTCCATTCTTCTTTCTCAAGATTGCTTTGGCTATTCGAGGTTTTTTGTTTTTCCATACAAATTGTGAAATTATTTGTTCTAGCTCTGTGAAGAATGCTGTTGGTAGCTTGATAGGGATTGCATTGAATCTATAGATTGCTTTGGGTAGTATACTCATTTTCACTACATTGATTCTTCCAATCCATGAACATGGTATATTTCTCCATCTGTTAGTGTCCTCTTTGATTTCTTTCACCAGTGTTTTATAGTTTTCTATATATAGGTCTTTAGTTTCTTTAGGTAGATATATTCCTAAGTATTTTATTCTTTCTGTTGCAATGGTGAATGGAATTGTTTCCTTAATTTCTCTTTCTGTTTTCTCATTATTAGTGTATAGGAATGCAAGGGATTTCTGTGTGTTGATTTTATATCCTGCAACTTTACTATAGTCATTGATTAGTTCTAGTAATACAGGCAGATTTAAGTCTTCAATTCTAGGAGAAGTTGGGTAGCATAGAGATTAGAAACAGACTCTTGTTTCACCCTGAATTCCTGCATTTAATCCTATACTCTGTCTCTCTGTTTCCTCTTCTGTAAAAAGGAGAAAATGATAGCACCTAAGCTAATGACTTGTTCTAACTATTAACTGAGTTAATATACCTAGAGTTGTGCCTGGTAAATGTGCTGTGCTCTGCTGTGCTTGGTCCCTCAGTCGTGTCCAACTTTTGCAACCCCATAGACTCCAGGCTCCTCTGTCCATGGAGATTCTTCAGGCAAGAATACTGTAGTCATGTGTTAGTTATTGCTATAGATGCTGAATTAAAGAGCCAGTAAATCTTAAAATTGAAGATACAAAAGTAAGATAGTAAAAATGATAAACATTTGAGAAAAGGAATGTGATTAATCTTCTTAAATAAGAAGAAGAAAAAAAAAAAAAACCACTTATCCCTGAAGTTAGACATACATGACAAAGACTAAAATTAATTCAGGCATATTTTTAACTAGTGGACTGATGGATGATGGTGTTAGTAACTAGAAAGGTAATAGAAATTCAGCTACTTTGGCTATTTCTATTGCTCTTTTATAGTAGGTAAATTCATTTGAAAAAAGAGATAACCTGGGATACTGATGATGGTAGAATTAAGATCATTAAAAATTTGTCATAGCTGTTATTGGAAAATTAAGAAATATGCTAAATAGAAATATAGAAAAGAACAATCAAATGTAATTGGAATCCAACTGAAGTTGTAGAGCATAACTTGCTCTCTGTTTATGGAAGTATATTCTTTTGATAATTTCAATAGACAAAATGACAAAACAATTTTAGTAAAATGAATTTGCCTAATATTAGAAACAGTTTTAAGAGTATACAGTAGCCATTACAATTGACTAACCAATATTTATTCCCCATGAAATAAATCAAAAATTTCTTTATATTTGCTAATGCTGAATTTAGAGATGGCCTCATGTCATGAGGCCAATGACATGAAACTAAATATCTGCTTTGGACTTCTAAGGAGATAAATTAAACCTATGCTGTTGAATGTAAAGAAAGGTGCTTTTTATTCCAGTTTCTGCTAGCAGACATCTATTCATGCTCATGAGGCAAGTCATCCTCAAAATTAATCTGTTTTATGGTGGTAGAAATAGAGAAATAACCTTGGCTCTTCAGAAAACTTTTCAGAAACCAAATCAAACATCCCAAGAGCCTGGCCTAACTAAGTTTGTACTGCTTATTAAGTACTTTTTAAAAAATTATTATTATTTTCTTGTTTTAAATACAATTTAAGTTGAAATTTTCATTACCTATAGCTGAAATAATCTAATACAGAATATATATCTTGAAATATTCTTCAGATACTCATTATAAAATGTAAAGAGAAAAAATAAATATATTTCAAAAGAAAACATTTTGACTTAATGAAAATTAGGTTGTTATATTTACATATTTTAATTGAATTTACATTTAATCATCTTTATGTGTGTGTTTAGTCGCTCAGCCACATCCAGCTCTTTGTGACCTCCTCTGTCCATGGGATTCTCTAGGCAAGAACACTGGAGTGGGTTGCCATTTCCTTCTCCAATCTTTATGTAGTTAATCATTTTATATGCAAACTATGGGCTCCTTCCAAGCTGAAAATTCCAAACAATCAACCAGGATGACTGAGTCTATGGAATTCAAAGTATCCGAGGATAAAACAGGAAATAGTCAATTGTATAAGCTTAGTTCAGTTCAGTTCAATCACTCAGTCGTGTCTGACTTTTTCTGACCCCATGGATTGCAGCCCACCAGGCTTCCCTGTCCATCACCAACTCCTGGAGTTTATTCAAACTCATGTCCATTGAGTCGGTGATGCCATCCAACCATTTCATCCTCTGTTGTCCCCTTCTCCTCCCAATCTTTGCCAGCATCAGGGTCTTTTCTAGTGAGTCAGTTCTTCACATCAGGCGGCCAAAATATTGGAGTTTAAGCTTTAGCATCTGTCCTTCCAATGAATATTCAGAACTGATTTCCTTCATGATGGACTGGTTGTATTTCCTTGCAGTCCAAGGGACTCTCAAGAGTCTTCTCCAAATCACAGTTCAAAAGCATCAATTCTTCGGCAATCAGCTTTCTTTATAGTCCAACTCTCACATCCATACATGACTACTGGAAAAACCATAGTTTTGACTCAATGGACCTTTGTTGGCAAAGTAATGTCTCTGCTTTTTCAAAATTCTATCTAGGTTGATCATAGCTTTTCTTCCAAGGAGCAAGCGTCTTTTAATTTCATTGCTGTAGTCACCATCTGCAGTGATTTTGGAACCCCCCAAAATAAAGTCTCTCACTTAATTATAATGGAAACAATGTTTCCATGTTTCTCCATCTATTTGCCCTAAGCTAATGTTTGACTAAAAGTAATTTTTAGGATGAGTATAGATCTCGGGGCTTCCCTGGTAGCTCAGCTAGTAAAGAATCCGCCTGCAATGATGGAGACCTGTGTTTGATCTCTAGGTTGGAAGATCCCCTGGAGGAGGGCATGGCCACCCTCGCCAATATTCTTGCCTGGAGAATCCCCATGAACAGAGAAGCCTGACAAGCTACAGTCAATGAGGTCTCAAAGCACGGGACAGGAATGAGCAACCAAGTGCGGACATACATAGAGATCCTGAACATGGTGTAACTGAAACAATCTTAGAAATACAGAGTTTAAAAAAATTCAAAAACTACATCTGACAATGTGGCAAGAGACTTGCATTTGCTTCTGTCCTATGTTTAGCTTTTCGAGCTAGTAGAAATTCTCCAAATAAAGCATTACATTTAACTATATTGGTTTGAATCTTTGCAAGACTCGGGATTATAAATGGCTTGCTAATTATAGGAGAGGGTTTACATTCTCCTAACGGCATTTCCTTTTTTCTCTCTTGACTTATAGGCAGTCTTCTTAGCATACCTCATTACATTATTCTCAGAGTACATTAATCTCAACACTTTTAAAAAATAAACACCTGCCAGACTTCTCACACTGATTGTACCTGAAGAAACTCTTCTAAAATTGTCCCTTTAAATATCTCTTATTCCTGGGTATAATTAGAAGAAAGAAAAAGTGAATACAAAGCTAAATTCAGTTCTTTTGTTCGGATACAATAACCAAGTGCTCTACCATGTGTCCTTTAATTCCTTATTAAACAGATGATAAAAACTCTAGGAGAGCACATCATTTGGAAGCCAAGTCCTTTATCCTTCTGGAAATATGTGCCTTGGTAGGAACCACACTAATTAAACTCAGAACGTATCATACTATGATTTCCTTAGTGAATGGAAAGGTGAAGTCTCACTCAGCACAGTTTTACCAAGCCCCAAAGGAAAAAATCAGTGTGGAATGCAATTCGTTCCAGAATCATATGATGCTCTTATATTCTAGAAAATCATTTAGGCTCGACAGGAAAACACTTTTAAATTGGAAAAGCCTTTAGTTTTGAAACTGTCCCCTAGTTTTTGTTTCCCATTTACATTCTGGGCTCATGAGTGTCCCATTCAGACGCAGTCCTCAGTGCTTGCCTGCTTCTGTCCACATTGCTTATTTCCTGCCCGAGCACTGCCTGGAAGGAAATGTCAATCTTCTACTTGTTAAAATAATTATTTGATCCCAATGGATATAAATTATTTGGTTGATCCATAAGAAAAATAATCAACACTCAACAATTCTGATCTATGTAAAACAGTATTTTCAGATGACTCCAACTAATATTATCAAAATACTGAAAATTTCTTATCAGAAAAAAAATTATCGAATACAATCAGTAATATAAATTAATTTTCTATTTAATGTATAGTATGTTTCTGATATTTTAATTTCCCTGGATTTAGACTTATATGTATATAGATTACTTTTGCCCAATATTATTTTCCCCCTTTGTTAATTTCAGGAATTATTTTATTTTAATCTGAATTTGCTTAGGGAAAGACTCTCTGTGGATTTTCAAGCAATTTTTTAGAAACAAAGACATGCAACTTAACTGATTAGTTTGAAAAAAAAAAAAAAACCAAAAACTGAAAAGCATCAAGGAAGATGGAGAGCTGCCATATTTTAGTACAAATCTTTGCAAAATTGGTGGAGAAGGTTGACAGAAGAGTATAGTGACCAAGGAAGATAGACAATTATGTAATTCTTCTATATGCTTCTATGTATTCCTATGAAGTACTTTTTTCAACCAAAGCAGCTATTAAAACCAAGACATAAAATGAACTGAACTAAGAATCAGACTTCTTGATGTTTTTATCCCAGTATTTAATACTGAAGTAGGTTCAAACTCATTGTTCTCATCAAAATATTATTACTAGTAAAAAGAAAAGGTGTTTGTATCATTAATAAATTAATAAATGACATAAAATTAAAAAAAAAAGAATTTTTGGAATAAGGGAGCTTATATATTTA
This sequence comes from Bubalus kerabau, assembly GCF_029407905.1. NCBI lineage: Eukaryota > Metazoa > Chordata > Mammalia > Artiodactyla > Bovidae > Bubalus > Bubalus kerabau. The sequence goes on from NC_073624.1 coordinate 118,403,180, forward strand.
TGGCAGAAACTGGAGGAGTGATAGTAGTTGAACCCAGAGCTAGAGCACTGGGAAAAAATGTCAGCTGAAGCGCAGGCTGAAGAAGATGGGAAAGAAGCCACAAGACTGCAGGGACTTGGACAAGATTTCTTTTCCCAGAACTGCAAGTCAGAGGGATGGCTAAACCATCACGTCTGACCAACAGTACCTTAGTGGTGGTCACTTCACTTCTGCTTTCCTGATTTTGCTCAGGTTCTTCTTAAAAAGAAGCTCTAACTCATGCTAACACAAAGAAGGGGATTCCATGGAAAATATGTCTTGGCATTCCAAGTTGACTACTGACAATCCACCACAGGCCCAGAAGCCAGAAATTAGCATAGGAGGTCATGCAAACATTTTCATCTCCAAGGGACCATTGCCTTTTCTGGAAAAACCTAAAAAAGTACATTCATCACTGAGATACCCAATACCTACAATCATACACAGAAAGACACACTCAGCTCAAAGACCTTGCCAATAAACTAAGTGACAGTGTTTTTCCTAGAAGTTTAGAGCATATTGGTCATGTTGGCTCACAGGCATAGTTAGTAAGGTGATTGATAGATATGTCAGGTCTAATAACAGGACATTTGTCTCACACTCTGAAAGAAAGTTGATCTGCCTGATCAGCTTCTATATGAGTAATAAATCTCTTATCTGTCTGTTCACTTCTAAGGCCCTAATCTTTATAATACTAGATAAGTACCAGGAGTTTAAAACCTTTCCTCACTAGATCTTCAAGTCATCTAACAATCATTGATATAAGTAAATACAAATGACTATGAAATGAGAAAAACAAACAAACAAACAAAACCAAACCTTTTTCAGCATGGAAAAGCTCTTTCCAAAGAAACATGATCTTGCTTACAAAATATTGGGGCATGATTATTATGCCAGTTAATCTTACCATAGGGAGAAGACTACCTATTTGTGAAATACACAACAAATATGTGAAAATAAAATGTTCCATATTGTGATTTTCAATATTTTAAAATAACTTAATGTTATGTCTTTAGAATATTATTTAAAAAATAAAATTTGTCACCATTTTTTGTACACTGAGTATCTTCCTAGAAGATATATATTTTTTCTCATTTCATGATTTTAGAAATACATGTATCTTATTGTAATCAAAATTTAATTGAAGGATTGTGAATCTTACACCAATATTAAAAAAAAAAGAAAACCACAAGAGAGTGGAGACTTAATAAGTGTTCATGAATGTAGTACTTGTCTTTAAAATTATTATGCATGAATGGGAGGACATGAGAAAGTGAGGTTAAGAGAAACAGCAGTTATTACAAGATTGTGAGGGCTGAGAATGATGTTCAAATGGACGACGAGGGGCCTCCCTAGTGGCTCTGTGTTACGGATCTGCCTGTAATGCAGGAGACCAGGGTTTGACCCCTGGGTTGGGAAGATCCTCTGGAGGAGGAAATGGCAAACCAGCTCCAGTAATCTTGCCTAGAAAATCCCATGGACAGAGGACCCTGGCAGGCTACAGTCCATGGGGTCACAAAAAGCTGGGCATGACTCACTGACTGAACAAAAATAATAATAAAAAAAAGAACATTGAAGATGGAGCAGATATGAATACAATCTCAGATACAAGGAAAGATCTCAGAGCCTTGAAAATAAGCAAAATAGTATTAAATGTCTTGGTGAAGGATGAAATGAGTTGATGGCTTTGAGAAACAAAGTAAACGATGAAATCATTTTCTTAAAGCGGACTGTTTTTTAATTTGTATGAATTTGTTACAATTTTTTTCTGTTTCCTGTTTTTGTTTCAGAGATGAGACTGGTTATTGTATGGAGCTTAATCATCCCCTATATGACAGTATTAATTTAAAAATACTTGTTTAAAAGATATTTTAAAAAGTCTCAAGATATTTGGATCTAAATCTTGCTGAATTCTGTAAACATTAAAATAGAGAATTAGATGATTTACACTGTATTTCATTAAACTTAGAAGCATCTATATTTGAATATTTTTATTTTAGGTTTAGACTTATTAAAAAGAAAGCTGCAGAGATAGTGCAATTACTATATACTCCACATTCAGTTTCTTTTTTTAATTAATATTATATTTTAGTATGGTACATTGTCACAATTAATAAACAGATATCAATGTGTTATTAACTGAAGTCCATATAACTGAAAACCATCCTTTCAGATTTCTGTAGTTTTCCCCAGATCTCCTTACTAGTTCTCGGGATCTCATCTAGAATGATACATTATAGTGATTGTCCTGTCTACTTAGGCTCCTCTTGATAGTCACAGTTTCTCATTTTCTTTAGTTTTGGTAGCCTTGATCATTTTAAAGATTATTGGTCAAGTATTTTATAGAATTCAGGCTTGTTTGTTTTCTCATGGTAAGACTAGAGTAATATATACTTGAACATTAAAGAGAAGAAAAAGCTTTAAAATTGCCACTCAAAAATTATTGTGACCTAGTAAACAAATGTAAATTTCTGGGGAAATGAAAAAAATGTATAATATGTTAACATGATATCAAAATATAGAGTTCAAAGAGCAGATTTTCTAGCTATCTGAAACTTCAGTCTATGATCATAAATAAAAGCAATATGTAAACTTGAGAAAATAAGATTTTTTTCTTTTTTTTTCAATTTCTTTTAATCTACTAAATTCATACAACTGACTAATGTGCTATGACTTGCAGTTGTCATAGATTGGGCTAATCTACTGTGTGCCCACAGAGGAGATCAAATAGTCTTTTATGTTCCTAAGAACTCTGGAAAGCATTTGATTGACTATCCCCAAAGACATAGAGGGAAACTGAGCAAACATTTTGGAGAGATGGTATAATAATAACAGAAAATTCCTAAAGAATTGCCTTACATTTGTTGGAAACACAAAAGGCTAAGTTAGAAGAAAATAAATACATGTTGCTGTGATTTTCATAATGGTCATTACAGTTACATTAGGTGAGAATCAAGAAAAAAAAAGTTAATTGCATGGATAAAGGTTGTACAATAAGTCACTAGTAAAGAGGAGAATAAAAACCAGGCATCTGTCCGCTGCAGTCACTAAAATACCCCACAGCTAGTTGATTTAGCAGTAACTGCATTCTCTTTAATGTTTCTTATTACATAGGTCTGCTTTTCGCTATAAAAGAGAAAATGAGTGTAGGGAATTCAAGGCTATGTATAAATGATATTGGTTCTCACGTCTCTAGTGAATATGAAAAAATTGCAAGAATCATGTAAAAATGCCCTCTGTTTCACGTGACTTGCACTGAAGCAGTCCCCATTGCACAGTCCCATGCTTCAATTAAAAGGTAATATTACAGGGATCATTTACAAATGAAGATAAAAATAACAGAAGCATCCTTCACCCTGAGTTCTATTAGGAAATATGACTCAGAAGCACGTTTTCTTATTCTTCTGTTTGTCTAAAGAGGTGAACACACATTTGGGGAGCATTTTCAAAAAGGGCAAATGTGGCAGGGATGTTATTGAATGACTGGAGCATGATCTAGACATGTGAGGAATTCTAATTCAGGTGTTCAGGGAATCTTAAAAATTCAGTTCTTCTTTGAGAGCCCAGACAGCAGCTCATTAGTGACATTTTTTTTTTTTAATGCAAGAAAAGAGATGTGGGTTCAGTTCCCAGCATCGGTATCTACCTCTTCAGGCTATTTGGCACATATTATACAGTAGAGATTGCCAGAAAAAGATAAAACAAACAAACAAAAAAACTGGCATCCAGGAAGTATGGCATGTGCTCACCAACCGTTCTTCTAGTTTGGAAATGACTGGCATGTATATCAGCGCTCTGGTTAGACGTTCACACATGCACTGCTATGGTGCATGTGTGTGCATGAAGCGAGAGGGGTGAAGTGAAATGTAGGAAATAGACACAGTGCTTTTTGTACTGCGGGCTGCCCAGGTGGCACTAACGGGAAAGATGTAAGAGGCCTGGGTTCAATCCCTGAGTTGGGAAGATCCTTTGGAGAAGGTCCCATGGACAGAGGAGCCTGGCGGGCTACAGTCCATGAGATTATAAAGAGTTAACACGACTGTGTGTCTGGCCAGTCTGGGAAAACATGACGGTGATTTGTCAAAATGTAGGTAAGAAATCTTTGCACCATTTATGCCATTAAATTTATCTACTCTTAATTCATATAAATAAAATGAAGTTCTAGTCAAAATTTGGTTTGCTGACTTTTACGTGGCTAATTTTTATATAGGACTTTTTGTTTTAGTTATTATACCTTATTATTTTAAATTCATATTGTCAGTAAATTTATTTGTAACTTAGTACTCCTTCTAATGATGATGATGTTTCAGTTTCTTCCAATCTCTTTTTTTATTATTGTTACTTTTAATTGGAGGACAATTGCTTTACAATGTTGTGTTGGCTTCTGTCATACATCATACATACATGAATATGTATTATTCATTATACATACATGAATAAGCCATAAGTATGCATATGTCCTCTCCCTTTTGAACTTCCTTTCCACCCCTCATGCCATCCCACCCCTCTAGATTTTCGCAGAGCACCAGTTGACTCCCTGTATAGCAACTTCCCGTAGCCATATATTTTACATATGGTAATATGCATGTTTCAATGCTACTGTCTGTTTGCCCACCCTCTCCTTTCCCCACTTTGTCCACAAGTCTGTTCTCTGTCTGCATCTCTATTCTTTTCCTGCATATAGGTTAATCAGTATCATTTTTCTAGATTCCATATATATGCATTAATATATATGTTTTTCTCTTTCTGACTCATTTCACTCTGTACAACAGGTTCTAGGTTCATCCACATCGTTAGAACTGTCTTAAATTTGTTCCTTTTTATGGCTGAGTAATATGTACCACAACTTCTTTATCCATTCATCTGTCAATGGACAATTACAAGATCTCTTAATATATTTCTCCACATTAAAAGAGGCTTGATAGAAAAAAAAAGGTATTAGAATCTTTACATGACCTTTTATTATATTTTTTAAACAAAATTAGAGCAAAAGAAGAATGTGCAACAGAAGAGTAAAAGGATATTCTCTATAAGGAGTGGTAGCATTCTGGCAAACAGCTAAAAATCACTGGTTTATATACTTGATTCAATTAATTCTTTTTTTTTTTAATTTTATTTTATTTTTAAACTTTACATAATTGTATTAGTTTTGCCAAATATCAGAATGAATCCACCACAGGTTTTAAAAGAGACCTGAAGTTGTGTAGAAAAACTGGAGTAAATATGTATTTGTGTATTTTTTTTTCAAGAAGCAAATGATTAATAGTTTTCATAGCATTTTGAAAACATTCTGAAGTGGACCCATGACCAAATTCCCCATCTCCCTCCATTGCATCAGATTCACGTGAGTTTTCCCAGACTTTCAAGAATTAGGTCATCTGTGACTTATAGAAAAGTTTTGCAGTCAGATAAAACTTCAAGATTATTGTCTTCAATTTTCCCCAGCTTTCTATTCTATTCTACATTGTCTTAGAGATATTCTCATATTTTCACTGTTTTATTGGTTTGTTTATTTTAATTTTCCAGAGTTGAATGAATCTGCCTTTAAATTGTTATCCAAATGCTATTTTAAAACAAAGGCTATTCCTTTTTTTTCCTATAAAAAGCTTGGGTTGGTTTGAAAGGCAGAATAAGGTATCTAGGGACTATGTGACGAAAGACAGGTATGGTAAGTGGTGTTATGTCAGGGACTTTCCAAGAGGAAGATGAGCATACCACTGTTTGTTAGGCCAGCAGAGCAGGACAATGAACACTTTAAGAGCTGTCAATGTTCAGAGATCCAGATAGATAAGTTAAATGCAAAATTGCCCTTAAGTAGCAGGGTGATAGATATTAGGGGATTAGCTGCAGTCTCTAGAAGGTGAGAGGACAGGGATTGACAACAGAGAAAAGCAGGGGTTCAGACTTGGAGGGCTTGAGAAGGTCTAAGATAGGCAACATAAGAACACTGGCACAGGAGACCAGGGACAATCACTTGTGGCAGGAGCAAAGCATGGTTGTCAATTTGGCCTCTATGGTTAGAGCCAGATCGGTAGCAATGAGAAATTGTTGCTATCATCTGGTAGTGAATTCAGTTCTTTCTGGCAAAAGAGAATGTTTGATCTAGAAGCAATGACAGGGTTGAACTTAATGCCAAGAAGTCTAGCAAAAGAGAAGTAGTCAAATCCAATGCTGTGGATATTTGACCTATTTCATATACATTTCTTTCAGTAGTCATTAATTATATTATTTAATTAGGGATGTTTAGAGCTTTCTACTAGTAGGTCCTCCTCTTATTATTGAGAATATATGATACATAAAATACTCTTTGTTTCTTACTAAACATTATTAACAATAAATTGAACCTCACTATTTTTATTGGCATATAATTGCTTTACAACATTGTACTAGTTTCTGATGGACAACAAACCGAACCAGCTCCATGTATACACATATTCCCTCCTACTTGAGCCTCCCTTCCTTCACCCCGTCCCATCCCTCTAAGTCATCACGGAGCACCGAGCTCGCTCGCTGTGCTTTGTAGTAGCTTCCCACTAGCTATCTACTCTACAAATGTGAAAAAGTGAAACTGTTAATTGCTCTGTTGTGTCCGACTCTTTGTGACTCCTTGGACTATATAGCCCACCGGGCTCCTCTGTCCATGGCATTCTCCAGGCAAGAATACTGGAGTGGGTAACCACTCCATCTGTTGGGGATTAAACCCAGGTCTCCTGCAAGGTAGGCAGATTCTTCACCATTTGAGCCAGGGAAGCCCTTATTTTACACCTGGTTTGTGTATATATATCAATGCTACTCTCTCAATTCACTGCAACCTCTGCTTCCCCATCTGTGTCCCCCGTTGGTTCTCTACATCTGCCTAAGACTATTTTGATTTTGCAAACTTTACAGCATCTGCCTCAGAGGGAGTTACCTATTAAAATGTTCATCTCAGACATTTCAAATTGTGGGTCACATATTCTATATCAAGAAATACAGAATATCCTTAAACTTTAAATGTTGCTCTGTTACCCAAACTTCATAACTAAAATGTTCCTTTTAAAGGAAAAAAAAAATCTGTCAAACTAGTTCAATAATATTTTCAATGTCTTATTTCTACATACTTTTGCTGAGACCGCCCCCTATTAAATCAGTCTGCCAAAGCATACATTTTTACTTATTTTCATTGCCTCTTCACAAGTTGGTACAGAAGTAGATGCTAAACTTTTCTTATATAACATTCTTCTTGAAAAATATTTGGTAAATTATTTCATACGTATTAATTTTAAAATAAAGCATTCACTAAGAAAATTTGTAATCTATAATGCTAGTCAGAGCGTTGGATACGGTAGAGTGTTGATTCTACTCCTGAAACCTATTCTGAATAAGATGCTGCTAGTCTCTTCTGGTTTTTTGTATCAATCTGTTGACTTTGCAACCTGAAAGCTCTTGGTCTTTAATGAGCTGTAGCACATCTGTATGCATAATACTGCCTTTCAAATGCCTCAACAATACAAAAACATTAGGCACGTATCACAGAGTTGTTTTAATACATTTTCCACGCAACAATGCTTTTGCAAAATGCAACCCATTTTTGCATAAAAAATAAGATTTTACTGTGTGGGGATAATCAGGTAGTTATTCTGAACTAATGAGCCTTTTCTCTTCCTGACAGTCTTCAGATATAGGGAAATTTAATCATCTCTTAGATCTAGAAATAATTAGTTCTCTACTTTTGGTCACCTTTAAAGATTTCCTTATACTGGAATATCCAGGCCAGGCAAGCTCATTAACAAGCAACCCTCCAATCCATTGATTACATTATACGAAATAATGCGCTACTTGTCTATTCATTTGTATAAAGCCATTCATTAAAACTGAGCTACTCTGCATATAATGCAAATTGATTGTGCTCACTTGCCAATGTTATTTTTATTACATAAACTAACCTGAAAAGATGTATTTTTTCTTTACTATTTGAAGCAAAATTTTAAAAATGATCACAGGGAAATGATAATGTACTAGCTGGGATAATTTGGCTTTATTTCTTCAAAGGAAATCTTTATTTTTTTTTTCTGTTAATTGGAATCATGTTTTAGACAATATAACAGTAGGATCCTATTGTCATAATTTTCAGACATTCCATCTCCTTTTCTGCTTATCCCAAGTCTTGACTGTGCTCCAGAATTCAGTCCTGATGCTCCATAATCATACAAATCCCCTATTCTGAAAGGAATATTCAATTCAAAAAGGGAGAGGCAGAGTGTGAAATGCATTTAGATTAATAGCATATTTATTTAGCACCAAAGGGCAATATTCTTATTATGAAAAGATGTTTTAAATTCTCTGAAATGACAAAGAAGCTAGTGAGAAAGTGGCAAATCTTCTACCTTTGGCTATTTTTCTCTGAGGTTCTGGCCAATTTCTTACTGTGTTGTAGAAATAGTTGTTCAAAGCCACTTCTTTCAATAGTTCTCTATACTCATGATTAAAGGATAGGAAGCTCAAGCGTTTCTATGTGTACTCAGCATCAGAAATGCAAGTACATGATGACTTCTTTGGGTGAGCATAAGGCTTATTTTCAAATCTGTGTTTAGACATTTAAAAACATTTTATTATTTTTAATGTTTCTGATGTCAATAGAAGCATACTTGTGAACAATGTTGTGCTTTTTTTGTTGTTATTCTCTCCATTTTCTGGATTGTTTGGGGCACCCAGAAAATAAGAGTAAACTGATAAGAAGCTCAAGAAAAGGCAGGATTGATTTAAAGTAAAAAGCATTAACAAGTGAACATAATCTTCAGCCTGTTTGGCAATGGCCACCAGAATAAAACCCCAATGTAAATATATGAATAAATGCATTTTTAGAAGGAAGAAAGAGAAAAGTATACTTAAGCCTGTTTTCTTCAAGCTAAGTGAGCAAAGCAGTAGCTTCTTAACAGTGATCGCATCACTTGTAGGACTGAAGCATTAAATCACCCCAAGCCCATCTTTTCGCCAATCAGGAAAGATTTACATTTTAGCTGGGTCTGTAGCACAGGGATTGAGGTATTCACAGGTTGCTTTCTTGTAGCATAAAGTTTAATGCACTGCATAGCATGTTGTTGAAAACTGGCCAAGACTGACAGGGACTTGGCAGACATTTTCTGGAGCTCCTAGTGCCAACAAGATGTCTTTGCTAGGTGAAAACAAATAAGAACCAAAATTCTTTCTAGCTTGCAGAGATAAACGTTTCCTGGGAATTGTTGAGTGTTAGATTGCTGTCCTAAAACCTCTCATTTTGTGCTCTCGTTCTGAATTGTGTTTCTGTTGCAAAGGGCTCCCTGCCTGGAAACTTGCTGTGCCCTACTGGGTTAACCATGATGGGCAGGTGGGATGAGGGAACCTCTGGTTGATTTGACAGTAGCATGGTGGCATTTAGCATGATCATTACTACAAGAGGGTGGCATAAATCTGTGGAAGGCAACTGATGTTTCAATCCCCATGCACAACTCCCCCCTTTTTTATTATTATTTTTTAACTTTACAATACTATACTGGTATTGCCATATATCAAAATGAATCCACCACACGTATACATGTGTTCCCCCTCCTGAACCCTCCTCCCTCCTCCCTCCTCCCTCCCCATACCATCACTCTGGGTCGTCCCAGTGCACCAGCCCCAAGCATCCAGTATCGTGCATCGAACCTGGACTGGCAACTAGTTTCATATATTATATTATATATGTTTCAATGCCATTCTCCCAAATCATCCCACCCTCTCCCTCTCCCACAGAGTCCAAAAGACTGTTCTATACTGGTCTCTTGTCTTCTCTTTCACTTCTCACTTTTACTGGAAATGCCCTCAATGGCCATTTTATAACCTTACATTGCTGTGTCACATTATCAGCTTCAAACATATTAAAAAAAAAACCCCAAAGTGATCATCTTGTGGTAGGGGACTGGTAATTCAACAGATTTAAAGTCCATGCCCTTTTCATCATAGGGGACTGGAATTCAAAAGTAGAAAGTCAAGAGATATCTGGACTAACAGGCAACTTTGGCCTTGGAGTACAAAATAAAGCAGGACAAAGGCTAACAAAATTTTGCTAAGAGAAACGCACTGATCATAGCAAACATACTCTTCCAATAACACGACAGACAACTCTACACATGGACATCAGCAGACAGTCAATACAAAAATCAGATTGATTATATTCTTTGCAGTCAAAGATGGAGAAGCACTATACAGTCTGCAAAAACAAGACCATGAGATGATTGTGGCTCAGATCATGAACTGCTTACTGCAAAATTCAGACTTAAAATGAAGAAAGTAGGGAAAACCACTACACCATTCAGGTACGACATAAATCAAGTCTTTTACAATTATACAGTGGAAGTGACAAATAGATTCAAGGGATTGGATCTGATCAACAGAGTGCCTGAAGAACTATGGATGGTGGTTCATAACATTGTACATTAGGCAGTGATCAAGACCATCCCCAAGAAAAAGAAAGGCAAAAAGGCAACATGGTTGTCTGAGAAAGGCTTAAAAATAGCTGAGAAAAGAAGAGAAGGGAAAGGCAAAGGAGAATAGGAAAGACATACCCATCTGAATGCAGAGTTCCAAAGAATAGCAAGGAGAGATAAAGCCTTCCTAAGTGAAGAATGCAAAGAAATAGAAAAAAAAATAAATAAAATGGGAAATACTAGAGATCTCTTCAAGATGATTAGAGATACCAAGGGAACATTTCATGCAAAGTTGGGCACAATAAAGGACGGAAATGGTATGGACCTAACAGAAGCGGAAAATATTAAGCAGAGGTGGCAAGAATACACAGAAGAACTATACAAAAAAAAATCTTAATGACCCAGATAACCACAATGGTGTGGGCACTCACCTAGAGCCAGACATCCTGCAATGTGAAGTCAAGTAGACCTTAGGAAGCATCACTATGAACAAAAAAAAAGGAGGTAATGGTATTCAGCTGAGCTATTTCAAATCTTAAAAGATGATGCTGTGAAAGTGCCAAGCTCAATATGCCAGCAAATTTGGAAAACTCAGCAGTGACAACAGGACTGGAAAAGGTCAGTTTTCATTCCCATCCCAAAGAAAGGCAATACCAAAGAATGTTCAAACTACCACACAATTGCACTCATCTCATGGACTAGCAAAATAATGCTCAAAATTCTCCAAGCCAGGCTTCAACAGTACATGAACTGAGAACTTCCAGGTGTTCAAGCTGGATTTTGAAATGGCAGAGGAACCAGAGATCAAATTTCCAACATCTATTAGATCATAGAAAAAGCAAGAAAATTCCAGAGAAACATGTACTTCTGTTTCATTGATTGTGCTAAAGCCTTTGACTGTGTGGATCAAAACAAACTGTTGAAATTCTTAAAGAGATGGAAATACCAGTTCACCTTACCTGCCTCCTTTGAAACCTGTATGCAGGTCAAGAAGGAACACTTGGAACCAGAAATGGAACAACAGACTGGTTCCAAATTGGGAAAGGAGTACTTCAGGGTTGTATATTGTCATGCTGCTTACTTAACTTATATGCAGAGTTCAGTTCAGTTCAGTTCAGTTTAGTCGCTCAGTCATGTCCGACTCTTTTCGACCCCATGAATCGCAGCACACCAGTCCTGCTTGTCCATCACCAACTCCTGGAGTTCACCCAGACTCATGTCCATCGAGTCAGTGATGCCATCCAGTCATCTCATCCTCTGTCATCCCCTTCTCCTCCTGCCTCCAATCCCTGCCAGCATCAGAGTCTTTTCCAATGAGTCAACACTTCACATGAGGTGGCCAACGTACTGGAGTTTCGGCTTTAGCATCATTCCTTCCAAAGAAATCCCAGGGCTGATCTCCTTTAGAATGGACTGGTTGAATCTCCTTGCAGTCCAAGGGACTCTCAAGAGTCTTCTCCAACACCACAGTGCAAAAGCATCAATTCTTTGGTGCTCAGCTTTCTTCACAGTCCAACTCTCACATCCATTCATGACCACTGGAAAAATCATAGCCTTGACTAGATGGACCTTTGTTGGCAAAGTAATGTCTCTGTTTTTCAATATGCTATCTAGGTTGGTCATAACTTTCCTTCCAAGGAGTAAGTGTCTTTGAATTTCATGGCTGCAGTCACAATCTGCAGTGACTTTGGAGCCCCCAAAAATAAAGTCTGCCACTATTTCCACTGTTTCCCCATCTATTTCCCATGAAGTGATGGGACCAGATGCCATGATCTTCGTTTTCTGAATGTTGAGCTTTAAGCCAACTTTTTCACTCTCCACTTTCACTTTCATCAAGAGGCTTTTTAGTTCCTCTCACTTTCTGCCATAAGGGTGGTGTCATCTACATATCTGATGTTATTGATATTTCTCCTGGCAATCTTGATTCCAGTTTGTGCTTCTTCCAGTCCAGCGTTTCTCATGATGTACTCTGCATAGAAGTTATATAAGCAGGGTGACAATATACAGCCTTGACGTACTCCTTTTCCTATTTGGAACCAGTCTGTTGTTCCATGTCCAGTTCTAACTGTTGCTTCCTGACCTGCATATAGGTTTCTAAAGAGGAAGGTCAGGTGGTCTAGTATTCCCATCATGTGAAATCCTGGGCTGGATGAAGCACAAGCTGGAATCAAGATTGCTGGGAGAAATAGCAATAACCTCAAATATGCAGATGACACCATCCTTATGGCAGAAAGCAAAGAGGAACTAAGTAGCCTCTTGATGAAGGTGAAAGAGGAGAGTGGGAAAAGCTGGCTTGAAAGTCAACATTAAAAAAACTAAGATCATGGCATCCAGTTCCATTGTTCATGGAAAATAGATGGGAAAACAATGGAAACAGTGACAGACTTTATTTTCTTGGGTTCCAAAATCACCACAGTGACTGCAGCCATGACATTAAAAGATGTTTGTTACTTGATAGAAAAGCTATGATGTTCCTGGGCCGTGTATTAAAAAGCAGAGACAGTACTTTGCAGACAAAGGTCTGTATAGTCAAAGCTATGGATTTTCCCATAGTCATGTACAGATGTGATAGTTTGACCATAAAGAAGGCTGAGTACTGAAGAATTGATGCTTTTGAACTGTGTTGCTAGAGAAGACTCTTGAGAGTCCCTTGGACTGAAAGAACATCAAACCAGTCAATCCTAAAGGAAATCAGTCCTGAATATTCATTGAAAGGACTGATGCTGAAGCTGAAGCTCTAATACTTTGGCCACCTGATGGGAAGGGCTGACTCATTGGAAAAGACCCTGATGCTGGGAAAGGTTGAAGGCTGGCAAAGAAGAGGGAGGCAGAGGATGGAATGTCTGGATGGCATCATCAACTCAATAGATATGAATTTCAGCAAGCTCTTGGAGATGGTGATGGACAGGGAATCCTGGCTTACTGTAGTCCATGGAGCTGCAAAGAGTTGGACATGTCCTTGTGTCTGAACAACAACAACATTTTTGACTCCATTTGCAAATAGACAGACCATCTCTTCTCAGCACTGTCCAGGACTGTGCAGCTGCTGTTGGCTTTGACCTCATGCTGGGCAGAAGTGGATTAAAGGCTCACATTCTTTATGTGTGCTATGCTCAGAAGGGAGGCTGACGGCCATATCTGGAGATTCTTCTGTACCCTTCTGTTAGTTGTATTGGCTATACTCTGAGCTATCCAGCATTTTGGCCTCTACTTTTCAAACAACTATCTCCAAATAATTCCTATCAAATCTCTTTTAACCTGAAAGAGTGATACTCAAGGTTGCAGCAGAATCACCTAGGGGGATTTTAATGCATAGATTAAAGCTCTCTACTCCCAGAATTTCTGATTCAGTAGGTCCTGGATGGAGCCCGATAACTCGAATTTTTAATAAGTTTCCAGGTTATCTTGATGTTGCTGAACAATATGTGGGAAACCACTGACCTGGATGATCTGTATTTCCTTTTGGGCTGGAAGATCATCACGGTGAATTTTCCCTTAATTGCATTTCTCAGTCTTTCAAAATTGTCTCTTAACATTTAAAGACAAACTTTTGGAATTCTAGAAAAACATTTTCTCTCTCACCAAAAGTCAAGTGGTTTTCTCCTTTTTCCTTAGTATATTTTGGATCTGTTTCAAACTAAGATTAATAAAATGAAATTGTTGTTTTTAGTCTCTAAGTTGTGTCTGACTCTTTTGCGACCCCATGGACTGTAGCCAGGGATCCTCTGTCCCTGAGATTTTGCAGGCAAGGATACTGTAGTGGGTTGCCATTTCCTTCTCCAGGGAATCTTCCTGACTCAGGGATCAAGTCCATGTCTGCTGCATTGGCAGGTGGATTCTTAACCACTGAACCACCAGTGCCAGGAGCAAGAACTCGATTTTCTTTTTCCAATTTCATACATATTTTCAATATGTAAAAAAAAAAGTATATATTTATATATATGCAAGTATTTGAAAAGTATTTACTGATTAAATATTCTCTATTTTAGCCTTTCAATTGCTAAATATGATTTAGTCAGTAACAGTCCTCCAAACTCTGGAGGTATCATGCTGTTTTGCAATTTTGTTCTGTTAAATAATACTTAGGCACATTACAAGTACTTAGCTAAGTTAATATGAGCAACCATTTACAATCTGCTATATTTCGCATATGGCAATTTTTAAAAGATTATGTTAGATGCACAAATAAGCTAGCTGAACCTGCTAAATGAAAGCACATGCACTTACTCCTTTCCCTCTTACTGCATTTGAATTAGACCATAAGCATTGCTCTTTTTATAGCATGTCCCTAAGAGTCAAAATAAACACCTGTGCCATTGAGGGGATTACCATACATAAATGAACACATGCAGACACACACACATGCGTTCATACATTTTGGGAAACTGTAATGAGACAAAACCAGACACAGCACATATTCATAGGAGCTTGCTAATATAATTTATATGTATAAAAGTAATATACCTTTCAAACTTTCCATTTTTCCATCTTCAAGCAGACAAGGCAATGCACTTGTTCTAAACGTTTAAATAACCTTTTTTCAAGTAGCCTCAAATTTAACTGGGATTTAATTACAGAGTCTCTATTTTGATTATTTGGATTTAGGGATGACATTTTCATTGACAGATTTTTGTTTGTGCGTTTGGCAGTTTTTCAGACAGAATCACTATATTGTATAAATTCATGGCTACCCTTGACAAGCAATGATGTTGAGTATTAGTATGTTATTTATACTTATATGGTATAAAAATATACAAACTTAATATACTTTAACATTTGAAACTGACAGTGATAATGGGGAATCAGGTTGAAAAGGTCTGTATCTGTTCCGAGGCAATCAATTAAGAAAGCTGCCTTCTGCTTTGAGGGTTAGGTTGCAGCTTTAATGGCATGCATTTGCAGTTAAGCTTTCTCTCTTGTCTATTAGTCTCTGTATTATAGATCTGTGGAGATTTTTTTTTTTCCCTCAGAATGTTATTAGCCTATGTTGGATTCCTCCTTGCCAGCTGACCATTCCTATTTTTATTTTAAGCAATCAACAACTCTTCTAGATTTCTACAGGCTGAGTTTCTGTGGTCCAGTCCTTCTTTTGGCTGGAAAATATATTGGCTTCATTTGAGAGCAGATCTAGTAAGCATGGCTATAATACCAGTTCATGCATTTTGGACCAGGATCTTGATAATTCCAGCTCCATTTTGCTAATTGAAAACATCATTGACACAGTGCTTGCCAATAAACCCTGTCCAAATATTGAACAAAGAGAATGATCATGTTCAAGGACTCTCTAAACTCTGAGAATGCATTATTATTCTTAGAGTCTGTGTTAATCTTCATTGTCTTCCATGGGTGCCATTTATGCTGAAGATCTGTTATTTGGCCTACCCAACAATCATTTCCCTTTCCTTTGGTAAAAGTACCTTGCCTTTCTTTTGGAAGATAACTTTTCTCAGTTTCAATCCCTGTGATTTGAGGTGAGCTGACTCAATCTTGAACTTTAGCAATACATGTGACACAGATATACCCATTTAGAGCACTTCAATCTCTTCACTTAAACTCATTACCTCAGCTGGACTAGGCAGATACTTATGTGAGGATTTTTATGTCAATAGGAAAAGGAATTAATTTGTTTTCTCCCCCAAAATGTCTAAACTGATACAATATTGTTTTGGTGTCACTAGTTATCACTTAGCATTACTTGTGATTGAGGATAGCTGCCTAAAAATAAAGTCAGCAAAGATGAAAGCAAAGCAGTGGTGAAGTTGCCTTTAGAAAACTCTCCTTGTATATCCCATTTGAGTACTTATATCAAGTCATATCCAAAGCTGTCATCACTCTTAGATGTCCCTGTTATACTACCCAAACACTCCATTTTTGCTGCATCAATTTGAATTGGGTTTCTGCCACCCACAACAAAACTGTATTATAAACTACACTAATAAAAACAGTACCTCTAGTCCAAAACACTGGTGTTGTTAGTAACAAAACAGCAAAGCATGACAGAATAATTAACTTTTGGATAAAGTCAATGGTTTATCTTAAGATAAAGTAGTAAAACACTCTGGTATATGGGCATTAACACCTAACATTTCACCTACTACTAGGAAGTTATTTGATGTGATACGCATCACATATAAGACATGCTTGCTCTTTTTTATCTATGTTTTCATTTATGGTTATCTCTTTGGTTTACCTGAGTACCATGTATCTGCTTTGGTTTCCTAATATTTAGTGATATTTCCTCTTTCATTAAGCCAACTTTCTTTAACAGGAAGCTGGTATATAACCCTAACACAAATAATGGAGACTGAATATGAACTATGGAGATAACAGAATACAATTACAGCTCTGAGGTCTGCAGGTCAGGAGAGAGTTGCAGCCAAGTGCAGTATTTGTCCAGCAAGACCTTGGTTTTCAGGATGATTGTCATTTCATTGTATTACACTGAGCCTTTAAACAATCCCTAGTTTATTACATGTCATCTTGAATGTGTGCTACCAGGGCAGAGTGAGCAGTGTAGAGATTTTCCCAAATAACTTTATCAAGGTCTTCAGTGTATACCTATGAACCCAAGGAGTAGAAGAGCTTCCCTTATTTCCCAAACTCTGGGTCCCGGGATTTGTGTTTCAGAACTGATCAGCAGGGGATAAGGGCTATAAAGAATCCTTTATACCTCTATGCTTTTGGATTCATTAATGCACACAGGGACTGATACTTTTGCAGACTGGAGTATTTTCCCAATACGTGGAGATGGTATTTAAGATCTCAGAGTTCTGTGAATAGTGATAAACACATATTCTAACCCCTGCTTTCATGCTTACTATATGGGAGTCCTTGGGACTTGTGTTCTTCCCTTGTGAGCTAGGATGATTTTAATAGAGTATTTCATTGGGTGGTAGTTATTAAATTAGATAATCCTTATTAGCCCACAAAGTGTGATTTATTAATATTAGTGTTAGAATTATAGTACAATAAACAATAATCATCTAAAATGAGTCCAGTTGTCAGGCAAAGATTTCTTTAAAATAGTAATTCCTAAGATGTGAGATTCAATCAAAATAATGTTCTCTGACTCATGCTATATCATGAAATTATCTGCCTGAAGTTGCTACTTGATTTATATGTTCTACTTGACCTCTCCCACTCGTTTTCCTATGTGAATACATCAGAAGTCTATTATTGGCCATATGTTTCTTCTTGCATTCAGTGCCCAGAGTGTGCACAAACTTGCAATGTTTCCCATGAGAGAAGAGAAACCAAGACCCTTGAGACAAATAAATCTCCCAGAGCAAAGCAGAGATGCTCTTTTCTGGAATTCAACATAGTCATGGAAGCAGAGCACACAGATGTGATCTATCAGTACAGCCTCGAGGTCACAATTTCCAATTCAGAGAATCACCCAAGAGAGGGTTTAAGAATCAGCAAATGCTTCTGAGACTGTAGTAGAAAGCAGTGCAGGAGGAAACACCATTTATAAAAGTGAAGAAGCTACAGTGAATACTAATTTTTTTCTCCTTTCTGGGCAAATGACAGAATAGTCTATCATATAAAATGAGAAGTGATAGTAATTATGACTTATTGGAAACGTTTCAAAACATTACCATTGGTGATGATGATAAACCGAGCTATCTAGGACAGGAGGAATGGTTAAAAAAAAAAAATTCTGAAAGACCATAAAAGAAAGAGACTCAAGATAATAGAATTATTTGTTTTAAATAAAGAAAAAGAGGAAGGAAGAAAAAATGTGCAGGCCAATGTGAAATAAATGATTAAAATTTTAATATTCAGGAGTTTGGAAGATCAAACTTTTTAAGTCTCATAAACTATATTTAAGTATTCTCACTAGAACAGGAATTTCTATTTTATTTGAAACATTATATATAAATAATAATGAAATTAATATTAATGATATTATTAATGAAGGACAGGGAAGCCTGGTATGCTGCAGTCCATGGGGTCGCAAGGAGTCAGACATGACTCAGCAACTAAACAACGACAACAACAATGATGTGATACATTTAAACAGGGCTTCTACATTTTCATTAACTCTTAATACCATGACTTTAGTCAGTTCCAGAAAAAAGGAGAGTCTTGTCAAGACCACAGAGCAAATGGGTCAGAATTGGGACAAGAATTTATATTTTATAAGTGTTCAACTGAAGATTCTGCCATCATATAGCATGCTCTCCAGTACATTTTTCCTAATTTCATAAACATTTAACATGGAGGCTACCATATCAGTAGGCCTTATTAATACGTATAATCTCATCAACTTGTTAAATTCAGGGTAAGTTCAGTTCAGTCGCTCAGTCATTTCAGACTCTTTACGACCCTGTGAATTGCAGCACACCAGGCCTCCCTGTCCATCACCAACTCCCGGAGTTGACTCTTCCTTTAGAATGGACTGGTTGGATCTCCTTGCAGCCCAAGGGACTCTCAAGAGTCTTCTCCAACACCAGAGTTCAAAAGCATCAATTCTTCAGCACTCAGCTTTCTTTACAGTCCAACTCTCACATCCATACATGACCACTGGAAAAACAATAGTCTTGACTAGACAGACCTTTGTTGGCAAAGTACGTCTCTGCTTTTTATATGCTACCTAGGTTGGTCATAACTTTCCTTCCAAGGAGTAAGCGTCTTTTAATTTCATGGCTGCAGTCACCATCTGCAGTGATTTTGGAGCCCAAAAAAATAAAGCCAGCTACTGTTTCCACTGTTTCCCAATCTATTTTCCATGAAATGATGGGACCAGATGCCATGATCTTCGTTTTCTGAATGTTGAGCTTTAAGCAACTTTTTCATTCTCATCTTTCACCTTCATCAAGAGGCTTTTTAGTTCCTCTTCACTTTATGCCATAAGGATGGTGTCATCTGTATATCTGAGGTTATTGATATTTCTCCCAGCAATCTAGATTTCACATTGTGCTTCTTCAAGCCCAGCGTTTCTCATGATGTCCTCTGCATATAAGTTAAATAAGCAGGGTGAAAATATACAGCCTTCACATACTCTTTTTTCTATTTGGAACCAGTCTGTTGTTCCAAGTCCAGTTCTAACTGTTGCTTCCTGACCTGCATACAAATTTCTCAAGAGGCAGGTCAGGTGGTCTGATATTCCCATCTCTTTCAGAATGTTCCACAGTTTATTGTGATCCACACAGTCAAAGGCTTTGGCATAGTCAATAAAGCAGAAATAGATGTTTTTCTGGAACTCTCTTGCTTTTTCCATGATCCAGCAGATGTTGGCAATTTGATCTCTGGTTCCTCTGCTTTTTCTAAAACCAGGTTGAACATCTGGAAGTTCATGGTTCATGTGCTGCTTAAGCCTGGCTTGCAGAAATTTGAGCTTTACTTTCCTAGCATATGAGATGAGTGCATTTGTGTGGTAGTTTGAGCATTGTCTTTCTTTGAGATTGGAATGAAAACTAACCTTTTCCATCTGTGGCCACTGCTGAGTTTTCAAAATGTGCTGGTGTATTGAGTGCAGCACTTTCACAGCATCATCTTTCAGGATTTGAATAGCTCCACTGGAATTCCATCACCTCCAATAGCTTTGTTCGTAGTGATGCTTTCTAAGGTCCACTTGACTTCATGTTCCAGGATGTCTGGCTCTAGGTGAGTGATCACACCATCGTGATTATCTGGGTCATGAAAATCTTTTTTTTACAGTTCTTCTGTGTATTCTTGCCACCTCGTCTTAATATCTTGTGCTTCTGTTAGGTCCATACCATTTCTGTCCTTTTTCGAGCCCATCTTTGCATGAA
Organism: Bubalus kerabau; assembly: GCF_029407905.1. Taxonomy (NCBI): domain Eukaryota; kingdom Metazoa; phylum Chordata; class Mammalia; order Artiodactyla; family Bovidae; genus Bubalus; species Bubalus kerabau. Next base: position 118,423,380 of record NC_073624.1, read on the forward strand.
ATATTCTCTTGGTATCTCTAATTTTCTTGAAGAGATCTCTAGTCTTTCCCATTCTGTTGTTTTCCTCTATTTCTTTGTACTGATTGCTGAGGAAGGCTTTCTTATCTCTCCTTGCTATTCTTTGGAAATCTGCATTCAGATGCTTATATCTTTCCTTTTCTCCTTTGCTTTTCGCTTCTCTTCTTTTCAAAACTATTTGTAAGGTCTCCTCAGACAGCCATTTTGCTTTTTTGCATTTCCTTTCCATGGGGATGGTCTTGATCCCTGTCTCCTGTACAATGTCATGAACCTCATTCCATAGTTCATCAGGCACTCTATCAGATCTAGTCCCTTAAATCTATCTCTCACTTCCACTGCATAATCATAAGGGATTTGATTTAGGTCATATCTAAATGGTCTAGTGGTTTTCCCCACTTTCTTCAATTTAAGTCTGAATTTGGCAATAAGGAGTTCATGATCTGAGCCATAGTCAGCTCCTCGTCTTGTTTTTGCTGACTGTATAGAGCCTCTCCATTTTTAGCTGCAAAGAATATAATCAATATGATTTCAGTGTTGACCATCTGGTGATGTCCATGGGTAGAGTCTTCTCTTGTGTTGTGATGGACTGCAAAGAAGCATGGCCGAGAGGAGCTACCCACGCCCAAGGTCAGGGGTGGTGGCCCAGAGGAGCAACCCCACGTGCAAGGAGCAGCTGCTGGGCACAGGAGGGCTGAGAGGAGCTACTCCACGTTCAAGGTCAGGAGAGGAGAACTCGTCAAATTTAAGGAGCAGTGGCTGTGCTTTGCTGGAGCAGCCGTTAAGAGATACCCCATGTCTAAGGTAAGAGAAACCCAAGTAAGACGGTAGGGTTTGCGAGAGAGCATCAGAAGGCAGACACACTGAAACCATAATCACAGAAAACTAGCCAATTTGATCACACGGACCACAGCCTTGTCTAACTCAATGAAACTAAGCCATGCCATGTGGAGCCACCCAAGATGGATGGGTCATGGTGGCGAGGTCTGACAGAATGTGGTCCACTGGAGAAGGGAATGGCAAACCACTTCAGTATTCTTGCCTTGAGAACCCCATGAACAGTATGAAAAGGCAAAATGATAGGATACTGAAAGATGAACTCCCTGGGTTGGTAGGTGCCAAATATGCTACTGGAGATCAGTGGAGAAATAACTCCAGAAAGAATGAAGGGATGGAGCCAAAGCAAAAACAATACCCAGTTGTGGATGTGACTGGTGGTAGAAGCAAGGTCCAATGCTGTAAAGAGCAATATTGCATAGGAACCTGGAATGTCAGGTCCATAAATCAAGGCAAATTAGAAGCGGTCAAACAGGAGATGGCAAGAGTGAATGTTGACATTCTAGGAATCAGCGAACTCAAATGGACTGGAATGGGTGAATTTAACTCAGATGACCATTATATCTACTACTGTGGGCAGGAATCTCTCAGAAGAAATGGAGTAGCCATCACGGTCAACAAAAGAGTCTGAAATGCAGTACTTGGATGCAGTCACAAAAATGACAGAATGATCTCTGTACGTTTCCAAGGCAAACCATTCAATATCACGGTAATCCAAGTCTATGCCCCAACCAGTAACGCTGAAGAAGCTGAAGTTGAATGGTTCTCAGAAGGCCTACAAGACCTTTTAGAACTAACATCCAAAAAAGATGCCTTTTTCATTATAGGGGACTGGAATGGAAAAGTAGGAAGTTAAGAAACACCTGGGGTAACAGGCAAATTTGGCCTTGGAATATGGAATGAAGCAGGGCAAAGGCTAATAGAGTTTTGCCAAGAGAACGCATTGGTCATAGCAAACACACTCTTGCAACAATTCAGGGTAAACTGTCTAGTAATTATATTGGTTATTATTTTTCTCCTTGGAGACAAATTGATACTGAGTATATTCTAATGATAGTTTCTTATATCTTATGATAGCAAATGCCAATATTTATATAATTAGAAATAACATAGCTTAATTTACAGTAAGAGTGTGTCATATATCTGGGAAATTGGAATTCTGTTTCATTTATTCAAAACAGTCAACTGTGAATCTTTGGTTTGATGTTTCACTGCATCTTAAGAGCAAAGGAAGAGTTGACACGTTGATTTTAGATTGAGACTTTGGAGAAATGTCACAAGACTGTGATAAGGTGGAAAACTTTGAGGATAGATTTGAAATGAATCTACAAGATTGGGTATATGCAGGGAATTCAGTACTTTAAACACAAAACTATTCAAACAGCTGTCTCCATGCTAGTTAAAATTGCCAACTCTTAATATAACTGCTACTTTGCTGTGAAAGTGTCTAACTTAAAAATAAAACTCCATTAAGCTTACAAACAGAATTTTATTGTCTAGCTAAGTGGTATTATAATTTTTCTCTTCTTTTCCAATTGTTTAACTTAGAGGATTTAGGATATATTTATTTCTCATTGATGTGACAATAAACTTTTCAGTTAATCAACAAATACACCAGGATAGGTTTCTCCATAATTATGTCTTATGTATCTTAACTTTTTATTAGTTTGTATTTTTCTACTATGTATTCTTCTTCAAATGCATTATTGAGCTATTCTTTCCATTAAAATTCATCTCCTCATCTGAATAATTTCCCCAGCTGTCCAAATCCATCTGTATTTTTGATCAATCTGATTTATTATGTCTAGTTTCTAGCATTTTCTTATTGCAGAATTGGATGTGTACTCGTTTATATTTTCCACTGACTGCTTAATGAATATAGTGAATAATATCAATGCACATTGTGATCCCCAGGGACCTTCTTTGATACTTCTATCTTCCAATGAGGCAGAAAATAATTGAAGTTTTCTATTTGCTGGGCTAATTTGTGTATTCTTATTGTGCCATTATTTGTATGCAAGAAAACCTTAAGCACTGAAACCCCTCATTTAACTAGATTTTTTTTCATCTCTCAGCTGTTAGAAAAAGCAGTTAATGATGTAACAGTAGCTAGCAGGTATTATTTTTAAAAACTACTTTATGGAGTCCTCGCTCAGTTTTATTTTAGCTCAGATCGTTTATCTTTGGTAGCTAAAATGACAAAGTTTTAAATCATCTAAGACTTGGGTACAACAACATTCCCAGCTACTCTATTAGGAAAATATGCCCTAGACATTGGAGAAGGCCAATGGCACCCCACTCCAGTACTCTTGCCTGGAAAAGCCCATGGATGGAGGAGCCTGGTGTGCTGCAGTCCATGGGGTCACTAAGAGTCGGACACGACTGAGCGACTTCACTTTCACTTTTCACTTTCATGCATTGGAGAAGGAAATGGAAACCCACTCCAGTGTTCTTGCCTGGAGAATCCCAGGGATGGGGGAGCCTGGTGGGCTGCCATCTATGGGGTCGCACAGAGTCGGACACGACTGAAGCGACTTAGCAGCAGCAGCAGCAGCAGCAGCCCTAGACATTACAGTAAACGGAAGGAAATTGAACCTGCTGGCTTTACGGAGAGGATGCTAACTGAGTAATATTCCATCCTCCACTCCTTGGCACATGTGTGTGTGTGTGTGTGTGTGTGTACACAGAGAGAAAAATCAGTATATCTTTCAGACAAAGAGTTATGGAGACCTAAGTCACATCTCTTCCTGATTAGATAAGGTGAATTTTCTTGCTTAACTTAAAACAAATTGACTAATCTCTGATGTATAAAATTGTAGATTTTGAATAAATATCTTTTCCACACATTTCTGGAAATATAATAAACCTGGTACACTTGGGCACATAATCTTCTTTATCCTACATTTTCAGTTCAGTTCAGTTCAGTTCAGTGACTCAGTTGTGTCCGACTCTTTGAGACCCCATGAACCACAGCACGCCAGGCCTCCCTGCCAGGAGCCGGCATATTGCATATTGAGTGAGGATCTGTAATAGCTCAACTGGAATTCTATCACTGCCAGGAGCCAGCGTGAGGAACTCCGCCCATGACAAAGGTCATGAGGAAGGAGGCTCGGCATACGCAAAGGCGGGATCGAGCCTCAGGAGTCCCCCTGGAAATTCTTGAGCATCTACCCCCAAAACCAGAGTCTGCCTACTTTCTGCTTTGTGCTTTCACCTACACCTCTGACTTTATGGGGGGCTGCCCCCCACTACCTCTCTCTGAAAAAAGAATTAGCTTACAGCTCCAGTTAATTCCTGGGTGTGACAGTGTTTAACCTACAAACTCCTTTGGAAACCCTCTTGCCTGCCTGAATAGGTTTTTCTGGCCACAAGTGATTGTCCAGAGCCTCCCAACTGTGAGAGGCAGGAGATGTTCTAAACTGTCTAAACACAGATTCCTTTGAGTAGTTAAAAGATTGATTAGAAATTGTATTGGTGAAGGGTTTTTCACTTGTTGGGCCAATGTCTGCTGCTAAGTCTCCATACTCCTTACCTACTGTGTCCTTGGCAGTGTATTGATTGATATAATGGGTGTATAGAAATGTAAAATGCAGCTTTGTCCAATGCTTTTTGGGAGGCTGGTGCCTGACTTTGGAATAATCACCTTTAGAGAAAAATAAGTTTCTTAAAATGTTAACAGGCCTCCGGGCCAGAAGATGATGTAATTCACCTGAACTTTTGCATATGATAAGTTTGAAAGCCTGGCTTCGATTAGGACCAGGAACTGCTGTCCTTGCATGACTCCACCCCTTCCCCCATTATCCTCTATGCACAACTTAAGGTATAAAAACTACTTTGGAAAATAAAGTGCGGGCCTTGTTCACTGAAACTTGGTCTCCCCATGTCGCTCTCTTTCCCAAATTCTGGCTGAGTCTCCATCTGGAGTGCGGAACCCACCATGCTTGCTAATTATGCCTGGGCTTCTAAGATCCAACCGGGGAGGCCTCAGTGTCTCCTCTCCTTCGGGAGAACGGAAGGATGCCTGCAGCCTACGTAAGTGGTGCAAACTTCTTGTCTTGAAGTTTTATTGGTCTCCCGCGTAAACCAAGCTACTCAGCCTCTTTTCTCCACTGAATTTCCTCACTGAGCTATCCTTATTCTATTACTCTTTGTATCCTTAATTAAAGTGTAATTAAGCAGTTGTTTCCTGACCCTCGCCTATGCCGTCTCTCTTTCGAATACCCTGGATCAGCTGGGGCTGGACCCCGGCACCTCCCTGTCCATCACCAACTCCCAGAGTCTACCCAAACCCATGTCCATTGAGTCGGTGATGCCATCCAACCATCTCATCCTCTGTTGTCCCCTTCTCCTCCTGCCCTCAATCTTTCCCAGCATCAGGGTCTTTTCCAATGAGTCAGCTCTTTGCATCAGGTGGCCAAAGGAATAAAGTTTCAGCTTCAACATCAGTCCTTCCAATGAACACCCAGGTCTGATCTCCTTTAGGATTGACTGGTTGGATCTCCTTGCAGTCCAAAGGACTCTCAAGAGTCTTCTCTAACACCACAGTTCAAAAGCATCAATTCTTCTGCACTCAGCTTTCTTTATAGTCCAACTCTCACATCCATACATGACCACTGGAAAAACCATAGCCTTGACTAGATGGACCTTTGTTGACAAAGTAATGTCTCTGCTTTTTAATATGCTGTCTAGGTAGGTCATAGCTTTCCTTCCAAGGAGTAAGCGTTTTTTAGTTTCATAGCTGCAATCACCATCTGCAGTGATTTTGGAGCCCCCCAAAAATAAAGTCTGAAACTGTTTCCACTGTTTCCCCATCTATTTGCCATGAATTGATGGGACTGGATGCCATGATCTTAGTTTTCTGAATGCTGAGGTTTAAGCCAACATTTTAAATTCTATCAAATCAACTACGTGAGGTATGGTTGCATATATTCTAATGCTATTTTCCCTTCAGAACAGAGAACTTAACAGCTCAAAGTGAGTCTTGCATTATCATGGCCAAGCTCAGCATTCTTTCTTTTTTTTTTTTTTTGAAATAGCTCAACTGAAATTCCATCACCTCCACTAGCTTTGTTCTTTTTTGTTTTTTTAAATTTTATTTTATTTTTAAACTGAATCTGCCCTTCAAAGTAAATCCTCCCTTCCTTACCTCTGCTTTACTAGTTGCTGCTTCTTGGGTACCACTTTATTTCCTTAAGAAAATATTAAGACAGTGTCCCAAATTTGCAATCTCTAATTGGTCCTACATCTTTATTGCCTATTTCCAAAAAATCTTTAAATTTCAGCTGTAATCAAGAAACTTGATCAGATTCTCAAGAGACTTTATCAAGCAAGACTTGTTTGGAATGAGCATATAATCAGCCCATGGTAAGGTGGCTATATATCTAACATCCAAAATAAAACATTCTGTGATTTGCATTTCAATAAGTATAAATGAGGTAATAGTGATGATAAAGCAAGCAGTTTCTAAATGGAGAAAATATCTCAAAAAATAAAAGAGGAACACAGAATGCATGTTGGCTAATTTATATGAGATTAAAATAAGAAGGGGAGAATAAATAAAAAGGATACCTAGAATGTCCATTAGAGCATGCAAACTCTACTCTGGATTATCCAGGTTAAACTGTATAACCAAACCAATCCTTGTTATGTTTATAGTTTTAAAACAGCAATTATAAATCCTGAATTGTTCCTTGGGTTTAAATACCAAAGTAGATATGAATCCCCTCTGAAAGTGGCTTGTTCATAATAGATAAGTGCCCATAAAGTGTTAGCTACATATCACCTTTTGCCCCAGGGAAGTACTTCAGAGGTATTTCTCCAACTGTTTAGATTAAATTAAGACATAATGAGGAGGGCATATAGGAGACAAAGTGACATAGATGGCAAAGAACTAGGAACAGTGTGGTTAAGTCTAAAAACTCCAGAGAGGAACCTTATGGTATGCCAATCCATTGAATCAGTGAAACTTGTATTAAAGTAGCACAAACATGACAACATTTACCCAATAAAACCATCATGCTAGTTGTGGTATAACGTTAGCCAATACTAGCTATTCACTTTTACTTCTTTAAGAAGCAGCTGTATATATTTATTTACATTTTAAGTTCTTTGAAATATTGATAGCCTTTAAAACTGTCATAGATCAAGCAGTGAAAGTTTCCCTGGGGTTGAGAAAGCTTTTTTTTTTTCTTTTCTGGTGACATGACTAGATAACCATTTCCCCAACATTTTTATAGTCAATAGGGTATTTAAAAGCAATTTGAGAAAAAATATAGTTTCTCATTATTGCTTAAAGATATGCCATGAAATTCTCTGGAAAATTCAGTAGCACAACAAAATCTAGTGTGCATAACAGAAGTAAGGGACAGCAAAAACTATTTGGAGACAAAAACAGAGGATATTTTAAAGGAATTGCACATCATTGTATCATCGATATTCTTGGTGTCACCAAAGGGCATATTATTTTAGGTAAAATACAGAGATTGACAATTCTGTAATTCCAAAGAGCCAGATTCTGAATGAAATGTTTTAGGAATAACAATCACATTATTTCTCTTGTACTTTATTTTTAATGTCTATACCAAGAGTCATATATGAATCAAAAGTTTTCATTGAGTCTGAAAGATATCTTTCCACAAGTATAAAATAAACAAAAACATATTGTGATAACTTTTAATTGGCAGTGTTCTTCTATTGTTCTTTCTTAACGGTAATTACCATAACAGCGTGTCATACAATTGACTGTGTTTTGAAGTTAATGAAGTATAGAAGCTGCTCAGATCCTAGAAAGTAGTGACCTAGATAGAATGTATCATAAGATGAGTATTTTTATGAATATATTAGAGTTTTTCCTTGTCTTTCTCACTAGAGTAGGCATATCAACCAATAGAAACACCACTGGTGGACGCCACACAAAGTTACAAGATTCATATGTTTGGGCATGATAGGATATTCGAGTGATACCTCAGAGGTGTGAATTTTTTAATGATTCTAAAAGATGCAATATAACAGTCTCACTTTTCAAAGATTTTCAAATGATGTAAAGTAAGTCTGCTGGGCAAAAAGAAAGCTGAAAAAAAATCAGAGGAAAATGATTTACATGGCCAAGCATATAGATTAAATGAAAGCACAGAGACCGCTTAGGTCCAAATTTGCTCAGTTGTGGCCTCCATTTTGCACCTGCAGTGTGTGGGCACCATTCAAATGAGATAACATCTGGCACATTGTTAGTATAGTAATTGGCTATTGCCGAAGCATTTAAATTGTAGCTGCACTTATGGAGAAGGAGAGAAAACGCAATTAAAAAGATGTGAGTCTAAGATAGGTTTAAACTCATAATTTCTGCATAACTTACTCTTCAGAAGAGAGACTCGAGTCAGGTCTGAACAGGATCAAAGAGGATGCTCAAGGTTATGAAACTATAAGGTACTCAGTCAGGGACTGGCAGAAAGAGCAGTGTCTTTAAGGATGGTCAGATGTAATTCCACATATGCTTTTTAGGTGCAAGAAGTTGAAATAACCACTGAAACTCTGCATCGCAAGTCTTTCAGTTGTAAAAGGAAAATAATAGAAAGGATGTGGATTTGTAGTGAGAATTATACTAGAATGCTGAAAAGTAAGAAGCGCCATGAATGGTAGTTTCTTTCCTTAACTTTCTGCTTTCTCATATTTCTATCTCCATATTTTATATAGTGATGATAATTTTTATCCATTTAACTTGATTAAGTGTGTTTCAATTAGACTTGTAAATTCACGTACTTCATACTCTGGGAACTTGGGAATCATTCATTCTAAACCATGTATCAAAAGCCTCTTGTGTATTAATTTATATGCTAGGTGCTGGAATTACAATTGAGTGAGACAGACATTAAGCAACTGAACAAAAATTTGTGATATTACAAAGATGATCGTCGCCATGGATAAGCGATACAGTTTGTAATACAAGAGGGTGCAAAGACAAGGAAGTTGGGGAAATATTTAGGGAATTGAAAGAGGAAGAGAAAATACAAAGGCAAAAGGCAAAGGAAGAACCTAAAAGCAAGAGGAAAAGATAAGAAAAGCCTTTCTGGCAGAAAGGAGCACTATATATGAAATCAAGAGAAAATGTTTGGTATTAAGTTGGATATGGATGAAAAATTACATACTTGAAAAACTTATAGACATCTTTATCAAATTATGTGGAAAAAATAGCACAGTTATCTATATAAGGTTGAAACCATGAGCTATGTTCAAAATGTGTTTGAAATTTTATAACTGTGAAAGTATTTCTTAAAATGAAAATTATGCCAATAATGGACATTCTGAAGGCAATGAGATTAATTTAAGTCATGATGACATCCTTTTGAATTCCAAGGTCTAAATTTGGAAGAGATAAAATATAAGCATGAGTGGTACACTAGAATTTGGCGAGACAGATGTTCACACATACACCCCTCTTCTGCCTGATCATTCCTACTTTTCTCAGTACTTAGTTCAGTAGATGTCAGAAAGAGAATTGGAAAAGAGAAAAGTTTCACTACTAAGCTGGACTGAACTATAATTTCTGGGAGAGATTGTACAAATACAGTAGTACCATTAATATATGTGTGTGAATGTATACCCGTGTGTGTGTGTGTGTGTGTGGGCTTCCACATGAAATATTGATGTAATAAGAGAAATGCAGCTGTTGAGAAAATCTGAGCTGGAATCTCAGTCCAAAATCTGAGCTGGAATATGGATATTTTACAAGGTTACAAATCCTAAGGAAAGTAAAAAAATGTAATTATACCTTAAACCTCTGAGAAGGACACCATAAATTAGACAGATGATAGTGTTTTAATTAACTTAAAACCTTACTGCAAATTGTTTATCAGACTTAACATATTCCACTCATAGAATATATGAATATGTCACAGATTTGTGTCTCAATAAGAATCTATGCATGTGTACTCAGTCTCTTCAGTCGGGAGTCATGTTTGACTCTTTACGACCCCATATGGACCATAGCCCACCACTCTCCCATATCCATGCAATTTCCCAGGCAAGAATAATGGAGTGGGTTGCCATACTCTCCTCCAGGGGATCTTCCAGAGATTGAACCCAGAGTCTCCTGAGTCTCCTAGATTGCAGGAAGATTCTTTAACACAGAGCCACAGGGGAAGCCCAAGTGAAAGTGAAGTTGCTCAGTCGTGTCCGACTCTTTGCGACCCCATGGACTATGGCCTATCAGGCTCCTCCCTCCATGGGATTTTCCAGGCAAGAGTGCTGGAGTGGATTGCCATTTCCTTCTCCAGGGGATCTTCCTGACCCAGGAATTGAACCTGGGTCTCCCGCATTGCAGGCAGATGCTTTACTGCCCATTTTAATAAAAATAAGCTTCCTCAATCCACTGTCAATAAGATAAAAAACACCTAGAAAGAAAATCCAACTATTTAACAAAATTAACACTTGGACTGCAAAGAAATCAAACCAGTCAATCCAGAAGGAAATCAGTCCTGAATATTCATTGCAAGGACTGATACTGAAGCTGAAACTCCAATACTTTGGCTACCTTATGCGAAGAACTGACTCATTGCAAAAGACCCTGATGCTGGGAAAGATTGAACGAGGAAGAAGGGGATGACAGAGGATGAGATGGTTGGATGACATACCTACTCAATGGACATGAATTTGAGTAAGCTCCGGGAGTTGGTGATGGACAGGGAAGCCTGGCATGCTTCAGTCCATTGGGTCACAAAGAGTCGGACACGACTGAGTGGCTGAACTGAACTGAACACTATAAAATTAATAATTTTGAACACTCAATTTTTACAACAAAACTCTGAATTTTGTGAGATAAATATTACTATTCTGATATTGGGCATAGTGAAACCTGGATCTTATTTAACTTAGATGTCCAAAGTCATAAAGTTATTGAATCTGGCACATAATAAGTCTATGATAAATATTTACTTAGAGTACAATATATAGTGTGAAAAGGCATGAGGATACAGAGGAAGATAGCAGTTAGAAGTTGAAGACCCTTGTGCAGCTTATTCAGATGTACCCTGGAAGCAACAGTTTAGTTTGTAATAAAAGCAGTTAAACAATAAAGTTTACAGAGATTTTATATGGAAAAAAATTGTATGGGAACAAGTCAATTTATGTAGAGACATCAATTGGTTTCAGTGTATTGGAAATAAAAACATCACTAGGAAATATGCTTAAGACATTGTCTGCAAGTCATTGTATGGGGTTGAAAAGAATTATTCTAGAGATTTTGGCTGCAGTAATTAACAGTGTTGTAGTACAGTCTTGGAGTAAGGAAACCATTATGGAAGAGAGAATTAGGAGATGCTACAAGAAGCTTTGCTCATATTGAGTTTGAAAAGTCTAGCAGACATCAGTGGATATTTGTATTGGATATTTAAATAGAAGGATCTGACACTAAGGACAAAAGCCTAGTATGGAGCTAAATTAAAAAAAAAACATAAATAAATAAAATTGGAAAAACAATATTAATGCAATAATGCTCACAGTCTTTCCTTTGAAGAGGCTTTGAGATGGCTTTCTAATTCTGAATCTCAGAGCAACCCTGCCTATGGCAAATATTGCAGATTGGTTTGACCAACATCAGTTTCTGTAAACTAGAGAATGGAAAGATGAAATCTCATTTTCCACACTCTTGAAGCTAAGTTTTCAAAAGTGACAGATTTCTACCAAACAGATTCCCATGCAAGACTTGGAAGGCAGAACTAGGGTTATAGGACAGAGACCATGAGGCTTCTCTAGCATGTCAAGTCAGAAAGTGTTTTTCTTTTTCTTTCCTCATTCCTCCTCTCTCTGTCTTTCTAATAGCAGCTCTATAAGGATCTCTGTTCTCTGATGTTTGGCATCTTGGGTCTTGAAGACGAGCTAGGGCAGGCTCACAGAGCCTCAGCCCCGGATCTTGGCCACTGTGGACCCCTCCGGCAAACCCACTAAAAGACGAGAATCTTGGCCTGATGAGGCTAACCCCAACTTCCACCTACAGACCCACTCTTGTAACCCTGCATCCACTTTCCCTTCCATTTCCGGACCAGGAGTGGGTACCAGGACTCACAGCCACAGAGGGAATTGGAAGAGTCCTTGTGAAGGCAGAAGGGAAGGCATCTTCAAAAGTCTAATGTTTCCTTGAATGTTACCTTCGAAAACCTAATGTTTGTGGCTCAGATGCTGCTACTAGTGAGTTTCCATGTGGGGCTTATGGAAACCTTGGCCAATACCAGCTGGCCACTCCCCCTCACTGGCGGGCAGGGTACTGGTTTTCCTGTTATTAATTAGTTGGAAATTGCATGTAAACTTGTCCAGGCCTTATAAAGTGTTCTCTGATCCAAGGCTTCCTGCTCAACGGACCCCAGAAGACAGGCTTCAGGTGATGGAGTAGCCAAAGAGAGAGGACCAAAAAGCTACTGCTATTGCAGGATTTCAAAAAAATATTTTTTTGGTATAATTAGATAGTTCTCCTGTTTCCATTGTTTCTGGAAATTTAGCATACAAATTTAGTATCCAAATAATAATATTTTTAAATAAATTATTTTTTCCTCTTATTCTACAGTACATTTTATTGTCAGCCATTAAAAATCCTCTCTTAGTGAGAACTAATTAAGCTTTTTTTGAATTTCAAGATGTCAACTATAGAGTATTAAATCAAATACAGGAGCTTCTAAGCTCCACAGGTCACCCACCCATGAAGCCAGTCCCAGCTGAAGCATGAAGCAGCCAGGTGGCTTGATGTGGACAGAATATGGTTCCAGAAACAGGCATTTCAAACTCCACTGTCTTGGAGTTCTGCTGTCTACAACAGCTGCTATTTGCTGAGTCAGCAAAAGAGGGACAGGATAATCACTCTTGAGTTTATTTCCGCCCCACCTAAAAGTGTTACTTGCTATTTCACTTTATAGGTTCACTTTATAGGCCACTGGTCCAAATTAGACACAGCCTCTCTCTTAACTGTAAGAGTGCTGGGAGATATAAGAATATAATTTTAAATGTGTGAACATTATAATATTTGCTAAAAATCCCAGTGTACACCAGCAGAAGTCATGGACAGTCCTTGAAATCTACTAACTCTAGATTAGAGGCTTTGCTATTAGGCTTATCCCAAGAATGTACAATGATACCAGCGTGGTCTTTGCCATCACCAGCATGAATGGGGCATGGAAAGAGCATGGGAGGGGCCTCTGGAGTTGTGGAAGGAGCATGACTGATCCCACAAGCTACTGACTGACTTCGGATGCTGGGGCTATGGGTTTGGAGTGCAATCTCTAGAGCAGCTGGCTAAATAAACATAAACTTCTCCCTTTTCCTTTAGTTAGAAGGATTGCTTAACTCGTAGAACTTCCAAAGCATTGGCATTTCAAATACTTCTGTTTTCAAATCCCCTTTGCATAAGAAGGCTTGAAAAGTTTCTCATTTTTACCTGTGGCGGATTCGTTTTGATGTTTGGCAAAACTAATACAGTGTTTGAGGTTTAAAAATAAAATAAAATTAAAAAATAAATAAATAAAAAATAAAAAAAAATTTTTGTGAAGGGCTGCTGGTGAGAAAAGGCCTGGAATTTACTAATTATAGTCCATTTTCTTAATAATTTTATAGATATTTTATCTCCTGTTTATATAAACTCATTCTAATAGTAGTTAAGTTAAACTTAATTATGAAGGCTGATAATTTAGGAAAAAAACAGAATTGCAATGTGTAACAAAACCAAAGATAAGTCACCTATTATTAGGTATTTCAGAACATCTATATCACTTTTTAAATTTATGGAGTGTCCTTAAGCCCCCAACCCTCCAAATGTTGGCTTTTGCAAAGACACAAGTACCAGAATCTGACACAGTTACACGTCTGACTGGTATATTTGGGTGGTAGTCACACCACTTGACATGATTTCAGGAGATTTAAGGTTTACTTGGTTTAGTCTCTAGATGTGTAACCTTTAAAAGTCACATCATTGCCCATCAAACTGTTCTAATATTTTACACAGCACCATTTTACTCTTGATTTGCTCTGACCCTTATGTAGTTGGATGTCCCAGAGCAGATTATAGGCTGCCAAAGATTATATTTTGCTCTTTTTTATTTCCATGTTTAGTCACATGTAGAGTTTCACTGCAATCTTCTTGAAAACTTTGATACTCCTTAATACTACATCATGCTAATATGCTGTCTAAGATTTTTAAAATTTTGTAAAACTAAATGTTGTATGTTTGATTAGCTGTCACATATTTAAGTGTCATAAATTAAATTTGTATTTATTCAGTTTTTATCTAAAGAATATTCATGTAAGCATATTTTAATGGAGAGAATAGGAAAGTGAGTGTGGAAGGAGTTCACCACAAAGAACAGACAAATAATACATTGTAAGATTCAGTTGCAACTAAACACGTTAGAGCATTTGACTTGTAAGATGTCCAGCCATGAGCTATTAACATTTTCTTTTAATTGGCTACATATTTCCTTTAAAAAAAAAAGTAAATCTTTTTTTTTTAGTGTTTTTACCTAAACATTTTTTACTAAATGTCCTGAAATCTATAAATTATATCCTTATGATTTCAGCCGCTAAAGTTGTCTTTATTTTTAAATTAATTATAGATAAACTCCTATACCCAAAGATATATTTGGGTTCTACTTTACAGAAAAAAGGAAATGCTTTTAGCACAAAAACTTCCTACTTATATATTCTTTTAAGTGGTGAATTTGTAACGTTACTGATTCTGTTTAATCTGAAGGTTAAAAGTGTCCATAATTTTGCTTTTCTTAATTTTACTGGCAACGCAATTGGTGATTCTTTAACTGAAAGTTCTTTTTTTATTTTCTTCTAAGAAATCATTAATTTTCCAGTTTTATTTTTGCTTTCTTTTCTACATTTCTTCCTTTCTTACCAATTCACAGATGTCAAAATTGAAGACATTTTTACTCAGAAAGTCAGGTAACTGATACACCCAAAGATCATGTTGGCCAACTCACCTTTATAAGCTAAACACACAAAATAAAAAATGAAACTTCAGCAAGTATGGCAAAAACCACCACAATATTGTAAAGTAACTAGCCTCCAATTAAATAAATTAATTTAAAAAATCATATCTTCATTCTCTTTATGTGAAATTACAACAAACATATAGAATGTGATGGTTAAATCAACAGATCCAAGGTACAGAATACTACTAAGCATTTGTAATACATCTATAAATATTTTTCAATAAATCCTATTTATTTTATTGTCCTATATAATTATTTTATTATCCAGCTCTATATCCTTTTCAAGGCTTTGACTATGTGGATCACAATAAACTGTGGAAAATCCTGAAAGAGATGGGAATACCAGACCACCTGACCTGCCTTTTGAGAAATCTGTATGAAGCAACAGTTAGAACTGGACGTGGAACAACAGACTGGTTCCAAATCAGGAAAAGAAGTACGTCAAGGCTGTATATTGTCATCCTGTTTATTTAACTTCTATGCAGAGCACATCATGAGAAACGCTGGGCTGGAGGAAACACAAGCTGGAATCAAGATGGCTGGGAGAAATATCAATAACCTCAGATATGCAGATAACACCACCCTTATGGCAGAAAGTGAAGAAGAACTAAAGAGCCTCTTTTTTTTTTTTTTTTTTATTTTGCAGACTTTTATAGATTCCAGGTTAAGAATTCCTCTTACAAGCAGAAAGACCACATTCTAATATAAAATTTCATCATTCATCATTACATATTTACATTTTATTTATGCAAAGAAAATATAATACAGAAGCTACTAGAAATTAAGATTTAATTTTATATTAATTTTGATTTTATTGTTTACATAGCACTTACATAAATTTTAAAAATAATGTGTCCAAATTTTATGTTTTCAGCTATAGATCCTCAAGATACATAAACAGACTCTCTGTTATATCTCAATGCCTCTGCCAAAATGCACTGGACAATGGTGAGCCCCTGAATAACTAGGATAGCTCTTTCCAGTTCTCCTGAATTTTTAAAATATGGAGTCATAAACTACAATAGCCCATGGACTACTGTGCTTACCATTACAAAACAAAGCCAACATCCTCCATGGGCACTATGTAAAAGAAAGAACCAAGTGAACACTGTAGAATACCTTCACACACGAGCAATGATCACCACCAGGTACACTTAGGTAGGTAGGTATGTTTAGTTGCGAAGTCCTATCCTACTCTTTGTGACCCCATGGACTGCAGCCCGCTACACTCCTCTGTTCATGGGGTTTCCTAGGTAAGAATACTGGAGTGGTATTCCCTTCTTCAGTGGATCAAGTGGAGAATACGTATTTTTTTTTTTTTTTTTTTTTTATTTTTTAAATTTTATTTTATTTTTAAACTTAACATAACTGTATTAGATTTGCCAAATATCAAAATGAATCCGCCACAGGTATACATGTGTTCCCCATCCTGAACCCTCCTCCCTCCTCCCTCCCCATTCCATCCCTCTGGGTCGTCCCAGTGCACCAGCCCCAAGCATCCAGTATCGTGCATCGAACCTGGACTGGCAACTCATTTCATACATGATATTTTACATGTTTCAATGCCATTCTCCCAAATCTTCCCACCCTCTCCCTCTCTCACAGAGTCCATAAGACTGTTCTATACATCGGTGTCTCTTTTGCTGTCTCGTACACAGGGTTATTGTTACCATCTTTCTAAATTCCATATATATGCGTTAGTATACTGTATTGGTGTTTTTCTTGATGAAAGTGAAAGAGGAGAGTGTAAAAGTTAGCTTAAAGCTCAACATTCAGAAAACTAAGATCAGAGCATCTGGTCCCATCACTTTATGGGAAATAGATGGAGAAACAGTGGAAACAGTGTCAGACTTTATTTTTGGGGGCTCCCAAATCACTGCAGATGGTGACTGCAGCCATGAAATTAAAAGACGCTTACTCCTTGGAAGGAAAGTTATGACCAACCTAGACAGCATATTAAAAAGCAGAGACATTACTTTGCTAACAAAGGTCGGTCTATTCAAGGCTATGGTTTTTCCAGTGGTCATGTATGGATGGGAGAGTTGGACTGTAAAGAAAGCTGAGTGCCGAAGAATTGATGCTTTTGAACTGTGGTGTTGGAGAAGACTCTTGAGAGTCCCTTGGACTGGAAGGAGACTCAACTGGTCAATCCTAAAGGAAATCAGTCCTGAATATTCATTGGAAGGACTGATGTTGAGGCTGAAACTCCAATAATTTGGCCACCTGATGCGAAGAGCTGACTCATTTGAAAAGATCCTGATGCTGGGAAAGATTGAAGGCGGGAGGAGAAGGGGACGACACAAGATGAGGTTGTTGGATGGCATCACTGACTCAATGGACATGAGTTTGAGTAAACTCTGGGAATTGGTGATGGACAGGGAAGCCTGGCATGCTGCAATCCGTGGGGTCACAAAGAGTTGGACATTTGCAATAGTTACAGTGCAATACTTACATTTGCAATAGTTGCCAGTATATGATTGAAATCTTAATTCTTAGCATATCCAAGCACGTACAGAAAGCTATTCTGTTTCTCCCTTCATGCTGCAAAGACAATGAGCTCTTTCTGTATTTCTGGCTTGCTGCAAACTGTTGCAATTGTATCCATAAAATGTAATAGTTTGTTTTATTTTTTAATCCTCAGCTGTTAGAAAAAAGAAGAAAGTAATGGCATAACAGTAGCTAGCAGGTGTTGTGTTCAGAAACTACAAACATTGGTCATATACTTTTAATGACAAACTACCACCAAGATAAAACAATTTTGTAATGTGTCAACTTCTTAGATATACAGTCTTCTAAACTATTACTAAAATCTGGTTGATTTTTTACATCTATAAAATATATTTTTAAATCTTTTAATATTCTTGAATTGTCAATGAACTAAAAAGCTAAAAGTCTGGTTCATTTAAGGTTTTGCCAATTTTTGACAACTAAAGTGAATTAATTTTGACTGAATTTCTTGTAATATCTGTTTATAATGCTGGCAATAAATGGCTACAATATGCATATCTATTAATATCATGAACATGTTTTAAACTACAAAATACATTCTAGGCAGGAGTAAAAGGATATAATTGGATTGGTTATTAACCAAGGATAATAAAATCTGCAAGACAGGATGATTTATAACATTGATGAACATCTATTAAATTCCTAAATTCTTTCTTTTGTATTTATATGATATATTTGGACAGTGGGGGTGATATAGGAAATCATTTTTAATGTACAATATACAAACTCTTTAAACTCGGTGATTTTATAATGAAAATATACTAACTCCGCTTATAATGAAGTTGGATTAACTTTCAAATATAATCAAACATTTAATGTAAACATTTAATCCTTTAAAATTCTTCTTACATTGAGGTTTTTTTTTTTTTTTTAGGTATCCTCAAAAGTGCTAGCATAAAGGTTTGTTGCAATAAGTTACTGATCATCCAGCTGGTTAAATACCAGATTGTGATCTCTTTCAGAGTCATTGTTTCCAGTGACATGCCCTTCCACCCATCCCTTTTGAATATAAATTTATTATTTTAATTGGAGGTTAATTACTTTACAATATTGTATTGGTTTTGCCATACTTCAACATGAATCCTCAAGAGGTATACACATGTTCTCCATCCCGAACCCCGCTCCCTCTTCCCTCCCCGTACCATCCACCTGGGTCGTCCATCCATCCCTTTCATTTAAGAGCATTTAAAAATCTCAGGACCTTCTCAGAGAACAGGAAGGATCACAGATCCCCAAGTGGGTTCACTGTTAAGATTTTCTGATGCATTAGCTTACTTCCTCATTTGTCCTTTAAAACTCCTCTGCCAATTGTGCAGTTAAAGTCAATTGTATAGCTTCTAAAGAGAAGCTTTTGCTCCTAAAACAGGTAGTGATCATATTATTAGAGCAGAAAATTAAATGTGTTGGTAAAGAATCTGCCTGAAATGCAGGGTGCCTGAGTTCAAACTGGTTCAAAATTTTGAAAGGGGTACAACAAGGGTGTATATTATCACCCTGTTTATTTAACTTGTATACAAAGTACATCATGTGAAATGCCAGGCTGGATGAATCACATGCTGGATCAAGATTGCCAGGTGGAAAGTCAGCTACCTCAAATATGCACATGATACCACTGTAATGGCAGAAGGTGAAGAGGAACTAAAGAACTCTTATTGAGGATGAAAGAGGAGAGTGAAAAAGCTGGCTTAAAACTCAACCTTCAGAACATGATTGTGGCATCTGGTCCCATCACTTCATGGCAAATAGAAGGGGAAAAAGTGGGAGTAGTGACAGATTTTATTTTGGGGAGCTCCAAAGTGACTGTGGATGGTGACTGCAGCCGTGAAGTTAAAACACGCTTGCTCCTTGGAAGAAAAGCTATGACCAACCTAGACAATGTATTAAAAACAAAGACATCACTTTGCTGTCAAAGATCTGTATAGTCACAGCTGTGGTTTTTCCAGTAGTCACATATGGAAGTGAGAGATAGACCATTAAGAAGGCTGAGCACCAAAGAACTGATGCTTTTGAATTCCCTCTACAATCATTCACCTGTCTTTTCTGTGCAATGTGTTAGGTCATTTCAATCTGCCCAGTGACCTGTCTAGAACTAGAGACATTAATTTAATCATCCCTAGTCACCTTCCAAGCCGTGGCAATTGTCACCACTCCCTCATATCAGTAGTTCTGGAGTATGTGATACTTAGTAAGGTGATGGATTTCAACTCTCAGTGCAGGGCTGTGTGATAGGGAATAGTCAGGTTCTATAACATCAACATAGAAAATGTCAGGATGAGAAAGATTACCCACTATGTGGTTTCTTGCCACCCTCTCCCCATTTAAAGCTGGCAACAGCTGTTCTTATTAGCCTCATTTGACAGATGTAAAAACTGAGGTTGAGAGCTTGGAAAAATCGTTGACTATCAAACATCAGCTAGTAATTAAGCTCTCATCTGTCTGATTCCAGGTCAAATTCAAGGATAATGGGAAGACTTTACATTCTCTCAAACAAATAATATTACAAGAGGGAGGAAAAAAGAGTGTCAGCTTCATATCTCCATGCAATAAACTCAATGCCTCCTCAACTTGTTCTCAGCATTTTAGTGAAAAGATTTATTCAGGATTCCCAAGCAATTTCAATAAAAATCCAACTGGCTTGAAAATTTATATCTCAGCACTAAATGATAAAAATCTTAAAAAGCAGTTTTAAACTCACATTGATATAGTAATGGCATCATTGTGTTTACAGGCTGATACGGTGTGAAAATAGGTGTGTTTTATGGATACAGTACTTTTTACCAATCACATGGAGCTAATCATCAGATTAGTTAACCCGACTTATGGCAAAACTCATCCTGACTTTTGCTGTGTAAAAAGGAGAAAGGCACAAATCAACAGAAAACTGGAGATGACTTAGAAACAGCCTTATCTTCGAACTGCCTAATTTTGGTGAGTTGTGCCTTCACCACGCGTTTCAGCAATATAGATTTTTTAAGTGATTATTTTTTTATTTGGCAAAGAAGAAATAAATGAGTATATGAATAAAGGAAAAATTAGGTACTGCAGAAATGAAGACTTTCCACTGTACTTTCCGTCTACTAGGTACAACATGGTTACTTGTATAGTTAGCTGCTCTCCCAACTCTTAAAGCCATAACAAGATTTATTGTTGAATATTGAAGATGAAATGATACTTGAAGTTACACAAAATGTCATATATAATGTCGAGACCGGCTTGACAGGCAGGGTTTCTGAAATTGCCATAGGGCGGAAGAAAGAGAAACAAGACACAAGAATTCAGAGAAAAGCGAGGATTGGGGGACCAACACCCAAGGGCTCCAAGGTGAAGGTGCCGAAACTGAATCCAAGCCAGCTTTGTTATACTTTCAGCCATGAAGGAAAAAATATGCGGGGAGTTAAGCTATAACTCATGTGGCCTTCAGGGCCAAAGAACAAAGGGATGGTTAACTATTGACTAACTAAGAAACAGTAGTCAATAACAAATCATAACTAAGACTAATATTCTTATCTATAGATTTTCCACCAGATATGTAAAACATGTGACTCTGTGACGCCAGTTGAGAAAAAGTCTGGGGTCGGTTTTCTGACCCCAGGATCATATCTTGTTTTCAAGACTATGAACTGTTCCCTCTGGACTTATTCCAAGAGTCTCATGCCTTATAGCATCCAGTTTATCAGTAATTATAAATTTCATCTGTGGCCCTTGCTGGGGCCTGCTTTTCTTTTATTCTTCCTGTCTCCTACATATAGCAGGTATCAAACTACTGTCATTTACATAAATGGTAAATTAACTTTCTTGTTTCTGAAAACTGACCCACTGATTCAAATTGTCTGACTTTCATCATGCAGAGTAGGAGTAGCTTCATCATAACATCCATTTGACCAGAGTACCCCCATTGGAGGTTATATATTTTTTTCACTATTTCCAAATTTACTCACTGCCAATAATAATCTACCTTTGTCTTACTCTCCTTTTAGTATAGAACTGCCTTTATATTTAAACTCTAGTTATTCTTTAAATCCCATCTTAACTCATCCCATCTGAGAAATCCAGTGAACATGCTGTTTTGAGCATAGTAAGTTATTATATCATAACCTATTCCATTCATTAAGCAATCTTTCCTCTGTTGACTTATTGTGTCCATCATTTTTGCGCATAGAATTTTTTTTAAAGAAAACAAACCATCTACTTTAAGAAATGAGCAAAAGAACTTGCTAAACATTTTTTCCAAATAAGATATGTTAATACAAATGATCAATGGGTACATGAGAAAATCCTCAATATCGCTGCTGTTGTTGCTGCTAAGTTGCTTCAGTTGTGTCCGACTCTGTGCGACCCCATAGACGGCAGCCCACAAGGCTTCCCCATCCCTGGGATTCTCCAGGCAAGGACACTGGAGTGGGTTGCCATTTCCTTCTCCAATGCATGAAAGTGAAAAGTGAAAGTGAAGTCACTCAGTCGTGTCCGACTCTTAGCGACCCCATGGACTGAAGCCTACCAGGCTCCTCCATCCATGGGATTTTCCAGGCAAGAGTACTGGAGTGGGGTGCCATTGCCTTCCCTAATCACTAGGAAATGCAAGTCAACACCATAATAGGATAGCACCTCACAATATAATGACCATTATCAAAAACAAAACAAAACTAGAAATGGCAAGTGTTGATGAGGCTGTGGGAAAAAGGGAATCCTTGTGCATCATTGGTAGGGATGTAAGTTGGTGCAGCCATTAGAGAAACAGCATACAGAGGGTTTTAAAAACTGAAAAGAGAACTATCACGTGATCTAGTGATCCTACTTGTGTGTCTATAACTGAAGTAAATGAAAGTACTATATCAAAGAGATATTTGTATTCCTGTGTTCATTGCAATATTATTCATAGTAGCGAAGTGGTGGAACAAGTGTTTATCAGTGGATGAACAGATAAAGAGAAGGTGGTGTATATATATTCTAATAATCTAATATAATAATAATACAGCAATTTAAAAAAAAAAAGGTGAACTCATAGAAATAGTAGAATGGTGGTTACCAGGGGCTGAAAGGTGGGGGAAATGGGTAGAAGTTGTTCAAAGCATATAAACAACCAGCAGTAACACAAAAAAGATCTGAGGAGCTAATGTATAGCATGTGTGCTAAGTCATTTTAGTCATGTCTGACTCCTTGCAACCCCATGGACTGTAACCTGCCAGGCTCCTCTGTCCATTGGATTTTCCAGGCAAGAATACTGGAGTGGGTTGCCATTTCCTTCTCCAGGGGATCTTCCTGACCCAGAGGTTGAACCCGTGTCTCATATCTGCCACATTGGCAGGCAGGTTCTTTACCACTAGTGCCAACTGGGAAGCCCCAATGCATAGCATAATGACTATAATTAACAATATTGTATTATATACTTCAAAGTTGTTAAGAGAGTAAATTTTCAATTCTATCATGACACACATAAAAATATAATTATGTGAGGAGATGGGAGTGTTAACTAACTTTATTGTCGATCATTTTGCAATATATACATGTATTTATTTATCATATTGCACTGCTGACATCCAAAAAGCTAAGATCATGGTATCCAGTCCCATCACTTCATGGCAAAACAGTTGGGGGAAAAATGGAAACAGTGACAGATTTCATTTTCTTGGGCTCCAAAATCACTGTGGATGGTGACTGCAGCCATGAAATTAACACTTGCTCCTTGGAAGGAAAGCTATGACAAACTTAGACAGTGTATTAGCAATCACTTTGCTGAAAAAGGTCCATATAGTCAAAACTATAGTTTTTTCAGTAGTCATGCACAGATGTGAGAGTTGGACCTTAGAAGGCTAAGCCCCAAAGAATTGATGCTTTCAAACTGTCATGTTGTATAAGATTCTTGAGAGTCCCTTGGACAACAAGGAGTTCAAACCAGTCAATCCTAAAGGAAATAAACCCTGAATGTTCATTGGAAGGAGTGATGCTGCAGCTGAAGCTTCAGTACTTTGGCCACCTGATGCACAGAGCTGTCTCACTGGAAAATACATTGATGCTGGGAAAGATTGAAGGCAGGAGGAGAAGGGGACGACAGAGGATGAGATGGGGATGGCATTACTGATTCAATGGACATGAGTTTGAGCAAACTCTAGGATATAGTGAAGGACAGGGAAGTCTGGTGTGCTGTAGTCCATGAGGTTGCAAAGAGTTGGACATGACTGAGCAACTGAACAGCAACAACACATTTCACACCTTAGTTATATGTAAAGAATATCTCAGTCAATCTGGGGGTGGGAGGAAATTAAAAGAAACCATAACTATCATGTGGTGTGATCCTCTCATTTGGGGAGCCTGAAAACCAGAGACGCTAAGTAATTTTCCGTGAGAAAATGAAGAAAAGGCAATAGTAAAGCCCAGCTGTCTTGAATCTACTTTAGTGAACTTTATTAAGGATATAAGAATCTTTGCATTTCATTAGGGTTCCTAAGAACACATAACTCAGCATTCTATCAAGTACCAAAAGATCCTCTATCAGTTCAGTAGCAAATAATATCCATTTTCAATATTTTCAATCATAGAGAAATAATGATATGGTTCTACTTACAAATAACTTAATTTTTAAGAAGAACTTTATGAGTCTGTTCCCTATTGCACCAAAAATGACCCTCTTAAACTCTTTGCTAAAATATGCAGAGTTGATGAAATGGTGATATGATGAGAGACTTTGCTCTTATTAACAAAAATTCGAAGTAGAAAGAAAAATGAAAAGGTTCATTTCCTCCTGAGATATATCCCTAGTTGGACAGGCCTAATTGCTGTTTCTTATATTAAGCAAAACCATCCTCACTGTAATATTTACTCACTTGTTTGCTCTACAAATTTACTTTCACAGTGTCTTATCTTACGTTCAAGTTACAAATCTTCACATGCTTGAGAAATGTTGTCATGTATCCTCTAATAAATTTTTTTTGGACTAAACATCATTAGATTGATTATTTATCCATAGTATCTGACATGTAGAACACTTCTGATAACTCACATATTATGCATGCATGTCACTCGTAAAATATGGTGGTTCCCACAGAAGCAAGTTGTCTGACCCTCACAGAGTACAGTGAGTTTCCTGCCTTCCATGCCTTGCAAGCTGCTGCTTTCTTAACACAGATTGATTGCACTAAAGATAGACTCTCTTGGCTAAACTGGTTAATAGTTTGCTTATATTCCTTACCCTTTAAGTACATTTCAGGACATTAACGTCAAGAAGACCTCAGCTATGTAGTGAATTCCCACATAAACTATTTCTTCTTACTTGCTGGTCAGTTGAGTATTCAGTAGATGCTTGAAATTAAAGCTCATATGTTTTCACTGGTAATACTGTATGGTTGGAGGTCTTTGAATTAATTTCCTAAGCCAGTGGACCACTTTTCAATAAAAAAAAAAAGTTCTTTTATGAGTATTAACATTCCTGGAAAAGAAAATTTGAAAACAAATGTTCTTCTTGAAGTCTTAAAGTAATAGCAAAGACCTAACAGGGCATTGTGCATTTAGAGCTATAGTTCACTTTTTTTTTTCCTAGGATAAGCACTCTCTGGGAGAAACTTTCTGAGTGCTGGAAGGTTGAGAAGGAATTTAAGATATACGACTAAACTTTCCATCAAGTACAAAAAGCCACTCTATCAGTTCACCAGCAATAAATATGCAGTTTCGCTATTTTCACTGAACTTCTTTTACACATAGTCATTGGCTGAATCTAACCAATTTGGATCTAAAGTTCTGAAAACAGACTCTCCAAGGCTGGTGATCAGAAGTGAAAATGAGCGTAACTATATCAATGTCTCTACCCAAGACTCCTTTCTTTGAGATTGGAATGAAAACGGACCTTTTCCAGTCCTGTGGCCACTGCTGAGTTTTCCAAATTTGCTGGCATATTGAGTGTATCACTTTCACAGCATCATATTTCAGGATTTGAAATAGCTCCACTGGAATTCCATCACCTCCACTAGCTTTGTTTGTAGTGATGCTTTCTAAGGCCCACTTGACTTCACATTCCAGGATGTCTGGTTCTAGGTCAGTGATCACACCATCGTGATTATCTGGGTCATGAAGATCTTTTTTGTACAGTTCTCCTGTGCATTCTTGCCACCTCTTCTTAATATCTTCTGCTTCTGTTAGGTTCATACCATTTCTGTCCTTTATCAAGCCCATCTTTGCATGTAATGTTCCCTTGGTATCTCTAATTTTCTTGAAGAGATCTCTAGTCTTTCCCATTCTGTTGTTTTCCTCTATTTCTTGCACTGATCGCTGAAAAAGGCTTTCTTATCTCTTCTTGCTATTCTTTGGAACTCTGCTTTCAGATGCTTATATCTTTCATTTTCTCCTTTGCTTTTTGCTTCTCTTCTTTTCACAGCTATTTGTAAGTCCTCCCCAGACAGCCATTTTGCTTTTTTGCATTTCTTTTCCATGGGGATGGTCTTGATCCCTGTTTCCTGTACAATGTCATGAACCTCTGTCCATAGTTCATCAGGCACTCTATCAGATCTAGGCCCTTAAATCTATTTCTCACTTCCACTGTATAATCATAAGGGATTTGATTTAGGTCATACCTGAATGGTGTAATGGTTTTCCCTACTTTCTTCAATTTAAGTCTGAATTTGGCAATAAGGAGTTCATGATCTGAGCCACAGTCAGCTCCTGGTCTTGTTTTTGTTGACTGTATAGAGCTGGATCATGGAAAAAGCAAGAGAGTTCCAGAAAAACATCTATTTCTGCTTTATTGACTATGCCAAAGCCTTTGACTGTGTGGATCACAATCAACTGTGGAAAATTCTTCAAGAGATGGGAATACCAGACCACCTGATCTGCCTCTTGAGAAATTTGTATGCAGGTCAGGAAGCAACAGGTAGAACTGGACATGGAACAACAGACTGGTTCCAAATAGGAAAAGGAGTACGTCAAGGCTGTATATTGTCACTCTGTTTATTTAACTTCTATGCTGAGTACATCATGAGAAACGCTGGACTGGAAGAAGCACAAGCTGGAATCAAGATTGCCGGGAGAAATATCAATAACCTCAAATATGCAGATAACACCACCCTTTTGGCAGAAAGTGAAGAGGAACTAAAAAGCCTCTTGATGAAAGTGAAAGTGGAGAGTGAAAAAGTTGGCTTAAAGCTCAACATTCAGAAAACAAAGATCATGGCATCCGGTCCCATCACTTCACAGGAAATAGATGGGGAAACAGTGGAAACAGTGTCAGACTTTATTTTTCGGGGCTCCAAAATCACTGCAGATGGTGATTGCAGCCATGAAATTAAAAAAACGCTTATCCTTGGAAGGAAAGTTATGACCAACCTAGACAGCATATTCAAAAGCAGAGACATTACTTTGCTAACCAAGGTCCATCTAGTCAAGGCTATGGTTTTTCCTGTGGTCATGTATGGATGTGAGAGTTGGACTGTGAAGAAGGCTGAGCACCAAAGAATTGATGCTTTTGAACTGTGGTGTTGGAGAAGACTCTTGAGAACTCTTGAGAGTCCCTTGGACTGCAAGGAGATCCAACCAGTCCATTCTGAAGGAGATCAGCCCTGGGATTTCTTTGGAAGGAATGATGATAAAGCTGCAACTCCAGTACTTTGGCCACCTCATGCGAAGAGTTGACTCATTGGAAAAGACTCTGATGCTGGGAGGGATTGGGGGCAGGAGGAGAAGGGGACGACAGAGGATGAGATGGCTGGATGGCATCACTGGCTTGATGGACGTGAGTCTGAGTGAACTCCGGGAGTTGGTGATGGACAGGGAGGCCTGGCATGCTGCAGTCCATGGGGTGGCAAAGAGTCAGACGTGACTGAGCAACTGAACTGAACAACAGAAAACAAGTGTTTTATTGTTTTGTGTTTTTTTTTTTTTTCCTTAGTAAACCTTGCAGACAGAATAGTTCACAACCACATGCTGTGACCTGGTTTCAGAGGCATGTTTGGTATAATAACACATCCACCAAACTCAGCTGCTGAGCAGTTAGCAGTTAGAGCCAGGGCGCCTGCAGCCCTATATCCCACTTCAGGGGGCGTTTCGTAGGTCCTCAGCCGTGCTCTGATGTTCCTAAACTCTATCTGTGTTTATTTATTATCTTTCTCCTTATGAGCAGAGATTTCTAAGATTAAATATTGTGTAAAATTCAAGTTGTTGTTGTTTAGTTGCTCAGTCGTGTCTGACTTTGTGACCCCATGTACTGCAACCTGTCCTTCATCATCTCCTGGAGCTTGCTTAAACTCAAGTCCATTCATTCGGTGATGCCATCCAACCATTTTATCCTTTGTCATCCCCTCCTTTCCTGCCTTCAATTTTTTTCAAGCATCAGGGTCTTTCTAATGAGTCAGATCTTTCCATCAGGTGGTGGAACTACACATATTGGTTAAGACTGTATTTCTCCAACTAGTTTTTCCTAAGGACATTAGAAAAAGTTCTAAATAAATGACAGTTTATTTTTCATGCATTTTCAAATTAATTCTGTGGTTCTCTAAAGTGTAAAGTAAAAAAGATACTGCCCAGAGAGTCAAAGAATAAATATCATGAACACATTACAATCATTGCTTTCTTGTGAGAAATATTTCACCACAATTTAACTTTTATAATTTGATTTAAAAATAATGCAAGCTTCTTTAGGATAAGACATAGATTATTGTACACAACATTTCAATATCCTTGTCCCATTCTATCTAAGTGCTGAAATTTTATCCATGTTGACTTAATTGTATACCTGCCTCCTAATTACACATACATATGCACATAACCTAATTTGTTTGGCTTTGTTTTCCTAATTCTTT
The DNA here is from genome assembly GCF_029407905.1 of Bubalus kerabau. Taxonomy (NCBI): domain Eukaryota; kingdom Metazoa; phylum Chordata; class Mammalia; order Artiodactyla; family Bovidae; genus Bubalus; species Bubalus kerabau. The sequence goes on from NC_073624.1 coordinate 118,451,497, forward strand.
AGTTACAAAATGAGTTACTTGCTACTTAACTGGATACCAAAATGTCTCTAAATTCCTGTTGATGTATTAATAACACCAAAGATTCAACTGAAGTCATGCTTTTCCATTTCTTCTTAACAAATAAAAAAGTATATTTTCAATAAATGGAGATGATTCTCAGTACTGACATAGACAACACGCAACTAAGAACTATTCTTGAGTTGAATAAAGAATATTGAACGCCAACCATTCTTGGAAATGCAGTAGTGATTAATGAGCTTGAAGAATTACTAAGATGATTGTTATTTTAAAAAATAGATTGGATCATTTCATTACACAGATCTTGTTCTATTAATATTTTGGTATATTATGAAAATATTTATTCTGAAGACATTGCTATTGAGGGAAAAAGTGATGGAATGCTTCTTCTGAAAATGTCTTTAGAAACAATGCTCTTTTCATTGGTGTTATGGATTCATCCAGGGGTAGGCACCATTGTGAGGCTCAGGAAAGTTATTCTAGAAGATATTCAGCTTATATTTTCCTTTTCTTGTCTTTTTAATCTTGATATGAATCAATTTGGTCTAGATAGCATGAACTCTCTTAATGCTTCGTATAGTAATTTTTCCTGAAGAATCCATGACACAAAATTTTAGAGGGAATTAAAATTACGAGGATTAGTTTCCTGATGAAACAGTCAAACATTTTGAAGTCAATACAGGAATATATTCTTTATTCCCTTAAAAAAAACCTCTATTGTTATTAATCTAATAGTACTCGAGTACTGGAGGATAGAATGCCAAACCAATCCAGTATTGTTGTGGTGAGAAACCCATGAACGATATGAAAAGACAAGAAGATGAGCCCCCAGGTTGGAAGGTGTCCACTATGTTACTGGGGAAGAGTGGAGGGCGATTACTAAGAGCTCCGGAAAGAATGAAGCTGAGTAAAAGTGGAAACAAAACCCAGCTGTGGATGTGTCTGGTGGTGAAAGTAAAGTCAGATGCTGTAAAGAACAATAATGCATAGGAACCTGGAATGTTAGGTCCATGAGTCAAGGTAAATTGGACGTGGTCAGGAGGGAGAAGGCAAGAGTGAACATCAACATCTTAGGAATGAGTGAATTAAAATGGATGGGAATGGGCAAGTTTAATTAGGATGACTGTTATATTTACTACTATGGGAAAAAATCTGTCAGAAGAAATGGAGTAGCCCTCATAGTCAACAAGAGTCCAAAATGCAATGCTGCTGCTGCTGCTAAGTCGCTTCAGTCATGTCCAACTCTGTGCGACCCCATAGACGGCAGCCCACCAGGCTCCCCTGTCCCTGGGATTCTCCAGGCAAGAACACTGGAGTGGGTTGCCATTTCCTTCTCCAATGCAGGAAAGTGAAAAGTGAAAGTGAGGTCACTCAGTCGTGTCTGACTCTCAGCGACCCCATGGACTGCAGCCTACCAGGCTCCTCCGTCCATGGGAGTTTCCAGGCAAGAGTACTGGAGTGGGGTGCCATTGCCTTCTCCACCAAAATGCAATACTTGGGTGCAATCTCAAAGATAACAGAATGATCTCAGTTCATTTCCAAGGCAAACCATTGAATATAACAGTAATCCAAGTCTATGCCCCAACCTATCACCTCACTGTCATATCACTTCATGACAAGCAGATGGGGAAAATGTGGAAACAGTGTCAAATTTCATTTTCTTGAACTTCAAAATCCATGCTGATGGTGATTGCAGCCACACACACAGAGCTTGCTCCTTGGAAGAATAGCTGTGTCAGACCTAGATAATGTTTTAAAGAGCAGAGGCATCACTTTGCCGACAAAGGCACGTCTAGTCAAAGCTATGGTTTTTCCCGTAGTCATGTATGGATGTGAGAGTTGGGCCATAATGAAGGCTCAGTGCCGCAGAATTGATGCTTTCAAACTGCAGTGCTGGAGAAGACTCTTGAGAGTCCCTTGGACAACAAGGAGATCAAATCAGTCAATCCTAAAGGAAATCAACCCTGACTATTCATTGGAAGGAGTGATGCTAAAGCTGAAGCTCCAGTACTTTGGCCACCTGATGTGAAGAGCTAACTCACTGGAAAAGACCCTGATTCTGGGAAAAATTGAGGGCAAGAGAAGGGAGTGACAGAGGATTAGATGGTTGGATGGAATCACTGACTCAGTGGACATGAGTTTGTGCAAACTTGGGGAGATAGTGATGGACAGAGAAAACTGGTGTGCTGCAGTCCATGGGGTCACAAAGAGTCAGACATGACCCAACAACACTGACCCAGGCACTGATGCTGAAGATGCTGTAACTGTCCAGTTCTATGGAGACTTACATGACCTTCTAGAACTAACACCAAAACAGATGTCCTTTTCATCATAGAGGATTGGAATGCAAAAGTAGGAAGTCAAGAGATAACTGGAGTAACAGGCAGCTTTGGCTTTGGAGTACTAAATTAAGCAAGGCAGAGGCTAGCAGAGTCTTGTCAAGAGAACACATTGGTAATAGCAAGCAGTCTTTTCCAGCAACATAAGCAACAATGACATCACCAAATCGTCAATACTGAAATCAGACTGATTATATTCTTTGCAGCTTAGGATGGAGAAGCTGTGTATAGTCAGCAAAAAAACAACACCTGGAGCTGACTGTGGTTCAGATCATGAGCTCTCCTTATTGCAAAATTCAGACTTAAATTGAAGAAAGTGGGGGAAACCACTAGACCATTCAGGTATGACCTAAAGTTAATTCATTTTTATTATACAGTGGAGGTGATGAATAGATTCAAGGGATTAGATCTGGTAGATAGAGTGCCTGAATAACTATGGACAGAGGTTCATAACATTGTACAGGAGGCAGTGAACAAAACTATCCCAAAGAAAAATAAATGAAAGAAAGCAAAGCAGTTGGCTGAGGAGGCTTTACAAATAGTTGAGGAAAAAAGAGCAGTGAAAAGCAAGGATAAAAAGGGAAAGCTATACCCAACTGAATGCAACTTCCAGAGAATAGCAAGGAGAGATAAGAAGGCCTTCTTCAATGAACTATGTAAAAGTAGAGGAAAACAATAGAATGGTAAACACTAGAGATCTCTTCAAGAAAATTAGAGATACCAAGGGAACATTTCATGCAAAGATGTGCACGATAAAGAAAAGAAATGGTAAGGACCTAACAAAGGCAGAAGAGCTTAAGAAGAGGTGGAAAGAATACACAGAAGAACTATACAAAAATGGGATGACCCATATAACCACGATGGTGTGGTCACTCACCCAGAGTCAGACATCCTGGAGTCTGAAGGCAAGTGGGTCTTAGGAAGCATAACTATAAACAAAGCTAGTGGAAGTGATGGAATTCCACCTGAGTTATTTCAAATCCTGCTGCATTCAATATGTCAACAAATTTGGAAAACTCAACAGTGGCCATAGAATTATTTTAATTTCAATCACAAGGTCAGTTTTCATTTCAATCCCAGTGAAGGGCAATGCCAAACAATGTTCAAACTACTGAACATTTGCATTCATTTTGCATTCTAGTAATGTTATGCTCAAAATCCTTCAAGCTAGGCTTCAGCAGTATGTGAACCAAGAACTTTCAGATGTACAAGCTGGGTTTAGAAAAGGCAGAGGAACCAGAGATCAAATTGCCAACATTCACTGAATCATAGAGAAAGCAAGAGAATTCCAGAAAAATGTATACTTCTGCTTCACTGACTACGTATTCACACAGCCTTTGACTGTGTGGATCACAACAAACTGTGGAAAATACTTAAAGAGATGGGAATACCAGACCACCTCTCCTGTCTCCTGAGAAATTTATATGTGGGTCAAGAAGTAATAGTTAGAGCCTTATATGAAATAACTGGTTCAAAATTGGGAAATGAGTACAATAGGAGCTGTATATTGTCACTCTGCTTATTTAACTTTTATGCAGAATACATCATGCCAAATGTAGGGCTGGATGAATCACAAGCCTGAATCATATTGCCAGGAGAAGTATGAACTACTTCAGATATGCAAATGAAACCACTCTAATGGCAAAAAGTGAGAAGAAACTAAAGAGCCTCTTGATGAGAGTGAAAGAGGAGATTGAAAAAGCTGGTTTAAAACTCAGTATTCAAAAACTAAGATCATGGCGTCTGGTCTCATCACTTCATGGCAAATAAGTGGGGAAACAATGGAAACAGTGATAGACTTTATTTTCTTGGGCTATAAAAATCACTGCAGACAGTGACTGCAGCCTTGAAATTAAAATACACTTGCTCATAGGAAGGAAAGCTATGGCAAACCTAGACAGCATATAAAAAGCAAGGACACTACTTTGCAGGCCAAGATCTGTTTTGTCAAAGCTATAGCTTTTCTAGTAGTCATGTTTGGATGTGAGAGGTGGACCATAAAGAAGGTTGAGCACCAAAGAATTGATGCTTTTGAATTGTAGTGCTAGAGAAGACTCTTGAGAATCCCTTGGACTGCAAGGAGATAAAACCAATCAATCCTAAAAGAAATCAACTCTGAATATTTATTGGAATGACTGATGCTGAAGATGAAGCTCCAGTGCTCTGGCTGCCTGATGTGGAGAGCCAACGCATTGGAAAAGACTCTGATGCTGGGGGGAAAAAATGAAGGCAAAAGGAGAGGACTGCAACAGAGGATCAGATGGTTAGACAGCATTACAGTGTACACGAATCTGAGCAAATTCCAGAGATAGTGAAGGACAGGAAAGTCTGGTGTGCTGCAGTCCATGGGGTCACAAAAGGTCAGACATAACTTAGCGACTGAATAGCAAAATCCTAGGTCAAGTAGATACATGCTAATATGCTCTAGAATATAAAAGACAAAGAATATTTCAATGCACTATATTGTGTACTTGAAACTGATATAATATGTCAGGTATACTTCAATAAAAGATGGTATAACTGTATTAGCTCTAACTTAAACATTTGCATAAGAGGAAATGTTTACTATATAATTATAAATTTATTGCACAAATATTCAGCACAGCCTATAATGCTGTGTTAGATTCTTGTGTTAGATTATCCAGTGTCAGTAGAGAGGTTAGGTAGTTGTTTTAGGGTCCCCTCTTTCTTTTAAGACGTCTAGATAGTATTTCTATGATGCATGACATTTCTTTCTGTATCATAGGTAGAGAAGAATTGAAACAATAGTTGCAGAAAAATGTGGAGATTGTGATAAGAACAACAAGGAAGGGATGGCCAGAGTGTCATTGGTATGAAAGGCTGGAAAGAGTCTGAAATTGAATCAATAATAAAGGAGAGAAAAAGGAATGCTCTTATGCCAGACCTGCCCCTGCATCTTTGACTGCTAACCAGGATTAGTGTACTGTTAAGAGGTAAAGTCCTCTCAGCGGGTAGGAAAGTAGTCTCTGTTGCGTATCTTCTGAGCTGTTACCTCTCTTTCTTCCTTTACCAAATATCCATTGATCACCTCCCATGTGGCAAGGTATTATTATCATGTGTTCTCGAATGAGCAGACAATGCTTCCCATCCTCATGGAATACATATTCTAGTTGGGTTGATATGATTTAGAGCTAGTAATTTGGAATTCTATATCTGTATCCTACCTGGCTTGTGATTACTGACTCAGGTACAAGTCTGAAGGCCAATGATTAACTATTCTAAAGCCAAAGCCTTTTATTTGTATTACTTGTTCTAATAACTGTAAACAACAATCCATCAAAGCAAGTTAATTCATTTAATTATCATGTACAATTAGAACATACAATTTTAACAGATTCACCAGGAAGTTGCTTTGCTCAAAGGTGAACATTTCCTTGTTTTTTTTTGCCAAAGTCAAAGCATGATTATCTTGGCTATAAAAAAGACCCCTTGATGAAAACAACTATATTTATTTGTTAATACAGAGTAGAGCTTTGTTGCCTTAATTTTTATGAATATTTAAAATAATATATACAGATAGATAACTTTATTAAATTCACATGTATATCAATGCAATAAAGTATGGTGTAACTTCATACATGATAAAATGCCAACATATCATATATAATAAGACCAAGATCATGAAAATATAGACACATATGTATATACGAAAATAAAAAAAATAGGCTATTCTGGCTCAAACATTTTAGAAAGCCATTTATTTACTAAAAATTATTCTTTTGTGAATCCAACTAAACATTTGTTAAACATCATGATCTTTCCCCTCCACTTTTTTGTGCAAAAAAAAATTTAGGCTAATGTGTAAAATAAATCGTAAGTGAACATGGGTTTGAAATGGACTAAGAAGTACATCTGATGCTGCAAGTATCTCTAATCTGGATGCAAATATGTCACTGGTGAATTCTATAATATATGTAAGGTGAAACTTTTTGCTCAGCAGGGAGAAAAATAAGAATTTGAAATAAGGGGATGCAAGCTAGTCTAACTTTCCACTCTGCCACACATTGATGGCCCTCATAATTCTTACCTAGGGGGAAGAACAAGCAAAGCTGGGGAAGTCTGAAACCAGATAAGCCCTACTGTATTAGGGAAAGTGCCAATTAAAGACATGTATTACCAACAAGAAATCATGAGTGCATTAGTGCATGGTGGAGAAGGAAAATAATTTGGCTTAAGAAGATTAGAAATCCCCAGTTCCTAGTTAAAAGTAATTCAACCACACAACAAAATAAACAAATTCAATGATACTTGAAGTTTATGAACAAAGGTAGTCAGAAGGGAAGAAATGACAAGGTAATGATATAGGCAAAGCTTTGTTCTCAGAACTTCTGAAAAATCTGTTTTAGGAAAGTGTCACAGAGAGAAGAAATACAAAGCTAGCTATTAAGCCCTTGTGGCTAAACCATTGGTCTTCATTGATCTTTACGTTATCTTTTTCTCTAATAATGTCACATTATTAAAATGATGACCTCATAGTAATTGAAACACAGTTTAAGCATTCTGAAAAATAAACTTTTCAAGAATTGTGATTAATTTATCTTTGATTTTATTGGTTTTGTGTGAGTTGTCTATGCATCGATATTAAAAACAGTTCACTTACTTTATGCTCATGTGTTATTTGTAAATTTGTTGATGTTTTATCAATATTCAGCCGATCAATAGAGACAGAAAAAAGAGAAAGAAAATTGTTATTCTTCCTTCCCTTTGATGATGGGGTCTTGCCTAATTTTTCCCCATATAAAAACAGTGATAATAATTTATCTCTATTTCAAAGAATTGTTTTGAAAATTGGATAATTTAAAAATAATTCAAGTGAAAAAGCTTTAACTCTATGAAGTACCACGCAAAGGAAATAGAATTGCTTTTTATTAATATAATAGTTAGCATTAATAATTAGCATTAATATACCTTTTTGAACATATAGAAATGAAACAGTGAAACTATAAGTAATTCTGAAAAATGATGAAGAAAAAGTTGAGGCAATCACCATGGACACCAGTCTCCTCCATCCATGGGATTTTCTAGGCAAGAGTACAGGAGTGGGTTGCCTTTTCCTTCTCCAGGGAACTTTCCAACCCAGGGATCGAACCTAGGTCTCCCGCATTGTAGACAGACGCTTTACCGTCTGAGCCACCAGGGAAGTCAAAAGTAGATTAAACTCGTATCAAATTTCAAATTCAAAAAACAACAACAATAACAACAATATAAAACAAACATTAGATTTTGTCCAAGGGTCATTACTAGCCTTCCACACATACCAAATGACAAAAAGAGAAAAGCATTCTCTATTCACCACCACTCCCACTCCCCTTGCCCCAGCCCACACTTCCTCAGGGAACCTTTAATTTCTCAGGACTATGGAAGGTGCACTTGTCTGATACTGCAATTGATGTTGCTGCCACAAACACCTGCAAATACGGATGCGCCCTTATCTTTTCACCAGCTTCACCAGAGGAAAAAGGAGCTAGTATGCAGGTATGAGGAGAGAGAGAAGGTGAACAACTTCACGACTTCATGAAGTCTGACTAGTTCACAGTTAAATTCAGAATAAATGAAGAGTTGAAACTCATAGTCATACAGTTTATTTCTAAGTGGGTTTCGAGTAAAGACCACAGAGACTAAATACTTGGTGACGATGAACAAACCAAAATTTCATCATTTTAAAAATGTGTGCTCTCAAGTTTTTCAAATTTGGAAATAAAATATGAAAATAGGCAAGACATTAATTATGAATATTGTAAGCATAAAGTTCACCCCAAGTAGTGGCTGTGGGAGTGATGATGCTGCTGTCTGATATCAAATGTACTCCCAGTCATTATAATGGTTACCTATAATTTGGCATTACTTGTCTCCCAAGTTAAGGCTTGGGACTTCCCTGGTGGCTCAGTGATAAATAATCTGCCTGTCAATATAGGAGACATGGGTTAGATCACTGGGTCAGGAAGACCCCCTGGAGAAGGAAATGGCAACCCACTCCAGTATTCTTGCTTGAAGAATCTCGTGGGCAGAGGAGCCTGGTGGGTTACAGTCCAGTGGCTTGCAAAAGAATAGGCTATGACTTACAGTCCAGTGGCTTGCAAAAGAATAGCTACTAAACTGGAACAATAAGTCTTATAATGTAACCTGATAGAATATATATGTTCTCTGTATTAAGACAAAAATTTTACTTTTGTGATAATAAGGTGTTTCTGTTGTATTTAGTTGCTCAGTCATGTCTGACTCTTTGCAACTCCATGGACTGCAGCAGGCCAGGCTTCCCTGTCCATCACCAACTCCCAGAGCTTGTCCATCTCAAACTCATGTCCATCGAGTCATAGATGTCATCCAGTCATCTCATCCTCGTCATCCCCTTATTCTTCTGTGTTCAATCGTTCCCAGAATCAGGGTCTTTTCCAGTGAGTCAGTTCTTCGCATCAGGTGGCCAAAGTATTGGAGTTTCAGCTTCAGCATCAGTCCTTCCAATGAATATTCAGGAGTGATTTCTTTTAGCACTGACTGGTTTGATCTCCTTGCTGTCCAAGGGACTCTCAAGAGTCTTCTCCAACACCACAGTTCAAAAGCATCAATTTTTCAGTACTCAGCTTTCTTTATAGTCCAACTCTCACAGGCATACATGACTACTAGAAAAACCATTGCTTTGACTAAATGGAACTTTGTTGGCAAAGTAATGTCTGCTTTTTAGTATGCTGGCTAGGTTGGTCATAGATTTTCTTCTAAGGAGCAAGTGCCTTTTAATTTCATGGCTTCAGTCACCTTCTGCAGTGAATTTGGAGCACCCCCAGAATAATGTCTCTCACTGTTTCCACTGTTTCTCCATCTATTTGCCATGAGGTGATGGGACCAGATGCCATGATCTTAGTTTTCTGAATGTTGAGCTTTAAGTTAACTTTTTCACTCTCCTCTTTCACTTTCATCAGGAGACTCTTTAGTTCTTCTTCCATTTCTGCCATAAGAGTGATGTCATTTTCATATCTGAGGTTTTTGCTATTTCTCCCGGCAATCTTGATTCCAGCTTGTGCTTCATCCAGACTGACATTTTGCAGGATGTACTCTGTATATAAGTTAAATAAGCAGGGTGACAATATGCAGCTTTGATGTACTACTTTTCCAATTTGGAACCAGTCTGTTGTTCCATGTCCAGTTCTAACTGTTGCTTCTTGACCTGCATACCCATTTCTCAGGAGGCAGGTCAGGTGATCTGGTATTCCCATCTCTTTCAGAATTTTCCACAGTTTGTTGTGATCCACATAAAGGCTTTGGCATAGTGAATAAAGCAGAAGTAGATTTTTTTTTCTGGAACTCTTGCTTTTTTGATGATCCAACAAATGTTGGCAATTTGATCTCTGGTTCCTCTGCCTTTTCTAAACCTGGCTTGAACATCTGGAAGTTCACAGTTCATGTACTGTAGAAGCCTGGCTTAGAGAATTTTGAGCATAACTTTGCTAGTATGTGAGATGTGTGCATCTCAACATAAGTGATCAATAAAATTTCAACATATATGATCAATTTCTCCAAATCCATAAGGTATCTTTTTCTTGCATTGCATAATTTGGTAGCATACAGTACTTCATAATAGTTAAACCATGTTTTAAGACTGAACGCATTTATATTTCCTTCACTCAACCCTTCTAAATATTATACCTTCTGATAGTTTTAAGGCTGTGATTCTAGCTTCACCTTCATGTGCTTGTGTAGTAGTATAATTGTATACATGACAGGCACTATCTTTTGAGCTGCAACTTTAATATCAGATATTTGGCTTTATCGTTTACTTCACTGTGTATTGTTTATTAGTTTATTTTGTAATGGATCTACTACACAGAGAAAATAAGGTTTAGAAATATCAGTTGACTAGACCAAGGTCATGTAGCAAATAAATAACAAAGGTTTGATTTAATTCATAGGTTTCAGGAATAAGAGGAAATACTGTATGTAAATATTACCAAAACCATAAAAGTACTAGAAAAAATGGTTGCTGTAACAAAAGTTATGTCTAAATGGACCAGAGTTCTCATCCTTGAGATGGCTTACTTAAGAATGGATATAAGGAATTCTGAGAAACAGATGTAGCACATTCTAGTAAATATAACCCACCTTGATCATTTTCCAATTCTAAATTAAAAAAAAAATCCATTCTGTATCCGTCATCGCCTTTCTTATTGTGCATGTTCTATGACTGCTCCCCTTCCTTGGCACTTTACTATTTCCCACTGAAGAACAGATGTCAAACCAGGATGCCATTTAACCAGGTGTAAAACAACAGAATGGGAAAGACTAGAGATCTCCTCAAGAAAATTAGAGATACCAAGGGGACATTTCATGCAAAGATGGGCTTGATAAAGGACAGAAATGGCATGGACCTAACAGAAGCAGAAGATATTAAGAAGAGGTGGCAAGAATACACAGAAGAACTGTACAAAAAAGATCTTCATGACCCAGATAATCACGATGATATGATCACTCATCTAGAGCCAGACATCCTGGAATGAAGTCAAGTGGGCCTTAGAAAGCATCACTATGAACAAAGCTTGTGGAGGTGAAGGAATTCCAGTTGAGCTATTTCAAATCCTGAAAGATGATGCTCTGAAAGTGCTGCACTCAATATGCAGCAAATTTGGAAACTCAGCAGTGGCCACAAGACTGGAAAAGGTCCGTTTTCATTCCAATCCCAAAGAAAGGCAATGCCAAGGAATGCTCAAACTACCGCACAATTGCACTCATCTCACATGCTAGTAAAGTAATGCTCAAAATTCTCGAAGCCAGGCTTCAGCAACACGTGAACCATGAACTTCCTGATGTTCAAGCTCATTTTAGAAAAGGCAGAGGAACCAGAGATCAAATTGTCAATGTCTGCTGGATCATGGAAAAAGCAAGAGAGTTCCAGAAAAACATCTATTTCTGCTTTATTGACTATGCCAAAGACTTTGACTGTGTGGATCACAATAAACTGTGGAAAATTCTGAAAGAGATGCGAATACCAGACCACCTGACCTGCCTCTTGAGAAATCTGTATGCAGGTCAGGAAGCAACAGTTAGCACAGGATATGGAACAACAGACTGGTTCCAAATAGGAAAAGGAGTATGTCAAGGCTGTATACTGTCACCCTGCTTATTCAACTTCTATGCAGAGTACATCATGAGAAACGCTGGGATGGAAGAAACACAAGCTGGAATCAAGATTGCCAGGAGAAATATCAATAACCTCACATATGCAGATGACACCACCCTTATGGCAGAAAGTGAAGAGGGACTAAAAAGCCTCTTGATGAAAGTGAAAGAGGAGAGTGAAAAAGTTGGCTTAAAGCTCAACATTCAGAAAACGAAGATCATGGCATCCGGTCCCATCACTTCATGGGAAATAGATGGGGAAACAGTGTCAGACTTTACTTTTTTGAGCTCCAAAATCACTGCAGATAGTGACTGCAGCCATGAAATTAAAAAACGCTTACTCCTTGGAAGGAAAGTTATGACCAACCTAGATAGCATATTCAAAAGCAGAGACATTACTTTGCCAACAAAGGTCTGTCTAGTCAAGGCTATGGTTTTTCCTGTGGTCATGTATGGATGTGAGAGTTGGACTGCGAAGAAGGCTGAGCGCCGAAGAATTGATGCTTTTGAAGTGTGGTGTTGGAGAAGACTCTTGAGAGTCCCTTGGACTGCAAGGAGATCCAACCAGTCCATTCTGAAGGAGATCAGCCCTGGGATTTCTTTGGAGGGAATGATGCTAAAGCTGAAACTCCAGTACTTTGGCCACCTCATATGAAGAGTTGACTCATTGCAAAAGACTCTGATGCAGGGAGGGATTGGGGGCAGGAGGAGAAGGGGACGACAGAGGATGAGATGGCTAGATGGCATCACTGACTCGATGGACGTGAGTCTGAGTGAACTCCGGGAGTTGGTGATGGACAGGGAGGCCTGGCGTGCTGCGATTCATGAGGTCGCAAAGAGTCGGACATGACTGAGCGACTGAACTGAACTGAACTATATCCTCATTTCTTACCCTTGAAGAATCTAGCCTTCATGTACAATAACCCAGACTCCAAGATTCCCAGTATCACTTTTACTGATATTACACTTAAGGAATCTAGTCAATTGCAGTTCATCATTATTTATCTTCATATATGTATTGATATTTAATAAACTGAAGATTGTCAGAGGAAGACATCTGCATGTGAGGTGTAAAGTATTCTGTTGGGGGAAGAATTGCAAGAGTAAAAGGATGAGATTTTCTTTACTTAAGGAAATAAAGGTTTCAACTTCTCTCTCTCCTCACATCAGGTTGTTTCCTTGAAAACAATACATCCAACCCTTTGATTTTACAACATAAAATTGAAGGCTTTCTGACTCTTGGGAATTGAAACATTAGCTCCAAAATTCACCCAGGAGATTCTTCTGAAGGGTCCAGGAAACTATCACAAGGTATAACCACTCATTTCTCATGGAAATAATTATCCCATGGAAGTTCTAACTATCCTTTATTTTTGTTGATACTTTGCAGTCTTCCATGGAGTGTCTTCCTGAGTGTGATCTGACATATTAGTACATACACAATTATTGTCTCCCTCTTCTTTACTGATGCAAAGTTTTTTCTGGATTTTCTTGTGGAGAGAGGCATGGTTTTCTATTTACCCTATAGAACCATATCTCAACCACTTCTAATAGAGTTTCAAAGTTTTTGTAATGATCAATAAGATTCAAATTAAGGTCTACAGGGAAATAAGGAATAAGGGCAACCTGTATGTAGAAAACCTGGGTAGAATAAGTTGGCTCTACACTTTTTGGGTATGTCTAGGTTATTATAACTAAAAAATCTTGTTAAATTTAAAAGATGGATACGTTTTTCAGATGGACAGTGTGCACTTGACCAGGCAGGGTGCATTCTGGAAGTGCATAGGTGTTAATACAAAAAAACCCTTTAATATTGTTATTAAAGTATATCCAATAATCAACTTGCCTGGATGTTGTTACTGGTTGATGATATCCTTATATGCTATTCATCAAAGTTCAGGAGACAAAGTCCTGCTTGGGAACAGGAGCTTTAGTCATTAGCCTGACTCGCAACCCCACCACCTGCTCTATGGAGAGGAGGGTCCACTATTTTACCTCTCCCCAATTTTGGCATCATTGTAAGCAAGTGGCTTCTTTTGGAGTAAGAAGATTCTGCTGACAATTTAGAGCCTCCTTGATGATTTACAGCCTCCTTAGGGACATCTAAATCTCTGTGTTTAAACAGAAATATGCATTTACTCTTTTAACAATAGGCGACAGAACTATATCAAGGTTATATCAGGAGGAAAGACAGCAGTGTCAGAAAGGTAATGCAATTCCTGACCATCTACTCTGTGAAGAACCGAGTTGGAATACCAGGAATAGGACTTTACCATTCTACCAAAGCAGGAAACCCTATTTCACAAACTTTATAACATTCTTATCAATTAGATATAATAATTCACATGAATATTTTTTATTTTCTAGAGAAAATACTTTTTTGAATTTTTATTTTTATTTTTTTAATATAAGTAATATTTTATTATTATGGTAAAATAACAAATTTAGTTAAAATACTATTTGAGAATTTGTAAAGACTGTGACGTTTACATTGTTGGGCTAATCAGCAAAAGCTTATAACATATCACTTAATGTTCATCACATTATTTTATATTTTTAAAATATAGAGATTGTTGCTGATGCTGCTAAATCGCTTCGGTTGTGTCCGACTCTGTGCGACCCCATAGATGGCAGCCCACCAGGCTCCCCCGTCCCTGGGATTGTCCAGGCAAGAACACTGGAGTGGGTTGCCATTTCCTTCTCCAATGCATGAAAGTGAAAAGTGAAAGTGAAGTCACTCAGTCGTGTCCGACTCTTCGCGACCCCATGGACTGCAGCCTACCAGGCTCCTCCGTCCACGGGATTTGCCAGGCAAGAGTACTGGAGTGGGGTGCCATTGCCTTCTCTGATAGAGATTGTTAATTTATGCTATATCCATTAAATAATGCTATAAAAACTATATGATAAGCAAGAAAATTTACTTCCAGATTCTGAAGGTAGAAACCTTGGTGGTCACATTAATTTATACAACTTGACTAAGTCATGACATAGTTAAGAATTTACCATCATAAAACTCTATTAAATATAAATTTCTTTAAAGCTACAAAGTTAATTATCACTTAATATTTTTGTAAAATAGCATGCCATTTAATATATAGAATACATACATGGGATAAAAATGGTAAATTATTAAAATTTAACTTAAATATTAATAAATTACACAATAATAGGCAGAATACTTATAAACTAATTTGTCTAACACATTAGTTTCAAGATATCTACTATTCCTTATAATGGCACAGGGAATAGTAAAAGAGTTCCAAAATGCAGTCCCAGTTTACAGAAGCAAAAATCTCTAGGTGAGTTTCCTTCCACCAATAGATGTATTAGTAAGAGCAGAAGTAAGACAGGAATTTTAAAAGAAAGCTTTAAACTCACAAGTTCCATCATGAATAAAATTAAAAGGCTTTATTGGCTTCATTAGTTTTCTTTCTCCCCAAATCTTGAGAATTTGCTTTCAATATCATCCATCAGAATCATCTTGTGGAGGAAAGGTCACAGATCTAATTCTTCATTCAGGCACAGAGGACATTAACATCTAATATACAATGTGAGATATCATATATAATAATTAGGATGTAATTATGTCCATATATTTCCTCATAGATGTCTTTAGGCACTAACTGTTCTTCCATTCCAAGAAGCCACAGTGGACACTGTTCCTACTGTTACCAGAAGGGACGCGTTACAGAGATAGCTCACGACTATAGAAGGAGTAAGAAATGAAGCCAGAACTGCCAGCTGGCCTCATAAAGTCACCCTGTCCATCAGTATTTCTCAGTTATCCTGATGCTAAGGGTGTGTTCTTTAGTAGAAACAAAGAAATTAATAAAACATTTTACGTTTCTTCCTGTGTACTTTAGGGCTGCGGTTCTAGATTCCTGATAAAAATTATTAAAAAACAAGAATTTGAGAGAAGAAAAGAAGTCTTCTATTTTAAAGGGGACAGTGTTTTGAAAGAACTATTCCCTCAGATATTATTGAGGTGATCACTGAAATAGTACAGATAAAGTCAACTAGTATTTAAAACAACATAGGTTTATTTAACTAAACATGGAAATAATAACATTTTCATGTTTGTAATAGCAGTTCTGAAATAAAACCTCTCTATTTTGACAGCATTTTTTTTTCTAAGAAAGAGAGACAGAGGCAGTGAGGGACAAGAAAAGGATAGCATCACGTGGACTTCCCTGGTGGTCCAGTGGTTACGAATCTGCCTGCCAGTGCAGGGGAATGGCTTCTATCCCTGGTCTGCAAAGATTCCACATGTAGGAGAGCAATTAAGCCCATGCACTGCCACTGCTGAGCCTGCACTCCAGAACCCACGAGCCAGACTACTGAAGCCTGTGTGCCCTGGAGCACCATGCTGAGAGAGTAGCCTTTGCTTGCTGCAACTAGAGAAGAACTGCACACAGCAAAAAAGTCCCAGAACAGCCCCAAATCAATAACTAGCATCACAGGCTCTGAAAGGAGGTAAAAGTAAAATTAGAGAGTAAAATGAGAATGGTAAGAAATCATTAATATCTTTTAGACAAAAGTAATTTTTCTTGAGAAGCTTTGAATGTTTTACTTTTCCCGTCCATTTATTTATAAAACAAAAATATGATTTCCAAAAAGCACAAATCTGAGATGGAAAACAGCAATCTTCAGTGTGCTAAAGGTTGCAGAACAGAGATGCTTATACATATGTATATATACTTATAAAAGCTTACAATTATATTATCTTTTTCTAATCAAACATAAAATATTTAATCATTTTTATTTAGTTTCTGCTACTCTTTGTCTTTAAAACCTAGGTAGAAGCCCATGAAAAGGAACAAAATTTTTCAAGTTTATATTTTTCCATTCTTCTGACATTAAATATCTTAGAGAAAGTCAGTATTCCTCAGTCTAGCAAGTTTGCCTCTCTGACTGCCAGAGCTGTGAAAAACCAAAAAAATGGCAATTCATGCAAATTTTCTAATTAAGCAAAGGAAATCCAAAGGCATTTACTGGAACGTACCATCAAGTATCCTGACATGTTTCTAAACTGAATAAGATATAGTTATTTGTGTATGTCAGCAAATACCCAATGGCACATCTGAGAGTAATATCCATTACAGAGCAGACACTCCCGCGTATCTGGGAACATTCTGAAATAATTAAGTTAGTAAATCATCACCTAGTCAGGACATCGGGCTCCCACAGCTACTCTCCTTGATCCTCGCCTTAATTATGTGCTTGTCTTGATCCTTGACTGTAAAATGTACTGACATTCATGTGCTGTTGACTGCTCCATTCTGGAGAAACTTCAAAAGCTGTCCATGATATGATGTTTTTGTTCTAACTCTCCATGTTACTTTGATATGTATTTCCAGAGAGAGGTGTCTGTCATAACCTGCAAACTCCTAGGGGGTAAGCTATTTACAATCAATTGTCATTGTTCAGTAGCCACCAGAGTGGCATTTACAATCAGCCAGTTAATCAGTACTTAATGTCAGGATAAGGATAACTATGACAAATCCACATTTTGGTTGAAGTATAAATGTAAAAAGAAAATAGACAAAGTCATCTATTTCAAATATACATACATGCACACACAATAAAAAAAGTATTTAATTTTATCATACCTCCAAGATCTATCAAGACTACCATTATGCTTTTAATAATTAAAAAAAGAATATAACACTGTAAATTACTACCACCTTCAAAAAGGAATGCCACCCTGTTGAATATCCATTATAGTGGTATGATGATATAATAATATTTTGGAAATATATCTAGTTTTATTCCTTTTATATGTACTTTTATTAATAGTGTATATGTACATATACATAACATGTGTGATTTTTTCCTAAAAAAAGGAAAACAAATATTGGTGTTTATTATTCAATTATATGACATATAAAATATAATATCATAACTCAATCTTCTGCCAGAAATGAATTGCTTACATCCTCTGTAGCACACCTACAATATTCTCTTCAGGAAAGTGATACTGAGTATTGTAGAACCAAGAAAAGGCAAGTTAGTGAGAAAATAATATTGTTAGATACCTTACTTTTGGATTTGCTTAAGGAATAATCAGAGGGAGAGAGCATAAAACTACACTCAAGTCTGTAGAGTGAATGAGGACATTATGCAAATAAAAAATATATAGCATTCTAATCCTTGTGCCATATTCATCCATGAGAGAGGCGTCCCGTGTCTTCAAGGTTTGTCTTATGAAGACATCAATTTTTGAAAAATAGAGAGACAAAGGTAGCAATGAATAAAAAAAGCCTCAAACTTTGACTGGTGATTGAATTTCTCACCTGCTCTCTGTTACTATTTAATCTGCACATAAGATAAAAAAATCAGCTGAGCTGTCTAGAAACATCTGGATGTTATGGTACCCAACAAATATGATAGCCACAGCTAATGAGCCTAAAGATAGGAAGAGCCTTACCTGGTTGCTGTTTCAGCCTTCAGTCAATGAATATAAATAGGCTTTTGCTGATCTTTTGTCCTACTAAAATGTAATCCAGTTTATTGAAGTGGTGAACGACATTAACCGTTTGCACATTATTTCTTTATAAATCTAACATGGTGTCCTTGTTCTGTTTTTTTTTTTTCCCCTCTCTGTATTAGAAAAATCCATAATAAAACCATATAATTTGTTTAAGCTCAGTGATTCTAATGACTGATAAAAACTGAATAGAAAATGACATCTATATGTTATATATTTATATATATAGCTAGCTAGATAGATAAAATCATGTAACTTGAAAAAAGATGGAGGCCCTCCACTTTCATGTTTATAGTTATTTCGTCTGCCTCCATTTTGTCTCCTGAATCGTGAGATTGAGGAGGGCCCCTGCCCCAAAAGATTCTGTAGACATGAAATTAGACAACGTGTATGATGTCCTGACACACAGCAAGCGCGGAGGGAGTGTGCTCATCGGTATTATGATTGTTACGGCTATCAACAGGCCATCAGAACGTCAGATCTAAAGTAGTTTCGTGCTGGCACATTTGTTTGCAACTCGGAGAGAAAGCGGTGTTGAGATCAGGAAGTATGCCCATATAATCTTCACAACCTATCAGTGACCTAACTGGAGTAAATAGTCTTTTCTCCATTTTACAGATGACACGACTGGTTTTTAGAGGTAAGATGACTTACTAGATTTCATCCATATGTAAGTAGCAGATTTAAAGCAAGAGGTCATATCTTTTCCCCCTAAACAAAATTTCTTAAGGTTTATGTATTTCAGCTTTACATATTAACTGATAAAATAAACAATTATAAACAAAATTCTAGCAATTTGTCAATCTGTTTATTATATCAAATATCTTTCTTAGCAAATCAACTTTAGTGGCATATTTACTAAGGTTTACTGACTTCAAGTAATAGCTTTCAGGCATCTACTCTGTTTTCATCCGAAGGCATTCCATATCTAATGGAATTACAACTAAAGTTATATATATATATATATAAACATGATTGAGAATAACTCTCAGGTAAGTGGCTTAAGCACCTGGGTGATCTGTACCATTCAGTGAGACAGAGACATGATCAAGATAGTCTTTGGAGAAGTGAGGGAGTCAAGAATTCTAGTTCTCACATATTGTATTTGAGAATACAACTCAAGATGGATGTTCAAATATTAAGGAAGCAGTTTGGTTACACAAGTATAGATCTCAAGGGATCTGATAGAAGCTGTATACGTGGAAATCATGAGCATATAGAAGTAGATATATGAGTCCACTTAGACATGGTTTCAACAGGAATGGCAGTTTGGCCTTGAAACACTCCAACATTTAGAAACTGGGTGGGAAAGAGAAGTCAGCAAAGGAGAATAAGAAAAAGTTGGGTGGTACGAGGAAACTCCTGAGTGTGACTATGAACAACAGAAAAAATGTGTTTCAAGCATGCTGCATTTCTGGAAAGAAATGCTATGAAATAAGTGGTACTTTACCTGGCCTGAGTGAAATAAAATTCACTTTTGGAGGGATTCCTATCAGTCAGAATTTGGTCAGAGAAACAGAATCATTTATATTGATAAACAAACAGTTTATTGTGAAGATGCAACCTTAACAACTGTGGGAGCTCTTTATGCTATGCTTGGTGGAGCTGTAGCCAGAAGTCAGTGTGTAAGCTGCCAAGGGAAGATTGACATTGATGTGAAGTTGGGAAACATGGGCTCTAGGAGCAAAGAATAGAACTGACATGGATCCCCTATCATTTCCAAGCCTCTAGCTTCAGTAACAGGGATGTCCTACAGGAGCAGCTGGTGGCTTTTTTCAATAAGCTAAGAATGCAGAAGACTGAGGAGTCCAAGATCCTTACAGAGGAGATGAGGCAGCACTGAAGTTGCAGTGGATTCAGCTGTAAGGCATCCCAATCTGGTGAACCAACCTCCCTGAGCTGTAGCAGCACCTTATCCCGTTCTCTATCCTTTCCACAGTGAAACAAACATCACTTCTACACTGTCTAAATCTTGCTCATGGTGGTGTCTCTTGTGACCCATGCAAAATAGAAGTATGCGGGGAAGGGAATTCAGGGAAACTAATTCCTGTGTAGCTAACTGGCCCAGTACAAATTCTCCTGAGAGTGGAAGAGTGAATGGGAGATGAGTAAATACCTACTGCTCTTTTCTTTCAAGGGTTTTGCTGAAACAGACAGAAGTAAAGTGTAAATTTTTATTTAGCTTTTGGTTTTTGATTTATTTCTTTTTTATAAGATGGTTGATAACGGAAAAATTTAATTCTACAATGTGGTAGATAATGGAGAATGTCTCAGCAAAAACGGAGAGATTAATGAAGAATGAGAGAGAGAAAAAGAACAGAACTAATGAAACCCTTGAGAAAGTAAGATGAGTTGCTATTAATGCTCGAGGTCCACATTGTTTCTTTTTGGTCTTTCTTTTGCTATTTATTCCTGATGGAATTTAGTGGTTCACAGCACATACCAGGACAGATCAGCTTTAAATCTCGACCCTACTACTTAATAGTTGTGTGAAAAAAGAGCAAGAATCTCTTTGTCTCAGATTCTTCTTTTTAAAATGTCAGTACAAAAACTAGATTCATAGGATCACTGAAAAATAAAATAATAATGGTATCCATTCATAGGTCACCGTCAAGATTAAATAATTCAATATCTGGAATTCATGTTGACACTGTGTGTTCTTGGTAAGTGCTCTGTTATTACCTAAATAAACGTTTGGGTGCCTAAAGAATATACATTTTAAAATTCTTTTTTTGGTTAGCATTCTAAAATTGTGTGCTAAGTTACTTCAGCTGTGTCCAACTTTTTGCAACTCCATGGACTATAGCCCACCAGGCTCCACTGTCCCTGGGATTTTCCAGGCAAGAATATTGGAGTGGGTTGCATGCCCTTCTCCAGGGATCTCCCAAGCCAGGAATCAAGCCCGGGCCTCTCAGGTCTCCTGCATTGGCAGACAGGTTCTTTACCACTAATGTCACCTGGGTATAAATTCTAATGTTAAGACTCTCTTATTTAATTTTCTTTACAAATATTATTTTATTATTTCATAATATTCCAGCATATAGAGTGCAAGAAAATGTGGGTAACTTTTTCATTTTCCCTCAGTAGACATTCAGGAAAACCAACTGCATATTCAGAAAGCTTCTAACTTCAAAAAGATGTTTTCTGTTGCTTTTGTTTACTTTGTATAATGCTATGGTGGACATCTTCAAACAGAAAGATATGACCATTTAGATAATTTCTGTAGAATAAACTACTAGAAGTGAAATAATGAATTAGTAATTACCAGCATTCTTAATATTCTGTTTTTGAGTAGTAAAGAAAAAATAGTCCTAAAAATTAAATTCAAACTTTGTTCTTTTAAAATATTATCTTAACAGTTAATACAATTTCAGGAAGTTCATTAAATGGTTAAATGCTACAGAGCATTAAAATTTATTACAATTAAAAATTTCAGCAATATGTATCCATCATTTATTTCTTTTTTTCTTTCTAAATCCATGCTGCTGCTGCTGTTAAGTCGAGTCAGTCGTGTCCGACTCTGTGCTACCCCATAGACGGCAGCCCACCAGGCTCCACCGTCCCTGGGATTCTCCAGGCAAGAACACTGGAGTGGGTTGCCACTTCCTTCTCCAATACATTAAAATGAAAGTGAAGTCTCTCAGTTGTGTCCAACTCTTAGCGACCCCATGGTAAGCTCTATTAAATATTAGAGGATCCTGACTTTTCTTCATCTACATCTTTGTTAAAATGAACATTGAGATTTTCTTATTAAAATGCTTTCTTTAGGCATTTAAATTATAGTAATTACAATAGTTTTTTAGATTATTTAACTATTTGCTCAACTTTTGTACCTGATGTTTACAATTATATATTTCATCATGAAACTTTAAACACATTACAATGAGATAATATATGTAGTTTTTGCACTTCACTGATTGTCAATTACCATTTTGATTGTGTCACTTGTTACATTTCACAATTAAAACATATGGATAATTTCTTTGTATAGCAATTGCATTTTCTATCATAATAACTAGTGGCAAATCTGGCAAGATAATATTCCCACCTGTCTCTAGAAATGAAAGTCTCCTTTGCATTACTAATTTGACCGTAAAGTTCATCTCCTCCAGTGTGGGTTCATCTATTGTTAATGTATTTGTTAACAACAATAACTATGTCTTTATTTTAAGAGTTAATCATGATTTTACAATGCATAGTTATGACAAATGTCCTTAAATATTTTCTGGATGAATGCCCATAATTTCACAAATGTTCACTTGGTTGTTTAAAAAAAAATACATCAGAAAAAAATCAGGCTATCTGCTTGCACAAGGAAAGAAAGAATTTTATCCTATAGCAGAATATTTGCTAATAGTGCAATAATCACTGTTATTAGAAGCTGTCTTATTTTCTTTGCAATAATCTGTCTTTGGAGAGGAACAATAGGCTGTTCCTAAGAGACAGTGGCTAAATAAAATGCATTCCATTTTTTTCTTCCACCATAGACCTCGTGTTCACATTTTTAAGAAATTGGAAAACTACATTTTAAAAATACTGATTTCTTGATTTCCTTAACACTACACTATCCTACTCTCTAAATCTTTTCCAGTTTTTCACTTTATATCATCATAGTTACTAACCATTAGGTACTAATGATTTTAGTATTCACTAATGTGTACTCCAAATGCATTTTCTTCTTTAATCTTCTGAATAACATTATTGGGTAAGTATATTTTTTTGCAGAGAGGAAACTAACCTGCCACAAAACAACATTAGTGAGAAAGGAAGATGCAAATTAAATCCAGAAGATGTGACTGACTCACCGCAAGCATCTGCCTATTATGCCCTGCCCATCGTTACCAGCTCCTTTCCATTACACAACCTCTTAAGTGGCAGTGGAACCAAGGTCCTGTCTACTGTCATCTGCTCTTCTCACTCGGCACACTTTCCTTCACTGATTTCTTTCCCATGTTTTCAGATAGTATTGTAGATTGGAGGCTTCCATATCTTTCTCACAAGTCTAAAATCAGTTTCCAAGCTAAAGATTCTTCGTTTCATCTGCTGAGTGGACACCTGCACCAGAGTATTTCAGAAGAACTTGAGTATCCTTAGATCCATAATTTATATAATTTCCCCAGTTTCATTCTGTCTCTGCCAAAATGGTCTTTATCTTGAATTTTCTATATCTGTGATTGTTTCAATGTTTAGAATATCCTTAGGAAGTCTCTGGATATCCCTGAACAAACGTGAATGTGAAGTCGCTCAATCTTGTCCAACTCTTTGCGACCCCATGGACTGTAGCCTACCAGGCTCCTCTGTCCATGGGATTTTCTAGGCAATAGTACTGGATTGGATTGCCATGTATCCTTAAGAGTCTTTAAAAGCCTCTTTCCCATTCCACATTTCAATCATTCAACCAAGACTTTTTCATCTCAATTCCTATAAATTTGAATTCATCTTCATTCTCTGTCTTCAGTACCACTAGCTCTCCATTTTCTCTGTAACAGTGGCAGACTTTACTTTTTGGGCTCCACAATCACCGCAGATGGTGACTGCAGCAATGAAGTTAAAAGATGCTTGCTCCTTGCAAGAAAAGCTATTATCAACCTAGACAGCATATTAAAGAGCAGAGACATTAGTTTGCCAACAAAGGTCCATCTAGTCAAAACTACGGTTTTTCCAGTAGTCATGTATGGATGTGAGAGTTGGACTATAAAGAAAGTTGAGCACAGAAGAATTGATACTTTTGAAGTGTGGTGTTGGAGAAGACTCTTGAGAGTCCCTTGGCTTGCAAGGACCCCAAAGCAGTGAATCCTGTTGGCAATCTGTCCTGATTATTCATTGGAAAGGCTGATGCTGAAGCTGAAACTCCAATACTTTGTCCACCTGATGTGAAGAACCGAGTCATTGGAAAAGACCCTGATGCTGGGAAAGAATGAAAGCAGGAGGAGCAGGGGACAATAGAGGATGAGATGGTTGGATGGCATCACTGAATTGATTGACATGAGTTTGAGTAAGCTCCAGGAGTTGGTGATGGACAGGGATGCCTGGCACGCTGCAGTCCATGGAATTGCAAAGAGTTGGACACGCCTGAGTGACTAAACTGAACTGAGTGGTAAATAACCTACCTGCCAATGCAGGAGATACTTAAGAACCACAGGTTCGATCCCTAAGTCAGCAAGATCTCCTGAAGAAGGGCATGGCAACCCGCTCCAGTATTCTTGCCTGGAGAATCCTATGGACAGAGGAGCTCGGTGGGCTACATTCCGTAGGGTCAGAAAGTGTTGGACATGATTAAAGTGACTTAGCACAGCACTTGTGTTTGATTCCCCATTTACCTGTCCCTTACATCATATTCCAAGGTCTTCAAAATATGCAAGATTTTAGTTTTACTAAAATTGTAAAATATTTTAGTTATGTTTAACTTTAATGCTGGGCTTCTTGGGTAGCTCAGCCAGTAAAGAATCCGCCTGCAGTGCAGGAGACCCCGGTTTGATATCTAAGTTGGGAAGTTCCCCTAAAGAAAGGCATAGCAACCCGTTCCAGCATTCCTGCCTGGAGAATCCCCATAAACAGAGAATCCTGGTGGACTGCCTCATGGGGTTGCAAAGAGTCAAACACGACTGAGTAACTAAGCAGAGTTCAGCACAATTTTAGTGCTATTAAGGTCATCAACAACTGCTGTTCTATTAGGATACACATTTTACCTCATTCTCATCAATACAGTTTTAGCTCACTTTTTTTTTTCTTAAGGTTTTTCAATTTTCTCTTATTTTTCATTTTTGGCTGTCTAGCACCTCTTGCAGGATCTCAGTTCTCTGACCAAGGATTGAACCCAAGCCACACATTCTAACCACACAAATACCAGGGAACTACTATGTCTCATTTTAGAAAGGTGTTTTCTAATTTTTTTTAAATTAATCAGTGATACATGTATTTTCATATATGAGTGGCTATGTCAATTTTTTTCAAAACCAGTAAACTTATATCTTTGTCTATTTTCTCCAACAAGGTATTTTCATTTCCTACAGATTTGACATGACTGTTTATATATGAAGTAAAATATCTGTTATGCATTACAAATATGTTTCAAGATGGTATTATTTTATGGATTTGTAAAGGTTTTCTTTTGTTTTTCTCAACCTTTGCTTTTATGGCTTATAGATTCTATGTCATCCTTAGGCATCCAGTTGAAGACATGAAAAATTTATGCTTATTCTAGTACTTTTTTGAACTCATTTTTATGTTTTTAAATTGGACACTTCTGGGATTAATTTTGTAATAGGGCGTATAGTACAAATCCTGATTTATTCCAATAGTTCCCTACCATAGTCTCTTTACTAATGCTGTTTTCCCCACCAATTTGCATAGATTAAATTAGCTTATGTTTTGGGGGCTATTTCTGTATTTTCTATTATGCTCAATTGATCTGTTAGTCTACTTATACACAAATAATTTATTTTATTAACTGGAGTTTTATCCTCTGATATCTAACTGAAATATTTCCTTTGCCACTATCCTAACCTCCTTGTTTTATATAAATTTTCTGATTATTCTAAGATATTCCTCTTTTAAGATCAACTTTAGAAGCTGTTTCTCTAATTCAAAATGAAAGCTGTTCTTCAGTTCAGTTCAGTCGCTCAGTCGTGTCCGATTCTTTGCGACCCCATGAATTGCAGCACGCCAGGCTTCCCTGTCCATCACCAACTCCCGGAGTTCACTCAGACTCATGTCCATTGAGTCAGTGATGCCATCCAGCCATCTCATCCTCTGTCATCCCCTTCTCCTCTTGCCCCCAATGCCTCCCAGCATCAGAGTCTTTTCCAATGAGTCAACTCTTCGCATGAGGTGGCCAAAGTACTGGAGTTTCAGCTTTAGCATCATTCCTTCCAAAGAAATCCCAGGGCTGATCTCCTTCAGAATGGACTGGTTGGATCTCCTTGCAGTCCAAGGGACTCTTGAAGAGTCTTCTCCAACACCACAGTTCAAAAACATCAATTCTTTGGCACTCAGCCTTCTTCACAGTTCAACTCTCACATCCATACATGACCACAGGAAAAACCATAACCTTGACTAGACGGACCTTTGTTGGCAAAGTAATGTCTCTGCTTTTGAATATGCTATCTAGGTTGGTCATAACTTTCCTTCCAAGGAGTAAGCGTCTTTTAATTTCATGGCTGCGGACACCATCTGCAGTGATTTTGGAGCCCCCAAAAATAAAGTCTGACACTGTTTCCACTGTTTCCCCATCTATTCCCCATGAAGTGACGGGACCAGATGCCATGATCTTCGTTTTCTGAATGTTGAGTTTTAAGCCAACATTTTCACTCTCTTCTTTCACCTTCATCAAGAGGCTTTTTAGTTCCTCTGCATTTTCTGCCATAAGGGTGGTATCATCTGCATATCTGAGGTTATTGTCTAAAACATTAATTTAGGAAAATGGCATTCTGAAAACATGTAATCTTCTTATCTAAGGACAGAGTATGCATTTCTTTCTAGTCAGTGAGTTATTTCTGCATTTTTTGCATTGTTTATATTCTAGAAAAGTTCATTATTGGGCATTTCATGTTTTTATATTGCCAATTGTGAAGACAATATTTTAATTTGCTTCCTACTTAATACTAGCATAATTTCCATTTTTACTTATGTCTAAGTAGTTTGTAATCAAGCATGTTACTAACTTTACTACCTGATTATTTTTTCACACCTATTTTCCATCTTTTTTTTTTAAGTACATAATCACATAATCTATCAAAGAAAAAGAGCTTCCCTCTCTTTTCCTGTTGTGTGTCACTTATTTCTTTATCTTTTCTCGTTCCATAGGTCAGTGTGGAAGTACTTTTTAAGGTTTCTAGAATTCTACCCTCTATTTTCATCACTCTTCCCTCCTTTAACTTTTATGCAGTCTCTGTTACTCAGAAAATGCTTGGGCAGACAGTAAGGGAGTGAACCCTAAAACACAGTGTCATGGACTTACAATTGTTGCTAACACAGTTGTATCACTGTGGCCTATCATCTACCTGGAACCACGGGGGTCCTCAGAAATGTGTCCAGTAGCTGGAGGAATACATTGGTAACATAGAAATACATTATTTCATCCTAAGTGGTAGAGAGGAAGATAGTTTGTTAATATATGTTATTCTGCACTTGTTAGTATTCTGTCAAGAGGAATAAGGAGCAAGTCTCAATATTCAGAAAATCTCTTCTGAATAAAAGACAACATTAGATTAAATCCTTCCAAGTGCTGAGAGTTTGACCATGAGCTTGTTTGCTTTTTTATTTATTTATTCATGTAATCATTAAACAACAACTTGCATACATTGTTCTAAGCAGTGAAGATATGGCAATAAATAAACCCCGTGTTTTCATAGAATTTTCACTCTAGAGGTAGGAAAGATAATTTAAAATCATTGGTGGGGTTAGATAACATGTAAATGACATTGAAAACCATGGATGAAATGAGACAAGCTTGGATTTACTGTAGATACTGAAGGCCCAAACATTGATCCCTAAGAAATACTAATATTGCAAAATTGGTGAATTTAGGAACAATAAGAGTATTAGTCCAAAAAAAGTTATTAAAATAATCAAGAAAACTGTATGTACAGTTCACACATAGAGGATTTCACATAAACAGTATATTTTAAGAATCAGTGTTCAATTGCATTAAGATTTCAGCCTATAGTTTGAGTAAAATGAGGATTTGTAATTGATCACTGGATGTGATACTGTGACCATCGCTGACCTTAACATGTTTTGGTTTTGTGGAGTGGAAGGATTTCAGCACACTCAAGGTTTGAAATAAGTTCAAGAGGATGAGGGAAAGAAGAGATAGAGTAATACATTTCTTTAAAGTTGCTTTGAAAGCACAAATTAGAGTCTAGAGAGTTTTGTCTATGATTGTGTATATTACATTTCTTTAAGATGAGAAATATTTAGTGTGTTTAATCTAGTACAGAGAGAATAATTACAATTCAGAAGAAAGAAGATCATTACAAAAGCAAAATTCAAATAGTCCAGATGTTATGAGACCCAGTGCAGAGGGAAAAGAGTTGGCCACTGTGAGGCACACTGATCACCCATCCATAACAACAAGAGGAAAGATTCTCCACATAGTTACCGAGGCAGGATACTTTATGGACATCATGGTGGACTAATACAGAATTCTCTTCTAAGTCCATTTTTCAAGTGAAATGAGTAGATAGTACAGTCATAAGCAGAGAGTAATGGAAGCAGGAGAAATGGCTGATATATTGAGAAATGTGAAAAAAGTGTAAAATAGTCCTTTTGGAGAGTGACGCATAAGTTGAAAGACAACACTGTTAGGAAGCACTGAAATCTCACGTAAAGTGAACTGTTAGGAATTTAGCCTAAGTGCCAGAAAGCTGAATGCAATGCAGAAATCAGTAAGGATTTAGAAAGTAAAACTGAGGCAACGAAGGGAAGAGAATTGAGAGAGTGTGCAAAAGAAATGGTTTGTTTATTAACCATAGACTTTAATTGGTTTTAATAATCTATTGGTTCTTAAAAAGTATGGATTATATGAGAGATATTGACACATACTGCAATGCCAAAACTAGAAAACAATTCTCCTGGACAATTTGATCAGTGACTCTTAAACAGCAATTTATCCTCTGATAGATCCAATCTCATGCATCCACTGCAGTCAGTGTCTAATGTCCCTGTACCTGCCTCTTTGAGGTATCAAAGGAAAGTGCCCTTATGAAATTACTCATCCCATCAAAGGAATGGGTCCTATGGCACACCCAGTCCTCGCTTTTAGATATTGCTCGGGTTCCATAGGTGATTTCAGGGGATGAAAATAGTGAGATACAAGGATGACTCTTCTACCTCCCTTTGAAGTTTATGTTTTATAATTCACCAAGGCATCTCTTCTCTAACATAACTTCTAGTTTTAAAGGATTTTCAGTTTAATTGGGAAGACCATCTTGAGAATCACTTCAGAACAACTGTTGTACTTAGAGTGAATATATAAAAACTGCCTCGACAAATCCATAAACACAGGACAATAAAATAGCTGGTAAATTTGGTAATTGTGTTTATAAGTTAATCTTGGAGTTCTGTGCTATTCACATTGAATTTTTCATGCAAAATTAGCAAGACAATTATTTTATTTTTCACTTAAACTTAACATTTAATGAGAGGAGCACAGAATGACCTTGTCTTGACTGATTCCAGCTGATTCTAAATGTCTTTCATGAACTCTGCTGACTTTGCAATCAGTAACTTGACTCCACTGTGACTAAACTGCTCTTAAGGATGCCTCATTCTGGCTTGATTCTAGGACTTCATTCTAGTGTGTCCTCAATTACCTTTCCTCACTTTTCTTCTGTTAAGATTAGAACAATAGTTATCCTGTTCCTAAAAGCTACTGTGGTCCATGAGTAAAGATATTTGAGATTTAATTGAATAATTTTCATTTAGGGGAAATTTTCTTTGAGGGGACTTCCCTAGTAGTCCAGTGGTTGAGACTTTGCCTTCCAGTGCAAGGGGTGCAGGTTTGATGCCTGGTTTGGGGGCCAAGATCCTACATACCTGGCCACCAGAAAACCAAAACCTAAAACAAAAGCAATATTGTAATAAATTCAATGAAGTCTTCAAGAAAAAAAAGAAAGAAAGAAACTTTTATTTAACTTCATAAAAGTATGTATATTGACTTAAGAATGTTTTGTTGAGGATTACATCACAAACTTACAAACAAATTATGCAAATTAAGTTAGTGTTGAATGTTTTGGAAATACAATGCCTGTTGAATACTACTACTACCATTAATGCCTGTTAAATACTACTACTATTGCTTACTTAATAAAGTGACATAAATCTATCTCTGTACTTAGCAGTGTAGTTGATGAATAATATATTTCTCATTACAATGATATAACAAGAGTAAAAATAGCAATATAAGTGTTATGACATGAGTGTTTGTGTTTTCCCTCAACCCCAGTTCACATTTTGGAATCCTAACACCCAGTGTGGTTATTTTAAGAGGTAGAGCCTTTCGGAAGCAATTAGGTCATGAGTGTGGGTCTCTCATCAAAGGGATTAGTGCCCTGAGAAAAGAAATTCCACAGAGCTCCTTGGCCTCTTCCATCATGTGAGTGTACCAGAGTGAAATGGAGATGAGGGCACTTATCCAAATCATGTTGGCACCCTGATCTGGGACTTCTAACCTCCAGAAATATGGGAAATAAGTGTTCTGTTTATAAGTCACCCAGTCTATGGTATTTTGTTATAGCAGCCAGAACAAACTAGGGAAAGTTAACATTTTTAATCCTCAGTTTATTCCAGGTATACCTGGCACTGAAGGTAATAGCATTTACTTCCTGCTGCTGCTGCTGCTAAGTCACTTCAGTCGTGTCCGACTCTGTGCGACCCCATAGACGGCAGCCCACCAGGCTCCCCCGTCCCTGGGATTCTCCAGGCAAGAACACTGGAGTGGGTTATCATTTCCTTCTCCAATGCATGAAAGTGAAAAGTGAAAGTGAAGTCGCTCAGTCATATCCAACTCCTAGGGACCCCATGGACTGCAGCCTACCAGGCTCCTCCGTCCATGGGATTTTCCAGGCAAGAGTACTGGAGTGGGGTGCCATTTCCTTCTCCGATTTACTTCCTACCTCCTAGCAAATATATGAGATATGCCCTAATATTTTCTTATCCTACAGAAAGGGAAAATAAGGTATACAGTGGTTATGTACGTTGCATACAGTCAAGGTGTTAAAGCTGGAATTTAAGCTCATGAAGGCTGATGATATAATTCAGTTCATAACTACTATGACAAAGAGCTTTTACACATGAAATAAAAATTTACATAAGAATGCTGATCAATATTGTGTGGATTTTGTTTTGTTTTACTTCCTCAGGCCTCTCCTAGTTGACATTTGTGTGACATGACAATTTCAAAGGAAGATCTATATCTAAAATGCATGACTATTCCTATCAGTAGTTTGTGAGAACTGTATTAGTAAATCACCTGGGAAACATGGTGTATTAAAGGTTGTTTATCATGAGTCACTTTCATCTTTCATATCAATGAAAAATGTGAGTTTTAATTTACAACAGTGGCTACATGAACTTCCACAACAACGACAAAAAAAAAAAAAAAAAAAAAAAAAAGCAGAAAGAAAGAAGGAAAGAAATCCTAGAAATAGAGGGAAAAGCTGTGTGTAGGGTCTGTATCTTTTAAGAATCTTTTTCTTTTTCAGACATTTTTTCACTGTATCTCATTCGATATCCTTTAAGACCCTATATCTTTTAAAGAAGTTATAATAATTCTGACTAATATGACAATTCTGACTCTTTGACTTCAAATGGAAAATTTGACATATTGACTTTCAAAAAGCTCCTCTCACTGATGCTTTTATAAACACCAAGTAGCTTAGCTTCTCCTAATCTTGAATGGCAACAGTGGCTTTAGAGTCTGGAAGCCCTCAATTTCATGTTTGCTTTCTTGCTCTTTGAACAGAAAAATAATTCACAAAAATGTGATGAGTTCACAAAATCCCATGTAAAACTCAAATAAAGAAAAAATAAACAGCTGTATGTTTTGAAAGCTGCCTTTGCCAATTGGCACCTTTATTTGTCAGTGACTTGAGGATAGCAAGCTAAAGAATACATCATTATAAATGTATAGGGACTACATCTGTTATGCCTGAAATCCAATACTTAGCTGCTGCTGCTGCAAAGTCACTTCAGTAGTGTCCAATTCTGTGTGACCCCATAGATGGCAGACCACCAGGCTCCCCTGTCCCTGGGATTCTCCAGGCAAGAGCACTCAAGTGGGTTGCCATTTCCTTCTCCAATGCATGAAAGTGAAACGTGAAAGTGAAGTTGCTCAATCATGTTTGACTCTTAGCGACCCCATGGACTGCAGCCTACCAGGCTTCTCCGTCCATGGGATTTTCCAGGCAAGAGTACTGAAGTGGGGTGCCATTGCCTTAACTAGTGATCTGTAATTCAAACCTTTGTTTAATGCCATTTTTAAATAAAATATGAAAGACTATATGCAGTGGGTATATCTGTAACAACATTATAATACTAATAACAAAAGTTGGATAAATCATCTTTTTAAGAACCTAGTTGCATAATTTTTGAGGGATTATAAAAAATTTTTTTTCCTTCATATTTTATAACCTACACTGAAAGATTCATGGGGGAGAAAATTGATCATCATAACACTTAACATGCAACTGGAATTAAGTGGAATGAACCATTTATTCAATTAGCTATGTAAATAGTCAAACAAATTCTTTCACATTTTTATATATAAAATACAAATAAAAATCTAATTCAATATAAATGATATCTGTCTGCATTTTATATAGATTTGTATGCATGTGTTTATATAAAATATGACTTTTGAACTTTAACATAAATTTGAAACTTAGGAAGTAGAGTTATGTTTGTGATCATTCAGTCACCTTCCTAAGTGAATCCTCATTTTACAGATAATTAAAGTAAGACTCACAGACTCTAAGTTGTTTGCCCAAAGTCATTTTTTAATTTTTAAATGTATTTATTTTTAATTGGACAATAATTGCCTTACAATGTTGTGTTGGTTTTTGCCGTCTATCAACATGAATCAGCCATGGGTAAGAATATGTCCCCTCCCTCCTGAGCCTCCCCGCACCCCGACCCTGTCCCATTCTGCTAGTCACAGAGGTCCCTGATCTATACGGCACATTCCCACTGCTATCTGATTTTACATGTGGTTGTGTGAGTGTTCCAATTCTACTCTCTCAATTCATCCCAGCCTCTCCTTCTCCTCCTCTGTCCACAGTCTGTTGTTTATGTCTGTGTCTCTGCGGCTGCCCTCAGATGGGTTCTTCAGTGCCATCTTTCTAGGTTCCATATATATGCGCTAACATACAATATTTGTTTTTCTCTTTCTGACTTACTTCACTCTGCATAATAGGCTCTGGAGCCAAAGTCAATGTATAACTAGCAAGTGGCAGAGATTTTAAGCTCCAGTACCCAAGCTTAGTGTTCTTTCTCCAAATATGAAAGAAACAACATCAGAGGCAGTGCCAGAAAAAGTTGACAAGATGATAATAAAATGGAAAGTATATAAATAGTTAATTCAACAGCAGTGTTATGCTATTTAACTTTGTAGTTTAGGTTCACACCATTACGTGGAAGAATTTATGTATTTTAAAAAAAACTCAAGTTTTGATTATTTTTGTATTGAAATGAAGGTGGATAAATTTTAGTTCTAATTTAGTATAGAACAAATATTTTTTGTTTTTCTTAAATTATTAGTCTCCTTTGATCACCTCTTGTATTCCTCACTCCCATATTGATACATACACAAATGTACGGGCTTCCAAGGCAGCTCAGTGGTAAAGAATCCACCTGCCAATGAAGTAGCCACAGGAATGTGGGTTTGGAAGATTCCTTGATTGGGAAGATCCCCTGGAGGCGGAAATGGCAACCCACTCCAATGTTCTCACCTGGAAAATTCCATGGACAGACGAGCCTGGCGGATTATAGTCCATGGTGTCACAGAGTCAGATGTGACTGAGCACACAGGCACACAAACACATATACATGTAACACACTCACACACACATATACACAGAACCCCTTTACAAAACAAAGCATGGCTGATTTATCTTTATGACATTTAAATATGGAAAATATTTTTAGATATCAAATCTAAACCTCTAAAAAAGATTCTAGACCTAAGCTTAATAATCAGTATTAGTCTTAGAACAAGTATTTAGGTATGTACTTGGTGTTTATCTCTGGTATTTAAGTTCAATTTAAAAGATAAAAATAATGATGTATAGCTTCATGTACTCTACAAAAATTTATTCTCTGAAATCAACTTCAGATAAATCTATGTGTAATAAAACCACAGATATAAAATGAACAATTTAATTAATTTTCACAAATTCATGTAGTCATGGAATAGCACCTCAATGATCTTATTATCTTAAATCAGTTCCATCATGTTTCTTTTCAGTCTATCCCTCCCTCCCCTGCCCAGCACCCACTGATCTCTTCCTGTCATTATTCAACTGTTTTACATATTCTAGAATTGCATATAAATGAAATCATACAGCATTTAGTCTTTTGCATCTGATTTCTTTTGTTCAACAAGTTTTTAAAATTTATCATGTTATATGTCCCTTTTAATGAGTAGCATTCTATTATATGTATACTTTTATGGAGAGAACTAGTGAACACATTCACATATACATCCTTTTTAGACAAATGTTTTCAATTACTTCATGTAAATATCTGGTAGAGAAATTGCTGGGCCATATGATAAGTGTTTAAATACTGAACAAAACTAAGATTATGGCATCCGGCCCCCTTACTTCATGGCAAATAGATGAGGAAAAGGTGGAAGTAGTGAGATTTCCTCTTCTTGGGATCTAAAATCACTGCAGATGGTGACTGCAGCCATGAAATCAGACATTTACTTCTTGGCAGGAAAGCTATGACAATCCTAGACAGTGTGCTAAAAAACAGAGACATTACTCTGCCAACAAAGGTCCATATAGTCAAGGCCATGGTCTTCCAAGTGGTCATGTATGGTCGTGAGAGCTGGACCATAAAGAAGGTGGAATGCTGAAGAATTGCTGCTTTCAAACTATGGTGCTGGAGAAGACTCCTGGGGGTCCCTGGGACAGCAAGGAGATCAAACCAGTCAATCAAACTTAAATCAAACTTAAACTAGTTTGATTTAAGGGAAATCAAACCTGAATACTCAGAAGGACTGATGCTGAAGTCGAACCTCCAGTATTTTGAGGCCTGGGGTGCTGCAATCCATGAGGTCACAAAGAGTTGGACACGGCTGGGTGACTGAACAACAACAGCTATGATAAGTGTATATTTAATTTTTTAAGAGACTGCCAAATAATTTTCCATTTTAATCCCATTGTCAGAAAAGAAGAATTCTAATTGCTCCATATCTTACCCAATAAATGGTATTGCCAATCACTTGAAAGTGAAAGTGAAAGTCGCTCAGTCGTGTCCGACTCTTCGTGACCCCATAGACTATACAGTCAATGGAATTCTCCAGGCCAGAATACTGGAATGGGTCCCCTTTCCCTTCTCCAGAGGATCTTCCCAACCCAGGGATCGAACCCAGGTCTCCCGCATTGCAGGTGGATTCTTTACCAGCTGAGCTCAAACTTAGCTATTCTAGTGGGTGGATGTATAGTGGGTATCTCATTGCGATTTTGTTTTTCTTTTTCTGAAGATTAATAACCAGTATCTCTTCATGTCCTTATTGACTATTTGAATATCTTTGTGATAAGGCATCTTAATCTTTTTGAGCCATTTAAAAAAATTGGCTTTTGTCATAATAGACTTTTTAATATTTTAGTTACAGGATTTTTGTCACATATGTGACATTTTTATAACATTTTTTAGAACATGTGTCTTAACTTTTTACTTTTAGCAGTGTCTTTAAAGAATATAATTTTTCATTGTTTATAAAACCCACTTTGTTAGTTATCTATTGCTGCGTACTAGATTTCTTCCAAATTTAGCAGCTTAAATCAACAACACTTATTATCTTACATAATTGTGTGGGTCAGTAGTCTAGGAGCAGCTAGATAGATATTTCTGGCTCAGAATCTCTCATGAGTTTGCAGTAGGTTGGACTGGAGCTTGAGATCTGTTTTTATTCTCATCCACATGGTTATTATCTAGTCCCCAGTTCCTCCAACCTAGACATCTCTATAGACATCTCCATAGGGTTGCTTATGGTAAGACAGTTCAATTTCTTTAACAGGTGTCATCCAAAGGAGGGAGAGAAGCAGAGCTAGAGCAAGAGTAAGAGACCAAGATGGAAACCACAGCATCAGATACAGTAATTTCAGAGAATGACATGTAATCACTTCTGACATAGCCCATTGGTCACACACGCCAACTCTATACAGTGTGAGAGGAGTAACACAGGGTGTGAATGCCAGGAAGTACTAGGGGGATGACCAGGACCCAGCTTGGAAACTAGCTCTCACACATATTTACAAGCACTTATTTTATGGTACTCCTTCTTGTATCCTACCTACGTGAACTCTATCTAACCTAATGTCATAAGGATTCCCTCCTTTGTCTCCTTACATAAATTTTAAGCTTTCGGCATTTCTATTCAGGATAATTAGGAGAAGGCAATGGCAACCCACTCCAGTGCTCTTGCCTGGAGAATCCCAGGGACCGTGGAGCCTGGTGGGCTGCCATCTATGGGGTCACACAGAGTCGGACACGACTGAAGTGACTTAGCAGCAGCATTCAGGATAATTACTTGTTTCAAGCTATTTTTTGTATAGTGTGATAGGA
The DNA here is from genome assembly GCF_029407905.1 of Bubalus kerabau. NCBI lineage: Eukaryota > Metazoa > Chordata > Mammalia > Artiodactyla > Bovidae > Bubalus > Bubalus kerabau. The sequence continues at coordinate 118,487,764 of NC_073624.1, forward strand.
GTTGAAGTATCATTAATTTCTTATGAATTTCTAGTGGTTCAAGTGAAAGTTTAATTTCTCCACAGGAATTACATTAGCACAAATTTTAAAAATTGATTTACAAAATTTTTATTTTCAGTAAAATTAAGTAAACTTCCACCATTTCTTGCTTTCCCACAGATTATAGCTATAATTTTTGGAGAAAATTATAACCTGTAGGCATGGGTAAGTGAATCCAAATAAGAAGATTCTGAGAGGAGAGTTAAAACATGAATTTCCTTTTTAACAAGGAAATTTAAACAAGCTGTTAGCATGATGGTAGATTGAACTGACTTCCATGTAGGGTAATTGAAACTTTGATAAAAACCTAAAGCCTATCTTTTTCCTCTTTCATGCATTGGAGAAGGAAATGGCAACCCACTCCAGTGTTCTTGCCTGGAGAATCCCAGGGACAGGGGAGCCTGGTGGGCTGCCGTCTGTGGGGTCGCACAGAGTAGGACACAACTGAAGCGACTTAGCAGCAGCAGCAGCAAAGCCTATCTGACATTAAGAAACAAAGAGAAAGATTTGAGCCAAATACAGCCATATAGAAAGTAAAGTCAAAGTAGGAGAGCATGAAAACAGAACCCCAAGTTTTATATCTAAACTCTAAAGAAGGCTTTGGTTGCCCTTGGATCACATATGGGTATGGTATATTACAGCTAGAATAAAAAATAAAATAAAATCTAAAAATGCGAGTTGCCACCAAAGACCAGAGTTGAAATTTTAGTCCAGCTACATTAACAAACAAACAGCCCTTAAATATAACACTCCTTGGAGGAATCCCAGATTCTCCACTAGAAAATATTAACAATGTTCAGAGTAAAGTAAAACATTACTTAACACACTATAAGTCATGAAAATGTACCCAGTTCTCAATAGAAAAGTGCATCAATTGTGACCAATATTGATTTGAGATCACACAGAAATTAGCATACAAAGATTTTAATATAATTATTATAATTAAACTCAGTGAAGTAGAGAAAGATGTGATCCACAAAGAATGAAAATATTTGAAATATCAACAAAGAAAAGTATAAAATGGAAATTCAGGAACCAAAAATAAACCACAATTTCTAAAAAAAAGCAAAACAAAAAGCAATCTGGATGCTCTTAACAGAAAAATGGATTTAAGACAGAAAAAGTAGTGAGGGACCTGAAAGTCGCTCAGTTGTGTCCAACTTTTTATGACCCCATGGACTATACAGTCCATGGAGTTCTCCAGACCAGAATAATGGAGTGGGTAGCCTTTTCCTTCTCCAGGGGATCTTCCCAACCCAGGGAACAAACCCAGGTCTCCCGCATTGCTGGTGGATTCTTAATCAGCTGAGCCACAAGGGAAGCCCAAGAATACTGGAGTGGATAACCTATCCCTTCTCCAGCAGATCTTCCCTACCCAGGAATTGAACTGGGGTTTCCCGCGTTGCAGGCAGATTCTTTACTGACTGAGCTATCAGATAAGACATTAAAGGTAAATCAATACCAGTAAACTAATATAAAAAAAGAGAGCAAAAAAAAAAAAATTGACAGAAATTATTCAAACCTAAGAAACTCCAGGGAATATAACACAAATTATACCATTTTAAAGAGGAGTAGTGGAAGGTAGAGAGACAAAAGAGGTAGAAAATATATTTTAGAGTATAAAAATGTAAAAGTTACAACTTTTCCAAAGATTAAACAAATGTGTTGGTTCAAGAAGCTTCTTCTAAACAGGATGCATATGAAAAAATTTGTGGTATGTACAAAATAAAGTGGCAAAAACTAAATATTTAATATAAAGGGAAAATCTTCAACCTGACAGACGAAAATGACAGAAAACATATAGGGGAACTGTAACTTGTTTGACTGTTGACATCTAATCAGGAAATATGAAGACCAGAATTTTCTAAAATGCTAGAGGAAAAGTCAATCAATTATCTATATCCTGTGAAAATGCATGCTAAGTCACTTCAGGCATGTCTGACTCTTTGTGACCCCATGGACTGTAGCCCACCAGGCTCCTTTATCCATGGAAATTTCTAGGAAAGAGCATTGGAGTGAGTTGCCATCTCCTTCTCCACCTGTAAAAATAGTCCTCAATAATAAAGACAAACTTTAGACATTTTCACATAAAATAATGATGACAGAAGGGGTCATCAGCAAACCTGTACTACAAGAGATATGAAAGGAGATTCCCACGGCTGAAGAGAGATAATAACAGGAGTAACTCTGGTCACCAGGAAAGAGAGAAACCAAGAAAGAGAAGATAGGAAGGAAGGACGAAAATAAAGAGAGAGAGAGAAAAGGTAATGATTAAAGACAATACATCAGGAAGACATAACAATTGTAAATGTGTGTGTATACTCATGCATGAAGCACAACTTGATTGAATTAATGAAAAATCAACTTTAAGATCATAGTTTTAGGCATTTATATCTATCTTTCAAAATATAATAGAACAAATATATTTAAAAATTGGAAACAACATAAATTATCTGAAGAACACTACCAACATATTGACCCAATTGATATTTATAGAACGCTAATTAGTACATCTACTGCATTAAAATTTGCAAATCCCACATAGTACATTAGCCAATATAGACCATACACTTATCCATAAAATGAGTCTCTACACATTTCAAAGGACTGCACTAACTTCTAGATAATATAAGAGTGAAAAAAAATCTATAGCAAACATAGAAGATATTTCAAATTTCATAATGAGGAAAAAATGTTTCCAAATATATGACTGTATGGAAATTCCCCAAGCATTTATAGCCTAAATAAGACAATTATAAGTCATCTACAGATCAAGAGAAGAAATCAAAAGTGACCTTATAAAATACTTTGAACTGAAGGAAAGCAAAAATATACATCAAAAGCTGTTCATATAGCTGTTAGACTAGTTAGACAAGGAGGTCATTAGATTGAGGGCTCTGAGCTTGTATAAGGGAACCAAAACCTAAGGCAAAGTAAAGTCTTATAAATATGCTCAATAAAATTCAGAGACAACCAGTCATGTACAGACAATCAGACTTTCCCAAATAACTCAACTACTTAAGTTGTTTGGAATAAAATGTCACTGCATTACTTCTGCATCTCCTCTATAAAAGCCTTACCCAGCTCCTGTAGGAGCAAAGCTCCTAACCACTTTCGGCTGGATGCTGCCCTGTGATAACTGATGTTTGCTCAAATTTTGAAAATTTTAATGTGTCTCAGTTTACTAGTAAGAGCTAAAGCAGTACTTGGTATTTTTATGGCATTCAATACCTAAATAAGAAAAGAAAGAAGATCTCAAAACAAATGACTTCAGTTTCCACCTTAAGAAACAAGGAAAAGATTAGAGTCATAGTATTAATAATTAGAATATTTTTAAAATAAAGCCCAGGCTGAAAGCCAATGAAAATATAAAATGAAAGCAATAGATAAAATCTGTGAAATCCAAAGGTGGCTCTTTGAGAAGACCAATAAAATTAATAAAATTCTAGATGAGGAATTTTTAAAAATGACACAGATTAACAACTTCTGGTGTGAGAAGGGTTATATCACTCTTGATTCTACAAATATTAAAAGGATGTAAAGTAGACATAGGGCTTCCCTGATAGCTCAGCTGGTAAAGAATCTACCTGCAATGCAGGAGACCCTGGTTCAATTCCTGGGTGAAGAAGATCCCTTGGAGAATGGATAGGTTACCTGCTCCAGTATCCTTGGGCTTCCCTGGTGGCTCAGATGGTAAAGAATTCTTCTGCAATGTGGGAGACCTGGGTTTGATCCCTGGGTTTGGAAGATCCCCTGGAGAAGCGAAGGGCTACCCACTCCATTATTTTTGCCTGGAGAACTCCCTGGACAGAGGAACCTGGAAGGTTACAGTCCTTGGGGTTGCAAAGAGTCAGACACACCTGAGCAACTTTCACTTTTCACAAAGGAGATATTAGTGTTTTGACCAACACATGTGACAGCTTGAATTAAACAAACAAGTTTCTTTAAAGACACACTACCACAGCTCACTAAAGAAGTAATAGAAAATCTGAATAGCCCTGTATCTGTTAATAAAATTGACTATGCATTGAAAATATTAACCCTCAAAGAAACCCCCAACCTAGTAATTTCTATCAAATATTTACAGAAGAATTAATAACAATTCTAAAGAAACTCAGAGATAATTTGAGAGGCGGAAACAAGCTTCCATTTATATTATGGGACCAGAATTATCATGACAACAAAACCAGTCAAATATACTTCAGTTAAACTACAGACCAAATACCATAAGAATATAAATGCAAAAATAACAAGCAAAATTTTAGCAAATCAATCCCCACAAATAAAGACAACGTGTTATAATCAAGTAAGTTTTACCCCAGGAATGTGAGGTTGATTTAACACTTAAAAGTCAACTGATGTAATTCAGTACATTAACAAATGAAAATAATTATGATTATCTTAATAAACAAAAAATCTTTTGATAATAACAAAGATACATCCTGATAAAAACCCTCTCTAAGAATAGAAGAATACTTCCTCAACCTAAAAAGAGCATTTTTATTAGTTTTTCTCATCAATATTTTGCTATTTTAAATGTACTGATATTTCATACATATATATTTAATTATCACTATCATTTCATATGTTTGATGTTCCAACAAACTTGGAAACTTTCTGGGACCCAGAATCTTTCTGGGAATTTTAATAATCCCTTAAATTGTTCTGGGGTTCTAGAAACTTTCTGGGAATAAGATATGTATATTCTTTAAAGGTTATTTGGGTTGGAGAGCTATACACAAGTGGGTGGAGCTTAATCCTAGAGTGACTTACCCAATGCGCTCAGTGGTGATGAGAGGAGCAGTGAGTTCAGAGTGTTCAGTGGGTATCTCACCTGGGCATTTCATTGTCCCATAGGCCATCAGCAGTCAATTTAGGAGCCCATTCCTCATCACAAAACCTGTTAAAAAGTGACTGTGTGCTTAGTCGCTCAGTCATGTCCAACTCTTTGCGATCCCGTGGACTGTAGCCCGCCAGGCTCCTCTGTCCATGGGATTCTCCAGGCAAGATACTGGAGTGGGTTGCCTCCAGGGGAGCTTCCCAACCCAGGGATTGAAGTGGGGTCTCCCACTTTGCAAGTGGATTCTTTACTGTCTGAGCCACCAGGGGTTAAATAAGACAATTTGAGTGATACAAAGAAAAAATTTTAATACCTCCTGAACAATCTCTGTTCAGAAAACTGCAAATTAGGGCAGAAGGCGGTAGCTTTTATGAGATAAAGTATCTAGAAGAGAAAAACAGAAAGATATCTGACTGGCTGGAGCCATATAATCCACCTTGTTTGGGGGAAGAAGGGACAAAGAAATTAGTATAGAGCCCAAAGGTGGCTTGGTGATTGCAGATTGGCTTAAGGATACCCTGAGTTTCATGTCCAGCAGAGCATCTACAAGGACATGAGAGTTATCTAAGTTTCTGTCAGCTAATGTGGTACCCTGGGCAGGAGTGACTCCATCTTGAGCCTAGAAATTTCTGTTAACACTTCCAAGGATAATGTGTACTTGCAGCCATCCAACTGGAAAGAAGAGAAGTTTGCTGATTTTCCTGGACTGTAGGCGGTTCAGTGTCAGCAGGTAAGCAGGAAGCAACTCTTCAGGGTGCATGTGAACTGCAAGGGTGGGAGTATGCACCTGTATGGGAAGTGGGAAATTGCGTGATATAGCACTGTCAGGAGGTCCTGACAGGCATTACTCAATGAACAGTTGCCAAAGGAATTAGCTGTAATACAAATTTACACTCCTCAATTTAGTCCATAAATATCTATGGTGAGTATAGTATGTCACAAACACTAATTTAGGTCTTGGGCTGCTACAACAGTGAACAAAATAGGAAAATACCTGTTTTTTGTGGAGCTTAGATTCTTGTTGTGGAAATAGCACAAATAAGTAAGCAAAATAAGTATGTCAGACAGTGGCAATATTATGTGAGAAGGAGGGTCAAGAAAGGTGATATTGTTATTTCAAATAGGTTGCTTTGGGAGATATCATTAAAAGGTAGACATTTTAATAAAAGCCTGAAGATAGAAAGCAAGCCATTCACATATCTGAAGAAAGATAGCTCCAAGCTGAACAAACAATAACTATGTATGTGGAAGGGCTTCCCTGGTAGCTCAGCTGATAAAGAATCCGCCTGCAGTGTGGGAGACCTCAATCCCTGAGTTGGGAAGATCTCCTGGAGGAGGGCATGGCAACCCACTCTAGTATTCTTGCTTGCAGAATCCCCATCGACAGAGGGGGCTGGCGGGCTATGGTCCACTGGGTTGCAAAGAGTCAGACATGACTGAGCAACTAAGCATAGCACAGCACAGCATGTATGTGGAAGCATAGTTAACATGTTCAAGGATTAGAAGGGAGGCCAGTGTGGACAGAGCAGAGTCAGCAAAGATACAGGTAATAGATCAGGTCAGAGACACATCAGAAGGAAGGCTCTATACAACACTGTGGGCCATTGTAACTAATTTGTATATTACTCTAAATAAAATAGCAGTCCATTGGAAAATTTTAGGCAGAGAAGTAAGAAGATGTGCATTATGTTTTAAAAGGATCAATTTAGTTGCTATGTTAACATTGGATCTTTGTGGTATAAAAGCAAGAACAAAGTCTGGGGACCATTTGGGTGGTCAGTAGACATAGTCGATGAAGAAATAAAAGACAAGGAGGGTAACAGCAAACAGTGGAATGTGGCCAGATTCTGGGTACCTTTTCAAAGTAAAAATGATAAAATTTACAGTTATACTGGGTGTGGAGTGTGAAAAAGTGAGGAATCAAAAGTAAAAGCTTCTCTTGCACATCTGAAAGAATAATGATGTAATTCATTTTAGCTTTTAATTATGCATTTTTTGTCCATACAAGGTGGCTTGCAGGATCTTTGTTCCCCATCCAGCAGTTGAACCCCGAGCCATCACAGTGAAAGCACCAAGGCCTAACTACTGGACCACCAGGAATTTCCCTGTAATTTCTTAAGATAGAGAAGGTCAGGAGAGGTACATTAAGATAGAAAGGATGATGGATTTTATCTTTCTCTTCAATTACAGTTTAATAATCCATAGACAACTATATAGCATTCAATGAAAGACTTGTTTTGTATTTTCTACTAGATTCTTAAAATTAATATGCCATCACCCTTGGAATAAAATTTTTATTTCTAACTCTTGCCTTTTATATGTTTGATTTTTATACTATCTGTCTATCTGTATATATCCTGGAGAAGGAAATGGCAATGCACTCCAGTTTTCTTGCCTGGAGAATCCCGTGGACAGAAGAGCCTGGTGAGCTACAGTCCATGGGGTCACAAAGAGTCAGACATGACTGAATGACTCCTAAACCATGTTTTGTTTGAAAATGTGGACTTTTATTCTTTGACCATGCTGTCAGTGAGCAAAATTTCAGTTATTGCAATGTCTTATTTCTTTATAAAGTAGTGTTTGTGCAATTAATGAATTTTTAAAAATTTTCTCTTAATTTATATAAATTACTAGTAAATGAAAAATTAAATTGCTAATACCAGTCATACAGAGATGTCTCATAAACATAATTCAATTGTGACAAAGATGGAATTCATTAAGAATGTGGAATGAAGCAACTCTTTACTTTCAGTTCAATATCATCAGACTTATCTGACTGTCTCTGTGTGAACTGTAATGCACAAAATAATAAAATTTAAGGGCACATGTAGGATGTTAGTATATATTGTACTTTAAGACCTCTGCAGGAGACCACAATTGATGCAATGCCACCCTTTTAATCAACTTGAAAATATATTTAGGTTTCACAGTTAGAATTAGACATGTAATGACTAATTCAAATGTCATGCTTTACATTCTATAGACTTCTGTTCATTAATTTAAACATTAGGCTTTCTATAAGAAATAAATCTCAAATGGTTGTATCAACATATGCCTAGATTTTGTCTGTACAAAAAAAAAGTTGTTAGCTTAATCATCCAGTAAAATGATAGATGAATCAACAGAAAACATATTAGCTAGGTTATTGGGAGACCTGATAGAATTAATATGGTCTAGTTGCTTATATACATATCAAAGATATACTTGCAAAATTACAAAATTGTTCTATCAATTAGCACAAAAATCTTATTCAAATTAGCATGCCATCAATTAATTGACAAGATACCAAGTTATTAACATCATAGTATAGAAACATTGTATGTCCTAGAAAACTTCCTCACTGAATTTTAGACATCCTATAATTAACATGCTTCCATCTATCATTAAATACTTTATATTTCACTGTTGATATCTAAATATTCCTGTTTATTCTAACTTTATTTCATAAAAAACTTGAAATTTGGAAGAATTTTAGTTTTGTTTATATGATTTTCCCACCTTACAGCATGCATAAAAGCAAATTCCCAGAGGCCTTGAAGTTTAAATATAAAAATAAGTACAATTAAATTCCCAGTAGTAAATACAAGAGAAAAGCACAGTACCCAGCAAAAGAAACATGAGGCTACGGTGTGAAACAACACTGACTCCATGTGCATAGACTACATGGGGAAAACAAAGTTTTTAAAGTGAAAGGTTAACCATTCGCAAGTTCTACAAGGATCTTTACACTAAATTAAATAGATAAGAAATTTTTAAAATAAATAAGATAAAGATGAGATGCTTAATAGAAGAATAAGCTAAACAAGAAAACAAATTAATCAATATAGAATATGTGAAAATCAAGCTTCAATGTGGAAAAAATCTATATTTCCATTGACAGATAAATGGATAAAGAAAATGTGGTCTATGTATATATATGTGTGTATATATAAAATGAAATTTTATTGAGCCTTTAAGTAAAAAGAAGGAAAATCTGTAATATGTGATAGATGGATAAAATTTGAGAGTATTATACTTAGTGAAATGAGCCAGTCCCAGAGAAACTGCAGAAATACAGCATGATTCCACTTATATGTGGTATCTACTACAGTCAAACTCAAAGTAATAAGGTGATTGCCAGCTAGTGAAGGAAGAGGAAATGAGGAGATACTAATAAACAGTTACAAAGTTTCAGTCAAGCCTGAATAAACTCTAGATATCTGCTATACCACATTGTATCTCTAGTCAACAAAAAATATATGGTGCGCATAAAAATTTGGTACAAGGGGAGACCTTATGTTAAGTGTTTTTCCACGATAACTGTTTGACAATTGTTTTGAAAAACATCAAGACTTACCCGAATAATCAGATAACAGGAAGATATTTAGCACTGCCTTCCCAAGTGGCGCAGTAGTAAAGAATCCACCTGCCAATGTAGGAGACTCAAGAGACATCCTTTCAATCCCTCGGTTGGTAAGATCCCCTGGAGTAGGAACTGGCAACCCACTCCAGTATTTTCGCCTGGAAAATTATGTGGACAAGGGAGCCTGGTAGGTACAGTTCATAGGGTCACAAAGAGCTGAACACACTGAGCACACACACACACAGAATTTAGGACATCAGATGACCAAAATTTGACATGAATCATAATGTTATATGATGATGAAGGTTCAGAATATGTCTTAGCAACCCATGGCACATATTTCATTTTAAAACTTAATTGTAAAATTTTCTTTAAGTTTTTTTAGCAATGGGACTATATTAAAGATAAAATTTAAAAAGACTGAAAGGTCTGCGAAAATTTTTAAGATTAAAAATATTTATGAAAAATTTAAAGATTATAAGCAGTAGGAAAACTGCGAAAAATAGAAAATAGCATAAAGTATAAATTGGCACAAAATTTCTAGAGAAACAATTTATCAGTCCATACCAGGTCTTTTTCACATTATTCAGGCCAAGAATCACACACACACACACACATATATCTGTGTGTGTGTGTGATTATATGTATATATATATGTGTGTGTGTGTGTGTGTGCATGCTAAGTCACTTTAGCCATGTCCAACTCTTTGTGACCCTATGGACTATAGCCTTCCAGGATCCTCTATCTATGGGATTCTCCTGGCAAGAATACTGGAGTGAGTTGCTGTGTCCTCCTCCAGAGTATCTTCCTGACCCAGGGATTGAACCCTTGTCTCTTACATCTCTTGCACTGGCAGAAGGATTCTTTACCACTAATGTCACCAGGGAAGCCCATATATATATACATATATTTAACTATTTTTAAAGTTTTAGCTACAGTAATTATAGCATGGTTTATAATGTTAAAAATGAATGTCTAAAAGAAATAATACAAGAATACACAGAAGAACTGTACAAAAAAGATCTTCACGACCCAGATAATCACGATGGTGTGATCACTCATCTAGAGCCAGACATCCTGGAATGTGAAGTCAAGTGGGCCTTAGAAAGCATCACTACAAACAAAGCTTGTGGAGGTGAAGGAATTCCAGTTGAGCTATTTCAAATCCTGAAAGATGATGCTGTGAAAGTGCTTCACTCAATATGCAAATTGGAAATTGCAGCAGTGGCCACAGGACTGGAAAAGGTCAGTTTTCATTCCAATCCCAAAGAAAGGCAATGCCAAAGAATGCTCAAACTACCGCACAATTGCACTCATCTCACATGCTAGTAAAGTAATGCTCAAAATTCTCCAAGCCAGGCTTCAGCAATACGTGAACTGTGAACTTCTTGATGTTCAAGCTGGTTTTAGAAAAGGCAGAGGAACCAGAGATCAAATTGCCAACATCTGCTGGATCATTGAAAAAGCAAGAGAGTTCCAGAAAAACATCTATTTCTGCTTTATTGACTATGCCAAAGCCTTTGACTGTGTGGAAAATTCTGAAAGAGATGGGAATACCAGACCACTTGACCTGCCTCTTGAGAAATATGTATGCAGGTCAGGAAGCAACAGTTAGCACTGGACATGGAACAACAGACTGGTTCCAAATAGGAAAAGGAGTATGTCAAGGCTGTATACTGTCACCCTGCTTATTTAACTTATATGAAGAGTACATCATGAGAAACGCTGACCTGGAAGAAAAACAAGCTGGAATCAAGATTGCCAGGAGAAATATCATTAACCTCAGATATGCAGATGACACCACCCTTATGACAGAAAGTGAAGAGGAACTAAAAAGCCTCTTGATGAAAGTGAAAGAGGAGAGTGAAAAAGTTGGCTTAAAGCTCAACATTCAGAAAACGAAGATCATGGCATCCTGTCCCATCACTTCACAGGAAATAGATGGGGAAACAGTGGAAACAGTGTCAGACTTTCCTTTTTTGAGCTCCAAAATCACTGCAGATGGTGACTGCAGCCATGAAATTCAAAGACCCTTACTCTTTGAAAGGAAAGTTATGACCAACCTAGATAGCATATTCAAAAGCAGAGACATTACTTTGCCAACAAAGGTCCATCTAGTCAAGGCTATGGTTTTTTCCTATGGTCATGTATGGATGTGAGAGATGGACTGTGAAGAAGGCTGAGTGCCGAAGAATTGATGCCTTTGAACTGTGGTGTTGGAGAAGACTCTTGAGAGTCCCTTGGACTGCAAGGAGATCCAACCAGTCCATTCTGAAGGAGATCAGCCCTGGGATTTCTTTGGAAGGAATGATGCTAAAGCTGGAACTTCAGTACTTTGGCCACCTCATGCGAAGAGTTGACTCATTGGAAAAGATTCTGATGCTGGGAGGGATTGGGGGCAGGAGGAGAAGGGAACAACAGAGGATGAGATGGCTGGATGGCATCACTGACTCGATGGACATGAGTCGGAGTGAACTCTGGGAGTTGGTGATGGACAGGGAGGCCTGGCATGCTGCGATTCATGGCGTGGCAAAGAGTTGGACACGACTGAGTGACTGAACTGAACTGAGAAGAAATAAAGGAATATAATTTGAGATAACCATTACAGCTTAAAATATTGCTACATGTATTTTAAATATCTTTTAGCTACATATTGAGAGAAGGTAATGGCACCCCACTCCAGTACTGTTGCCCGGAAAATCCCATGGATGGAGGAGCCTGGTAGGCTGCAGTTCATGGGGTCGCAAAGAGTCAGACACGACTGAGCAACTTCTTTCACCTTCCACTTTCATGCATTGGAGAAGGAAATGGCAACCCACTCCAGTGTTCTTGCCTGGAGAATCCCATGGAAGGAGAAGCCTGGTAGGCTGCAGTCCATGGAGTCACACAGAGTAGGACATGACTGAAGGGACTTAGTAGCAGCAGCAGCAGCAGCTACATATTTATTAATGTAAAAGGTATTTAATACAATGTTTAAGTAAAAGCCATGGTGGTGGTGGTTTAGTCACTAAGTCGTGTCTGACCCTTGCATACCCGTTAACTGTAGCCTGCCAGTCTCCTCTGTCTATGGGACTTCCCAGGCAAGAGTACTGAAATGGATTGCCATTTTCTTTCCCAAGGGATCTTCCCGACCTGCATCAAGGATCAAACCTGCATCTCCTGTGTTGCAGGCAAATTATTTACCACTGAGCCACCAGGGAAGTCCCAATAAAAACCATGCTACACATTAAAAGTAAAACTCTATTTTATAAAAGTATAGATTTGCATATATCTATATTAGATATAAATATCTCTTTTTTTTAATACTATATATATATATATAGCTATCTTGAGTATGATATGTATAGAATTATAGAAATTCTATAGCTTGAAAGCCCAGCAATCCTTCCATTTGCCATATCTCAATCACAACCTTCAAAATTCCCCCCACAATCCTGCCTTTTTCGTGGTTATTTTCTTGTGTATTTTTATTTTTCATTATCTAAATATGTATCTCTATACATTGTAATTTAGTATTATGCATTTTCTTAAAATTTGGTGTGTCTTTTAAGCTTTTTAATTTACAGGTGCAAACTCTTTTTTTTTTTTCCCTTATACCATATGAAATTGAAAATCACCATCCATTTAAATTGCAAATTTTCCTTGTCTGGATTTGCTGATTACATGCTCATTTTGCAATTCATATTTTTCACTGCCCTCTGGAATTTTCTGCAACTTGGAAGAAAATAGACTTAGCTTAGGTTTTTTTTTTAGCAAGATTACACATGATTTGGGTTTTCTAGCTTGTCTTTCTCTTTTTGCTTAATTCCTCTGTCCATTAATCCATTGACAGTTGAATTAGCATTTCTTTTTTAGTTATTACCAAGCATAGTTCTACTAAGTTTCACTTTCCCTCATCTGTAAATTATTATTGTTTGCTATGTGTTACATAGCATTATGTATTAGTTCATAATGGTTATCTCAAATTATATTCATTTATTTCTTCTCAGTTCAGTTCAGTCACTCAGTCGTGTCCAACTCTTTGCCACCCCATGAATCGCAGCATGCCAGGCCTCCCTGTCCATCACCAACTCCCAGAGTTCACTCAGACTCACGTCCATCGAGTCAGTGATGCCATCCAGCATAAAGTATTAGTTCTCTTTTTCTACTTACTACTATATTAAAATATTTTAAAAGTAACACTCAGAAAAAACAAGATAAATCCCTGATTTTTCTCTTTATTTTATAGACTTACACCTAATTTGTTTCTTCTCATCCTCTAGAGTAACTATTAGATTAAGTATCTTTAGGAACTCATGTAGGTAAACATACTTGATGGATTTCACTTCTTTCATATAAATTCAACTCATTTTGAAGCTCAAATTATCTAATTTTTAGTTATAGCCCCTCTTGACATTGAATCCTGTCTCCTTTTAATGTGATCTACTATGAGATATTCTGGACTTATTTCATGTCATTTTCAGTCTCAGAACTGGAATCAGTCACTCCTCCAAGAGGTCCTCCTTGTCTTTAGTGGAAAAGGTATTTTAAATCTACAGTCTGGATGTTAGGGATGGTCATTTTTACCTGATTTCTTTCTATATGGTTTTGTAGGTGAATTTATAGGAAATAAACATTGTTAGAACAATGACTTGACCAATGGGTGAATAAAATGCCTAATGAGTTTATACTAATTTTCCAACTTAAGAGTGTAGGATCACTCAGCCTCTTCTACTTTACATCTACTCCTCTTTCAATATCATATATGAAACGAGTCACCAGTCCAGGTTCGATGCAGGATACAGGATGCTTGGGGCTGGTGCACTGAGATGACCCAGATGGACGGTATGGGGAGGGAGGGGGAAGGGGGGTTCAGGATGGGGAACACGTGTACACCCGTGGCAGGTTCATGTTGATGTATGGCAAAACCAATACAATATTGTAAAGTAATTAACCTCCAATTAAAATAAATAAATTTATATTAAAAAAAGTAAATAAGGAGTGATAAAGTTACAGTTTTCAATAATTATCCATTTGCCTTATTCCACATCATATTCACATTAGTTTCCATGTAACAATATAAATATTTCCAAAAATAATATGATTGTTGAACACATTTAAAAGATTTGCAAATACATTCTTTTTGTCCTCAGTTATTTTTAATATTACTGAATCTATTCTGTCTGGCAAAAAGTAATTATATTCTATCTCCCCTCCTCATTTAATTTTAGTTCCTTATAGTTAGCTATAATCCAAGGCTTATTTTCATATGAAAATTTGAAATTTTAAAAGGCAGTTTTTTTCCAGAATGTCTTTTGTAACTTCACAGAGCTCTCACAACTGTTTTTTTTTTTTTTAATTGATATTAGTATTTAAAAATACAAGTTTCTTCTGGTTTTGTTTCACTCCCCCACTTTTATCTGACTTTTTCTTTTGTGTTGGACTTGTCCTGATAAATTTGAGGTGGGTAGTTCAGTTCTCAGGTTTTTGTTTGTTTGTTTCTTTGTTTCCCCTTAGTGTGGAACTTAGTTCTGGGTGTTGGTCATGCTTAATCAGTTTAAAAATTCAAAGGAGCTAAATGGCTCCAGCCCTGTCAGACCTTCCTACCGTTTCGCTGACCAACTGTGGGTTAAGCAAAATCCCTCCTGATTGTAGTTGCCGATTCCAAAATGGCTCCCACTGAATATCCTGCTTTCAGATCTTAAAATGTCTGATGGTCTCTCCGTGCTTCTGTCAACTAGAAGCTGACTCCTTGCCATGGGTGCATGCCATCGGCCTCCAGGAGAATTAAGTCATGTGTTGCTGCTACTGCTGACCCACAGCCCCCTGGAAGGGGATCAAGGTGGCGAGTTGAAAGGAGGCACTCTGTGCTTCGGGAAAACTGGCAGGACAGGTCTTCAGAAAGGTATTCTCAGAAGCTTGTTTTATGAGCTCAATTCTTGTATCTCCTCATATCTAGGAAAGTACTAAAACCCTTCATGGTGATGACTGCTTCTTGTGACTAGCAATAGCTTCGCAAGGCCAGCAGAAACTTTCTACAAAAACAAGAAAAATATATGTGCTTGACTGCATGTACTCCCCCTTTACCAAAATCACATGTACACTCTCCTTTCCTGCTACCTCTTTGGAGCAGTTTTTAAGAACTATCTGAGGTGCTATCTCCCAGGCTGCAGTTCTCATTTTACCCCCAATAAAACTTAACCCCCGTCTCTCACACTGTGTGCTTTTTTAAAGTTGACCCTTCTATCTGTAGAAATGCTGAGACAGCACAGGACTTGTAGCCATCGAGTTTTCCCCCAATCCCTTGTCTTTGGGATTGCTGGAGATACCTTGTAATTTTATTTTGCTGTAAATGGGGTTCATTGGTTTTAGCTAACTATTTAATTGTTCTATCTGCTTTTATAAAAGTATTTGAGGAGATTAAATATTATGCTCCTGTCATTTCCCCAGAGTCCCTTCTTCTTACATTGAAACTAGTTTTTCATAATGGAGGAATGTGTCCTTAAATACAAATAACTTCTTCTCCTGTTGATGTTCATGTTTCAAGGTATTAGAAATATACTATAACTGTATTTTATGTATAAAATGCAATACAATTTAGCAGAACCTATGCCAACCAATTAAAGTAAAATCATAAACCAGAGCTAAACACAGTGCACCAAAAATTGTAACTCGAGGCAAGTATCTTTTGACTCTTTCCACAAAAGTCTACCCTGAAGGCAAATGGCTACAAACAAGATTTAGAGTTATTCAGTGTTGGTCTGTTTAGCTTCATTTGGAGAGCCAAAGCCTGTGATTTCTTTTCAGCAGCAAAATTAGTTGTGATAGTCAAATCTTTTTTGTCTAATGCAGTTTTGTATCATTTTTTTTTAATATTACTAAACATTAGCTGAGAAATCGGTCTGCAATTATCCCTTACATCCATGCCCTTTGGCTTCACTGCTTCTATCAAAGAGTTTGTCTTTGGGGATATAAACATATGGAGTATTTTGCACAAACTTATTCCATTGCTTATAAAATCATATTGTATTAACTATGGTCACATTTATTTTGTGCTCGTGCCCAGTCACTCAGTTGTGTCTGACCCTTTGTGATCCCATGGACTGTAGCCCGCCAGGCCATTTCCTCCTCCAGGGGATCTTCTTGACCCAGGGATCGAACCTGTGTCTCCTGCATTGGCCGGCAGATTCTTTACCACTGAGCCATCTAGGAAGACCCTCAGATTTATTTAACTTCAGGCTATTGCATAAGAAGAAACTGTATATAACAATCCTCTGGTTTGAAAATTTCAACTCTTAAGCAATTTTTTAAAAATTTAGCATAGAATGCAAAACTGTTCCTATTTGGATTTGATAAACTTTCTAGGAAATCCTAGCTAGAATAAGATTTTCATCAGTTTTTACACATACCTAAAAATGTATTATTGTCTACTGGATTTTATTATTTGAGCATAATGTAGTTTAGAAATATTGTACTGCATAGGAGAACATGTGTGTTTTGAGGCCTACAGACCTAAGTCTTCAATTTCCTTTTGCTGTATACTAGATAGCTGACCTTGAAGAATTACTTATCCCATATACGCCTCAGCTTCTTTTCACAAGAGTGAGAATAATAGCAATAATCCTAAATTTATGAGGTTACTACGATAATTGAATGATACAATAAATACAAACCAACTTTTACTCTGCTTGGTATGTAGTCATAAAAGTTTAAACATTAAAAGCATTACAAATTTCACTTCACCAAAATAGATCATTTTTTCTCCAATATCCAACATCTTTCCCATAGCTCTTCACATGATTCACTCCCTTTTCTTCCCTCACTTCTTTGTTTGAAAATGATGTGAATATATGTTTAGGATGAAGTTCCTTTATCAATGGTGCCATAGTAAAATAAGCTCATTCTTCAGTACTCTATAGTGGCTTTAAACAAATTTATGTACAAAAAAGAATACTATGTATCCAATTACTTAATCTAATTATTTTTAAAGGCTCAGTTCAGTTCAGTAGCTCAGTCCTGTCTGACTCTTTGTGACCCCATGAATTGCAGCACACCAGGCCTCCCTGTCCATCACCAACCCTCGGAGTTCACTTAAACTCACGTCCATCGAATCGGTGATGCCATCCAGCCATCTCATCCTCTATCGTCCCCTTCTCCTCCTGGCAATCTTAAAAATGGATGTCTGAATTTATATTGCAGATTCATTTTATAATAACAAACTATATTATTTTCAAATGTTCTGTTTTCTTTTATATAAGCATGTACTCATTTGTAGATTAATATTTTATTAACATTTGAAAATAGCCATTTTACCAAACTCCCTATTATCTTTGGAACAAAAATATCAACTTGTTCAGCTTTTTCTAATGAATAAAACATAAGTGCAGGAAACATTTCTTTGTGTTTGATGTATTCCATTACTTGTTGAAAATAATTGCAATTTATACTTAAATTAGCAGACTGAATCTATTTACTTTAATAATAATAATGGTTGTTTAGATATACATTTCCAAACAGAAGTTTGGAAGCACTGACTTGATGAGAACATTTCAATTTTCAGAACAGGTAGAAGAGTCAAAATCCCACCTACCGTAACCACTTTGTGCCGGGGTCCAGCCCCGGCTGATCCAGGGTATTCGAAGCGGGGGTGGCGTCGGTGAGGGTCAGGATACAATAGCTTCAATTAGATATTAATTAAAGATATAAAGAGTAATAGAATAAGGATAGCTCAGTAGGAAAATTCAGTGGAGAAAAGAGGCTGAGTAGCTTGGTTTACGCAGGAGACCAATAAAACTTCAAGACAAGAAGCTTGCACCACTTACGTAGGCCGCAGGCGTCCTTCCGTTCTCCCGAAGGAGAGGAGACACTGAGGCCTCCCCGGTCAGATCTTAGAAGCCCAGGCATAATTAGTAAGCATGGTGGGTTTCGTGCTCCAGACGGAGACTCAGCCAGAGTGAGAGAGCGAGCGACATGGGGAGACCAGTATTTCGAGAAACTGA
Source organism: Bubalus kerabau (assembly GCF_029407905.1). Lineage (NCBI taxonomy): Eukaryota > Metazoa > Chordata > Mammalia > Artiodactyla > Bovidae > Bubalus > Bubalus kerabau. The sequence continues at coordinate 118,505,964 of NC_073624.1, forward strand.
TCCCAATTCTTTATTTTCCATGGTCTACTTTTATACACTTAGATGTTATGCAAAAGTCACGTGGGGTCAGCAGTCCTGACTTTTATTAAAGTCAGGTGCTTCATACAAATGTATACAGAGGTCTTAGGGGTGTTACATCATCTTCTGGCCAGGGGGCCTGCTGACAATTTATGACCCTCTCCTTGTGACAATGGTCAGTCAATCAGAACACTTTTTTCTACGAGGGTGATTATTCTTAAAACAGACGTCACTCAAATAAAGTTACATTCCTATAGGGTGAGGGTGTAGTGGGTTTTAGTTAAGGAAAGAATTTACTTAGCCTAAGGTCTAACGTGATTAATATCAAAGGTTAATACTTATTTCTTCTATATATTCATTAACGTGTATAAGGGCAGGGGATGTGGAGACTTAGCAGTAAACATTGGCTCAACAAATGAAAAACCCTTCACCAATACAATTTCTAATCAGCCCACTATACTTATACTAATGGTTTTCTAACTTTTCTAAGGAACCTGGTTTTAGAAGGTTTAAAGCGTCTCGTGCCTCTCACAGTTGGGAGGCTGTGAGCAATCACATGTGGCCCGATAAGCCTGTCAGGCAGGCTAGAGAACCTTCAGAGGAGTTTGTAGGTTGAAACACTCCTATCACGCCCAGGAATTATTATTAACTGGAGCTCTAAGTTAACTCCTTCTCCGAAAGAGGTGGTGGGGTACAGCTCCCTGTAAAGTCAGAGGGTTAGGGGAGAGCACAAAGTAGTAAAGTAGGCAGGCTCTGGTTATGAGGGTAGATGCTCAAGGATTTCCAGGGGGACTCCTGAGACTCGATCCCGCCTTTGCGTATGTCGAGCGACCTTTGCCATGAGCGGAGTGCCTCACTCTGGCCCCCAACAACTTTGGTGTAATTTAAAAGGCCAAAGTCCTTGAAATATAGAAAGTAAGAGGAGAATAATGGGTAATGAAGAAATGTTTGCAATCCACAAAGAATCTTATGTACTGTTTGTACATATATTTCTCGATATGCTAAAGTTTACATGTGTGTGTTAGTTTTAATTGTTGCAATATAATCAGAAAGGATACAAGTTATTTTTTACATTGACATTTCCTAACTGCTTTTAGTTTTAGGTCTGCTGCTGCTGCTGCGTCGCTTCAGTCGTGTCCGACTCTGTGCAACCCCACAGACGGCAGCCCACCAGGCTCCCCCGTCCCTGGGATTCCCCAGGCAAGAACACTGGAGTGGGTTGCCATTTCCTTCTCCAAGGTACTACTACAATATCTAAAAAGATGCTTAGGTTTTGGTCTTCTTTGTTTCAGTTAATATTTTAGGGCCTAAAGGAAACTTTACCTCCACAAAACATCACCTTCTAGCATTTTCCTTACAAAGGTCAGAGTGTACTAAAAGAAGAGGAAAAAGGGTGCATTTAGTGTTGGTGTCAATGATTTGATTTACTTTTATTTTGTTTATGTAAGTATTAGGACATCATTTAAGGACTAAGCCTCAGTGTCGTCTTCATTTTCTGTTTACAGACTCTGGTGGGCTTGCTACCAGATCTTAGAGCTTTGCCATTCTTTATCTACCTGCTGCTGCTGCTACTGCTAAGTCATTTCAGTCGTGTCCGACTCTGTGTGACCCCACACACGGCAGCCCACCAGGCTCCCCCGTCCCTGGGATTGTCCAGGCAAGAACACTGGAGTGGGTTGCCATTTCCTTCTCCAATGCAGGAAAGTGAAAATGAAAGTGAAGTCGCTCAGTCGTGTCCGACCCTCAGCGACCCCATGGACTGCAGCCCACCAGGCTCCTCCGTCCATGGGATTTTCCAGGCAGAAGTACTGGAGGGGTGCCATTGCCTTCTCCGTTTATCTACCTAACAATGGTTATTGATATCTTTGAAACTGGAGCAAATATCGATGTAGCCATTCTTGACAAGTGTTCTGTGATTTAGTCTCAGCAATGGAACATGTTCTCCTTTGAGCTGTCTCCATGAAAAAAGTCCCAGTGATGAAAATATGCCTCTTTTTGGCCACAGACATTCTCTTACTTCACATCAATACTTTGTCCAGAGCTTTAAAGGTATTGACTAAATGATACAATGCAAAAACTTTTTTATATAAAGTGATTCTAAATAATATCATCCAGATATCCAAATGACATTGTTAATTCTAAATTTAAGACATGTTTATGAATTATGGTTAAGTAGAAATTATTTGGACAAATATAAAGTTATTCATTGAGTAGTTTATCAGATTGGGTTCAGTGAAAGAGCCAGAGATTATTAAGAATTTCTGTAAATTTTGTGTCTGTATTTGTAAGTTATACAACAGAAATTTAGATCTGAGGTTGCTGATTTTTATATTTTTTGGTTAAGCATGCCTGGTGGCTCAGTGGTAAAGAATCTGCCTGCAATGTAGGAGACCACCTGAAAAACAGGAGATGAGGGTTCGATCCCTGGGTCAGGAAGATTCCCTGGAGAAAGAAATAGCAATCTCTCCCAGATTCTTGCCTGGGAAATCCCTGGACAGAGGAGCCTAGCAGTCCATTGGTTTGCAAGAGTCGCACATGATTAAACCACCACCACCAGCATAATAATATTCATACATCAAGATAACTGTTAAAACATTCATTTAAAATGCAGTGAAAAATTATAGAGTTTATTCAGGTGAGTATGTAATATGATACTATTTTTGAAAGATAATTCAAGAATATTTAAGTCATGAAAAGAATTAGAAGGGGATCATTAAGAATTAGAAGGAGGTTCATTAAGAGGCTGTTGTGGTAAAAACATAAAATATAAATGTAATAGTTGACCATGGAAGTGATATATCATTCTATTTTAAATATATTTTTGACCTATGAAAGATGTGGGGGAGTGTCAAAAAATGACTTCCACGTGTATACCCAGAGAAGCTGCATGGAGATGGTGCCACTACCCGAGACGGAATGACTATGAAGGAGTATTGGTGGGAAGTTTCTTGTGACAGTTGTTACATGAAAAGCTATTAAACAGGCATTTGTACCTGGAAGTTCAGAGCTCAGAAATATATCTTAGGATGAGAAATATATTTATGAATGATCATTTTTAAAAGCTGAGAGTGTGCAAAGTAAAAGGCAGTCATTATGTTGCTTGGTATGTAATGGATACAATGATTAATTAGTTATGCATTTTCACTAAAATATATGTTAAGGACTAGATATCATTAGCTTTTCTATGGTGCTCTTATCATAGGTGATATCAACAGAAAAGATGTTTTCAGTTATTGAAGTGTTTTGGGAAGGAAAAAAATCCATGAATCCCTCACTGAAAATGTAATCAAGTGATCAGGAGGTAGGTTGCAGTAAATCCAGATTTGGAAGCTGTGGAGTTAGAGAACTGATGGTGAAAAATGAAGCCAGTAAAACATGAATTAAGACAAGTAAAGCATGCACAGAAGTGATTAAAATAAAATACACAAAGTAGTAAATGTCCCCTGAGAAATGATGTACAAATATGTAAGTTCAACTTGGAATATGGTATTGAAAACTCTTTTCATAGCAAAAGATCAGGGATACTTGAGGAGGGAGTGACTATAGAATTCAGCCTTATATGGTAACTGGGATTTGAACAAGAAAACATGGGAGAGAAATGATTAGGTGGTTCATGATGACCAGCAAGACAGGTACACTAACTGGAATAAGTGAGGTATTTGCATCTTGTACCTGAGAGGACCAGGTATATCAAGTGGGGCATTGGTGACTCAGCAGGACCCCTACATCAGACCAAACTGGATGGGCCTTCAAATTTATATATCATCTCACTGCCACTAATGGGTAATCAGTCTTTACAAGTACAAACCCAATAATTTCAAATTATTCAAATGGAAAAAAAAAATGAACCCTCACTTAGCTTATCTTTAAGAATTCAGTTATAACTGTCTGATATTTAAAATAAATTGTTCATTTTAAAGTAAGATCGCTTCAGCACTGGATCTGATGATTATGCAATATCCCATAAGGAAAGATACAGACAAGTAGGGAAATCAGCAACACAAGAAGTAAACTGAAAACGTTTACATTTAATTTTCTCCATAAACAGTGATTACTTTAAAATATGATTTAAGGCATGGGTGCAAGTCTATGGCAGTTAACTGTAGAGTAACTATATTTAATTAAGGTGAATTCTTAAAATGTTCTTTTACCTACAAGATGTGAAAATTTACCAAGGTAGCTTCAGTTTGGTCAACATATAATAGATTTAACACATCAGTTCAGTTAGTTCGGTCTCTCAGTTGTGTCTGACTCTTTGTGACCCCATGGACTGCAGCACACCAGGCCTCCTTGTCCATCACCAACTCCCAGAGCTTACTCAAACTCATGTCCATTGAGTCAGTGATGCCATCCAAATATCTCATCCTCTGTCATGCTCTTCTCCTCCCGCCTTCAAACTTTCCCAGCATCAGGTATTTTCCAATGAGTCAGCTCTTCACATCAGGTGGTCAAAGTATCAGAGTTTCAGCTTAAACATAAATCTTTCCAATGAATATTCAGGAATTATTTCCTTTAGGATGGACTGGTTGGCTCTCCTTGCAGTCCAAGGGACTCTCAAGAGTCTTCTCCAACACCACAGTTCAAAAGCATCAATTCTTCAGCTCTCAGCTTTCTTCACAGTCCAACTCTCACATCCATACATGACTACTGGAAAAACCACACCTTTGACTAGATGGACTTTTGTTGGCAAAGTAATGTCTCTGCTTTATAATAAGCTGTTTAGTTTCATCATAACTTTTCTTCCAAGGAACAAGTGTCTTTTAATTTCATGGCTGCAATCACCATCTGCAGTGATTTTGGAACCCCAAAACATAGTCTGTCACTGTTTCCACTGTCTCCCCATCTATTTCCCATGAAGTGATGGGACCAGATGCCATGATCTTCGTTTTCTGAATGCTGAATTTTAATCCAACTTTTTCGCTCTCCTCTTTCACTTTCATCAAGAGGCTCTTTAGTTCTTCTTCACTTTCTGCCATAAGGGTGGTGTCATCTGCATATAGAAGGTTATAGATATTTCTCCTGGCAATCTTGATTCCAGCTTGTGCTTCTTCCAGCCCAGCGTTTCTCATGATGTACTCTGCTTAGAAGTTAAATAAACAGGGTGACAATATACAGCCTTGAAGTACTCCTTTTTCTATTTGGATCCAGTCTATCATTCCATGTCCAGTTCTAACTGTTGCTTCCTGACCTGCATACAGGTTTCTCAAGAGGCAGGTCAGGTTGTCTCGTATTCCCATCTTTTTCAGAATTTTCCACAGTTTGTGGTGATCCACACAGCATAAGGCTTTGGCATAGTCAATAAAGCAGAAATAGATGTTTTTCTGGAACTCTCTTGCTTTTTCCATGATCCAGCGGATGTTGGCAGTTTGATCTCTGGTTCCTCTGCCTTTTCTAAAACCAGCTTGAACATCAGGAAGTTCACGGTTCACGTATTGCTGAAGCCTGGCTTGGAGAATTTTGAGCATTACTTTACTAGCGTGTGAGATGAGTGCACTTGTGCGGTAGTTTGAGCATTCTTTGGCATTGCCTTTCATTGGGATTGGAATGAAAACTGCCCTTTTCCAGTCGTGTGGCCAGCCACAAGTGAGGTTTTCAAATTTGCTGGCATATTGAGTGCAGCACTTCCATATAATCATCTTTTAGGATTTGAAATAGCTCAACTGGAATTCCCTCACCTCCACTAGTTTTAACACATAGATTAGCTTTAAATATTTTTCTTCTTCAGAAAAGTTTGGTTAGTACATTATTTGGAATAGGAAATGGCAACCCACTCCAGTATTCTTGCCTGGAACATTCCATGGAGAAAGCAGTCTGTGGGGCTACCATCCATGGGGGTCACAAGGAGTCAGACAGGACTGAGCATGCTTGCACTCACACTCAGTAATTAATAGACACAAAGGCTTTTGACATATTTACAGTGTGATGTATGCTGCATGTGAATATGAAATCTGAGAATAAGTATGATTTTAGAGATGTTTTACTTATTTCAGTCTCATGCTTGCAACTAATGTTAATATTACATTCCTAAACACACAAGTAAAATAATTCAATAACTAATATCAGTTAAAATTATTTGTTTTTAAGTCATCATAATTTTTAAAAAAGTAGCTTTATGTTCAGCATATTTTCCACAGGTCTTTTATTTCTCAGTGTATCAAATACTTCCTCTTTGACCTTTTGCTCTTTTCTTACATGTCATAGAATGGCAGCACAGGCTGTATAAATTATTATAAGCACATAGTCACAAATCTATAGGAAATTTAACAAAGCTAATGAAAAGCAAGCAGAAAAGATGGTAAAGATAGCAAACAAGATGATGCTTATAAAGAGCTGCTTGCATTGGTGTTTCCATATCATCACTATCTATAGTTAATATATTCTACTTTTTGTTCTTTAAAATTGAACTCAGATATCTGTCTCTTTTCTTTTCTTCTAGAATGTGAGATAGAGTCAAGTTGTTGTTATTTTCGCTCAGTTGCTAAGTTGTGTCTGACTCTGGAAACCCGTGGACTGTAGCATGCCAGGTTCCTCTGTCCTCCATTATCTCCTAGAGTTTCCTCAAATTTATGTCCATTGAGTCAGTGATGCTTACCTAACCATCTCATCCTCTGTCCTCATCTTCTCCTTCTTCCTTCAATCTTTCCCAGCATCAGGATCTTTTCCAATGAGTCAGATCTTCCCATCAGGGAACCAAAGTATTGGAGATTTCACTTCAGCATCAGTTCTTCCAATGAATATTCAGGGTTGATTTCCTTTAGGACTAACTGGTTTGATCTCCTTGTAGTCCAAGTCACTTCTCAAGTGTCTTTTCCAACATCACAATTCAAAAACTTCAATTCTTTGGCCCTCAGCCTTCTTTATGGTCCAGCTCTCAAACCTGTAATTGACAACCAGAAAAACCAAAGCTTTGACTATACAGACCTTTGTTGGCAAAGTGATGTCTCTGCTTTTTAATATGCTGTCTCAGTTTGTTATAGTTTTCCTTTCAAGCAGCAAGCGTCTTTTAATTCCATGGATGCAGCCATCATCCTCAGTGATTTTGGAGTCCAAGAAAATAACATCTGTCACTGCTTCTAGTTTTCCCCTTTCTACTTGCCATGAAATTATGGGGCTGGATGCCATGATCTGAGTTTTTTGAATGTTGAATTTTAAGCCAGATTTATCATTCTTCTGTTTCACCCTCATCAGTAGGCTCTTTAGTTCCTCTTCATATTCTGAACATCTAAGGTTGTTGATATTTCTCCCAGCAATATTGATTCCAGTTTGTGATTCATCAGCCTCACCTTTCACATGATGTACTCTGCATATTAGTTAATAAGCAGGGTGACAATATGCAGCCTTGTTATACTCCTTTCTAATGTTAAACCAGACTGTTGTTCCATGTCCAGTTCTAACTGTTGCTTCTTGACTCACACATAGGAGATCATCCATGTTCAATAGTGCTGCAATTTGTTAAGAATTGAGAAATATTGGGTTTAATCCCACGGTGGTTATTGGTGGCCTTGACAAGGAGAGTTTCTGTGTTTTGGACATAGAATAATGTCATTGGAGTTGCTTTAAGGAAAAAAAAAAATCAGAGGATAAAGATTGAAGAGTAGCAGCATTTATACTACAATGTGAAAATATTATAGTAGACCACATAATAATTCTAAATTGTTTACATATCTTACCACATTAGATCCTCATAGAAATTCCTGAGGCAGGGACATATCCCTCTCCACTAACGACAGAGTAGTAACTTTAAATTTACAAAGAAAGGAGTGCATGACTTAGACACAAATGAGATTTATGTGACATTAGATTTCAAGTGTGTAAAATGTGCAAGAAGGCAAAGTGTTTGTCAGAGGAGGCATTACAAATAGCAGAGGAAAGAAGAGAAGTGAAAAGCAAGGGAGAAAGGGAAAGCTATATTCAACTGAATGCAGAGTTCCAGAGAAGAGCAAGGAGAGATAAAAAGGCCTTTATAAATGAACAATGCCAAAAAATAGAGAAAAACAATAGAATGGGAAAGACTAGAGATCTCTTCAAGAAAATTGGAGATATCAAGGGAACATTTCCTACAGGGATGGGCATGATAAAGGACAGAAACAGTAAGGACCTAACAGAAGCAGAAGAGTTTAAAAAGAGGTGGTGATTCACAGTGTTACAGTGGATTCTGGGGTTAAGTCAGTCATAGAATTTGATATTCTCACTTATAAAATGGGGATTGTATGCTCACATGTACTATGTACACTTAAAAGTGGTGTTTCCCAATCAATAAAGTGAAATAAGATAGGAAAAAAAAAAAGAACATAAATGGTGTAATTAACCAAAAAAATGAAAGACTCAAGCTACAGAAGTATAGTAGAATAAAAGCTTAGCACCCAATAAAAAGTGATGACTTAGCCAGCTTCCATAGAAAATAATCCAAAGATATAGATTTCAACTTTTGTTCTAAATTAGAGGATTCTCAAAGCAAAACTTCCAAAACACCCATATTATTTGGTAGACTTGTTAAGAGATAAAATTTTTAAGCTCCTTTGATAAAAATTCTATGTAAATCTAATTTATTTTAATTTTGTCAGCAAATATTTCTTCAAGCCATGTATCAGAAAGAGATATCCCCCCCGACTCAGGCATAAATAATTAATCACCATGTTTGCACGTTTATCTTAAAGACAGCAAAAAGCTCTATCTAGGAAAACCATTTTAAACTCATCTAGTTTAACAAATAGCTTTAGTCTATTTATTGTTCTCCAAGAATATTTAATTTAAACAATTTATTCAATAGTAGTAACCAATGTAAAGTTTTCTGCTCGGAAGTCTCTTTCCTTCACTCCTGTAATTTAGCTCAATAAACACTAAAAATAAAATTTCAAGTAATGGCAGATATACACTGAGTTACTCCTAAATAATACTTCAGAACTCAACAGACCTTGCAGTAAATCTGAATATAGGAATGATTCCCTACAGATGGCAGAGACCCACCATGGCCTCTGTGTTATTAGTTACACCGGGAAGCCTTGTCAAAACGCATGACTGCTGAACCTGGAAACACTCTGAAATGTCAGACAAAACCTTCATTGTTACACAGACTCTAAAAAGACCTGTAAAAATATTTTAAGTTGGACTGACATTTATGTTTCCTGAAAAACTTTAACTTTCAAGAAGCTCATATTCTCTGGCTTTATATTTTATTTCTTCTTGTGTTGTATGATATTATATCTGGTAACACTCTTAAATAGCCACTATAAATTGTGTTTAATTCAAGGAGTTTATGTAGTACATGTGAATATATGGTATTTAGTATATGCTACTGCTGCTGCTGCTAAGTCGCTTCAGTTGTGTACGACTCTGTGCGACCCCATAGATGTCTGGCAGCCCACCAGGCTTCCCCGTCCCTGGGATTCTCCAGGCAAGAACACTGGAGTGGGTTGCCATTTCCTTCTCCAGTGCATGAAAGTGAAAAGTGAAAGTGAAGTCGCTCAGTCGTGTCCGACTCTCAGCGACCCCATGGGCTGCAGCCTACCAGGCTCCTCCATCCATGGGATTTTCCAGACAAGAGTACTGGAGTGGGATGCCATTGCCTTGGTATTGAACAACTTAAAAGTCTTTCTATTTTTCAAGATGCTTAAAACATGCACAGATCCTAAGTACTACCTGAAAGAAATAATTTATTTTTAAATAGGTATTTGATGAAAACCTCACTAAAATGCAAAACTACAAACATATTATAAAGGCTAAAAAACTTTATTCTCTTGGGCTCCAAAATCACTGAAGACAGTGACTGCTGCTATGATATTAAAAGATGCTTGCTCCTTGGAAAGAAAGCTATGACAAACCTGGACAACATATTAAAAAGCAGACGCATCATTTGGCTGGTAAAGCTCCATCTAGTCAAAGCTATGGTGTTTCAGTAGTCATGTATGGATGTAACCGCTGAACCATAAAGAAGATAGAGCACCAAAGAACTGATGCTTTTGAACTGCGGTGCTGGAGAAGACTCTTGAGAATCTCTTGGACTGCAAGGAGATCAAACTAGTCAATCCTAAAGGAAATCAGCCCTGAATATTCATTAGAAGGACTGATGCTGAACCTGAAGCTGTGGTACTTCAGCTACTTGATGCAAAGAGACGACTCACTGGAAAAGACCTTGATGCTGGGAAAGATTGAAGGCAGGAAAAAAGGGGGCCATAGAGGATTAAATAGTTGGATGGCATCATTGGCTCAATGGTCAGGAGTTTGAGCAAGCTCTGGGAGATAGTGAAGGACAGGGAACCCTGGCATGATGCAGTTCATGGGATCGCAGAGTCAGCCATGGCTAAATGACTAAACAACAACCACAAACTTTGAAGTTAGATTTCTGAGAATGTTTGGAATGTCATGGTTTTCTTGCTACTTTATTGTGCCTTAGAAATCATACTGTACTTACTGTAAAACAATTTCATGGGAGGCTTGGCTACTCAGATGAGATCCTTTTGGTGTAGGCAAAAGGAAAATGCTAATATTTGCCCATCAGCATTCTATTTCAACTGGCATCAGAATGTAGGTTTTCTCATGGGGTATGTGGGAGACCTCTTTCTGAAACCACCGTCATCAAGATATACATGTTGACAATCCATATCCTTACTTGATAGAGCCAGTTAATGTGGTATCTGTTTAACCTAGTGGAATTTATGCACCCAGGCCCACTTCTCCATTTTCCTCTCTCCTTACCATACTAGTTATGGCCCATCCCTTAAACCACCAGTCTTCAAAGTTCATGAGAAATGAAACAGGCACCAACATCTGAGAGTATATATATATAGATATAGATATAGATAGATATAGATATAGATATAGATATATACATATCTACTGAGGACAAACATTGATTTTGCAAGAACTGAACACCCTCCATTAGCTGTTCTGGGATGAGTCTAAGGGTCTCTGCAGCTTTTGAAATAGTCAATCAGAATTGATCAATGTCAACTCCCCCTTTGGTAAATACCCCAAGCTCTCTGAGGCTGAGCTCCCCTCAGTTAGTCTAGTGAGCCACACAAAACACTAACAAACTCATTTTCTCCCTCCAAAGCTCTTCTTTTCTGCTTATATGGCTTGGCTAGTGCGAGTAATGGTGAAACGCTAGTTTGGCTGCCTTTAACTTTTAACAGGGATTCCCCAGTGGCTCAGTGGTAAAGAATCTGCCTGCCAATTCAAGAGACCCAAGAGACACGAGTTCAATACTGGAGTTGGGAAGATCACCTGGAAAAGAGCATGGCAACCAACTCCAGTATTCTTGCCTGGAGAATCCCATGGACAGAGGAGCCTAGTGGGTTACAGTCCATGGGATTGCAAAGAGTTGGACATGACTAAGCACACACCGTTTAACAAATATGTGAAGTCCAACATAGGAGAGGGGTGGGGGTGGAACTCTGGCAGCTTTATAATTGTTATATAATGTAGATAGCCTTGTCTATACTTCTCAAAATTAAAAAAAGAAAAGAAAAAGAAATAAGGGCCATTTTATGTACTGTAATGGATCTCAGCTAGTCTACTCACACAAATAGAACTTTCCTATAATACGAGTGAAAAAGGGTGGGAGCTACGAAGAAAAAACACTACAGAAATTACAAAAGAACAAAACCATTCCTCTAGGGAATTCCCTGGGGATCCAGTGGTTAGGATTCTGTGCTTCCACTGCCAGGAGCCTGGGAATTAAAATCCTGCAAGCCATGTAATGCAGTCAAAAACAAACAAAAAATTTCCTCAAAGGTGTGTGCAAGTTTCTATCCTATATATACAGTATATATATACAGCCACAAAGTAGTGTGCTAATATAAATATAAAATTGAGGATCAATTTTGTGTGACTGTGTGGATAAACTCTAAGCTTTGATAGTCATCATATTAGCTGTGAATAAAAACTCACTGCTCCTAGGCTTTTATGAATGCCTCACTTTATTTTGTGGTACCCATGTGAATGTCTACTAATATATATTTCACTGAACAGTACACAATTTCCCCTTCATTTTCCCTGACCTTCACCAAGCAAACACCTGTGTAGTTTCAGTGTAGAGTTAAAAATTATTATATAAGGTGGCAGAGTAATTTTTTAAGAATTTAATATGTACAGAATAACCTATTAAGAAATTAAAGGTCTAGTTTTCTTCTTCCATAGCAAAACAAAATGGTTAAAATGTTATTCTGTTTTACCCTCCATTTGTAGTAGGAAACTCTGCCTTTGTGTCTTTAAGTCCAAATTTTTTTATTTTCTGGGTAAGGTGGCAAAGGAAAGTCTTTTGGGTGTTTGTGGGTGATGGAGTAGTTGACAGGCAGGATATAAAAATAATATGCTTTAAAAAGTGGTTCTAAATTGGAAAAGGAGTACAATAAGGCTGCATATTGTCAACCTGTTTATTTAACTTATATGCAGAGTACATCATGAGAAATGCCAGGCTGCTTGAATCACAAGCTGGAATCAAGAATGCCAAGAGAAATATTGACGACCTCAGATATGAAGATGATACCACTCTAATGGCAGAAAATGAAGAGGATATAAAAAGTCTCTTGATGAGGGTGAAAAAGGAGAGTGAAAAAGCTGGCTTAAAACTCACCATTCAGAAAACTAAGATCATGGCATTCAGTCCCATCACTTCATGGGAAAAAGCAGCAGAAAAAGTAGAAGCAATGACAGATTTTATTTTCTTGGGTTCCAAAAGCATTGTGGATGGTGACTGCAGTCATGAAATTAAAAGATGCTTACTCCTTGGAGAGAAAGCTATGACAAACATAGACAGTATATTAAAAAGCAGAAACATTACTTTGCCAACGAAGGTCCATATAGTCAAAGCTATGGTTTTTCCAATAGTCATGTATGGATGTGAGAGTTGGACCATAAAAAGGCTGAGTGCCAAAGAATTAATGCTTTCAAATTGTGGTGCTGGAGAAGACTCTTAAGAGTCCCTTGGGCAGCAGGAAGATCAAACCAGTCAATTCTAAAGGAAATCAACACTGAATATTCATTGGAAGGACTGATGCTGAAACTGAAGCTCTAGTACTTTGGCCACCTGATGTGAAAGAGCCGACTGATTGGAAAAGACATTGATGCTGGGAAAGATCAAAGGCAAAAAGGAAAGAGGGCAGCAGAGGGTGAGATGGTTGGATGGCATCACCAACTCAATGAACATGAATCGTAGTGAACTCCAGAAGATAGCGAAGGACAGGGAAGCCTGGCGAGCTGCAGTCCATGGGGTCGCAAAGTTTCAGACAGGACTTAGTGACTGAACTCCTATGTTTCTCTTCAACCATTCCATTTTTGGAATATACTTAGCTTCTGTGGATGACACAGACTGAAGCATCTAGTGCTCTGATGCTCAGAAGTCTGCAGTTTTTGAAGAACCTTTTGATTCTTTAGTCTCCCTTTTGGTGGCTTTTGTTGATTATGATAATTTCAACCTTTCTAGGCTTTCCCTCATTTTCTCTTGGTGGTACAGTCTCAAAATTTCATATGGCACACAGAATATCAATTCCCTTAGGAAAAAAAAGAAATACATATGTATAATATTTTATGTATATTTAATAATAAAAATATATATTTACATGGTTCTCTTTTTTGTCATTTTAATATAGTTAAAATCTTCCTGCATAATATGGTAACCATGAGCCATATGTGGCTATTGAGCCCTTAAAATATGCCTAAGAGCCCTGAGGAACTAAATTTTAACTTTCATTTAATTTTAATTCACTTTAAATAAATATAGTAAATGTACCTTACCCTATTGGACAGTGTAGTTCTATAGGAAAGTCAACTTCATTATATGATGTGTTATTCTGAGGAAACATCTTAGGGAAGAAAAAGACATATGCATTGCATTTTCAAGCACATTTTCAAGGCAGTTAAAGAGATGTGGAAAACTCTGCTTTGTTTTATTGGTCATAAGAACAAACTAAAAATGAGAACAGGGTAGCAGTGGTTAAAACTAAAAACATATATTGATTACTTAGAAAATTAGAAACAGTGGGCCACAAAATTTCCTGATGCAAAGAGGCTAAAAGAAGGTAATAAATTTCATAACATGTAAATGATTAATGCTTTTACATTGTCAGTAGTTTTAGGGATGTTATAAAACATTATGAAGGGGCTTATATTTGGAATCTGAAAGTTCACAAGATGCAAATATGCAAAGTGTTAAAATTTGAATTACTTATAAAACACAAGGCAATGTATTCTGTCTTTGGGTTGTCTATTAAAACCTTGCTTTTTATAAAAAGTCAGATTGAAAGTGCAAGTCATGGAAAGGGGAATGCTGTTTCCCAGTTAGTATATATCTGAGGCTAATAGAGTTCAGTACTTTTATTGAGATGACAATTTTGTTTACTTTCAACATCGTAAATTTAGCAAATGATTTATAGTAATAAAACTATATCTATCAAATTATTTTGCTTTCTTGAGGAATTCCTGGAAAATTAAGTTGGTATAAATGCATATAATATTTTTTAAATATTCCAAAATGTGTATTGCTACTGCTACTGCTAAGTCACTTCAGTCGTGTCCAACTCTGTGCAACCCCATAGACAGCAGCCCACTAGGCTCCTCTGTCCCTGGGATTCTCCAGGCAAGAATACTGGAATGGGTTGCCATTTCATTCTCTAATGCATGAAAGTGAAAAGTGACAGCGAAGTCGCTCAGTCATGCCCGACTCTTAGCGACCCCGTGGACTGCAGCCTACCAGGCTCCTCCGTCCATGGGATTTTCCAGGCAAGAGTACTGGAGTGGGGTGCCATTCAGATCAGATCAGATAAGTTGCTCAGTCATGTCCAACTCTTTGCGACCCCATGAACTGCAGCACGCCAGGCCTCCCTGTTCATCACCAACTCCCAGAGTTCACCCAGACTCACGTCCATCGAGTCAGTGATGCCATCCAACCATCTCATCCTCTGTTGTCCCCTTCTCCTCCTGCCCCCAATCCCTCCCAGCATGAGTCTTTTCCAATGAGTCAACTCTTTGCATGAGGTGGCCAAAATACTGGAGTTTCAGCTTTAGCATCATTCCCTCCAAAGTAATCCCAGGGCTGATCTCCTTCAGAATGGACTGGTTGGATCTCCTTGCAGTCCAAGGGACTCTCAAGAGTCTTCTCCAACACCACATTTCAAAAGCATCAATTCTTCGGTGCTCAGCCTTCTTCACAGTCCAACCCTCACACCCATACATGACCACAGGAAAAACCATAGCCTTGACTAGATGAACCTTTGTTGGCAAAGTAATGTCTCTGCCTTCTCCTAAAATGATGTATAGAAAACAACTTAAGTTTTTAATCTAACTAGTGGGAAATTTAAACTTCTTTAACATAAAATTAAATTTATCATTTATTTTGGCTTCATTTCACATTTAAGCAACTACCAATTAGCTTGTTTTAGGAGCTCTTAAAAAAAAAAAGCTTGTTTTATATTTAGATTTAATACATAAATATGTGAGATGAATACAGCTAATAGTGAAATCTAAGGACTTTTTCATCTTCTAGATGAAAATGTTATACATTTATATTATAATGTTGTACAATATAAATGTTATACATTTATATGAATTATAACCCAATAAAATCTCTATTCATGAGACTTTAAAGTTTGCTAAAAGATAGTGAAGATTAAGAGCTAAATATTCTCTCATATTTGTTTATATAACTATTCAATGTAATGTTGGGTATTTCACTATATACCATATTTGTCTCCATAACCACTAGCAAGTTCATGGAGTAAACCCACTATGATGTAATGTATCAAATACTTTTTCCTTACACACCAGTGTCTGCTTTTGTCCTGTGTTAAGACAGTGCTGCCATTTATGAATGTGTGGGTGTCTTTGTGCCTAAATGACAAAACAGTCCACTTGAAGTCTAGGGAAGGGACTATTAGTTGTATTGTATGTTATGTCAATTCAGTGAACATTTCAAAACTAAGAACTCATGGAAAAAGTGAGTAAGATATTATGAGTGCTCAGTCGCTTCAGTCGTGTCTGAATATCTGCAATGCTATGGACTGTAGACCACCAGGCTCCACTGTCCATGGGATTCTGCAGGCAAGAACACTGGATAGGGTTGTCTTACTCTCCTCTAGGAGATCTTCCTGACCCAGGGATTGAAACCAGGTCTCCTGTGTCTCCACCATTGCTGGCAGATTCTTTAGCAATGAGCCATTGGGGTTATAGGCAAAGCCCTACAGGGATCAAGACCATCCCCATGGGAAAGAAATGCAAAAAAAGCAAAATGGCTATCTGGGGAGGCCTTACAAATAGCTGTGAAAAGAAGAGAAGCAAAAAGCAAAGGAGAAAAGGAAAGATAAACATCTGAATGCAGAGTTCCAAAGAATAGCAAGAAGAGATAAGAAAGCCTTCCTCAGTGATCAATGCAAAGAAATAGAGGAAGACAACAGAATGGTAAAGACTAGAGATGTCTTCAAGAAAATTAGAGATACCAAGGGAACATTTCATGCAAAGATGGGCACAATAAAGGACAGAAATGGTATGGACCCAACAGAAGCAGAAGATATTAAGAACAGGTGGCAAGAATACACAGAGGCACCGTACAAAAAAGATCTTCATGACCCAGTTATCTAGGTCACAATGGTGTGATCACTGACCTAGAGCCAGACATCCTGGAATGTGAAGTCCAATGGGCCTCAGAAAGCATCACTACGAACAAAGCTAGTGGACGTGATGGAGTTCCAATTGAGCTATTGGAAATCCTGAAAGATGATGCTGTGAAAGTGCTGCCCTCAATATGCCAGCAAATTTGGAAAACTCAGCAGTGGCCACAGGACTGGAAAAGGTCAGTTTTCATTCCAATCCCAAAGAAAGGCAATGCCAAAGAATGCTCAAACTACCGCACAATTGCACTCATCTCACACGCTAGTATGGAGAAGGACATGGCAACCAACTCCAGTGTTCTTGCCTGGAGAATCCCAGGGATGGGGGAGCCTGGTGGGCTGCCTTCTATGGGGTCGCACAGAGTGGGACACGACTGAAGTGACTCAGCAGCAGGAGCAGCACACGCTAGTAAAGTAATGCTCAAAATTCTCCAAGCCAGGCTTCAGCACTACGTGAACCTTGAACTTCCTGATGTTTAAGCTGGTTTTAGAAAAGGCAGAGGAAGCAGAGATCAAATTGCCAACATCCGCTGGATCATGGAAAAAGCAAGAGAGTTCCAGAAAAACATCTATTTCTGCTTTATTGACTATGCCAAAGCCTTTGACTGTGTGGATCACAACAAACTGTGGAACATTCTGAAAGAGATGGGAATACCAGACCACCTGATCTGCCTTTTGAGAAATCTGTATGCAGGTCAGGAAGCAGCAGTTAGAACTGGACATGGAACAACACACTGGTTCCGAATAGGAAAAGGAGTACGCCAAGGCTGTATATTGTCACCCTGCTTATTTAATTTATATGCAGAGTATATCATGAGAAATGCTGGACTGGAAGAAGCACAAGCCGGAATCAAGATTTCCGGGAGAAATATCAATAACCTCAGAAATGCAGATGACACCACCCTTATGGCAGAAAGTGAAGAGGAACTAAAAAGCCTCTTGATGAAAGTGAAAGAGGAGAGTGAAAAAGTTGGCTTAAAGATCAACATTCATAAAACAAAGATCATGGCATCCGGTCCCATCACTTCATGGGAAATAGATGGGGAAACAGTGGAAACAGTGTCAGCCTTTATTTTTCTGGGCTCCAAAATCACTGCAGATGGTGCCTGCAGCCATGAAATTAAAAGACGCTTACTCCTTGGAAGGAAAGTTATGACCAACCTAGATAGCATATTCAAAAGCAGAGACATTACTTTGCCAACAAAGGTCTGTCTAGTCAAGGCTATGGTTTTTCCTGTGGTCATGTATGGATGTGAGAGTTGGACTGTGAAGAAGGCTGAGCGCCTAAGAATTGATGTTTTTGAACTGTGGTGTTGGAGAAGACTCTTGAAAGTCCCTTGGACTGCAAGGAGATCCAACCAGTCCATTCTGAAGGAGATCAGCCCTGGAATTACTTTGGAGGGACTGATGCTAAAGCTGAAACTCCAGTACTTTGGCCACCTCATGTGAAGAGTTGACTCATTGGAAAAGACTCTGATGCTGGGAGGGATTGGGGGCAAGAGGAGAAGGAGACGACAGAGGATGAAATGGCTGGATGGCATCACTGACTCGATGACGTGAGTCTGGGTGAACTGTAGGAGTTAGTGATGGACAGGGAGGCCTGGCGTGCTGCGGTTCATGGGGTCGCAAAGAGTTGGACACGACTGAGCGACTGAACTGAACTGAACTGAACTGATGGTAAGAAGATCATTGAAAAAGCAAGAGTTCCGGAAAAAACATCGATTTCTGCTTTATTGACTATGCCAAAGCCTTTGACTGTGTGGATCACAACAAACTGTGGAACATTCTGAAAGAGATGGGAATACCAGACCACCTGACCTGCCTCTTGAGAAATCTGTATGCAGGTAAGGAAGCAACAGTTAGAACTGGACATGGAACAACTGACTGGTTCCAAATAGGAAAAGGAGTACGTCAAGGCTGTATATTGTCACCCTGATTATTTAACTTATATGCAGAGTACATCATGAGAAACACTGGGCTGGATGAAGCACAAGCTGAAATCAAGATTTCCAGGAGAAATATCAATAATCTCAAATATACAATAACCCATATGGCAGAAAGTGAAGAAGGAAAGAGCCTCTTAATGAGCTGTAGCCCATGGTGTCACAAAGAGTTGGACCCAACTGAGCAACTGAACTGAACTGAACTGATGGTAAGAAGAAAAACTAAATTCTGTGTTAAATCATATACTTTTCCCGAATTTGTTAGTCATGGTATTTTTCAATAAGGTCATAAATAAGCCTGACTAAAGTAACTTTCTGGAAAGAATAATACTTATCTCATTTGCTCTCTAAAAGCCCAGAGTTTTGAATACAAATTCCAGAAAGACCCAACTGGTGTACATAACATATACCCTTCAGTTCAGATCAGTTCAGTTGGACTCTTTGCAACACCATGGACTGCAGCATGCAAGGCTTCCCTGTCCATCACTAACTCCTGGAGCTTGCTCAAACTCATATCCATTGAGTCGGTGATGCCATTCAACCATCTCATCCTCTGTTGTTCCCTTCTCCTCCCACCTTCAAACTTTCCCAGCATCAGGGTCTTTTCCAATGAGTCAGATCTTCGCATAAGGTGGCCAAAATATTGGAGTTTCAGTTTCATACCAGTCCTTCCAATGAATATTCAGGACTGATTTCTTTTAGGATGGACTGGTTGGATCTCCTTGCAGTCCAAGGGACTCTCAAGAGTCTTCTTCAACACCACAGTTCAAAAGCATCAATTCTTCAGTGCTCAGCTTTCTTTATAGTCCAACTCTCACATCTATACATGACTACTGAAAAAACCGTAGCTTTGACTAGATGGACCTTTGTTGGCAAAGTAATTTCTCTGCTTTTTAATATGATGTCTAGGTTGGTCATAGCTTTTCTTCCAAGGAGTAAGCATCTTTTAATTTCATGGCTGCAGTCATCCTCTGCAGTGATTTTGGAGCCCAAAGAAGTAAATTCTCTCACTATTTCCATTGTTTCCCCATCTGTTTGCCATGAAGTGGTGGGACCGATGACATGATCTTAGTTTTCTGAATGTTGAGTTTTAACCCAACTTTTTCACTTTCCTCTTTCACTTTCATCAATATTCTCTTTAGTTCTTTGCTTTCTGCCATAAGGGTGGTGTCATCTGGACATCTGAGGTTATTGATATTTCTCCCAGCAATCTTGATTCCAGCTTGTGCTTCAAACAGCCTGGTGTTTCACATGATGTACTATGTATATAAGTTAAATAAGCAGGGTGACAATATACAGCCTTGACTTACTCCTTTCCTGATTTGAAACCAGTCTGCTTTTCTATTTCCAGTTCTTACTGCTGCTTCTTGACCTTCATACAGATTTCTCAAGAGGCAGGTAAGGTAGTCTGGTATTCCCATCTCTTTAAGAATATCCCTTATAGAGTCGGACATGACTGAGTGACTTCACTCACTTATATTAGCTAAATGGCCTTTTTAAATTAAGAAAATTTTGTAGGAACTTTTGAGATTGTTTTATTATTTATTTGCACACACGCTCTCTTTCTCTATATATGTATATAATAGATGTCACATATTGGTAATAAACATAGAACAGACACTCATGAATCTACCATCCAACTTCAAAAGCCAACACTGCAACTTAGTTACTCTCTATGTGCTTCCTTCCAACTATTGGAAACCACTGTTGTGAATTATGAGATTATTCTCTTGTTTTTTAAAAATGTAATTTTACCACAAATTATGAAAACATAAAATGTTTTTTAAAGTGTTAAATACCTGTTTTTGTTGTTGTTTAGTCACTAAGTCATGTCCAACTGTTCTGCAACTCCATATACTGTAGCCCCCCAGGCTCCTCTGTTCATGGGATTTCCTAGGCAAGAATACTGGAGTGGGTTGGGTTGCCATTTTCTTCTCCAGGTGATTTTCCTGACCCAGGAATCGAACCTGTAACTCCTGCATTGGCAGGTGATTTTTTACCACTGAGTCACCTGGGAAGCCCTTGCTAAATACCTGTATAGCAATAGTAAAATCCAATAGAGTTGGATTCATATTTTTTTTTTTAATTTGTTTTCACTTTAGTTTCTGTTATGGTTATTTTGCTTCATATTATCTCTTTGACATTTTATTCTTAAAAACAACTAAATAAAAAGGTGTGGAAGATATTGTTAATACCTTCCTTGTAAAGTTTTCATGAATATTAAACGAAACTGAGAAGGTTAAAATGTAGCTACAGGGCTCAACGGCTTCCCTGGTGGCTCAGACAGTAAAGAATCTGCCTGCAATGCAGAAGACCCAGGTTCCATCCCTGGGCCAGGAAGATCCTCTGGAGAAGGACATGGCAACCCACTGCAGTATTCTTGACTGGAGAATCCCATGGACAGAGGAGCCTGGGGGCTACAGTCCATGGGGTTGGTTGCAGGGTCAGACACAACTGAGCAAATAACACTTTCACTTTCAAAGTGCTCAAAGCAATGTATGGCACATTCTAGATGTACTTATCACTATCATTATTATTATTACTATTATTATCATTATTTTCTGTTGCTGTATATGTGTGATTCTTGTTTTTAATTTAATAGTTGTTTAGTCAACTGACATGTTTCAATCCAAAGCCTTTACTGAGTTCTCAGATAATATTTTTGCTGTTATACATGTTATTTTTTTAATTAAGTTGTTTTTTCAATGCTTATTAAGCAGATAATTATGAAAAACATAATTCTACATTAACTCATAGTCTGTACCCTCATGCTCCTATAGGTAAAGTAAACAGAATGCCAAGGAAAACTGCCTCAGAACAGACTCAGTTTCTGTCCAAACAAACCACATCCTGCTCCAGTATCTATATTAAGTGAAATGTGCTTATACTCAACCTTTCAACACTCTTTACAAAGTTTCAATAACTTACAGTTCATCACTTTATTTTTGTGAGGAAGGGAACAGAATCTCTTATTATTATAAATGTGATTCCACAGATAATATTTGTGTATTATAAATGTTAGACATTTTATATTAAAAAACAATATATTTTTCAAATACATAATTAATAGGTATGTAATAATGCTAAATATATAGATGTATAGATTTCCTTTGACTTATGTGGAAAAGAAAAATTATATCATTTTGATAATTTCTTATTCTCCTCAAGGTCTTGCTTAGTAGAGCAGATGCCATCATTTCTTCTGTTCTTTTTGTCAAGTGTAATGTTAAAAGATACAGTACTTGTAATGGCTTTGAAGAAATTATTGCCCTGAAGAATTCTACTGTATTATTAACATGTTACTCAAAAGGTACTTTTAAAAGAAGCTTACTAAAATAGGCACTATTATTTCCTCTATAATTTTTCTCCATTATGTGATAAAAAGAAAAAAAATATAAGGGGACAAGTAAATTGTTTTATTTGTTAACTATCCACTTTTAAGTTAAGACAGAGGCAAACACAAATGAGCAAATTTAAGATGATGCCCTAATAACATCATACTTCAGTTCAGTCACGCAGTCATGTCCAACTCCTTGCGATCCCATGGACTGCAGCACGCCAGGCCTCCCTGTCCATCACCAACTCCTGGAGTTTACTCAAACTCATGTCCTTTGAGTCAGTGATGCCATCCAACCATCTCATCCTCTGTCATTCCCTTCTCCCCCCACCTTCAAGCACTCCAAGCATCAGAGTCGTTTCAAATGAATCAGGTCTTTGCATCAGGTGGCCAAAGTATTGGAGTTTCAGCTTCAGCATCAGTCCTTCCAGTGAATATTCAGGACTGATTTCCTTTAGGATGGACTGGTTGGATCTCCTTGCAGTCCGAGGGACTCTCAAGAGTATCTCCAACACCACAGTTCAAAAGCATCAATTCTTCAGTGCTCAGCTTTCTTTATAGTCCAACTCTCACATCCATACATGACTGGAAAAACCATAGCCTTGACTAGACAGACCTTTGCTGCCAAAGTAATGTTTCTGATTTTTAATAATCTAGTTTTTCCATAACTTTTCTTCCAAGGAGCAAGCGTCTTTTAATTTCCAGGCTGCAGTCACCATCTGCAGTGATTTTGGAGGCCCCCAAAATAAAGTCTCTCACTGTTTCCATTGTTTCCCCATCTATTTGCCATGAAGTGATGAGACTGGATGCCATGATTTTCGTTTTCTGAATGCCAACTTTTTCACTCTCCTCTTTTATCTTTATCGAGGCTCTATAGTTCTTCTTTGCTTTCTGACATAAGAGTGGTGTCATCTGCATATCTGAGGTTATTGATATTTCTTCCAGCAATCTTGATTCCATCATAATTAGATTCTGTATAATACTAACTGTGTTATATACTGTAAAGGTATAAATAAAATATTTAAGGTAGAGGAATTTTCTGAATTTGAAAGCAATGGAAGGTGTTCCAAAGGAGAATGTTTCATAGATTTCCAGCATAAAATTTCACAACTTCAAGTGTATGAAAGCCACAATTAAAAACAAAATAGCTATGATTCAGAATATTTAAGATAAACATTATTTATATCATTAAAGTTTAAATGCATCAGAGGAATAAGAAAATACTAATATAATAATAGGTAAATGAACACACTGTGAATCGACAATTTACAAAAGAAGAGAACAATTATAATACTATTAGCCACCAATTTTCAGAGCCCATTTGAACATGAAACAGCTGAAGAAATTAAAATATTATAAAAAAAATTTGTTCCCAATTCACTAATAAAACCCTTTGGGAAACATGTGAACTCTGGAGTTCACAATTTTGTGGTCATATCCTAGTAGCCCTTTAAAAATTTAAACTCTACACTCTAACGAAATCTGACTTTTTCTCCACTCTGTTTGCCTGTTGCCCTTTATGATCTTTTTATGCTCTGCCTTTCCATGGTGTCCTTAGAATATATTTTTCTTGGATTTCAGTGTGACCTTACCATCTCTGCTATTAATTAACCTTTCTTCCTCTGAACTGGTTACACATTCAGCGTGCATGTTTGTCTTTCTTTGTTCAATCTGAACTGTCTATAAATATAGCAGAGAAACCAAGGCTCTCTCAGCGAAAGGGCACCAACTCTTTTCACAGTCTACTCCTGGTTCATGGATTTGCAGCGGTCAGTTTGAGACCATAATTGTGTTCATATGTCACAACAGACTATTCACAGGGGCCTGCCTCAATTCTTTATTCCCTTACAGAATCCTCAATACCATTCCTAGTTCCTTTACTGTTTAAGCTTTTAACTAAACAACTTCAAGACGATTCTCAGGGGGAACATGGGGGAAGACATCGTGGTTGAAACTACCTTCTGTTGTGTGTATATTCAGATAAGCAGCAACCAAACTATGGAGAGTTCCCTGATCCTCCAGTAACACTTTTCTGAAAGAATGTTGGGACACGTGGCTGTCATAAGCCCAGCAAGTCACAGGGTTTATTATTTTTCATTCAAAGCAGCTGCAATGTGGCACTTGGTCATTTAGTGCATACTAAGAACATGTAACATTCTACAGAAAAGCATCATTATTACCTTTTGTCTAAAAACTACTTGTGTGTTCTGGGTAATTTTTTAAAGACTAACAACTATGTTATTTAAATACAGGCAGTTCTTAAAGTTAATTCTATTATTCTATCTATCTAGGCTGAACTTTCATCTAAAAATAATTTGAGTAGTACAGATAAGAGACCAACTGTATTCTCATTTCACATGACATTGGGTCAGGATACTATGCCTTTGAATTTCAAACTTCTAACTGAAAGGAAGGATTAGCTGGAGTTGACCAGGCAAATATGACTGAGAAAAATTGAGGAAAATGTGTTGGAAGCAACTTCTCTGTCAGTTAAAAGCTGAGAGTCATGGACATATGTTGATGCTACAGGGTAAAGCAGAACACTGGGTGGGAATTAGACTCTAAAAAACTCGTCAGAGATGAAAGGTCCTTCACCACTCATTAAGCAAAGTAGTGTGGCAGGAGCTGTAACATTAACCTTAAGAATGGATTCCTTCCAGGCATGGATCATTCTGATATGGAATTTCAAAGGCAGTATCCACATTTCTTGGAAGCAGAGTGGCATTCTACCTCACAGAGTTTGTGTAAACTTTTTGAACACCCCAGAATAGTCTGTCACCATAAGCTAAATCACTAAAGAATTGGGAAAATTTCAGCTCACACTGAAAAAGGCATAATCAAACAAATAATCCTAGCCTGAGTCAATTTGAGAGATCTTTTAATGAGACCTAGAGGCTGAAATTTTCAAAACAATGACAATAAGCAACCCAAATCAGCTATCTTTTTCTCCTAAAAAAGATTTATGACAGTTCATCAAAAATATACTTTGTAGAGAAGTATTTTGTTTTTGTTTTGTTTTGTTTACCAACTTGTCAAGGTAAGTTTCTAGCTGCTGAGAGGTTGACCAAATGGACCTGCCAGTCTGATCCTGTTTCGGACATCTCTGATCTTTGACCTCTGAATTATAATTCCAGGATTGACTTTGAGCCTCTTCAGTGAAACCAAGAAAGGACATGAGAGGATGATGGAATAAACTGACATAGAGGTTTTTCCTTACCACAAATTTTATT
This sequence comes from Bubalus kerabau, assembly GCF_029407905.1. Lineage (NCBI taxonomy): Eukaryota > Metazoa > Chordata > Mammalia > Artiodactyla > Bovidae > Bubalus > Bubalus kerabau. Next base: position 118,531,093 of record NC_073624.1, read on the forward strand.
ATGAGTCTTGTGTAAATTTTTCAGAAATAGAAAGCTGATATTCAAAATGCCTTCTGATCATACAGCCCTTAGTTAATCTTAATGTATGATCCAAATATACCTCAAAGGTTGGAAAGTCAGGGTAGAGGTGGCCATAAAGTTGAATAAATCAGGAAAGAAGGATAGTCAGAATCAGGACTGGTGTCTAGAGTCTTGGAGGTTGCCTTAATGATGCCTATAAGGGACTGAGGTGTTGAGTTTATGTAATATGATTAGGGACTTTCTCCATGGCTCAGTGGTAAAGAATCCGCCCACAATGCAGGAGACTGAGAGACACGGGTTCAATCCCTGGGTTGGGGAGTTCCCTGGAGTAGGAAACAGCAGCCCATTTCAGTACCTGGGAAATCCCACAGACAGTGCAGCCTGGTGGCTACAGTCTATAGGGCCGTAAGAGTCAGACACAACTTGGTGACTAAACAACAACAAATATGATCAAAGGAGAAATCAAAAAAATTGTTTTGTCATCAAACATAGTGATTCTATTTCAGTGTTAATATACAGGGCCACTTTGGTTACAACTGAATACTTGCTGAAAAAGAGAAATGGTAAAATGGGCATACTTTTTATACTGCAGTTAAAAGAAAAATGCAGCTGCCTACACATATACATCGGAAGAATATGGTATTAAACATCTGCAATGCTATGGATTATACACCAGGATCAGTGCACCCCTTTCTGAAAACAGACACCATATCTGAATGAAGAGAGAGCACATAACATCTGTAAAAATAGACACGTTTTTTGTTTAGAAATCATGTTAGATTGCTTTTTTATTTCCAAGTAAGGAATTGAGAAAAACCTTTTTCTTCTTTTCCAATGAGATCTGAAATTTATGACTTGAGGACATACTTCTGCTCTGAAAAATTAATGAGTGTCAAAACACTTCCCTCCACTGTTGGTAAGTTTGACTGGTTAAATTCACAGATATTTGGCTTTCGCGGTGGAATTCTGTTGGACTCCTTCTCTAAGTGAGCCGTGCTGCTTTCTCTTGGTCACAAGGCCAGTGCAACATTTACAAAAGCTGAGAGCAGTGAGGTAGTAGTTATACTCTGCTTGTCTGTATATTTATTAGAGAAAAAGGATATCATGTCTTTCAGTGTCCTGCCATTAATTTTTAATGTAGATTCAAGGGATAAATGTAGCATCTAGCCATCTAGAGTGACAAGAGTCCCAGTTTTAGTGGGAGGAACTCATAGATAGCTGCTCATTTTTAATTTTGTAAATAGAATAAATATCCATGAGAAAGCCAAATATACAATGTTTATCTTCAGAATATATTATGCCCTTTTAATGCTTTTTGGAAGGGAATAATCAGCACTTGGTTATCTCACCCAAACCATGCTCTCCCAAAGTATGATACTCAGAACCCCGATTAAAGTATGATTAACTTTAACTTTAAAGTATGATTAATTTAACTTTAAATTATGATTAATTTAATCCTTTTAATTATCATACCCCAATTAATTTATCATACTTTCCCAAAGTATGATATTCAGAACACTGATACACAGAATTCCTGATTAAAAGGAATTAAATGCTAGAAAGACTTCTGTGATCAAACACACTTACGTATCATATAGTTAACCAAATTTAAATGAATCTCTTCTCTTCATGTCTTAGAATACTGGATGTGCAAATATGTCTTAGAATCTGTTATAATATGCAGATTTTCCACACATATTTGAACATAGCACTTTTTTTTAATTGATTGTGGCCAGATAAAGGTATTTCATAGAATTGATGTCACATGAACCATGCCTTGCAAAGTACTTCCATAAATGAAACATACTTATTTTTCCATTTCTTCCTTTTTTAAAAAAATAAAAATGTTCTTCCATTCTTTTGTTCTTGTTTGTTCAGTTTTCTGACCTTACTAAGCACCCACTGAGCATAGCATAGCAGGAGGTAGAAACTATATATTGCTTTGACAGACTGTGTAACCTGAGAGGGTAAGGGCATAAGAAGGGATAAAAAGATGTTATTCTTTTTAAAAAATCAATTTTTTCTGATCTACTACATACCTTGTAGACCCACTTCATTATAATATAAATGATTACATAGAATGTCAACCTAAAGTACATCTTGGCCCCAAAGCACTTTTGGGTAGCCACATAAACTATTCAGGGATTTCATAAGCCTCTAAACTGTCATTATCCACATACTTGAGTTTAAGTAAAATATAATATCTTTTTAAAAAAAATCACAAAAGAGGCTAAAAGTTCCATGAAACATCACTATAGTTAGCGGCAAATGGACTTTCTTTCATCAATATCCTTCTACTCACTTATTGAATAATTATTATGTTAGATTAATAATTCAGTGATTATATCTTCAGTTAGCTTCATTTCATAATAAGAAAGTTCACCGGTAAGTCATAATGGATAATTATCCTGAAATGATTTGTTTAAATATTCAGCCTGGTATTCCACATGACTCATTTATATCATAGAATTAATAAGTGACATTTTCAAGATTCAGTATTTATAATAAATGAGATTGTTCTGATATGAAACAACTTCCCATAAGTAGGTTAATTATTTAAGCTAAACCACAGTATCCTACAATGACCTTTTCCTCTCTAAACTTCTATTACTGTAAATCAAGCTAAATCACAGTATGTGATATATTTTATATATCTTCTGAGACTTATGAGGATTCTGAATCCTTAACTAGGTCTATGTTAGGATATGCAGAAGGTACAGGACAGACATTTATGCAAGGCTTTAACCTCAGACTCACATGTGGAACATATAGTTATGGTGACTTGGGTGGGATAACTTTTGAGTCAGCATTATTCCTTTGGTGCTATGGCCCAAAGTCTTAACTACTCCTTGCCCTCTTTATTTATTTATGCTTTATGTTTGCATCTTTTCACATTTTTTCTGTTGCCTCCAAAACCTTTAGTATATTGGTTTTTGTTTTACTTTACTCAATTTTTTTCTTTTCTTTTTTTTTTTTTTGTAGGGGAGAGACTCACCTTATTTGTTTATTGATAATTGTTATCAGGTAATTACATACTTTTTTAATAAAAACATATTAATTTTAAAAATATCCAATTATATTGACATAATATAATTGAATATCTTATATTGTACAATATAATATAAAACTCACTTCAGTATATTTGCCTGGAAAGTTTCATGGACAGAGGAGCCTGGTGCATCACAGTCCATGGTGTCACAAAAAGTTGGACATGACTGAGCGACTGAACACGAGCATGCATATCTAATTTTATGTCAATAAAGTTTCACAAAATTACTTCAAAATTTTTCTTTCTTTTTTATTTCCAAATAAGTGATTAATTTTTCCAAAATAAATTTCTTATGACAGATTTAGAATGAGATCTCTAGTCCACTTTATATAGACAAAAAAATCACTATTTACAGATTAGATAACTGAAATTTTAAAAAAAATTAAGTTTTCCAATGACATTTACCTAGCTAATGGTAAAGACAAAAGTATCTTAAAACTAGGCTACATGTTAACCATAACATTGAATGAAGACATATTTAAGGCAAGTGTATGCTCCTTGGTCTTTAGGGGGATGCCAAATCCTGGTACACTAAAAGAACTGTATTATTTTTTTCTGGTTTTATTTATAGTTTAAATCTCTGCTTGATTTGGTCTTCATTTGTGAAAACTAGATTTATTAACATGCATCTGAACATATTCATAGCTTAGTAATTTATCAAATAAATTATCTGCTCAGAACCAATCACAAATTAACTATCCCACAACTGTGACTTAAGCTGGCCTTAGAGTTAGCATCTGATTTCCCCAGTACTCATGCTTTCCAGATGGTTATTTGGCAAACTGGAACATATCTGGGTCCCTAGGAGATAAAGAATGTTTCTAACTCTTATCAAATCTATTTTGGAAATGTGAGCTCTTGATAAAATTTCATTTTGGCTCTTTGTTCTATTACTTTACATGTCAATTGCATAGTCCTGCAGAGTTACAGAATAAATTCCTTGCTGACTAGAGTAAGTGATGCTTTTTCTCTTAATTCTCTGCTCAATTATTAATCAGTGTTCTCACAGGACTCTGATCTAGTGAAAAAAATTATTAGTTTCTAGAGCCAAAGAAAGCATGTGACTGAATTGTAATCAAATGCTTGATAATGCAAACTAGAAATGCACAGGAAGAACTGGGGGATCTCAGTGTAATATTTTTCTGCAATATTTTAAAAAATCAAATTGTCTGAATCAACATTGCTGTATAAGGATAACTAAAATGATCCTTTTTACTAACAGTTCTAACAAACACTCCCCTGCCCTTCTGTGTGCTAGTCCAGTTTACTCTAAGAAATGGCATTGTTCAATAAACCTGGAGCCAGAGGTTGTCTATAACACTGTGCTTATTTACAAATCTAAATCCCAAACAATAGTCTTCTCCTCTGTCACATTTAGAGACCATATCTATATTACCCTCTACTTCACATGAATCATAGAGGCTTGAGAAATTCTCAAATTTCTAATGTCCAGATAACAATCCACAAAATGCACCTGTCATCTTAGAGATAAGCATGTTGGACATAGAGAGAGGAGATAAAACACAGTAAAGATTTAATTTTAAAGCTAAATTTTTAAAGGAAATATCATTTTATGATAGTCATTAAACTGAATCGATATAATATTTTATAATGATTCTTCATAAATTTTAAACTCTTTATTTTTCACTGTATTATTTTTGAGTTTCACAAGAACCAAAGATGTACACAGCATGTAAGTAATGATATTCCCATTTTACATATAATATTAACACATTTATACAGCATCTCATACATTCCTGTTTAGTATGTGTTTAGTATTTGCCTGTTTGGAGTGTGCTATGCTGATGAATCCATTTAGTCCTTAAAACTTCAACTCTGAGAAAGTTCTATTATTACCCTCTTTACATTTAATGTCAATAACAAATATTATTACCCCCTTTACATTCTATTATTCTATTACCCCCTTTTACATTCTATTATTATTACCCCCTCTATTAATATTATTACCCCCTTTACATTCTATTATTCTATTATTGCCCCCTTTACATTTAATGTCAATAACAAATATTGTTACCCCCTTTACATTCTATTGTCATCCCCTTTACATTTAATGAGGAAACCAAGCCACACAAAGTAGATAACTTCTCACCATCCCACAGCTAGAATGGTAGAATTGGGAAACAACCCAAGGAAACTGACTCCACAGATGTTCATTTTAACCCTTGCATTGTACTGACTTTCACATAACAAGTAAAGAAACTAGGCCTCATGAAAGTGTGATTTTTTTTTTTTTTTTTTGCATTGCTACATAAGCAGTAATATCATGTGTCTAGTCTAGAGTTCTTATCTTCTGATTCTTATTAGGAGAGACTACAGAGTTTAAAAAGCATATTGCAAAGTTCTTAATAAAAAATCTGTCTGTTTTTCTCAAGTCAAAAGAAGTGTTTTAATTTCTAGATGGATGCCATTCTTTTGATCAAGGAAATGATATTTAGGAAACTGGGACCCAAACAGCAAAATTTTTGCAATGATAGAGTATGTATTTGGGCATAATATGTTCTAAAGTAAACTACAAAGGCTAGCGAAGTAAAAGAACACAGGCCAAATCCTAGTTAAGAGGACTAAATCGATTTATTTTTAAACAAAGATGTACCGAAGTCCTACTTGTACCAAGCATGCTTCTTTGAGGTTGCACTATGTCAGTGAACAAAAGATCCTGCCTTTGTGTAAGTCTACAGATAAGAAAATGGAGGGATATAATAAAGCAAAATAAAACAAAACCACAGCAAATAAGAAAATTGTAAGGCAGTAGAATTAGAAAAAAGAAAAATGTCAAGTATGGTAATAAGGAATCTGAAATTCAACGTGGTTGATGATAATGGAATAGCTGTAGTTTTTACCAGGGTATTAAGATTAGGTTTGGCAGCTATGATAAAGGCAGTCATGCAGTTTTCTAGGGGAGCAACGCTTGAGAAAATGGGAACAACTTATTAAAAACAGTGGTAATGACTGGCATATTCAAGAAATACCAAAATGACCAGCAGGGCCAGTTATATAATCTATGTAAAATTAAACTGTTAAGAATTTAAAGGTGGTTACAAGGGAGAATTACAGTGTGGGGTCCCTTTGAGCAAACAGTCCTGTATAATGACATAAATTGTATGCCCATGAAGCTGGCCATTGTTGGCCACGTGAGTGACTGGGAGATGGGATTAGAAAGAAGAAGAAAGGCCAGATCTTGTAGTATGAATACTATTAGGATCATAAAGACAGTGTTTGCTTTTACTCTGAGTGAAGTGTGGAGCTACTGGATGGTTTGAGTAAAAGAGAAATATGGTTTGATTTAAAATTTTAAAGACTTCTGCCACTGCTGTTTTGAGAGTAGAATGTAGATCAGCCAGAGTAGAGGCAGGAAAAAGCTGCATTAACAACTAATAATTGTTTGGGTTGGATAGTAATTTAAGAAAATAGATATTTGTTTGTGATAAAATTAATAGCTCTAACATATATATAAGTGTGAGTGTATATATAGTGGTATTAATGTATATTAATAGGACTGGTTCAGATTAAAAGAGAAATGTTTGGTTTTACGTAAATTGATTGCAAGAGATAAAAATAAAGTTAGTTATGGAAGAAGGTTAAATATCTGATGGGATGGCATTATATTTAGTGTAAACTTTCAGATATGGAAATCTCATATTAGATTTTAGTTTTGTCTGTAATATGAATACACATTTGTTGTTGTTGAGTTGCTAAGTTGTGTCTGGCTCTTTGTGACCCACAAACTGTAGCACACCAGGCTTCCCATCTTTCACTGTCTCCCAGAGTTTGCTCAACCTCATGTCCATTGAGTCGGTGATGCCATCTAACCACCTCATTCTCTGTGGTCTCCTTCTCTTGCCCTCAGTCTTTCCCAGCATCAGAGTCTTTTCCAATTTAAAAATATAAAATAAATGAGAGCATATGCATTGTCACTGAAAGAATTGTAAACAAGATAATTATAGTTGAAAAGATTTTTGGAGATTACATCCTATGAAAGTGTGTGTGTGTGTGACTCTTAAAGGTATTGCTGAGCAGTAACACTTGCCTTAGTCCCTGCTTCATGCATTATGAATGATACATTTGTAATAACAATTTGATTATGGTAGCTTCACAGTTAAACGAAGAACTTTTGTGTATATGCATCCATTCTGGATACATATACAAAATTTAGATTTACAGAAGGTCAAATGGTAAAATGCCAAAAACATAAATAATTCATCCTTTAAATTTTTTGGAAATTTAATATGCATTGGATGTTGAAATTCTATTATTGTAAAGTGATAAAAATGTTCAGAGTTAATTACAGTAAGTGATTCTTCAAATAAAACTGGAAGAATTTATTACTTTCAAAAGCAATAAACAGGTGTATACAAACAGCCCACCATCTCTGAGAACTTCCTACAAAAAATAGGCCAGGTTGGGATCCTGGAAAGATTGATGCAATAATTGAACGGTCGGTGAATCTCCTCCAATCTCCTAATTTAAAAGAAACTAACCGACCAATCAAACAACTAAAACAAAAACAACAAAAAACCCCACCCCAATCCTACCAAACATTAATACAGAAAAACTGGAAACCCCAAGGAAAATATCTGTCTAAAAATCTAGTGACGGTGTGGTTTTAGGAACTCAAAAATATGTGTGTGGAGTCAAATCTATAAGACTCACATGAAATCAGAAACTGCAGAAAAGAAACTAAAGAGAAAACTCTTACAGCTCTGGGGAATCCACAAACCACATACCACAAACCACAAAAGATATTCACTGCCAAGTGTCCCAGTTCAAACTGAGAAGAGCATCCAAAACCGAGAGGGAGTTTTCAGGCCTAAGTTTATAAGTGTTTGAAAGGAGGCTGTTGGAAGAAAGGACTGAAGCTGTCTGAGCCCTGTGAAATTTAAGAAACAAGCAAACAAACAAAAACATTGTAAAAAACCAAAGCTTACATCAGGATAAGACCCTACCCTGAAGAAAAAGTGTTGAAGTATGATCAAAATGAAGACAAAGGAGGTGCAGAGAAAAAAGTGAGAGGTAGCTCCAAAATGCATGTGGACATGTTTGAGTATTTTATGAAAATGACAGAAGAAAAAAAATCTCTAGAGTGATAGAGGTGATATCCACATGAATATTCACAAATAGTGTCTAAAAAACACAGGAACACTAATCTCACTTTAAAATGAGCAACGGATAAATACTTTTGGTTGATTTCTATAGAGATTGCTGTTGTTTAGTTGCTAAGTTGTGTCCAACTCTTTCGCAAACCAGAGGACTGTAGCCCCCCAGGCTTGTCTGTCCATAGGATTTCCCAGGCAAGAATACCAGAGTGGGTGCCATTTCTGTCTCCCAGGGATCTTCCCGACTCAGACATCAAATCTGTGTCTACTGTATTGGCAGGCAGATTCTTTACCACCAAGCCATCAGGGAAGCCCCCATTAGTACAGAGAAATAAAAGAATAATAAAAATCAGAATAATATCCCTAAAAAAATTGAAGGTCTAACAGAGTGTCCTGCTCAATAAACAGTTTTTAACATATCTTAATATTTCAACTGGTGTTAAAATTAATACAAAAATAATATAAACTCTTAAAGAACAATTAAGTCATAAATAAAATAAAGAAATATACTTGAACAAATATATGAAAGGTATATGACAGAAAATACATAGAAAAAATTTAGAAAGTCATTTCAGAAATGAAGCCTGAATTGGAACTGAAATAATTATGAATAATGCCATAAGAAATACAAAATGCTGAAAATGGACATTTAAAGTTTTTAAATCATATAAAAATAAATACAATGGATTTGAGAAAAATCATTAGATTTAGAGGATAATCTCCTCGAGTTTGCTCAAACTCATGCTCATTGAGTCAATGATGTCATCCAACCATCTCATCTTCTGTCGCCCCCTTCTCCTCCTGTCCTTGATCTTTCCCAGCATCAGGGTCTTTTCCAATGAGTCAGCTCTTGGCATTAGGTGGCCAAAATATTGGAGCTTCAGCTTCAGCATCAGCTCTTCCAATAAATATTTAGGACTGATTTCCTTTAGGATGGACTGGTTGGATATCCTTGCAGTCCAAGGTACTCTCAAGAGTCTTCCACAGCACCACAGTACAAAAGCATCAATTCTTTGGTGCGCGGCCTCCTTTATGGTCTAGCTCTCACATCCATACATGGCTACTGGGAAAACCACAGCTTTGACTATATGGACTTTTGTTGGCAAAGTATATGTCTCTGTTTTTTAATATGCTCTCTAGGTTTGTCATACATTTTCTTCCAAGAAGCAAGCAAAATTATTATGGTATTTGCATTTATTGATACATTTAAATAGTGCTTTAAGACAGAACTTCGCAATGAAATAAACATGTTATTTGCAACTATTTGAAGTTTATAAAAATATTAGCTGTCTTTCGAAAATGTGCAAGAGTAGATATTTATTTAATAAATATTTAATCATGTAAATTTTTTTCTTGAAAATCATTGTTCATAAGAGCCTGGGGCAGTAGATTAAATAATTTAACATGGTTAATATATAAGGAAGTTGAAATTTAGTCTGTTACAATTATTTATGTAGAAGATAATGGTGTCAGTGTTCCTGGAAACTCTGATAGATATGGAGAAAGATCAAATTATTTTAAAGAAATTATTAGTAGGATTCAGGGCCATACAGAACATAAACATAGCTTTAAAAAGAAGAATATATCAAATATGGCCAAGTTTTCTAGATAGGGAATCCAGAAAGTCATATGAAATAAGCTCATTGACAGAATTGGGTTAGCTGGAATGCGAATGTATCTTGGCGAACAAAATGGAGGCGTTAAATTTTGCACATAGTGAGTTTGAGGCGACAATCAACAAAGCTTTGTGCATATACAAGTAAGAGCTTCAGACTATACATATAAATATGAGGTTATTTTTAGAGACATAAATAATGATAATATAAAATTAGGTAAGGCTCCTGAAAGGCTAGATGAAAAAAAAAAAATAGGGCAGATTTCTAAAATGAAGTAATGTCCTATATTTTTAGCCAATTGCACCTTTTAGGAGTAAAGATTTGCTGAATGATGGGGTGATGTACAGGACATAGATTTGAAATGTGTCTTAGATTACTAAGTGTCTAAGTGAGTCATTCTCACCAAATAAAATTTTCATCAAGTTTGCTGCAGGCAAATCATATGAATGCCCAGGTCTCAATTATATTTAAACTTCACAGATTATAATAAAGTTATTATAAGATTGTAGGAATGGGAGGAAGGAAATGCACCCAAATATGTAACAAGTTCTTTATCTTTGTATATAAAACTAAAATACTAGCTATTTTTTTTTATTGCAGTGTTGTCTATTTTATAAGAAAACATAAGAAAACAGCCTAAGGCTGTGTGAATCCAATGTCAAAACAAATTGGAAAATCCAGTATGAAAACAGTGAAATTGTACACTTATTTTAAGTAACTGCACTAGAATTTTAATATTTTCTCTCATTCTTGGATGGAATTCTAATAAGCTAAAATATCTAGTTATTGTATATGTTTTTTGGTATTGCATAAAATTTTGTTATCAATTTCTCTGCACATGTTGAACTTTGCAGTATTCAAACATACTGTGTTGGGTGAGTTCCATACTCAAATTTTTTACTTGAAATTTGAAATATTCATTCATATTATATGATAGCCTATTTTCTATCATAGGCTATCAACAACTCATTTTTAGTTATGAAAATATTATCATCAGTTGCAATGTTTCTATTTTTAAATATTTCTATATTTAAATATTTTTTATATTTAAATATGTGAGTCATATTACTTAAGAATGTAATCAAAAGGTAGATTGTAAAGTTCCATTCTACAGGGAGGAAGTTCATAAAGCTTTACAGTTATACAGGCACAATATAGACCCTAAAATCTTCTTTTCCATTATCAAAGTGAAACAGAACTTACCAAAATATCAGAAAAAACATGAGCTGACATTTGGTCTAATAACAGGAAATATGAGGAAAATTAACTCTTAACTTCCTTCTAGATAAAGGAACATGGTTTGGGTAAATCAGGTCTATCTATCTATCTATTGACCCATCCATCCATCTATCTGTGTCTATCTGTGTCTAACTACCTACATAAATAAATAATATGCCATGCCCACAAATTTTATAAATTTCTTTAAAAGCATACATGCAATTTTTTCTCTTTATTTGAAATTATTTTATCTAGAAGAATGAGATTGTTTTTATAAAATAACCAGCCACAGACTATCGTGAACTATAACATGCCAGATTAAATATTATCTTAAAAATTCTCCAAAATCTCAGCTCTTATATAACATAGTTTACATAACAATATGTACAGAATTACAATTTTATCATGTACTTGTTGCCTCCTCTTTGTCTATGGATTCTTTGCTCATAACTAGGGCTTAAATTTCAAGAGAGCAAGAATGCAAAGGGAGTGAAAGTTGGTGAGAAGCATAGTGTTCACTCATTTAGTGAAACATATTGTTTGCTAAACAATTCTCTATCATGTTAGTTACTTTTTCTATTCTTCCACATACCTCAGGATTTTTGTGTTCAGAATTTTCCATTTTGGGAATGGTTTCAGAGACCTGTTAACTTATAAGACCCAGTTTCACTGATAGATGAGATAGACTTGTCAAGAACTGGGTTTTTCAAGATCCAACTAAGTGTTAAGATTATATATAAGGGTCTGGTGTTGTAAGCTGGAGAAGGGAATGGCAACCCACTCCAGTACTCTTGCCTAGAGAATCCCATGGGCAGAGAAGCCCAGAGGGCTGCTGTCCATAGGGTCGCACAGAGTTAGACATAACTGAAGCGACTTAGCATGCATGCATGCATTGGAGAAGGAAATGGCAACCCACTCCAGAATTCTTGCCTGGAGAATCCCAGGGACAGAGGAGCCTGTTGGGCTGCTGTCTATGGGGTCACACAGAGTAAGACACGACTGAAGCGACTTAGCAGCAGCAGCAATGTTGTAAAATTTTCAGATTTCTCAATAGAAATAGGAAGGCTGAATTTTTAAATAAAATATACAATTAGAAACATTTTGTTAAAATTAAATTTGAAAAACAATTGATGTTTTAAAACATCAATTGTTTAAATCAAAGAAAATATTTTTAAAAGCATAATTCGCTCACTTCAGTTGCTCAGTCATGTCTGACTCTTTACAACCCCATGGACTATCACCCACAAGGCTCCTTTGTCCATGGGGTTTTCCAGGCAAGAACACTGGAGTGGGTTGCCATTTCCTCTCCCAGGAAATCATCCCAGACCCAGGAATTAAACTTGCGTCTCCTGTATCTCCTGCATTGGCAGGTGGATACTTTACCACTAAGCCACCTGGTATGTATGTATATTTTGCATCTGCATTACAATTTTTTCCACCTACCATCTTAATAGATTTCTCTCTTACTTTGAATGAAGCTCTTTAGAGCCAGGAATTTTTATTACTATATACAAAAGGAAAAGCAAATATAGCTAAAGAGTCATTTTCCTGCTTTGGTATAAATAGTACTGAAATATTAGTCCTCTCAAGGTTAATACCTACAATTTTTGTAAATCTTTGCATGGAACTCATGTTTGAAGAATGTTTCACTGAATATACAATTGTGGTTTGACATTTGTTTTCCTTTCCATGCTATAAAAAACGCTATGACAGCATCATAAACAAATACACATTATATAAGATACTAAAGACAGTTGTTTAGGTTGAAGAAATTGAATTTCAGGAAGGAATAAAAAGCACAGGAAATGATCATTATATGGTAAACATAGAATGCTTTATACTTTATTCTTTTCTTTTCAATGTTTTTCTAATTCAGTCTTTCAAGCAATCATTATAACAATGCACTGTGGGTTTCACAATGCATATAGAAGGTATATATAATAAAAATAACACAATGGAATGGGTGTAAAAGGAACTATATGATTCATTTGCAGTCTTTGTCACTTATTGGAAGTAGTAAAATATAATATAAACTCTACTTGTCAATGATAAGTTTAAAACACATATTATAATCCCTAGATAACCTAGGAAAAAACACAAGAGAAAGAAGGAAAGGTGGGGAAAAGATGAGGAAAATCTGGAAAAAAAGGAAATTGTAAAAATAATAAAAATAAATTGAAATGTATTAATAATTTTAACCAAAATCAAAATAAAGTAAGCATCTGCAAATTCCTATTTTACTTAAGGATGCTGTATTTTTAATTAAAATTTCTCCAACCAAGATAACACCAGCTCAAGTAAATTAACTCTAAACATTTTGAAACATTATAAAAGAAATAAAATCATATAAGAATTCCTTCAGAAATTGGAAGAGGAAACATTTTCCAGCTCCTTTTCTGAGGTCAATATAATGGTGTTAAAATTTATCAAGATAGTAAAAGAAATAAGAATTATGATGAGCAAAGGAACCTCATAAATATAAATACAAAAATCCTAAGGAGAATACTAGCATATCAAATCAGTAACATATAAAATATACATCATGACTAAGTGGGTTTTCCCAAGGAAAATTAATTTAATATATATATAATTAAACTACTGTAGTCCGCCAGGCTCCTCCGTCCATGGGATTCTCCAGGCAAGAATACTGCAGTGGGTTGCCATGTCCTTCTCCATATATATATATATATATATATATATATATATACATGCTGCTGCTGCTGCTAAGTCACTTCAGTCGTGTCCGACTCTGTGCGACCCCAGAGATGACAGCCCACCAGGCTCCCCCGTCCCTGGGATTCTCCAGGCAAGAACACTGGAGTGGTTGCCATTTCCTTCTCCAATGCATGAAAGGGAAAAGTGAAAGTGAAGTCGCTCAGTCTTGTCCGACTCTTCCCGACCCCATGGTTTGCAGCCTACCAGGCTCCTCTGTCCATGGGATTTTCCAGGCAAGAGTACTGGAGTGGGGTGCCATTGCCTTCTCCAATATATATATACAAATCAAGCAAAGTAATTCACCAAAATAAAGAAGAGAAAATGAAAATTTAAATAGATACAGAAAAGCATTTGACATATTCAACATTAATTTATAATACAAATTGTCAATAGAGGGAAAAATGGTCTTGGTCTGATAAACAGCATCTGTAACAAACTTACAGCTAACATCATACTTACTGTTGTTTAGTTGCTAAGTCATGTCCAACTCATGCAACACCATGCTCTGTAGCCCTCCAGGCTCTTCTGTCCATGAGAATTTCCAGGCAAGAATACTGGAGGGGGTTTCCATTTCCTTCTCCAGGGGATCCTCCCCACCCAGGAATCAAACCCTGGTCTCCTGCACTACAGGCTGATTCTCTACCGACTGAGCTACCAGGGAAGCCCCTCATACTTATTGGTGACATCAGATATTTCTCCCTTAAATTTGAAACAAAGTAAAAGTGTCTTTATTACATTGTAATATATGTCCTTGTCTGCATTGAAGAAAGAAAAAAAAAAAGATAGATAACTCTGGAACAGAAGTAACAAAATTGTCCTTAATTTCAGAAATAATATTTTTGTGCGAAGTTCTACAAAATTCATAAAATTCAAAATTCTACTACTAACACTTAATGCAAATTAGCATGGTTGAATGATAGAAAATAAACAACCATCAATTCTGATTCTATACACTAGCTTCAAACAAAGAGAAAATTAGAATTTTTAAAAGGGCTACTTAAAAAGCATCTAAATAAGAAACTATTTAGGAAGAAACAACAGATTGCATGTCCTCTACACCTAACACAAGGAAACTATTGAAATAAATGAATGAGCACTAAATAAAGTAATACGCATGTTCAAGGATGGAAAGACCGAGGAAACCAGAATTGAAAGAGACACGTGTACCCCAGTGTTCATCGCAGCACTGTTTATAATAGTCAGGACATGGAAGCAACCTAGATGTCCATCAGCAGATGAATGGATAAGAAAGCTGTGGTACATATACACAATGGAATATTACTCAGCCATTAAAAAGAATACATTTGAATCAGTTCTAATGAGGTGGATGAAACTGGAGCCGATTATACAGAGTGAAGTAAGCCAGAAAGAAAAACACCAATACAGTATACTAACGCATATATATGGAATTTAGAAAGATGGTAATGATAACCCTGTATGGGAGACAGCAAAAGGGACACAGATATACAGAACAGTCTTTTGGACTCTGTGGGAGAGGGAGGGAGGGGATGATTTGGGAGAATGGCATTGAAACATGTATAATATCATATAAGAAATGAATTGCCAGTCCAGGTTTGATGCAGGATACAGGAAGCTTTTGCTGGTGCACTGAGATGACCCAGAGGGATGGTATGGGGAGGGAGGTGGGAGGGGGGTTTAGGATTTGGGAACATGTGTACACCCGTGGCGGATTCATGATGATGTATGGCAAAACCAATACAATATTGTAATTAGCCTCTAATTAAAATAAATTTAATTAAAAAAAGATACTATAAAGATATTAATTTTCTATAAAACAGTTTATAGACAGTTCAATCTTTCCCCATAGTGACTTTAAATTCAGATGAGTCACTCAGTCATGTCTGACTCTTTGCTAACCCATGGACTGCAGCATGTCAGGCTTCTCTGTCCATCACCAACTCCTGGAGCTTTCTCAAACTCATGTTCATTAACTCAGTGACCCCATCCAACCATTTCATCCTCTGTCGTCCCCTTCACCTGCCTTCAATCTTTTCTAGCATCAGGGTCTTTTCCAATGAGTCAGTTCTTTGCATCAGATGGCCAGAGTATTGGAGTTTCAGCTTCAGCATCAGTCATCCCAATGAACATTCAGGACTGATTTCCTTTAGGATGGACTGGCTGGATCTCTGTGCAGTCCAAGGGACTCTCAAGAGTCTTCCCCAACACCATAGTTCAAAAGCATCAATTCTTCAGCTTCCAGCTTTCTTTGTAGTCCAACTCTCACATCCTTACATGACTACTGGAAAAACCATGGTTTTGACTAGATGGACCTTTGTCTTCAAAGTAATATCTCTGCTTTTTAATATACTGTCTAGGTTGGTCATAGCTTTTCTTTGAAGGAACAAGCATCTTTTAATTTCATGGCTGCAGTCACTATCCACAGTGAGTTTGGAGCCCCCCAAAATAAATTCTGTCACTGCTTCCATTGTTTCCCCATCTATTTGCCATGAAGTGATGTGACCAGATGCCATGATCTTATTTTTCTGAATGGTAAGTTTTTTGAATGTTGAGTTTCAAGCCAGCTTTTTCACTCTCCTCTTTCACTTTCATCAAGAGGCTCTTTAGTTCCTCTTTGCTTTCTTGCCATAAGGGTGTTGTCATCTGCATATTTGAGGTTATTGATATTTCTTCCGGCAATCTTGATTCCAGCTTGTGCTTCATCCAGCCTGGGATTTCACATGATGTATTCTGCATATAAGTTAAATAAGCAGGGTGACAATATACAGCCTTGACATGCTCCTTTCCTGATTTGGAACCAGTCTGTTGTTCCATGTCCAGTTCTAACTGATGTTTCTTGACCTGCACACAGATTTCTCAGGAGACAGGTCCGGTGGTCTGGTATTCCCATTTCTTTAAGAATTTTCCAGTTTGTTGTGATCCACACAGTCAAAGGCTTTGACATAGTCAATAAAGCAGAAATAGATGTTTTTCTGGAACTCTCTTGCTTTTTCGATGATCCAGTGGATGTTGGCAATTTGATCTCTGGTCCCTCTGCCTTTTCTAAATCTAGCTTGAACATCTGGAAGTTCATGGTTCAAGTACTGTTGAAGCCTGGCTTGGAGGATTTTGAGCATTACTTTGCTAGCATGTGAAATGAGTAGAATTGTGTGGTAGTTTGAACATTCTTTGGCATTGCCAAAGAATTGTGACTTTATGGAGATATAATTGACATACAGTTAAATCCATAGTTCAAAGTACAGAATTTTGAGACTCTTACTCTATCCATGGAGTTGGCAACCATACACAAAATGTAATTTTAGAACATCATTTTCACCCCAGAAGGAAGCCCTACACCCAATAGCAGCCATACCCTCCCACTCACATGCCCCTGACAATTCATAACCTTTCTGTTCCTATGTATTTGCTTATTCTCGACATTTCCTGTAAGTGCAGTCAACAACAGGTGGTTATTTGTAAATGCATTCTTTCACTTTGCAAACGTTTCAAAGTACATATTGTACTATGTATGAGTGCTCCATGCTTTTTCACTATCCGGCTTTTTGTTGTAAAGATGAAAATGGCCACAAGGAAAATCACCAGATTTTAGCTCTAGAAGTCCAGATCTCAGCTTCTGAACAGCAATCTGTACTTAAAGGAATTACATTTTAGAGGATGCCTGATTTCTACAGTAAGGCAGAGGAATAAAAGTTGAGACAGGGACCTCACATTGTGTCAAAAACAAATGAAATTTCAAGTATCATGGAGACTTTTCATAAATTATTGTGATGAGGTTTGCAATGGATAAATCTGGAACAACTTGCACATCAAAATAAATATTTATTGAATTTCGTCTTACTAAATGCAAGAAAAATCCATCAGACTGACATATATATATATATATATATACACACACAAATGAATAGATGCAGAGAAGCAGCATTTCCTCCCAAAATAATGACAAAAGGTTCATATAGAAAGAATAAAGGACTTAGAAAATTATCAATAGGTATTAAGAATTAAAAAAAAAGAATACTTCTAGTTTTATCATTGACTAGAAAGTTCAGAAGTTGTCGTTTTCATCTTTGTGACAGAAAATGTTGGATAAAGTGAACATCAGCTTTTCTTAGACCTAGAGAAAAGTGACACGACTTGGACATGCTGCTGCTAAGTCGCTTCAGTCATGTCCGACTCTGTGCGACCCCATAGACGGCAGCCCACTAGACTCCCCCATCCCTGGGATTCTCCAGGCAAGAGTACTGGAGTGGGTTTCCAGTTCCTTCTCCAATGCATGAAAGTGAAAAGTGAAAGTGAAGTCGCTCAGTCGTGCCCGACTCTTAGCAACCCCATTGACTGCAGCCTACCAGGCTCCTCCATCCATGGGATTTTCCAGGCAAGAGTACTGGAGTGGAGTGCCATTGCTTTCTCCATTGGACATGCCACTACTCCCAAATCTGGAGAAACAGTCAAGTTCAAAGAGATACAGCTAAGATTTATTTAATTGTATCAGAAGCCATATATTGGTAGAAATCAACTTTAGAGTGAAAAATTCCTGGAGGCTGGAATTTTAAGAGAGACCCATCATATTAGTTTGATTTACATACAGGAACCATGGCTTATGTAACTCAATGAAGCTATGAGCCAGGTTGTGCAGGGCCAGCCACCCAAACGCATAGGTCACAGTGGAGAGTTCTGACAAAGCGCGGTCCACTGGAGGAGAGAAAGACAAATCACTCCAATATTCTTGCTGCGAGAACCTACACAAAGAGTTAGACATGACTTAGTGACTGAACGATAGGAACCACCCTAGATTCTCATGGAGTATCCAAGAAAAACCCCTCCTGACTGTGGCAGGAGGAGGGGGAGAGTGATTACTGAAATAAATTCAGAATCTTCTCCATAAGAAGGTCTACTGTCTAAAAGGTGGAAATTTGCTTAAAAACTATAGATTTCCCCTTTTCCCATCCTTACTACTAGCACAGCAGTGGATTACAGGTAGAAACGCAGCAAGGTGTTAATTCTCTCTGAGAGTACTTAGGGAAGTCCCAAATCAAGAGAAGAGACATAACATGGACAAAAACATAATTTGAAACCTCTGGCATCTATAGGCAGAACAAATATTAATGGAGCCCACTACTAATGAAATTAACATAAATCCTCACATAACAGACCAATTTACCTTCAGTTCAGTTCAGTTCAGTCACTCAGTTGTGTCCGACTCTTTGCGACCCCATGAATGACAACACACCAGGCCTCCCTGTCCATCACCAACTCCCGGAGTTCACTCAGACTCACGTCCATTGAGTCGGTGATGCCATCCAGCCATCTCATCCTCTGTCGTCCCCTTCTCCCCCTACCCCTAATCCCTCCCAGCATCAGAGCCTTTTCCAATGAGTCAGCTCTTCGCATGAGGTGGCCAAAGTGTTGGAGTTTCAACTTTAGCATCAGTCCTTCCAATGAACACCCAGAACTGATCTCCTTTAGAATGGACTGGTTGGATCTCCTTGCAGTCCAAGGGACTCTCAAGAGTCTTCTCCAACACCACAGTTCAAAAGCATCAATTCCTCGGCGCTCAGCCTTCTTCACAGTCCAACTCTCACATCCATACATGACCACTGGAAAAACCATAGCCTTGACTAGACAGATTTTGGTGGCAAAGTAATGTCTCTGCTTTTGAATATGCTATCTAGGTTGGTCATAACTTTCCTTCCAATGAGTAAGCATCTTTTAATTTCATGGCTGCAATCACATTAATTGATACTTATTTGCCTTTCAAGAGAAAATTATAAGTCATACCAAAACACAATAAACAAAAGCAATCTGAGATGACAAAGAAATCATCAGAAGCAAAATAAAATGTGACACAGACTTTGGAATTGCTAGATAGATAATTTATTAAGAGTTCTAATAAAAAAAGTAGACATGTAAGAACAACTGAGTAAAGTAAGCAGACCAATGGACAAAAAAAAAAAAAAAAAAAAGAATTCACCTAAAATACTACAAGTCAAAAATTTTTCTAAAAAATAAATAAAATAAAAAGTGCTTATACCATTATGATGTACTCTACTCTATTAAACTTGATGTGGCAGATTGGGTAAGCATGAGTATAGGTCAGTGAAAACTCTCCAAACAGAAATGCAAGGATAAAACATAACAGAAAAAAAAATTAAAATCCAAGAATGGGGGGTTAGTTTCACACTTTGTGACATATTTGTAATAGGACTACCAGGAAGAAAGAAAAATAAAATGGACAAGAACAGATACCAAGCTACAAATCCAGGAGGCTTGAAGAACACCAAAGAGGAAAATATTAGCCCCCAAACACCTCCCCAACTTAATTGAAAAAAAAAAATCTAGGCTTATCTTATTCATACGGAAGAAAAATGAAGACAGAGAAAATATTACATGAAGTGAGAAATGGAAGAAATTTACATACAGAGGAAGACAGATAAAAATGATAGTAGACAAGCAAGAAGAGAATAGAGTGAAATATTTTGTGGTTGATAACAAATAAATACAAATAAAAAATATTTTATCTACTATTAAATATACATACAAACAGATGGAAAAATATTAAAAAACTGGAGAGTCAGAATAAAATGTGTGTGGGAATTCCTCCTTATTTGTGTATCTTTTGTAAGTTTAAAATTATATCAAAGAGTCTAAAACTAAATCAATGTAAAAAGCAACCTCCAAAAAAATCCATCTTTCCAACTCATGACCCCATAGGATAAGACAAAAAGAAATATAGAGAATTCAATTTTGGGGGGCAGATTTTCCCAAAGAAAGGAATATGACCACATATGTTAAATAATGGTACACGGGTAAGTCACTGCGGAGGTGAGAAGTACTTCAGCTAGAATTATAGAGGAAAGCAACAGAATGGGAAAGACTAGAGATCTCTTCAAGAAAATTAGATACCAAGGGAACATTTCATGCAAAGATGGGCTCTATAATGGTAATGTCCCAAAGATGGGACAGAAATTGTATGGACCTAACAGAAGCAGAAGATATTAAGAAGAGGTGGCAAGAATACACAGAAGAACTGTATAAAAAAGATCTTTACAACCCAGATAATCATGATGGTGTGATCACTGACCTAGAGCCAGACATCCTGGAATGTGAAGTCATGTGGGCCTTAGAAAGCATCACTATGAACAAAGCTAGTGGAGGTGATGGAACTCCAGTTGAGCTATTTCAAATCCTGAAAGATGATGCTGTGAAAGTGCTGCACTCAATATGCCAGCAAATTTGGAAAAGTCAGCAGTGGTCACAGGACTGGAAAGGTGTTTTCATTCCAATCCCAAAGAAAGGCAATGCCAAAGAATGCTCAAACTACTGCACAATTGCACTCATCTCACACGCTAGTAAAGTAATGCTCACAATTCTCCAAGCCAGGCTTCAGCAATACGTGAACCGTGAACTTCCTGATGTTCAAGCTGGTTTTAGAAAAGGCAGAAGAACCAGAAAAGAAATTGCCAACATCTGCTGGATCATGGAAAAAGCAAGAGAGTTCCAGAAAAACATCTATTTCTGCTTTATTGACTATGCCAAAGCCTTTGACTGTGTGGATCACAATAAACTGTGGAAAATTCTGAAAGAGATGGGAATACCAGACCACCTGACCTGCCTCTTGAGAAATTTGTATGCAGGTCAGGAAGCAACAGTTAGAACTGGACATGGAATAATAGACAGTTTCCAAATAAGAAAAGGAGTACGTCAAGGCTGTATATTGTCACCCTGCTTATTTAACTTATATGCAGAGTACATCATGAGAAACGCTAGGCTGGAAGAAGCACAAGCTGGAATCAAGATTGCCGGGAGAAATATCAATAACCTCAGATATGCAGATGACACTACCCTTATGGCAGAAAGTGAAGAGGAACTAAAAAGCCTCTTGATGAAGGTGAAAGAGAAGAGTGAAAAAGTTGGCTTAAAGCTCAACATTCAGAAAACGAAGATCATGGCATCCAGTCCCATCACTTCATGGGAAGTAGATGGGGAAACAGTGGAAACAGTGTCAGACTTTTTTTGGGGGGGCTCCAAAATCACTGCAGATGGTGACTGCAGCCACTAAATTAAAAGACACTTACTCCTTGGAAGAAAAGTTATGACCCACCTAGATAGTATATTCAAAAGCAGAGATATTACTTTGCCAAAAAAAGGTCTGTCTAGTCAAGGCTATGGTTTTTCCAGTGGTCATGTATGGATGTGCGTGTTGGACTGTGAAGAAAGTTGAGCACCGAAGAATCGATGCTTTTGAACTGCGGTGTTGGAGAAGACTCTTGAGAGTCCCTTGGACTGCAAGGAGATCCAACCAGTCCATTCTGAAGGAGATCAGCCATGGGATTTCTTTGAAAGGAATGATGCTAAAGCTGAAACTCCAGTACTTTGGCCACCTCATGTGAAGGGTTGACTCATTGGAAAAGACTCTGATGCTGGGAAGGATTGGGGGCAAGAGGACAAGGGGACGACAGAGGATGAGATGTCTGGATGGCATCACTGACTCGATAGATGTGAGTCTGAGTGAACTCCGGGAGTTGATGATGGACAGGGAGGCCTGGCATGCTGAGATTCATGGGGTCGCAAAGAGTCGGACACGACTGAGCGACTGAACTGAACTGAACTGATGGCAAGGTGGAAAAGAGGTTTAATTTGGGTGTTTGTTTGACAATTGTACCTATCTTTTTCTTGCCACCAATACATCTGATATTCTGGATATACCCCAGAAGACTCTAAGAACAAAAGAAAAGTGATGCTCCTTTTAAATTCAGATATAGGCACAGTTCACTTCATTGTGGTTCAAAGATACTGCACTTTTAACAAATTGAAGGTTTGTGGCAGTCCTCATTCTTCCAACAGCATTTTTCCAATTTGTGTCTTTGTGTCAATTTTAGTAATTTGTGCAGTATTTCAAAGTTTTTCATTATTATTACATGGTGATCTGTGGTCAGTGGTCTTTGATGTTATTACTACAACTAGCTGTATGTTAACAGTTTTTGGCAATAAAATATTTTTAAATTAAGGTATTTACATGGTAGACAATAGAATGGGAAAGACTAGAGATTGCTTGAAGAAAATTAGAGATACCAAGTGACAATTTCATGCAAAGATAGGCACAATGAAGGACAGACATGGTATGGACTTCACAGAAGCAGAACATACTAAGAGGAGGTGCCAAGAATACACAGAAGAACTATAAAAAAAGATCTTCATGACCCAGATAACATGATGGTGTGATCACTCACCTAGAGCCAGACATCCTGGAATAAGAAGTCAAGTGGGCCTTAGGAAGCATCACTACAAACAAAGTTAGTAGATGTGATGGAATCCCAGTTGAGATATTTCAAATCCTAAAAGATGATACTGTTAAAGTGCTGCACTCAATATGCCTGCAAATTTGGAAAACTCAGCAGTGGCCACAGGACTGGAAAACGTAGGTTTTCATTCGAATCCCAAAGAAAGGCAATGCCAAAGAATGTTCAAACTACCGCTCAACAGCACTCATCTCACACACTACCAAAGTAATGCTTATAATCCTCCAAGCCAGGCTTAAACAGTATGTGAATTATGAAGTTCCAGATGTTCAAGCTGGATTTAGACAAGACAGAGGAACCAGAGATCAAACTGTTAACATCCATCAGATCATTGAAAA
Source organism: Bubalus kerabau (assembly GCF_029407905.1). Taxonomy (NCBI): domain Eukaryota; kingdom Metazoa; phylum Chordata; class Mammalia; order Artiodactyla; family Bovidae; genus Bubalus; species Bubalus kerabau. Next base: position 118,554,439 of record NC_073624.1, read on the forward strand.
AGCAAGAGAGTTCCAGAAGAAAACATCTATTTCTGCTTTATTGACTATACCAAAGCCTTTGACTGTGTGAATCACAGCAATCTGTTGAAAATTCTGAAAGAGATGGGGACACCAGACAACCTCTTCTGAGAAATCTGTATGCAGGTCAGGAAGCAACAGTTAGAACTGGATAAAACAATAGACTGGTTCCAAACAGGGAAAGGACTATGTCAAGGCTGTATATTGTCACCTTGCTTATTTAACTTATGTGCAGGTTATCATGAGAAATGCCAGGCTGGATGAAGCAGAAGCTGGAATAAAGATTGCCAGAAGAAATATCAATAATCTCAAATACGCAGATGACACCACTCTTAAGGCAGAAAGTGAAGAAGTCCTAAAGAGCCTTTTGATGAAAGTGAAAGAGAAGAGTGAAAAAGTTGGCTTAAAACTCATCATTCAGAAAACTAAGATCATGGCATCTGGTCCCATCACTTCATGGCAAACATATGGGGAGACAGTGGAAACAGTGACGTACTTTATTTTTTGGGGCTCCAAAATCACTGCAGATGATGACTGCAGCCATAGAATTCAAAGATGCTTGCTCCTTGGAAGAAAAGCTATGACCAACCTAGACAGCATATCAAAAAAGCAGAGACATTACTTTGAAGACAAAGGTCTGTCTTGTCAAAACTATATTTTTTCCTATAGTCATGTAAGGATGTGAGATTTGGACTACGAAGAAAGCTGGGAGCTGAAGAATTGTTGCTTTTGAACTGTGGTGTTGGAGAAGGCTCTTGAGAGTCCCTGGGATTGCAAGGAGACCTAACCAGTCCATCCTAAAGGAAATCAGTCCTGAATATTCATTGGAAGGACTGATGCTGAAGCTGAGACTCCAATACTTTGACCACCTTATGTGAAGAACTGACTCATTCAAAAAGACCCTGATGCTGGGAAAGACTGAAGGCAGGAGGAGAAGGGGATGATAGATAATGAGATGGTTTGATGGCATCACCGACTCAATGGATATGAGTTTGAGTAATCTCTGGGAGTTGGTGATGGGCAGGGAAGCCTGGTGTGTTGCAGTCCATGGGATCACAAAGAGTCAGACAGGACTGAGTGACTGAACTGACTGACTGATTTATATTGTTCTTTTAGACATAATGTTCTTCCACTCTTAATAGGCTACAGAATAGTTCAAACATACAATTTATATGCACAGAAAGACCAAAATCTTGTGTGACTCATTTTATTATGTTTACTTTATTGTTATGGTATGGAACTGAACCAACAATGTCTCCCAGGTAAGCCTGATTCTATTGTGACAAAAGGAAAAAGGGAGAAAAATATGAGGTGTTAGCATGGAAGCATGGAAAGCTTCTCTGAGAACTAGGTCACTCAGTGGGCTTTCCAGGTGGTGCTAGTGGTAAGGAATCCACCTGCCAATGCAGGCAATGCAAGAGATTTGGGTTCGATCCATTAATTGGGAAGATCCCCTGAAGTAGGAAATGGCAACCCACTCCAGTATTCTTGCCTGGAAAATTCCATGGACAGAGGAGCCTGGTGGTCAATAGGGTCTCAAAGAGCTGGATGTGCAACTGAGCACAGGTCACTCTGCATAGCAAGAGGCACTACCCAAGGGAAAACCTTCATATTTGAGCAAAACATGTTTCTATGTCTACATTCAGCAAGAATGAGATTAATTTACCTAGTCCATAAGCACACAATGAGTAAAAGCTTAAAGGTAAACTTTAAATTATATTACCACATTTACTTTATATAACTTGACCTTTATATACTGTCAAAGGCCAAGTAATAAGAGTGACTTTTAGGCAAAAATAAGTTTCAAACTTCTGAAAATTTAAAGAAAGTTTGCACAAAAGGAAGTTTCTATAAGTGACAATTTCTATTTTCATCTCATTTTGTAAGTGATTATATAATAATAAAACCTGGTGATGTGAGCCAAAGGAACACTTTATTCATGCAACATAAATTATTTCTGAGCCACTCCATGCTTCTTCCTCTGCCATTCCTATTAGAGATAATTGGTATAATTCATGTATTCCCTGGAATCTTGTGAGCCTACAAATAGCATTGTAATTATAACTTCAAATTTTCATAAAATGTTATCAAACCTGAAAACCTCCCACAATTCTATACTATACTATTCTAACCACAGGTTGATTGTCTTTACCGTGATCTCAAAGGAGGAAAATACACTTTGTTGAAGGAATATGATTAATCAGTTAATGAATGCTATTTTCCCCATTTAATTATTTGTGCATTTATAATTAATTATGAGTATCAATTCAAAATATCAAAATCTCTCAGATCAGATATCATCTCTATGAAGAAAGTTGGGTTGCCATTTGTTTATGAAGTGGTAGTGCACTAATGCATATAAATATATTTATACCTTTTCCCTGAAGAAATCCCTTATACTGGACTGTGAACTTTACCCTTAAAGGAGTGATATTTTTACTCATCTTTGTATTTACAGCATTGAGCACAGCGTCTGACATGGTACATTTTATGGACAAGATAACTGAAGGAAAGTAAGAAGGAAAGAAGTGAGAGAAGCAGGAGGGGAAGTGGTTGAGTGGGAGGGTAGGTCTTCTGAAGACGAGTGAGCTAAATTTCATTTTTGAAGCAATAATTTAAATATGAATAGCATAAATATTCCCACGAACACTTGGTTAGTAGAATCTTTAATTCAGGGCAAAACCAAAAACCAAATGATCTTGAGGTTTATTCATAGGTAAGGTAAGTTGAAGAGCAAATTTTTTTTGTTTTTGCAGTTAAAGACAACTATGGTAAAAAAGATTCAGGAGCTTCAGGAAGCATGAAGGAGAGGGGCTCCCTCTGCACCACTAGCGAAGTCCCTCCTTCACTTCTGAAGGGTACAAAATTTTAAGTTGGTGGTCTTTTTGTCTCAACACTCAAATATTTCACTCCACTTTCTTCATGCTTGCATGGTTTCTGAGGAAAGGTCAGATGTAATTATCTTCTTTGCTTTTCTGCAGGTAAGAGTGTACCATGTTTTCTTTCTTTAGCTTCTTTCAAACATTTTTTGTCTTTTTCTGTAAGTTAAATACAATGTGCCTAATTTCCATATAAAATAGCTATTTTGGTATTAATTCTGGTAGTTGTTTTCTGAGCTTTCTGGAACTGTGATTTCAATTTGGGGAAATGTTTAATCATTGTTGCCTCAATTATTTCTTATATTTGTATCTTTCTTTCCCTTCGATATTCCCATTATATATATGCTACACCTTTTGTAACTGTCCTCGTATTCTTGGATATTCTCTACCATTTTCTTTTTTCTTTTTGTTTTTGCTTTTTTGTTTTGAACATTTGAAATAACACATCTTCAAGCTCAGAGATTTTTTTCTTAGCCAGGTCCAATCTACTACTGAGCCCATTTAAAAGCATTCTTCATTTATGTAATAGGTTTTTTTTTTTTTTTTTAATCCTCAGCATTTCTTTTTAATTTTTTTTTTTTTAAATTCTATCTCTCCTTGCATTGCCCATCTGTTCTTACACAGTATTTCTTTTACTCTTTATAGCCTTCAGCAGTGAATCATAGCTGTTTTAAACTCCCAGCCTGGTGATTCCAAAATCCTTGCTATATCTGGTTCTGAGGCTTGCTGTGATTTTCAAATTGTGCTTTTGCCTTTTGCTATGTCTTGAAACTTTGTTCTAGATAGCTAGACATTGAGTACTGATAAAAGAAACTATCATAAATTGGACTTTAGTGACAGTGGTAAGATGTGGTGGAACTTCATAGAACTCTCCTCACCTGGCCAAACTTGGGTGGGATGGGATGGCTGGAAGAGTCTGGAGCTGGGTATTTACCTTCTCTGCATGAATGCCAGAATTAGCTGGAACTGGCTATTTCCCTGCCTCTAGGTCAGTTAGACTATTTAAAACAAATAAAACCACTGGGCTAATCTCTGGTGGCTCAGACAGCAAAGTATCTGCCTGCAATGCAGGAGACACTGGGTTCAATCCCTGGGTTGGGAAGATCCCCTGGAGAAGGAAATAACAATCCACTCCAGTAGTCTTACCTATAGAATTCCATGGACAGAGGAGCCTGGTGGGCTATATAGTCCATAGGGCCGCAGAGTCGGACATGACTGAGTGACTAACACCGTCTCTAGTGAAATATTTCAAAATAGTTACTTTTCCCTCCCCTTGCTGGAATCATGAAGGGATTTTTGTCTGAAGTTTACATTGAGAACCAGGTCTAGCTCTTAGAGACAACATACGAAATCGTGGGGGCCTCTCTGAGCAGCTTCCTCTGGAGTTTCACTCTCACATTCGTTCACACAGAACCTCCTGTCGCTTGTCAGGTACAGTGTAGGTTTTCCTACACCAGCCCTAGTTCCCTCCAAGGTTTCTGCTCATGAGTTTGTGCTCCAGCACATTGTGATTCCCTGTATTCACCTTTCTCTCCAATATTGGGGGCAGTGATTTCAATTGTCTATCAGATCTAAGAGTTATGTTCTTTTAATGTATAAACATATAGTCATTATTTTAATATGTGTTATATGTAAATGCATATAATGTATACACACATTACCACTGTGTAGATTTTATTATGTATATTATGCATATATGCACTTCTAATAAATATATATGCACACTTCTAATTAAATTTTATGTAATTTTAATGAATATCAGAAAATATAACTCATATATTTTGATCTAACAATGTTCTAATATGTTATGTTAGTCATATCACAGTACACAAATCTCTTGGCACCCATAAAAAATTCAATTATTCACCTCATATCTTTGATACTCCTTTGCCTTTGATAGCTTCAAATTTTAGAATTCCTCAAGGAATATAGATTTCTTTGAAAATTGGAGAGAAAATAAAAAAAAAAAAGAGGGAATAAATTTTGGTATTTTCAAGCCCCAGGGATTACTGAAGCAGTATTTGTTAAGCTATTATATATTATATTCACTGCTATTCCATGTTATCTAATAATCAGAGAAGGCAATGGCGACCCACTCCAGTACTCAGTAGATAACTTTAAGGCCTCCTATGACTGTTTCTACATGTATAAAGAGATGTTCAATTAGAATTCTAATTCAATTAGAATTTATTTTGTATATTACAGCCACTGCTTCAAAATACCGTGTAATTGAGAAACATTTCTCCTTGATTTTTTTAAAAAATAGGATCTCTTTCCATTTCCAATCCATAACCACCTAGCCTTTACTTGCCATTTTATGCCTATTACAGAGATACAGCAAAAGTTTTTGTGTTTCTGTTTTCAAAGTCTCTGCCCAAATAAATGTATATCCCCAAATAATGATAAGATAGAGACTTGTATCTCTCATCTCAACGTTTGCCATATGATGTATTTTCACCCTCTCATGATGAAGTGGTCATCTTAGACCTTGATACATGTTTCTCTTTGAAGGTAAACTGTCTCTTTATGAATTATTCTTTCAGTAGAATACATGTATATACACTTAATTATTCCTGTTTTCAGCCTTTGATCATAATCTATGAAAAAGGAAGATCTTAGAGTATCTGAAGTAGTGTTGTATTGCGAGTGAATTTTCTAAAATAGAATAGTCTCCCCGAAGACACACCACATTCCTCTTCTTCTGCTCTAGATTATCTTGGGAAATGAATGGCTGATTTCTTTTATCACTATAGTTTTTCTATTCTTTCCTATAAATTTAATGTATAGCAGGTAAGATTGGAAAAATGAAAATACCAGTCTGATGAATGGCTATACACCTTAGAAAGACAAAAGCATTATAAAAATTTTAAGTGACACAGAGATGAGTTGGGGCTAAAAAGAAAAAATACAGATTAGAAAATTTGACTTAAGTTATTTTTAAGTGTGGTGATTGTTGGCTATCAGTATTAATGGGAGGTAAACATAGCACTAAATGGAAAAGAAATGCATTTTGTAAACTAACATGGAATAAACTGCAAAGCTCAAGTCAGTTGCCATCAATTTAAATGTATTTTTATCATTTCTATTTTGTATGCCTTCCCATGTAGCACAGTGATAAAGAATTCACCTGCCAATGCAGGAGACACAAAAGACTCAGGTTCAGTCCTTGGGTCAGGAGGATCCCCTGGAGGAGGGCATGGCAACTCACACCAAAATTTTTGCCCGGAAAATCTCATGGACAGAGGACCTGGGAGGGCTGCAGTTCATGGGCTGCAAAAAATTGGATAAGAGTGAGCACACAGTACATATGCACTCAGTTAAAAGAACCCAAGATAATCTTTCAGCTCATGAGTACTTTGTTCCGAGGCACAGATAACACTAATGAACTGGACTACATTGCATATAGTAAAATATATATTATGTATCCAAGATTTCGGGCTTCCCAGGAGGTGCTAGTTGTAAAGAACCTGCCTGCCAAGGCAGGAGACATGAGAGACAGCTGATTGATCCCTGGGTCATAAGGAGGGCATGGCAAACTACTCCAGTATCCTTGCCTGGAGAGGTCCATGAAGAGAGGAGCCTGGTGGGCCTACAGTCCATAGGGTCACACAGAGTTGGACATGACTGAAGTGACTTTGCACGCATGCACACATCCAAGATTTCTATAAGTGTATGATTTTATTTTAATTCTTGTCTCTTATTGATGAAAGTAAATAAAAAACCCTCAAGATACATCAATGAAGTAAATAAACTACATTATCTTAGTTGGTATTTGTTTTTAATTAAAAATATTCATCCTTAATTCCTTCCAGTTTGACAGTGAACAGCAAGCTTTGAAAATCCAATGTTAAATGAGCTGATCCAGATTTAAATAAATTCAACACAATTCACTTTGAGCATAGTTTCAAAAGATTACTTGTCTCATGATTGAAGCAATAAGCAGTATGAGTTAACAACTCTCTACTCCTAATCCCTGAAGAGTGTTCTGCTTTCTAAAGCTTAAGAAGAAAGAAAGATTTATGGGAGATGATCTATATTTTTCCAAATATATCATTAAGACATTTTTCAAATAACTTTTATTATTCCTTCAATGAAAATTTATTGACTGCCTGATGTATACAAAATGCAACCTCAATTCTGAGGATAAGAAACAGACAAATTTTGTCCATAGTCTCAAGAAACTAAAAGACTAGTAGAAAATGAGTAATCACAATGTGATTTAGTAAATGCTGAAAGATTGTGAATGCAAGATAAGGGGTGGGGCAAAAAGTTACCAAGTTGACCTGGGTATAATTGCGTTAGTGAAAATGTTACCAGAGATAATTACAGAGCCTGGGATATAGAATAGAATCATGAAGTACAATTGTTTTTGGATTAAGGGTTAAAAAAGATTTAAGATAATCTCTTTGTCACTTCTTTTCACTTGAGTCCATGTATCCTGTTCCTAATGCCTTTGCATATTGCATGTGTGGTCAGTCTCGTTCTACTCTTCCACCTTATGAACTGTAGCTTCAGGCTCCTCTGTCCATGGGATTCTCCAGGCAAGAACACTGGAGTAGGTGGCCGTTTCCTCCTCCAGGGGATCTTTCCGACCCAGGGATTGAACCCAAGCCTCCTGTGTCTCCTGCATTGGCAGGCAGTTTCCACTGTACCTCCTGGCAAGCCCTCCCTAATACCAGTGGTTACACAAAACACGAAAGCAGTTTCTAAAAATCACCCCTATCCTTTCTTTTCCACAGTGAAACTGTTCAGTATATGACATGCTGATATTTGTAAAGCCAGATATCAATAAAATGCCCCTCAAAAAACAAAGGGGTATTACTAATTGATTGGCTACACTTCCTCTTCATGGATACAGAAAGTTCAGAAAAAACAACACTTATTTCAGGGTGTAAACTCTTCCTTTGGCAGTGTACATAACAGAGGCGGGAGTACACTCACCAAGAATGTTTGATTTAATGAGGCAACAGACATCTGAACATTTTAAAGGTAGATTCTAATCATGCATACTATTTTTTGTTCTAGCTAGGTTAATTAAATTTCAAAGACTGTTTTTTAAATTGATTAGACTATAAATTTATGCTTGGTTTTGCTGAATAATTTTTTTTCAGTGAACTAATTTTCTAAGAACTAATTAAAGGAATGAAGATATTTTGGATAACATCATTATTTCCCTGATTACATATTTTTATATAAGTAAATTGCTTATGAAAACCATGAATTTCTATTTCCAAGACCATAATAAAAACAAAAGTAATTTTTACCATTAGATAAAGTAAGATATTAATCTATATTGGACTTTTTCAAACTAAGTCAATTAAGGCCTATTAATTAGTGTATGTCTGAACATTGTGTAGAATTCAGCCTTTGAAGATTAACTAGTGTCTTTTATCTAATAAATGTTCCTAAACTAAAAGAAAATTGTTTTTCATGAGATTATTTATTCAGTGTGGTTACCTGTAATTTGGAGATTAGAAAAATGGAGAGCCTTGTTGACATAGATTCTCAGGCACCATCAGAACCTGATTCGGGAGTGGGGACAGAAATGGGATTGCTGTAATTAATGAGCAATGCCACTTACTAAAGAGCCTCTTGATGAAAGTGAAAGAGGAGAGTGAAAAAGTTGGCTTAAAACTCAACATTCAGAAAACTAAGATCGTGTATTCTGGTCCCATCACTTCATAGCAAATAGATGGGAAAACAACGGAAACAGTGACAGATTTTATTTTGGGGGGCTCCAAAATCACTGCAGATGGAGACTACAGCTTGCTCCTTGGAAGAAAATACTTTGGCCACCTGATGCCAAGAACTGACTCATTTGAAAAGACTCTGATGCTGGGAATGATCGAAGGCGGGAGGAGAAGGAGACGACAGAGGATGAGATGTTTGGATGGCATCACCGACTTAATGGACATGAGTTTGAGTAAACTTCAGGAGTTGGTGATGGACAGGGAAGCTGGCATGCTCCAGTCCATGGGGTCGCAAAGAGTCGGACACAACTGAACAACTGAACTGAACTGAACCACTGACTCAAGAAAGAACAGAAGCACCTATTTATTGTGCCATATATTTGCATTTGTTTGCTGAAGTTAATGGAGAAGGCAATGGCACCCCACTCCAGTGTTCTTGCCTGGAGAATCCCAGGGACGGGGGAGCCTGGTGGGCTGTCATCTCTGGGGTCGCATAGAGTCGGACATGACTGAAGCGACTTAGCAGCAGCAGCTGAAGTTAAATACAACTAAAATTCTGTAATAGGTTAGATTATCATGATTTCAGCAAGTCCTCTGAGCCTTCTTTTACAGTAGAGTTGTTTGCTCTCTAGCTCTAATAGCAATTACTAAACGTCTTCAAATGCTTAACTCAGTTGTCCCATCTGTATGAAAAGAAACATGAATTCTGCTATCCAAATGATAACTACTTACTCTATCCATATAGCTTTCATTTTCTTTTTGCTCACACTGGGATTATTTAACTGCTACTAGTTTAAAAATGATACCATTTAAATTTAAAGTGCCTTTGGATTCTTTTTTTCATAATTATGTTTTTGTGTCATTTATCAAGGTTAGTACATGCTGGTAGTTCTTAAGCTTTATTGTACATGTTAATTACCTGGGAAGTTGTTATAAATGACTAATTCTTGTGCCTTATCCATAATTACTGATTAGACTCGCATGGTATGGTCTAGGAATCTGCTTTATAATAAGTTTCCTAAGAAATTCCAATTCAAATTATTGGGAGATTACATGAGGCTGGTTACTAAAGTAATTCATTTTGTGCTTTCAGTTGAAATACACCCATTTAGAAATTTCATAGGTCGCACAAAGAAACATATTTTCAGCATGAATCATCTTGCGCCTTAGTTTAAGGATTTTAAATTTAAATCTTTGTCCTCTCTGGTTGTGAACCCAGTAAGCCACCACCACTTCCATCCGTCTATTTGCTAGCTAACATCTGTGTGAAAGCTTCTTCCCACACTAGCAGCCTGTATGCCAGCCAGTCACAGGACGACCAAGTTTGGAATGCTATTCTTATATAATTGCTGCCTGTGGAACATGGTACCGCTGTGCAGGATGCTAGTTCATTAGTTATGAGTTAGAGCGGAACTTGAGCATTAAAACCAGAAACTCTTCATTTCCTTCAGCTCAACTTGAGCCTCCTCCGCTCTCTGTGCAGAAGAGGCTGATTCCAATCACAGAATCAGGTGAGCACACCCACCCAGAGTGCATTTACTCACTAGCAGCAGGCCGTCTTTCTTTCCTCCAACTTAGCTCCAAGGGACTGCCAGCTGCAGAGCAAATGTACTGCAGTCCCCTTGAGTGGAAGAACTGATTTGTACTGAGTGGGAAATTGATGAAGGATGTGTGATTCTAGTCAATTTCACTCACAATGGGTAAGAAGTGCCTGTGCAAGAGCTGGTACAGCACTTCCAGAGCAGCTGCTACCTTTTTCCTGAGCTCAGTGAAGATGCAGAAAGAAAGATGGAGCAGATAAGAAACAGGGAGGCAAATGTGCAAACCTGACTTATTTTCTGTCTTTTCTATTTATTTTCTATCTTAGAACTTACTGTATTTTCTCATTAAAAAATGAGCATGTGGTCATAGTGTTACCTAAGACAATGCAATTCCCAAATGGTTTATAAAACTCCCAATGATACAGGCTTTATTTTTAGTATGCTGCACAAGAGGGAACAGGTTTGTTTATATTTGGGGATGTTATTATTATTATTTTTTGTATATATGTGCTTGTTTTCAGAATATTAGACCACTGGCAAACCTGGAGTCTTCATGATGATTGTAGATAAACATTTACTTCAATGCATGCACTTTAAGAAACCGGCCAAACTAAATGTCTAATGTGGCAGTGTCACTTAGAACAAGAAGAATAATAAAATCATGCAGTACGGTTTTGGTCTCATCACCTCATGGCAAATAGATGGCAAAACATGGAAACAGTGGCAGAATTTATTTTTTGGGCTCCAAAATCACTGCAGATGGTGACTGCAGCCATGAAATTAAAAGATTCTTGCTCCTTGGAAGAAAAGCTATGACCAACCTAGATAACATATTAAAAAGCAGAGACATTACTTTGCCAACAAAGGTCCTTCTAGTCAAAGCTATGGTTTTTCCAATAGTCATGTATGGATGTGAGAGTTAGACTATAAAGAAAGCTGAGCACCAAAGAATTGATGCTTTTGAACTGTGGTGTTAGAGAAGACTCTTGAGAGTCCCTTGGACAGCAAGGAGATCCAACCAGTTCATCCTAAAGGAAATCAGTCCTGAATATTGATTGGAAGGACTGATGCTCAAGCTGAAACTCCAATCCTTTGGCCACCTGATGCAAAGGACTGACTTATTTGCAAAGACTCTGATGCGGGGAATGATTGAAGGCAGGAGGAGAAGGCTATGACAGAGTATGAGATGGTTGGATGTCCTCACTGACTCAGTGGACATGAGTTTGAGTAAGCTCCACGAGTTGGTGATGGACAGGGAAGCCTGGCACTACAGTCCATGGGGTCGAAAAGGGACACAACTGAACGACTGAACTGAACTGATGATTTCTGCAGTTCTCTCACAGTTATCTGCACACTGCTGCTAAGTCACTTTAGTTGTGTCCGACTCTGTGCGACCCCATAGATGGCAGCCCACCAGGCTCCCCCGTCCCTGGGACTCTCTGGGCAAGAACACTGGAGTGGGTTGCCATTTCCCTCTCCAATGCATGAAAGTGAAAAGTGAAAGTGAAGTCGCTCAGTCATGTCTGACTGTTAGCAACCCCATGGACTGCAGCCAACCAGGCTCCTCCATCCATGGGATTTTCCAGGCAAGAGTACTGGAGTGGGGTGCCATTGCCTTCTCTGTATCTGCACACAGAACTAACCAATTATCCGAAATCACAGGAATGAAAGTGCCCTTCTAGCCATTTTTACACCTAAGATTCTGCTATCCCTTCTGCATCTGCATTCTTACTTAGGATAGTAACTCTTTACCCCCTAGACTGCAAACGTGCCCAAGTCTTTCTCATGACAACACACACATTCTCACTCAGGCTTCCCTCTTCAGGTTCAGATATCTTTCCCTAGCTCTTTTAATTTTGCACCTAATTTCTTCAGTCTATTGGTATGGTATTTCAATGATTTTCCATTCATTTCTTGTTGCACTAACATCTATATGTGTCTACTAAAATTACTCTGAAAAAACAATTCAACCGACAAATTCTGTTTGTCTAAGAACAACAGACATTCTGTACTTTGTTACTGATTCACTGATTTTTAATATTTTTAGTATCATTGACCATATATTTCTCCTTAAAATAATTTGCCTGTTGAATTCTGTGATGTCATTTACCTGCTTCATCTTCCATTTAAACACTAGTATTTCCTGGTGGCTCAGACAGTAAAGAATATGCTTGCAATCCCTGCAGAACGGATCCCCTGGAGAAGGGAATAGCAACCCACTCCAGTATTGCTGCCTGGAAAATTCTGTGGACAGAGGAGCCTGGCGGGCTACAGTCCATGGAGTTACAAAGAGTCAGACGGGACTGAGCTACTAACACTTTCACTTTCATTCCTTCATTTACCTTGTTTCCTGTTTATCTATTAATTAAATTCTGATATTTTCTGGAGTGCCTACCTTAGCTCTTTCCTCTCAAGAATCACTCACATAAGTTTATCTATAAATGCTATGTTATTGACTGTAAATATGCTACAAGTAACACATTCCCAATTCATATTATAGAATATCAACTTGAGCCTATTCCTTCTTTCTCATTTTCACCCCATTTCAACTGTGGCTTTCTTCTCAACTTTTTTCCCTCTCTCTGGAAATATTAGTACCATCCATTCAATCACCACACCTAGAAATCCAAGCAGGAATCTTGATTTCTACCTTTCCCTCAACTTTCACATTGAAACAGAAAATCATTCTAATTTTGTCTCAGTATTTTCTTGACCCTCTTGTTCTTTCTCTTTTTTCCTGCTTCCACTATGACCCTTTCAACCTTCATCATCTGTTATGTCACTTTGGCACAAGCTCCTCGTTGCCAATAGAATTGAATCCAGATTCCTTAACATTGCTTTTTAGAACATTCATGACAAATCTCCAACTATAATCCTTTCTTGCTTATCTCTTGCATGCTTTAGCAAAAGCTCTCCTGTTGTTCTTAGGAAACATCAAGCCCTTCTAGCTTCCTTACTATACTAATTTTTTTCTTCTCTGTTTACAAACCATCCTTTCTACACAGAAGTCTGTTATTCTTTCTTATTTAGCTAATTCCCAATTTTGCTCAGCTATTCACCTCCAAGAAAATTTCTTGAACCTTAGGCTAAATTGAATTCTGATTCATGACTAAACAAAATAAAATGGATAACATTATGGATTTTTTGCCCCAAGAAACCCAAAATAGAAAAGCATTTATATTTATCACTAAATATGTCTGTAGGAGAGAAGTACATATCATCATTAGCATTAAAAAATAGTGCTTTTATAGTTATGAAATCTGCCTTCCTTACTCTAGCTTCTAAGTAGCATTTTATTAATCTAAGATTTTATAAGATTTGTCTGGAGCAGAAAAGGAAAATACCTGAGTCTGTAGTACCTTTAGCAATCTGGCAAAAGTCACAACACAATCATCTGTATCAATCTTCTGTGGCCAGGATTTGGGCTGTGGATCTGGAAACAAAAATAAACTACATAAGTCTAAATGTTTTTCAACAATTAGACCTACTCATTGAAGATATGCAACATATGTTCATTTCACTTACAACTACAATTAGAGAATCAGTATTCACTTATCGATAGACAACAGTTAAATTAGGAAAATAGTTTTGCAAAATGCTTTTCTTTCAAAAAGAAGATATTTAACTCTTTGTACATCAAAGCATTTTCAGTGCAGAGTATTTGGTCATCACTGAATGAGTTCAGTTTGATCTACAGCCACATTCTGACCCCAAAAATGGGAACAATTAAAACTCTTTAAAGAGAACTTCCAGTATCAGAGCTGATGTGTAAAGAGCTTGGCAGTCATCACTTCTGTCCTTACAACAAGAAAAAGACAAAAAAACCTAAAAATCAAGGATTCTACTTGAACAAATCAGAGAGCCAACCACCACACCAAAATCTGTAGAGATGTGCTCATTCAAAGAGACACAGCAAAGATTTGGTTACTTGGAGCAGAAGCTGTTTTGACAAATCACTTTAGTCTGAGTGTGGATTTCAACTTGAAAGTAAAGAACTCTTAGAGGCAAAGCCAAGTTTAAGCTTTTGTGTGTGTTTCAGTTCAGTTCAGTCGCTCAGTCATGTCTGACTCTTGCGACCCCATGAATCACAGCATGCCAGGCCTCCCTGTCCATCACCATCTCCCGGAGTTCACTCAAACTCACGTCCATCGAGTCGGTGATGCCATCCAGCCACCTCATCCTCTGTCATCCCCTTCTCCTCCTGCCCCCAATCCCTCCCAGCATCAGAGTCTTTTTCAATGAGTCAACTCTTCTCATGAGGTGGCCAAAGTACTGGAGTTTCAGCTTCAGCATCATTCCCTCCAAAGAACACCCAGGACTGATCTCCTTCAGAATGGACTGGTTGGATCTCCTTGCAGTCCAAGGGACTCTCAAGAGTCTTCTCCAACACCACAGTTCAAAAGCATCAATTCTTCGATGCTCAGCTTTCTTCACAGTCCAACACTCACATCCATACATGACCACTGCAAAAACCATAGCTCTGACTAGACGGATCTTTGTTGGCAAAGTAATGTCTCTGCTTTTGAATATGTTATTGGTCATAACTTTCCTTCCAAGGAGTAAGCGTCTTTTAATTTCATGGCTGCAGTCACCATCTGCAGTGATTTTGGAGCCCCCCAAAAATTAAGTCTGACACTGTTTCCACTCTTTCCCCATCTATTTTCCATGAAGTGATGGGACCAGATGCCATGATCTTAGTTTTCTAAATGTTGAGCTTTAAGCCAAACTTTTCACTCTCCTCTTTTACTTTCATCAAGAGGCTTTTTAGTTCCTCTTCACTTTCTGCCATAAGGGTGGTATCATCTGCATATCTGAGGTTATTGATATTTCTCCTGGCAATCTACCTCCAGGAAATCACACCAGCTTCTCATAATAAACATATAAGAAAGATGCCCTGTAACTATGTCAGGGTATGCATGTGTGCATGTATGCTAAGTCACATCTGAATCTTTGCTCCTCTGTCCATGGGATTTTCTAGGCAAGAACACTGAAGTGGGTACCATTCCCTCCTCCAGGGATCTTCCAAATCCTGGAATTGAACCCACATTCCTTATGTCTCCTGCATTGGCAAGTGGGTTCTTTACCAATAGCACCAGTTGGGAAGGCTTCCCTGTTGACTTAGTAAAGAATCTGCCTGCACTACATGAGACCTGTGTTCAATCTCTGGGTCAGGAAGATCCCCTGGAGATGGGAATGGTTACCCCTTCCAGTATTCTTGCTTGGTGAAATCCATGGACAGAGGAGCCTGGCAGGCTACAGTCAATGGGATTGCAAAGAGTCATACAGGACTGAGGGACTAACACACACATGCCAGGGGAGGGGAAGAGTAATCAGTGGAAATAATTCCCTGAGCCAGCTCCATAACACAGTCTTACTCTCTAGGGGAAAAGCTTGCTACAGCATTATCCCAGTCAGGGGAAGGGCATTCCTTTCACTTCAGCCTTCTGTAGTCTTTCTGTGTCAACTAAGCTGGGAAATAATCAATAGGATTCAGAATATCACTGAAATGGATTGAGAAGAATCATGTCCATGAAAGGTTGAGGTATAGGAGAGAAGGGGAAAAAAGTAATAATGTTGGGGAAGAATGTTGGGAAAGTCACAATCCTCTGACAAATGCTATTAAAAAATGAGATTTCATTAGATTTTAGAAGTATCTTTATCCATACATTTCTAGAATGACTCCAATGTAATACCAAAGAATATTGCTGAAGGAGACACAAGGGTGAGTTCTTAGAAAAGCCCAAAGTGAAGGTGAGACAAAAACAAAGGCACCAGAGTAATTTGAAGCATCTGGCACCTGTAGCTACAGAAAACTTTAAGAAGCACTTGATTCCTAGCTAAACTAATGTAGCATTAGCAGTAGTCATTCAGTCGTGTATGACTCTTTGCAATCCCATGGACTGTATCCCACCAAGCTCTTTTGTCCATGGGATTCTCCAGGCAAGAATACTGGAGTGGGTTGCCATTCCCTTTTCCAGGGTATCTTCCCAACCCACGGACTGAACCCCGGGTTTCCTGCATTACAGGCAGATTTTTCAGCATCTGAGCCACCAGGGAAGCCCTAATGTAGAATCTCTCACTAAAGACCCATTTCCTTTAATGACATCAGCCACCTCTGTTGCCTTTCAACAACAACAACAAAAGTTACAAAAAGTCCTGTAGGCAAGGAAGACGCATCCTGAAAAGGTAAAACAAGCATTGCAGCCAAACAAAGATGTGACACATATGTTGAAATCATCAAGCAAATAATTTAAAATAACTATGGTTTATTTGTTAAGAACTTTAATCAGAAAAAAGTAGATAACATGCAAGAACAAACATGAGAAGAGAGATGGAAAATCTCAGAAAGAATAAATAAAGTGATGTGGGAAAAAATCCAGTATGATATAAGTATAGAATATCTTATATAAATCTACCAGTAGACTTGACATGGCAGAAGGAGAATCAGTGTTGTGGAAGATAGGTAAAAAGAAACTTCGGAAATTGAAATTCAAAAGAAAAAGATTGAAAACAACACACATATGAAGAGCTATGAGATAATTTCAAAGAGTGTAATACATATAAATTTAAAACCAGAGCAAAAAATATAAGAAAACAAAATAAATTAAATATTTGAAAATATAATACCTGAGAAATCTCTAAAATTAATAACAAACACCAAACCACAGTTCTACAATGCTTGGAAAGCAAGTAGGGTAAAGTTAAACAAAAACAAGCAAACAAAACAAAAACAAACAAAAATGAATGAAAAAGCAATGTAGAATGGAATTGTTTCCTTAATTTCTCTTTCTGTTTTCTCATTGTTAGTGTATAGGAATGAAAGGGACTTCTGTGTGTTAATTTTATATCCTGCAACTTTACTATATTCATTGATTAGCTCTAGTAATTTTCTGGTGGTGTCTTTAGGGTTTTTTAGGTAGAGGATCATGTCATCTGCAAATAGTGAGAATTTTACTTCTTTTCCAATCTGGATTCCTTTTATTTCTTTTCCTTCTCTGGTTGCTGTGGCTAAAACTTCCAAAACTATGTTGAATAGTAGTGGTGAGAGTGGGCACCCTTGTCTTGTTCCTGACTTTAGGGGAAATGCTTTCAATTTTTCACCATTGAGGATAATGTTTGCTGTGGGTTTGTCATATATAGCTTTTATTATGTTGAGGTATGTTCCTTCTATGCCTGGTTTCAGGAGGGTTTTATCATAAATAGATGTTGAATTTTGTCAAAGTCTTTCTCTGCATCTATTGAGATAATCATATGGTTTTTATCTTTCAATTTGTTAATGTGGTGTATCACTTTGATTGATTTGCAAATATTGAAGAATCCTTGCAATCCTGGGATAAAGCCCACTTGGTGATGATGTATAGTCTTTTTAATATGTTGTTGGATTCTGTTTGCTAGAATTTTGTTGAGGATTTTTGCATCTATGTTCATCAGTTATATTGACCTGTAGTTTTCTCTTTTTGTGGCATCTTTGTCTGGTTTTGGTATTAGGGTGATGGTGGCTTCATAGAATCAGTTTGGAAGTTTACCTTCATCTGCAATTTTCTAGAAGGATTAGGATAGGTGTTGTTGCTGCTGCTGCTGCCGCCAAGTTGCTCCAGTCATGTCCGATTCTGTGCGACCCCACAGACGGCAGCCCACCAGGCTCCCCCATCCTTGGGATTCTCCAGGCAAGAACACTGGAGTGGGTTGCCATTTCCCTCTCCAATGCATGAAAGTGAAAGTGAAAGTGAAAGTGAAGTCAGTCAGTTGTGTCTGACCCTTAGCAACCCCATGGACTGCAGCCTACCAGGCTCCTGCATCCATGGGATTCTCCAGGCAAGAGTATTGGAGTGGGTTGCCATTTTCTTCTCCAGGATAGGTGTTAGCTCTTCTCTAAATTTTTGGTAGAATTCACCTGGAAGTCATCTGGTCCTGGGCTTTTGTTTATTGGAAGATTTTTGATTACAGTTTTGATTTCCATGTTTATGATGGGTCTGCTAAGATTTTCTATTTCTTCCTGGTTCAGTTTTGGAAGGTTATACTTTTTGAAGAATTCATCCATTTCTTCCAAGTTGTCCATTTTGTTGTCACATAGTTGCTGATAGTAGTCTCTTATGGATTAAAGATCTAAATGTAAGACCAGAAACTATAAAACTCCTAGAGGAGAACATAGGCAAAACACTCTCTGACATAAATCACAGCAGGATCCTCTATGACCCACCTCCTAGAATAATGGATACAAAAGCAAAAATAAACAAATGGGACCTAATTAAACTTAAAAGCTTCTGCACAATGAAGGAAACTACAAGCAAGGTGAAAAGACAGCCTTCAGAATGGGAGGAAATAATAGCAAATGAAGCAACTGACAAAGAATTAATCTCAAAAATATACAAGCAGCTCATGCAGCTCAATACCAGAAAAATAAACGGACCCAATCAAAAAATGGGCCAATCTCTTTCTTTGAACTTCTATAATGTGAATGTTAATACACTGTTGTCCTAGAAATTTCTTAAGCTGTCCTTATTTAAATTTTTTTTCCCTCTGTTTAGCTTAAATGATTTCCACTGCTCTGTCTTCAGTTTTGCTGATCCACTTTATATATCATCTAATCTACTCTTGATTTTGTGTTTTTATTTCAGTTATTGTATTCTTCAGCTCTGATTTGTTCTTTTTTATATTTTCTAACTCTTTGCAGAGGTTCTCACTGAGTTTGTCTATTATTCTCGCAAGATTGGTAAGCATCTTTATCATCAGTATCTTGACTTCATTGGATAAATTGCTTATCTCTATTTAACTTAGTCATTTTTCTTATATTTTGTCTTTTCCTTCATTTGAAACATATTCGTCTGTCTCCTCATTTTGCCTGATCTCTGTGTTGTTGTTGTTTTTTTTTTTTTTTTAATAACTATTAGGTTAGTTACATCTCCTGATCTTGGAGCAGTGACTTTATGTAGAAATGTCCTTTGGATCCCAGCAGCATACTCCCCTCTGCCACCAGAGTTAAGTGCTCCAAGAGTGAACCCTGTGCGGGCTGTGTCTTTGTGTTTTGATGGGGTCAGCTGCTGTGGGCGTGAGGGTAGACAGGGCTGACCCTGGCCCAGCTGGCTGTGCAAGCTGCTTCTTGCAGTTGTTGTGGGCCCTTTGGTGGGTGGGGCTGGCCCCAGGCACTAATAAGGTAAGAAGGAGGATTCCAAAATGGCTCTTGCCAGTGCCATGTCAGCATGAAAGAATGAGATTTCCAAAATGTTTTCCTCTAGCATCTTAGTTCCCAAGGAGAAATCCAGCTGCCTCTGGCCTTTGTGGGAGAGGCTCCAAGATCAATAAGTGGGTCTGACACAGATGTCTTTCAAAGGACTTCCTTTGTGCCAAGACTCAGAGCATGTGAAACTTTGCAAGCAATATTTAAGCGCAAAGTCTCTATTTCCTATAGATCTCTATTTCTTCCAAATGTAAGCCCCGATGGCTTTCAAAGTCTCACTTTCTGGGGGCTCTTCTTCCTGTTGCAAGATATTCAGGCTGGTGTGGAGCTCTCTCTCCTTGCTCCTGGGGGAGGACCTCTGTGGTCGTGGCATCCTTCCCACTTTTAAGTCAATCTGAGGCAGGCCTCTTGACAGGCAGGCCATCTTTGTCACTCTTACCCACTTCATTATGGTTCCTTTTATATATTTTTAATCGTGGAAAATCTTTTCTGCTTATCTTCAGGTCATTCTCATAGGTAGTTGCTCTGTAAGTAGCTTTAACTTTGGTATGCCCATAGGGAGGATGAGCTCAGGGGTTTTCTACTCTATAAACTCTATCAACTTGATCCCTTCCTCATAAAGCCAATTCTTTAAGTAAAATAAGAATTATAATTTATATTTCCTAAGGCTGATGATTAAATGTATATGCAGCCTATGGTATTTAATAAAAGTGTTATAAGAAAACAAAATTATAGGCAGAAAGAATATGGTGGCTATGAGAAAAAGCTAGAAAACAAAATGAAATGTTTCTCCTTTTAGCAATTTCTTTAGGAGCAGGCCCTCTGTTTTCACAAGTATTGGTCTAGTCAAACACAATTTGAAAATCTTTTTCTCTAACAAATTGTATTTCAACCATAGAAATTGCAGTTATGGAATATTTGTGAGAACATCTATTTTTGTTATTTTATTAAGGAAAATATCACAGCAACCCACTGGGTCTTGTTTGTATCAACATTCTTATTGGTAGAAAGTAGTTACTTCAAGACAATTATACCACAATATAAATTCAAATACCTTTTAACTAAATTTCTTACATAGGAAAGGAGGAAATGGAAAAACAATATAGAAAAATAATGATATTAGTGACTAGTTTTGAATATAAATCCCTTGGGAAAGTATTTTCTATTCTATTTAATCTTTCCTCAAAAGTACTCATGATCTTCTTTGCAGAAGACTATATGATATACCTTGTGAGTACAAACAAGTTTCTTAAATGAAAAGGAATATACCATATAAAATTTTCATAACTTTTTTTTCTTTTTTTTTTTTAATTTTATTTTATTTTTAAACTTAACATAACTGTATTAGATTTGCCAAATATCAAAATGAATCCGCCACAGGTACACATGTGTTCCCCATCCTGAACCCTCCTCCCTCCTCCCTCCCCATTCCATCCCTCTGGGTCGTCCCAGTGCACCAGCCCCAAGCATCCAGTATCGTGCATCGAACCTGGACTGGCAACTCATTTCATACATGATATTTTACATGTTTCAATGCCATTCTCCCAAATCTTCCCACCCTCTCCCTCTCCCACAGAGTCCATAAGACTGTTCTATACATCAGTGTCTCTTTTGCTGTCTCGTACACAGGGTTATTGTTCCAAGCATCTTTTCTGACCACAATGCAGTAAGATTAGATCTCAATTACAGGAGAAAAACTATTAAAAAATCCAACATATGGAGGCTGAACAACACACTGCTGAATAACCAACAAATCACAGAAGAAATCAAAAAAGAAATCAAAATTTGCATAGAAAAGAATGAAAATGAAAACACAACAACCCAAAACCTGTGGGACACGGTAAAAGCAGTCCTAAGGGGAAAGTTCATAGCAATACAGGCACACCTCAAGAAACAAGAAAAAAGTCAAATAAATAACCTAACTCTACACCTAAAGCCACTAGAAAAGGAAGAAATGAAGAACCCCAGGGTTAGTAGAAGGAAAGAAATCTTAAAAATTAGAGCAGAAATAAATGCAAAAGAAACAAAAGAGACCATAGCAAAAATCAACAAAACCAAAAGCTGGTTCTTTGAAAGGATAAATAA
This sequence comes from Bubalus kerabau, assembly GCF_029407905.1. Taxonomy (NCBI): domain Eukaryota; kingdom Metazoa; phylum Chordata; class Mammalia; order Artiodactyla; family Bovidae; genus Bubalus; species Bubalus kerabau. The sequence goes on from NC_073624.1 coordinate 118,575,830, forward strand.
AATTGACAAACCATTAGCCAGACTCATCAAGAAACAAAGGGAGAAAAATCAAATCAATAAAATTAGAAATGAAAATGGAGAGATCACAACAGACAACACAGAAATACAAAGGATAATAAGAGACTACTATCAACAATTATATGCCAATAAAATGGACAACGAGGAAGAAATGGACAAATTCTTAGAAAAGTACAACTTTCCAAAACTCGATCAGGAAGAAATAGAAAATCTTAACAGACCCATCACAAGCACGGAAATTGAAACTGTAATAAAAAATCTTCCAGCAAACAAAAGCCCAGGTCCAGACGGCTTCACAGCTGAATTCTACCATAACTTTTTTTTCATTAAAATTTTTGGAAAGAATTGGGAAACGCTGGGCTTCTCGCTTCAAATATGAAAAATAAGGGAAGTTAGGGATGTAATGAGTATAAACCTAAACTAATTTCAGGGCTTCTCCACTGATTCAGCAGCAAAGAATCTTCCTGCCAATGCAGGAGCTGTGTGGTCAATCCCTGGGTTGGAAATATCCCCTGGATAAAGAAATGACAGCCAACTCCAGTATTTTTGCTTGGAAAATCCAATGGCCAGAGGAGCCTTGTTCAGTTCAGTTCAGTCACTCAGTCGTGTTCAACTCTTTGTGACCCCATGGACTGCAGCACACCAGGCCTCACTGTCCATCACCAACTCCCGGAGTTTACTCAAACTCATGTCCGTCGAGTCAGTGATGCCATCCAACCACCTTATCCTTTGTTGTCCCCTTCTCCTCCTGCCTTCAATCTTTCCCAGCATCAGAGTCTTTTCCAGTGAGTCAGTTCTTCGCATCAGGTGGCCAGAGTATTGGAGTTTCAGCTTCAACATCAGTCCTTCCAATGAACACTCAGGACTGATTTCCTTTAGGATGGACTGGTTGGATATCCTTGCCGTCCAAGGGACTCTCAAGAGTCTTCTCCAACACCACAGTTCAAGAGCATCGATTCTTCAGCGCTCAGCTTTCTTTATAGTCCGACTCTCACATCCATACATGACTACTGGAAAAACCATAGCTTTAACTAGACAGACCTTTGCTGGCAAAGTGATGTCTCTGCTTTTTAATATGTTGTCTAGGTTGGCCATAACTTTTCTTCCAAGGAGTAAATCTTTTAATTTCTTTTTTTTTAATTTTATTTTATTTTTAAACTTTACATAATTGTATTAGTTTTGCCAAATATCAAAATGAATCCGCCACAGGTATACATGTGTTCCCCACCCTGAACCTTCCTCCCTCCTCCCTCCCCATACCATCCCTCTGGGTCGTCCCAGTGCACCAGCCCCAAGCATCCAGTATCGTGCATCGAACCTGGACTGGCAACTCGTTTCATACATGATATTTTACATGTTTCAATGCCATTCTCCCAAATCTTCCCACCCTCTCCCTCTCCCACAGAGTCCATAAGACTGTTCTATACATCAGTGTCTCTTTTGCTGTCTTGTACACAGGGTTATTGTTACCATCTTTCTAAATTCCATATATATGCATTAGTATACTGTATTGGTGTTTTTCTTTCTGGCTTACTTCACTCTGTATAATAGGCTCCAGTTTCATCCACCTCATTAGACCTGATTCAAATGTATTCTTTTTAATGGCTGCATAATACTCCATTGTGTATATGTACCAAAGCTTTCTTATCCATTCATCTGCTGATGGACATCTAGGTTGCTTCCATGTCCTGGCTATTATAAACAGTGCTGCGATGAACATTGGGGTACTCGTGTCTCTTTCCCTTCTGGTTTCCTCAGTGTGTATGCCCAGCAGTGGGATTGCTGGATCATAAGGCAGTTCTATTTCCAGTTTTTTAAGGAATCTCCACACTGTTCTCCATAGTGGCTGTACTAGTTTGCATTCCCACCAACAGTGTAAGAGGGTTCCCTTTTCTCCACACCCTCTCCAGCATTTATTGCTTGTAGACTTTTGGATCACAGCCATTCTGACTGGTGTGAAATGGTACCTCATAGTGGTTTTGATTTGCATTTCTCTGATAATGAGTGATGTTGAGCATCTTTTCATGTGTTTGTTAGCCATCTGTATGTCTTCTTTGGAGAAATGTCTATTTAGTTCTTTGGCCCATTTTTTGATTGGGTCATTTATTTTTCTGGAGTTGAGCTGTAGGAGTTGCTTGTATATTTTTGAGATTAGTTGTTTGTCAGTTGCTTCATTTGCTATTATTTTCCCCCATTCTGAAGGCTGTCTTTTCACCTTGCTAATAATTTCCTTTGATGTGCAGAAGCTTTTAAGGTTAATTAGGTCCCATTTGTTTATTTTTGCTTTTATTTCCAATATTCTGGGAGGTGGGTCATAGAGGATCCTGCTGTGATGTATGTCAGAGAGTGTTTTCGGCCTTTTGGCTAAGATCAAGTGTAGTATCTGTTCTTATCAGTAAATCTTTTAATTTCATGGCTGCAGTCACCATCTGCAGTGATTTTGGAGCCTAAAAAATAAACACTGTTTCCATTGTTTCCCCATCTATTTGGCATGGAGTGATGGAACCGGTTTGCCATGATCTTAGTTTTTTGAATGTTCAGCTTTAAGTCAGCTTTTCTCTCTCCTCTTTCTATTTCATCAAGAGGCTCTTTAGTTCCTCTTCACTTTCTGACATAAGTGTGGTATCACATGTGTATCTGAGGTTATTGATATTTCTCCTGGCAACCTTGATCCCAGCTTGTGCTTCATCCAGCCTGGCATTTTGCATGATGTAGTCTGCATGCTGCTGCTAAGTTGCTTCAGTCGTGTCCGTCTCTGTGCAACCCCATAGATGGCAGCCCATAAGTCAAATAATCAAGGCGATGATACAGAGCCTTGACGTACTCCTTTTCTGATTTGGAACCAGTCTGTTGTTCCATGTCCAGTTCTAACTGTTGCCTCTTGACCTGCATAAAAATTTCTTGGGAGGTAGGTAAGGTGGACTGGTATTCACATCTCTTTAAGAATTTCCCACAGCTTGTTGTGATCTACACAGTCAAAAGCTTGGCATAATCAATAAAGCAGAAGTAGATGTTTTTCTGGAATTCTCTTGCTTTTTTTATGATCCAACAGTTGTTGGCAATTTGATCTGTGGATCCTCTGCCTTTTCTAAATCCAGCTTGAACATCTGGAAGTTCATGGTTCATGTACTGTGAAGTCTGACTTGGAGAATTTTGTGCATTACTTTGCTAGCATGTGAGATGAGTGCAATTGTGTGGGAGTTTGAGCATTCTTTGGCATTGGAATGAAAATCGACCTTTTCCAGTACTGTGGCAACTGCTGAGTTTTCTAAATTTGCTGACATATTGAGTGTGGCACTTTCATAGAATCATCTTTTAGGATTTGAAATAGCTCAACTGGAATTCCATCACCTCCACTAGCTTTATTCATAGTGATGCTTTCTAAGGCCCACTTGACTTCACATTCCAGGATGTCTGGCTTTAGGTGAGTGATTACACCATAGTGGTTATCTGGGTCATTGAGATCTTTTTTGCATAGATCTTTGTGTATTCTTGCCACCTCTTCTTAATATCTTCTGTTTCTGTTAGGTCCATACCATTTCTGTCCTTTATTGTGCCCATTTTTGCATGAAATATTCCCTTGATATCAGTAAATGAGGTCATAAAAGAGTCTTGCATGACTTAGCAACTATATAACAACAACAACAAACTGATTTCAGCAGTATTTCCCTTAGAAAGATCTTTTTCTGGATCTTAGAATACACTTATTTTTTAGTACTAAGGAAAATGTCTGAAGAATAACTGTTTTGAGCTAAGAAATCATACAATAGTTATTTTGACTGAGGTACTGTAAAGTGAGAATAAAATAGAAGGCTTACTTATTCAATTACATAATCATAAATAAAAATATTTATTGAAAACTAGTCTGTGTAATAAGATATGAGCTGTAAGTACCTCATTTTATTTAAAATTGGTCAATAATTATTTTGTTCATGACAATCTATTCCACAAAATATGAGTATTTTACCTTACATATTTAAGGTAAAATGTCATTTTATATTGAAGTTATAAATAAAAATTACACTATTCTTGAAGATCTCACACTTTATTTGTAAGTTTTTTGTTTTTTTTTTTAATATATTACATTTTAAAGCTTTCCTGGTGGCTCAGATAGCATAGAATCTGCAGTGCAGGAGACCCCGGTTCAATCCCTGGGTCAGGAAGATACACTGGACAAGGAAATGGCGACCCACTTTAGTATTCTTGCCGGGGGAATTCCAAGGACCAAGTAGCCTGGTGGGCTATAGTCCGTGGGATCATAGGGTGCAACACAACTGAGCGACTAACACTTCAGAGCAGTTTTTGATTTACAAGAAACACAGTTGGCTGGTTTCCCTGGTGGCTCAGATGGTAAAAGTGTCTGCCTACAATGAGGGAGACCCGGGTTCGATCCCTGGTTAGGGAAGATCCCTGGAGAAGGAAATGGCAACCCACTCCAGTATTCTTGCCTGGAAAATCCCATAGACGGAGGAGCCTGATAGGCTACATTCCATGGGGCTGCAAAGAGTCGGACACGACTGAGAGACTTCAATTCACTTCACTTCAAACACAGTTGAGGAAGGTAATGAAATTTCCTATATATCCCCTGCCCTTACACATGAAGAACTAAAGAGCCTCTTGATGAGGGTAAAAGAGGAGAGTGAAAATGCTGCTTAAAACTCAAAATTCAAAACAGGAAGATCATGGCATCTGGTCCGTCACTTCATGGCAAATAAAAGGGGGAAAAGTAGAAGCAGTGACAGATTTTATCTTCTTGGGCTCAAAATTCATTGTGGATTGTGACTTTAGCCATAAAATTGAAACACACTTGCTCCTTGGAAGGAAAGCTATGACAAATCTAGACAGCATATTAAAAAGTAGACATCACTTTGTCAACAAAGGTCTATATATCCAAAGCTATGGTTTTTCTAGTATCATGCATGGATATGAGAGTTGGGCTGTAAAGAGGGCTGAGCACCAAAGAATTGATGCTTTCGAACTATAATGTTTGAAAAGATTCTTGAGAGTCTCTTGGACTGAAAGAAGATCAAATCAGTCAATCCTAAAGGAAATCAACACTGAATATTCATTGAAAAGACTGAAGCTGAAGTTGAGGTGCCAATACTTTGGTCACCTGATGCAAAGAGCTGACCCACTGCCAAAAAGACCCTGATGCTGAGAAAAACTGAAGGCAAAAAGAGAAGAATATGGCACAGGGTGAGATGGTTTGATACAATCACCAGCTCAGTGGACATGAGTTTGAGCAAACTCCGGAAGATAGTGAAGGACAGGGAAGCCTGGTGTACCGCAGTCAGTGGGGTCACAAAGAGGAGTCAGATGTGACTTAGTGACTGAACAACAGCAGCAACAACTTACACATGAACAGCCTACTTCATGATCAACTTCACAAATAGCTGGTACAACAGAACATCAAAAACAAACAAACAAATCACAAAAGTATCTGATTAAAAAATGGTCAGAGGATCTGATTAGGAATTTTTCCAAAGAAGACATTCAGATGGCCTATAGGTACATGAAAAGATGCTCAACTCTACTAATCATCAGAGAAAAGCAAATCAAAACCACTGTGCACTATCTCCTCACACCTGATGGAATGGCTAGCATGAAAAAGAACACAAATAACAAAAGCAGGTGACAACGTGGAGAAAAGGGAACCCTCCTCCACTGCTGGTGGAAACGCAAATTTGTGCAGCCACTATGGAAAACAGCATTGAGATTTCTCAAAAAATAAAAATAGAACTACCATATGGTCCAAGAATTCCACTCCCAGATATAATCTGAAAAAGAAAAAGAACTAAGACTCTAATTTGAAAAGATACACTTGTCAACGTTTATAGCAGAACTATTTGCAATAGCCGAGATATATCAATCAACAGATGAATAATAAAGAATGTACAATATATAAACAAACTGTGTTTCTTTCTGATGATCCATCACTGAGTGCCTATGCAACAATGTGTCCATTCATGAACATTTGTATTGATTCCAGTTTTTTATTTTTATGAATAAAGTTGCTGTGAACAGTCTAATACATCTTTATGGTATATCAGTACCTCATAGTAAAGAAGAAATCTCATGTGTCTTGTATGAAACTCTACTATAACTAGCTCATATTTTGTGCATGAACACACACACACATGCACACCCTCACATGATACTGCATACACTCCTGGATTAAGGAATTGATAAAAAATGCAGAAGAACACAATACAATATAAAGCAGCACATGCCTATGTATTTACAAAACAGATGTTTGTTTACAGGTTAGCATTTGCTCTTCTCACCCCAAATTGCTTTAACGAGTTTTGTCTTACTTGACACCATGCTTTCTTACTCAGGATTCATATATAATGTTCCCAGCTGGGGCTTGGACACCCGCTTGTTCAAGTTCACATGGTAGCAATGAGCTACCTGTCTACAACTTAGGGCAAATTAGCATACGTCAGGTAGTGGATGAAAATAGAAGAGTGCTAGTCCTTCCTTTTCAATTAATACATGAAATTAAAGAATTTGCAGTGAAAGTGAAAGGTATCCTGTCAGTCTTCAAGTAATTCATTAGTACTGACAAATTAATGAGATGCCAACATCTTTTTCGTAGTATCTAAAGATTTGCTAAAAAATCTCTCTTAGAATATAAGAAAGGTTAAAGAAAATCAAGATAATCATACTTCACTGCTTTAAAAAAAAATACCTTTCATATAAAAGTGAATTTACTGGTTTAGTAGAATACTTTTACTCTAAATCTGTATTTGTATATTGGAAAACTATAATATTTAATTTTATTTATTATCAAATAATATATGATAATATTTTAAAGGCTAAGAGTTGATTCAAGTTTCATTATTCTAAGATTTCTATCATTTTAAGAGGGTCATTTTTTTTAAGATCCAAGAATTTTTACTGCAATAACTAGTCAAAACAATAGATATAATTTTTATATACTGATTGTATTAGAAACCAACAGAAGCATAGCTTTTTAGATAAAATTTCCCTCACTTTAAACATGGAAAACAGATTATATGATGTGCCCAACATCTCACTGCTAGAAAGCAGCTAATGATTTTTCATTTCCTCTTAAAACATGATTAACAAAATCTTTTTGTATAATCCTTGAAATTTATAATGTGTTGTTTACATGTTGAGGCATTTGGGCCTTTTAAAAAATATATATAGTGAAAAGACAACTGTATAGAAGAAATATTCAGAATCCAGTTTGGGTCAGCTGTATGCATACATATAAAAATGCTGACCCACCCACACACACACCACACACACACACACATATATATATATATATATTTTTTTTTTTTTGTCTTTTCCATTTCCCAAAATCAGATAAGGAAAAAAAATTATAGAGCAAGCTAGAACAGGTTTATTATTTTTCTGGGCTATAAATAAACCATTGAATGTCTAATGAACTGTTTGTAAAGAAATGAAAAACTTATCCACATTTGTGCATAAGATTCTTTTAAATAGAATATTTTAGTTATTAAGAATCTTGATATAAATCACACTGAAAGGACAGAACATTTCTTTCTTTCCCAGTCCAAGTTGATATGTGGCTTAAGGGGACAGAAGGATTCATTCTTGAGATGACTCAGGCTTACTTGCTTAGATTTTTTACTTACCTCCCAAGTTTAACTTTGCACAAAACACCCACCTTCACGTTACTGCCCACATGAAATCAGAGAGACATTCAGTAGGGACCATCAGGTTACTTCTAAGGATATTACTCAGAAATTGCATAAATTGTTTAATTATTAGGTAGAACTTTATCCTGGTCATAACTAGCTGCAAAAGGGCTGGGACATGTTCTCTCTAGCTCTGCTTTGTACTAAAAAAGAAGGGAATCTATTGCTCAAATGATGAAAGTAAAATTTGCAGGCAACTAACAATCCATGTCACATGTGAACTTCATTGTGATGCTAAATATATTGTGAAATTTGTGTTATTATTGTTGTTTTGCTTTATAAAGCATGAAGATATTGTTTTTTTTCATGTTCATTAGTTTTCAATGTATATTACTTTAAAAATCTTTTTCTTTGAATGTTTAGTTCCTAGGCAATTTCACATTTGTTTACAGTTTTTGACAACAGGGTAATAAAACATTATTTCAAATATGCTATTATTTCTCATAAATTTTCAGTCCTTATAAAATAGACTTTTAGGCCATAGACCAGTTTCAATAAAAAAAATTAGTGAAATTCACATTGATGCATCTTAGTGTTATCCATCATTGTAAAAGCATAGGGTTGTGAGAGTAAACTTTGCTGAAAGACTTTTCATGGTTGCAATGCTAATGCAAGGATGAGGGAAAAAAGGAGATGAGGCTGAAAATGTGGGTAAAGCCTTGTGGTTAAAGACTCTAAACACAATCATGTACCTTCAAACCGCCAAACTGTAGTTGGGTGATGAGAAGTCTCCAAAACATTGTATTGCATGCATTGATATCTCAATAAAAATTATTGAACATATAACCCAAATATATGTACTTAGTATAGACTATGTAGGCATATTATGCACATTATAAAGTATATACGAAATAGATTGTGAAAAACTAAAGAGAAAGAAACATTTTAAAGGTAAAAAAGATTTTTGCTCTCCAATGATAAAGTTTATACTCATATTCTATATATTTAAATTCATATCCTGTATATTTATATTCATATTCTGTTATCTTACTGATAACATGAAAGTCATAACAAAAGAAGGTGTTATACATTTCAAGTTGAATGTTATTCGGGATAAAGTTCAACATTCACAGTAGTGTCAGAAAGTTGCATGTGTGCGTGAGTGTGAAGTCACTCAGTCGTGTCCGACTCTTTGCGACCCTATGGACTGTTGCTCCCCAGGCTCCTCTGTCCATGGGATTCTCCAAGCAAGGATACTGGAGTGGGTTGCCATGCCCTCCTCCAGGGCATCTTCCCGACTCAGGGATTGAGCCTGAATCTCTTAAATCTCCTGCATTGGCAAACTGATTCTTTACCATTAGTGCCACCTGGGAAGCCCCACAGTCGCATATGAAATCTCTACTTCATGTAGTTTTCTTGTTAATGATGAAAAAAAGAATCTCTCCCTAGTAAGGGGAATATAAACCAGAGGGCTGACAGCCATGTATGTTTATTCTCTCCAAAGCCAGTTCCATGAAGAGCAAGAGGAAGAACACCAACTTTCTGGCAGTTACCCCTTGCTCTCCTGGTCACCAATGTACTTCATTAATGTATGGATTCCCCAAAAGTCCCACTTTTTCTCAACCTGTATCATAAATATTAAACAAACCTCAAAACTCACAGCTTTCTTAAAATTTCTTAACCGTTGTCCCAATGTAGTTCTCTCTGGACAAGAAACACTCTTCACCCTTATCTCAAGTATTGAAGTCAAGGTTGCCATTCAAATTTAAATTTAAAAAGCATTTTGAGTTACTAGTTGTAAGCTCTGATTTGAATTTTCCTTTTTGTCTTTTTAAAGCCATGTGATACACCTGTAAATTACTTCAGGTAAGAAATACGAGACTTATTTGGTATCTTTAAATTATATACCATATACTCTGTTTGTGCTTGTATTAGTGGTATGATTTTTATCTGTCAGTCATTAGAATTAATATAGTTTAAAATTAAATCAACTTAACCATATATGCAGAGAAGGCAATGGCACTCCACTCCAGTACTCTTGCCTGGAAAATCCCATGGATGGAGGAGCCTGGTGGGCTGCAGTCCGCGGGGTCGCTAAGAGTCGGACACGACTGCGCGACTTCACTTTCACTTTTCACTTTCCTGCATTGGAGAAGGAAATGGCAACCCACTCAAGTGTTCTTGCCTGGAGAATCCCAGGGATGGGGGAGCCTGGTGGCTGCCATCTATGGGGTCGCACAGAGTGGGACACGACTGAAGTGGCTCAGCAGCAGCAGCAGCAGCAGCAGCAACCATATATGAATAAACTTTGAGGGCAGCACTGTCAGTCTTGCCTGTTGTGAAATTCTCACTTTTCTCTTAGGATAACTGAATTGCTTAAATACAGGATGTTTGAAATAAGTAAAGGAACCTTGTAATTTGTATAATATTATCACATCCTAGTATTTTTCTTATTATCTTACAGTTTTTAGTTATAAAAATTAATATGAATAAAAGTGCTAATATTTTCATTCCGGTTGCATGCAAACTTCTTTGGAAACCACTGCTCTAAGCAAAAGTTGGTGCCTGTTTTTTAAGCATTCAGATTTGCATGAGACTCTATGTGACTGAATATTCTAAGTATTAAGAACCTCAACATAAGGTATAATAGTTACACCGAACCTCTGACTTTTAAAGGATAGAATGTGTAATCTGCATCTCTCTACTAGTTTAACCTAATTTAGCTTTCACCTTTTTTTGGAATATAAAATCAAAATGTTTAGTGGAAATAAATCCCAAGATACTTAAAGCAAGTTATTAATACTAATATCATTTAGGCAAATCAGGAACAAATGGCAACTCATAAAGTAATACCAACTTATATTATTTGACAGGTTTAATGTATACTGCCTCATGAACTCTCAATAATACATGAGAAAGTGTCTTCCATAGTTGTAACAGAGACATTTAGCATTCCCAAGTACTGATAAAATTCTCAATGTATGCATTTGCTGGCCCTGGAGAAGGGCATTGCTACCCACTCCAGTATTTTTGCCTGGAGAATTCCATGGACAGAGGAGCCTGGCAGGCTACTTCTGTTAGAGTCCCAAGGAGTCGGACACAACCAAGTGATGAACACTTTCACTTTCACTCTTCATGCATTTGCTGGGAATGGTTCTGTCCTGGACTGCTGATGCAGTGAGTAATTCTCATATAAGCCATTCTTTCTCTGTTTCTTGGCTACATCAGCCTCTGATCAACCATTGGAACAGTGCATTTTAGTCACTTCTGTCCGCTTGCATCTGTTCCAAGGGATGTCATGCACAGCAAATTAGTGATCTCAAATACCAATCTGGCACAGGTGTTTGGGTCACGAGCTTTCATTTTGAACAAGTAATTGAAAAACAATCTCTACCTGGCCAGAAGAGAAATGAACTAAAATGTCTGCACCATATTTCTTTATTTCAGAGGGAATTCTATTACCATTTATTTTTCTTAAGTCTTTGCTTACAGAATAATTATATATTTTATTTTGCCCCTAACCTTCCTACTTAGGGGAAAGATAAGAGAAATAAGACAGATTTTATCAAGATGCTTACCACAGTTTAAAAGATATAAATTCTATATTCCTGCTTTAGAGAATAGGAATATAAGTTGGTATGCAAATTCCTGCTAGAAATTCTATTCAACATTAAATTCAAAATAATTATTTCAAATTAGAAAGTTTCAAACCTCAGTCTTCCTTGCAGATGCCTTATTTTTAATGATTGCACACAAATTTGAAAAATATATCAGTGAAAATTGTCACAACATCTTTTCTTTGTGAGATGAGCTTCTCAGGATTCATTTCTATACCAAGCATCACTTTAATATCATATCTTCTAGTCTTTCAAAAGGTTATTGATTTTTCATGGTTTCATCTCTCAATCAAAGCCTAACATGAAAACTTGTTTGTTGACTTGAGCCTTGATGTAAAATTTAGTTTAACTCTTTTTCTAGTAATGTGTTTGTCAGTGGCATAGCAATTTTCTTGTCACTGAACGAGTGGAGCCTCTAAGTGCTTTGCTCACTAGAGTATAAAATTATCATTTTTTTCATCTTGATTGTTCGTCGACAAATGCTAATTTTAAAAGAAATTTTAAAAAATGTTTCAAAAATACATTACATTCTATACGATTAAAATTGATTCTTCATCTTCTGCCGTGCTATTCTTTTACAGTTTTTGAAGCTAAGACTCTAAAGCAGCCACCAAAAAGAAGCATCCCAAGACTGCTTTACATCTTGGTCCTGGCTTTGCATATCCCATGGCAGACACTAAACTCTGAGCTATTGCCCTGGGAGTTTATATGTTTCTCTGCTATTTTTTATGCACCTAATGGAGGAAGTAAAGTAGTGCCAGTATCAGGAATAGAACAATTTTTATCCATGAGTTTTTTAAATATGTGATTCCCATCACATTAATGAAAGCTTGGATCCTAGACTTCATGTGACACTGTTAATTAAGGGAAAGACTAACTCTCAGTGAAACAAATCACTTTCTGAAATAAGATTGATGGACACAGATTTTATTAATTCACCAAACTCAGGAACTTCTTTATAAGCAGAATTATTTAAGGAAATGACACTTCATAAAACATATGCATTTTGTTAATGTTTTCTAAGGATTTAAATGAATGCTTTATGGATTTTAAAACAATATTTGGCAAAGTCTTATGCAAATTTTATTTGACATATTTTTATTATTTTACTCTTGTGTGTACTTTTATTTTTTTAATTTACATTTTTTTAAAAATTTTATTTTATTTTAAACCTCAAACACTGTATTAGTTTTGCCAAACATCAAAACGAATCCGCCACAGGTATACATGTGCTCCACATCCTGAACCCTCCTCCCTCCTCCCTCCCCACACCATCCCTCTGGGTTATCCCAGTGCACCAGCCCCAAGCATCCAGTATCGTGCATCGAACCTGGACTGGCAACTCGTTTCATACATGATATTACACATGTTTCAATGCCATTCTCCCAAATCTTCCCACCCTCTCCCTCTCCAATGTACCACTACAGGAACATGAAAAATAGAGGTTAATTATTAAAAAATAGAGAAAAGGACCTCTGCTTTCTCATTCAGTTTTAATTTTATTAGTTTTATATCATCTAATGAACTGAAGCTTTTGTTATACCACATCTGTTACCTTCTTTTGCCAAAATATCTTTTGATGCTGTATATTGTCCCATAGAGAGAGTCAGGTGTTCTTCCCCTTCTTGCTTTCCTCTCAGAATCTTAGTTATAAGAAAGGATTTTTCTTCATACTTGGAATTCTATATAGTTATTATGTTCAAATGGCTTCTGACACATTTTTTACTTGGCTACCAAAATTTAACAGTTGGTAATCCCAATCATTTCTAGCCAGAGGGAGCCATTAGCTTTAATGAGGCAGCCATCTTCACACAGTTGAATCAGATTGGCAATCAGCTTCCTGGTAATTGGATTAGTAGAATACTAAGAGTTTCAAGATCCTATGCAATTTGCATATTCATTCACGTCCTGCTTCCCTCTGATTTATAACGCTTTTATATGTATTTACATGACAGTCTTTCAATTTGCAAGCAAATGGTCATCCAAAAATGAATGAATGACTCAAGCTAGCTCAAATTTACATGAAATGCTTAAAATTTATAAAGTTTAGAGAGATTAATAAATATGCTTTTTAAAATTTTCATGTATTTATGAAAATATAGTGTATTCTGTATGCAGACAGAACTCATTATACACCTTAAATTCTATAGTAAATCAGAATATTCTGTTGTAACCTGATATTTTTGATATTCATATTCCATAAAATTAAGTTTCTGTAATCATAAAAGAATTTTAAAAGCAAATTATAGGATTTTCTGTAATAAATTATAAATGTAGTAAATAAAAAAGGCTGTAATCCATTACTTTAAAAGGGTGGTATCTTCCATGTTCAGTGACATACCTCTGAACTCTTCCCTTCTTCAATTGCCAGAGCTCTTCTAATGCAATAGTTTCTTTTAACAACTGATAGAAGCAACTATAATAAAGTGAAAACATTCTAGGATGGGCAAACTTAACCTCTACTATAAGCTTCAGACTCTTCCACAAAAGTATAAGTGAAAGTGAAGTTGCTCAGTCGTGTCCGACTCTTTGCGGCCCCATGTACTGTAGCCTATCAGGCTCCTCCGTCTGTGGGATTTTTCAGGCAAGAGTGCTGGAGTGGATTGCCATTTCCTTCTCCAGGGGATCTTCCCGACCCAGGAATCGAACCTGGGTCTTCCGCATTGCAGGCAGATGCTTTACCGTCTGAGCCACCAGGGAAGCCCCCATAGGTATGACAATTTCTCAGAGGTTACTGAAAGTATTAAAGAGTTGATATGTTGTAAATGTTAGTTATGCTTTTATATGACTAATACATTTGCTATCTATTGCTATGTAATAAATTATCCCTAACGTAGTTATTTAAGACAACAACAAAAACATTTATTATCTCACATAATTTCATGGGGTCAATAATCTGACCTCAGCATCTTAACTGTGAGCCCTGATTTAGTATTTTTTCTGAGGTTGCACTCAAGATGACAGTGGACTTGTCAGTCCATTTATAAGTCTATTTGATTGAGGTTGCAGTCAAAATGTCAACAAGATGGACTCTTGCCATTTGCAAGCTTTACTGAACTGGAGAATCCACATCCAAGTTCACACACATGGCTTCAGTTCATCAAATGGGTTTCTCCAGAGAGTTGATCATAATATGGAGCTAGCTTATGCCAGAGAAAGTGATGTGAGAGACAGTACAACATCAAACTGCCCTTTGTGACTTAGTTTCCAAGTCATACATTAATCAGTTCTGTTTCATTCTATTCTTTAGAAACCGGCCACTTGGTCCAACCTAAATTTAATGGGACAGGGTTAAACAAGGAAGTGAATATTTGGAGGAAAGATCACTGGGAGTCATCTTGGGGACCTTGGAGACTGCCTCCCACAAATAAGGTATCGTTATCTTCTCTGTTTGATACACAGTCACAAGTTGACACCAACTTAAAACTTTATTTCTGTCTTGTACTTAAGGAATGCACTAAAAGAAAGGAGAAAGGGAGAAAATGAATCAAAGTATTTATATATATGCAATATATAATTTATAATATTAAATATAAATCACATGTGTTCATATTAAAATCTGTATATTATCAACAATATTGAATATTATTGAATTAAATATAAAATTATATATGATAAAATAAATATACTTAGCATTTAACATATCTAGTGTAAACCTATTGGTTGTTAACTGGCTGCTGCTGCTGCTGCTAAGTCGCTTCAGTCGTGTCCGACTCTGTGCGATCCCGTAGATGGCAGCCCACCAGGCTCCCCCGTCCCTGGGATTCTCCAGGCAAGAACACTGGAGTGGGTTGCCATTTCCTTCTCCAATGCATGAAAGTGAAAAGTGAAAGTGAAGTCGCTCAGTTGTGTCTGACTCTTTGCGACCCCATGGACTGTAGCCCACCAGGCTCCTCCATCCATGGGATTTTCCAGGCAAGAGTACTGGAGTGGGGTGCCATTGCCTTCTCCTGTTAACTGGCACAGATGATGAAAATGTTGTCAGTGATGGAAATACATACAGAAGGTGGAAAGTAATTTGAGTATAAAAATGAGTAAAGTTAAATAACGGAGGGTGGAAGGCAAAGGAAACCCTAGGCTAAGGTGGGAGTATGAACAAAGTTAGGATGAAAGATTGTGGCTTCTTTAAATAACTGAAAATTATTCATCCTAGTGGAATGTAGCACAAAACGATGTTCTGAATGGAGTAAGCAAGTAGTTAGAGACATGGACAAGGAACCAATCATGAAATATATTTTACAATGTTATTTTAGTTGAAAAAAATTTGGAAAGATTTAAAGCTAATGAGTATGAATGATAAGATAAAAAGTTATAAAATGAGAAAGTCATGAGTCATTGGACTGTATTAAGTGTCTACATAACTGATATAAAGGTTTGGACAAAAGTATAGCATTAGGATTAAAATCAGAAGATGACAGCAACAAATGTTAAAAAAAAAAAAAAAGAGAGAGACATACTTCTCGTTGTGATGGCGTAGTTTTAAATGAGACAGATCTCTCTGGGAAGAGATATGACAGCTAGATAAAATTAGCATTTGGAAAGAATCAAGGAACACTGACTAGAAGGTCCAATATCATAAAGAGGTGGGCAGAGCATACACATGAGATCATTATTCTTCATGCCATTTCTTTCTAAGGTATTGGACTATTATGCTACAAGAGCTAAATGCTGAGAAGAGAAGAAAAAGAAGCAGAAAACAGATCAAACAGCTGAACTTTGAGCATGCTGGGGAGATTGGAGAAACAGATCTTGGCTATTTGTGGATCTGTAAAGAACAGCCCTGGTGAACACCTTGGGTTTCAGTTAAAAATTATGGCAGGATATAATCTAAGAGTAAGCACTAATAAAAAATAGGCCAGAAAGGTCGAACTTTGAAGTCACTCATTCACTCATTTCTTGATTTGACCAGCTTGAGCTGCCTCTACATCTAGTACCTTCCAAAAGAAAAGTATAGGCTGTCTGCAAAAGGAGTTAAAGTCATCACTCTCAGCTGTTACATTTATACACAATTCCAGACACTTAATTAAAAAATCACAAAAATAAAAATCACACCTCCACATCTGAACATAATGGAAACAACACTGGATTTAACCTTCTACCTAAGACATCTGAGACCAAATAAGAAATGGTTTTCAAGATAATGGACATTAGGCAGTTACAGATGATTATTGCTGAAGATGGAAAACCAATGAGGCAACCCTGAAAATGGCACCAGTGTTTTGTTCTGAGAAAATTTTCAGGCTGCTGCAAAGAGAACAGAGAATGCAGCTGAAGATTGATATACATCTGAAACAGAGATGAGACCCATTTGGAGGCTCTTTGAGTAGTCATCAAAGAATTGATCCAAGTGCACATGAGAACCCAAGAAAAGAACATAAAAATATTAAAAGGTATAGGACCTGGTAAAGGGCTGTATAGTCAAGGCTATAATCTTTCCAGTAGTCATGTAAGGATGTTAGAGTCAGACCATAAAGAAGATTGAGCCCTGCAGAATTGATGCTTTTGAACTGTGGTGTTGGAGAAGACTCTTAAGAGTCTCTTGGACTACAAGGAGATGAAACCAGTCCATCCTAAAGGAAATTAACCCTAATATTCATTGGAAAGACAGATGCTGAAGCTGAAGTTACAATACTTTGGCTACCTGATGTGAAGAGCTGACTCATTGGAAAAGACCCTGATGCTGGGAAAGATTGAGGGCAGGAGGAGAAGAGGACAACAGAGGATGAGATGGTTGGATGGCATCATCGACTCAGTGGACATGAGTTTGAGCAATATTTGGGAGATTGTGAAGTACAAGGAAGCCTGTTGTGCTGCACTCCATGGGGTTGCACAGAGTCAGACAAGACTTGGCAACTCAACAGCAATAATTTATACAGAGCTAGGAATAGTGCGGGTTACCACTAGCCAGATTGGACTATCAGATAATTCATAGGTTACTGAATAAACTATTCAGTAATGTCTTGCCTTGAGGCTTCCCAGATGGCTCAGTGGTAAAGAATCTGCCTGCCAATGCAGGAGTTGAAAGAGGAGTGAGTTTGATCCCTGGGTTGGGAAGATCCCCTAGAGGGGGAAATAGCAATCCACTCCAGTATTCTTGCCTGGAAAATTCCATGGAACAGAGGAGTCTGGTGGGTTACAGTCCATGGGGTCGCAGGACTGAGTGACTGAGCATGTATGCAAACTTTCACCTTCAGATCAGTTGCTCAGTCGTGTCTGACTCTTTGCGACCCCATGAATCGCAGCACGCCAGGCCTCCCTGTCCATCACAAACTCCTGGAGTTCACTGAGACTCACATCCATCGAGTCAGTGAGGCCATCTAGCCATCTCATCCTCTGTCGTCCCCTTCTCCTCCTGCCCCCAATCCCTCCCAGCATCAGGGTCTTTTCCAATGAATCAACTCTTCTCATGAGGTGGCCAAAGTACTGGAGTTTCAGCTTTAGCATCATTCCTTCCAAAGAAAGCCCAGGGCTGATCTCCTTCAGAATGGACTGGTTGGATCTCCTTGCAGTCCAAGGACTCTTAACAGTCTTCTCCAACACTACAGTTCAAAAGGAATATTTAGCCATAGAATAAATGCTGCTCTGGCTTCCTTGCTTAGTCACTCAGTTGTATCTGACTCTTTGAGACTCTGTGGACTGTAGCTCGCTAGGCTCCTCTGTCCATGGGATTCTCCAGGCAAGAATATTGGAGTGGGTAGCCATTTTCTCCTCCAGGGGATCTTCCCGACCCAGAGATCAAATCTGTGCCTCCTGCATCCAGGTGGATTCTTTCCCTGCTGAGCCCTAGTGGAAGCCTAAATGCTCAGTCACACTAATAAATCTTAAGACTCAAACAGATTAAATGGATTCCATTTAACTTGCTTGCAAAACAAATCTCAAGAATATCTATGGAAAAACAAGATTTTTTAACATGTTTAACAAATGAGCTAATTCATTAGTATATAATCTTTGACTAATATGAATTATTGTAGAATAATTTTAGATTAAGAAATTTGAGCAGATATTAGAGAATTTCTTTAAACTTCTTGAACTTTCTTCGTGCCTCCATAGTTTCCCCCACTATTAATATTTTTCTGTTAGGGTGGAACTTTTCATTGCATTTAATAGAAATAGATACATTATTAGTAACTAAATTTCATAGTCTACATTATAGTTCATTCTTTGTATTAATACACTCCTATGTGCCTTGACATATAGACACATAGCAAATATTAGGAGGCCAATAAAATAAGTTGATTTGTATTTTAAAGTCTTTCTACAGAGGACACATCAGGATCTACATGTAAAACATCTCCTACATTGTAATCAACTTTTGAGGGAAATAATTTACACACAAAAATTCTATGAATTACATGTGTAAAATTCAACAAGCTTGACAAATAGTAATATAACCAGCACCACAATTATGATACAGAACAGTAGTTGAAAAACTTTTTTTGTAACAGATAAGCTGGTACATTATTTAGCTATGCAGGCCATGATTTTCTAAGTACTTATGTAAGACAGAAAATATTTTTTCAAAATATTTTAATAAATTCAAATTATAATGATAGTGGAGTACAATGTTTCTGTACTTTGAGCCTTTTAAGGAGAAGAACAAAATTTTTTGGGGGGAAAACATTTCATTTAATTGGCTTTTAAAATTATTGTTCTCACTTATCAAAAACAATTGCAAATATCTATGCATTAGTACCAGACTTTAATGGGACTTTTTTTAAAATTTTTTTTATTTTTAAACTTTACAATATTGTATTAGTTTTGCCAAATATCAAAATGGATCCGCCACAGGTATACATGTGTTCCCCATCCTGAACCCTCTTCCCTCCTCCCTCCCCATACCATCCCTTTGGGTTGTCCCAGTGCACCAGCCCCAAGCATCCAGTATCGTGCATCGAACCTGGACTGTATTTCACCTTAAACAATGTCTTTTACAAAGAAGAGCATTGCCATATACTGATATCAATCTATTATAATCTATTTTAGCATATATTTCACTTAAGCATATTCATGTCACAACATTCATATACCTTCATTAGACTCTTCTTTCATGCTTTCTTTTTATCATGTCATTACACTGCAGGTGAATCACTTCCAAATGAAGAACAGGGAGAAGTTCTTCAATTGCACAGTTAAATGGATTTTGAAATATGGAAATTTCCTTTGTACTTGCATCATAATGTGAAAAAAGTATAAAAATTATAGCTTGAACACAGAAAACATATCTCCTGCAAATTGGTGGGGCAATAGAGATGTCATTTCTTGTTTTAATACTTGATACATGAGAAGTAAATAAAATAATTTGACATTATTTGAGATATAGAAGAAAATGAGTTGTCATTGCAATTACTTTTCTGATTATAAGTTCTGCAGGTAGGCATTGTTTTATTTTTTAATTTTAGGTTGACTCAATATGAAGCATGGAATAAAAGCTGGTTTCCAGTTGTTTTTTTTTTTTTTTTTCTCAATCTATTTTCTGGTTGGCTCTCCTTGCTGTCCAAGGGACTTGTGACATCTTGTCCCATCACTTCATGGCAAATAGATGGGGAACAATGGGAACAGTGAGAGACTTTATTTTGGGGGGCTCCAAAATCACTGCAGCCATGAAACTAAAAGATACTTGCTCCTTGGAAGAAAAGCTATGACCAACCAAGACGTATATTAAAAAGCAGAGATATTACTTTGCCAACAAAGGTCAGTCTAGTCAAAGCTATGATTTTTCCAGTAGTCATGTATGGATGTGAGAGTTGGGCTATAAAGAAACCTGAGCACAGAATTGATGCTTTTTAACTGTGATATTGGAGAAAACTCTTGAGAGTCCCTTGGACAACAAGGAGATCCAAACAGTCCATCCTAAAGGAAATCAGTCCTGAATATTCATTGGAAGGACTGATTTTGAAGCTGAAACTCCAATACTTTGGCCACCTGATGCGAAGAACTGACTCACTGGAAAAGACCCTGATGCTGGGAAAGACTGGAGGGCAGGAAGAGAAGGGGATGACAGAGGATGAGATGGTTGGATGGCATCACCGACTCAATGGACATGGGTTTGAGTAAATTCTGGCAGTTGGTGATGGACAGGGAGGCCTGGCGTGCTGCGATTCATGGGGTCACAAAGAGTTGGACATGACTGAGCAACTGAACTGAACTGAATTTATTTTCTAAAAATTGTGACTTTTTTCTTAGCTCAAGGATTTTCAGCCAGCTCATAGAATTTCTGTCTAGTAAGGCATGTTAGCATGCCATTCAAAAAATAAAGATAATGCTTAATTCTGAAAGCAAATGAAATTCACTTTTACATTACTGCTTCCACAGAAATGTAATAGATTTAAATATTATCATCAAAGTCTCTGTTGATGAAAAAATATAATAACTATTTATTTGCAAAAGCTTTATAATTTTTTGTTCTTTTTTTCTAGGATTACTCTCTTTATTGCTCACATTATTCTTTTTTAATTAAAATTTTTTAGAATATAATTGCTTTACAATGTGTTAGTTTTTACTGGATAGCAAAGTGAAATAGCTATATGTTTACATATATCCCTTCTTTTTTGACTTTCCTTCCCATTTAGGTCACCACAGAGCATTCAGGAGGTGCTATGCAGCAGGTTCTCAGTAGTTACCTACTTTATACATAGTGTCAATAGTGTGTGTGTGTGTGTGTGTGTGTATATATATATATATATATATATATATATATATATACCCCAAACTCTCAATTCGTGCCCCCTTCCCACTTGGTATCCATACATTTGTTGTTTACAAGTGAGTCTCTACTGCTTTTCAAGTAAGATTATCTATACTATTTTTCTAGATTCCACATATAAGTGTTAATATGAGAAACACTGGGCTGGAAGAATCACAAGCTGGAATCAAGATTGCCGAGAGAAATATCAATAACCTCAGATATGCAGATGACACCACCCTTATGGCAGAAAATGAAGAGGAACTAAAAAGCCTCTTAATGAAAGTGAAAGAGGAGAGTGAAAAAATTGGCTTAAAGCTCAACCTTCAGAAAACGAAGATCATGGCATCTGGTTCCATCACTTCATGGCAAATAGATGGGGAAACAGTGGAAACAGTGTCAGACTTTATTTTTGGGGGCTCCAAAATCACTGCAGATGGTGACTGCAGCCATGAAATTAAAAGACGCTTACTCCTTGGAAGGAAAGTTATGACCAACCTAGATAGCATATTCGAAAGCAGAGACATTACTTTGCCAACAAAGGTCTGTCTAGTCAAGGCTATGGTTTTTCTAGTAGTCATGTATGGTTGTGAGAGTTGGACTATGAAGAGAGCTGAGCCCTGAAGAATTGATGCCTTTGAACTGTGGTGTTGGAGAAGACTCTTGTGAGTCCCTTGGACTGCAAGGAGATCCAACCAGTCCATTCTAAAGGAGATCAGTCCTGGGTGTTCTTAAGAAGGAATGATGCTAAAGCTGAAACTCCAGTACTTTGGCCACCTCATGCGAAGAGTTGACTCATTGGAAAAGACTCTGATGCTGGGAGGGATTTC
Source organism: Bubalus kerabau (assembly GCF_029407905.1). Classification (NCBI taxonomy): domain Eukaryota; kingdom Metazoa; phylum Chordata; class Mammalia; order Artiodactyla; family Bovidae; genus Bubalus; species Bubalus kerabau. The sequence continues at coordinate 118,597,608 of NC_073624.1, forward strand.
GGGCAGGAGGAAAAGGGGACAACAGAGGATGAGATGGCTGGATGGCATCACCGACTAATGGGGTTGAACTCCGGGAGTTTGTGATGGACAGGGAGGCCTGGCGTGCTGCAATTCATGGGGTCGCAAAGAGTTGGACAAGACTGAGCAACTGAACTGAACTGAACTAATGTGATATTTGTTTTTCTCTTTCTGACTTACTTCACTCTCTATGAGAGTTTCTAGATCCACCTATGTCTCTGCAAATGGTACAATTTCATTCATTTTATGGCTGAACAATATTGCATTGTATTAATGTACCACACATTTTCTTTATTCATTCTTCTGTCAAAGAACACTTATATTGCTTCCATGTCTTTCCATTGTAAATAGTGTTGCAGTGAACATTGGGGTACATGTGTCTTTTTGAATTGTAGTTTTCTCTGGGTGTACACTGAGACTGCTCATTGATTGCTGAGACATGTGACAGCTCTATTTTTAGTTTTATAAGGAACCTCCATACCGCTTTCCATAGAGGCTGTATCGATTTACAATGCCAGTAACAGTGTAAAAAGGGTTCCCTTTTCTCCATATCTTCTCTAGCACTTACTGTTTGTAGATTTTTTGATAATAGCCTTTCTGATAAGTATGAGGTGATACTTCACTGTATTTTCATTTCATTTCTTTAATAATTAGTGGCATTGAGCGTCTTTTCATTTGTTTGTTGGCTAACTGTGTGTCTTCTTCGGGGAAATGTCTGTTTAGGCCCTCCACCCATTTGCTGATTGGGTTGTTTGTTTGTTTTTTATATTGAGCCACATGAGCTGTTACAAAAGCTTTGTAATTTTGTCCAAATAAACCTTTTTCTGCTCTACACATATTTTTTTGAAGTATACTTGATTTATAGTGTTGTGTTTATTTGTACTATATAGCAAAGTTATTTAGATATACACACACAACACACCCCCCCCACATATATATATATATATATATATATATATATATATATATATATATATATATAAATATATACACACATATTTAAGTGCTTCCCAAGTGGCATTGGGGTTAAAGAATCTGCCTGCCAATGCAGGAGATGTAAGAGACACGAGTTCAATCCCTGGGTCTGGACGATCGCCTGGAGGAAGGCAAGGCAACCAGCTCCAGTATTCTTATCTAGAGCATCCCATGGACAGAGGAGCCTAGCAGGCTACAGTCCATAGGATTGCAGAGTCAGACGCAACTAAAGTGGCTCAGCATGCATTCATGCATATATATGTACATTCATTTTTCACATTGTTTTCCATTATAGTTTATCACAGGATATTGAATATAGTTCCCTATGCTACAGAGCAGGAACTTGCTGTTTGCTGTATACATACTGTTGCTGTGATCCATTGTAACACATCTTAGTAGTTCACACCTCAAGTTGTACTATAGAACAGTCTTTTGGACTCTGGGAGAGGGAGAGGGTGGGATGATTTGGGAGAATGGCATTGAAACATGCATAATATAATATATGAAACAAATCGGCAGTCCAGGTTGGATGCACGATACTGGATGCTTGGGCCTGGTGCACTGGGACGACCCAGAGGGATGATACAGGGAGGGAGGGGGGAGGAGGGGTTCAGGATGGGGAATATGTATATACCCGTGGCAGATTCATGTTGATGTATGGCAAAACCAATACAATATTGTAAAGTAATTAGCCTCCAATTAAAATAAATAAATAAATAAATTGTGTTTTCTCAACTTTGAAACTTATCTCCACTGTAGTTCTTCAGGGCAGGCTGTTGATGGAGGTTAATTCTTCAGTTACTTCAAACTCAGCATCATTTCCCTGAATAAACAACTAAGAAGGATTGATATAAATTGTTAACTCATCAAGAGCTAAGAAAAGCCATCTCAAATAACTTGCTTTGTTTTTTGACTATACATATATCTCTCAATGATCTCAAATCTTTAACTGTTTTCTTCAAAAGCTGTCTTAAACAGTTGATTTTTTTTTCTGAACATGTTTTTTCAGTTGCTGATCAAAGTGATTCAATCAACTCATTATTGATAAATGACTTTTTTTTGATAAATGACTTTTCTTAGTTGACTAATACTTAGGTATAAGTGGATGTTAGTTACAGTCTCTCATTTTTGGGGAGGGGGATGAGAAAATTGCTGTAATTTCTACTTTTTCATTGCTTTTTTATTGTGGTGGGTGCTGAGGTTAGCAATGTAGATGTGTATTGTATACTTTTGACATAGCCACAGTGACACTGAATAATGGACTCAGTACTTTACCATCTAATTCACTAAGAGGATAATACAAATTCCACTGTGCTTCAAGAAGTCACCAAATTACTCACTATAACATTGCCCTTTCTCAATTTTGCAATATTTAGTGTCAGTTTGAATCAAGCAGCTTTTTTTCTAGAAATAGTTTCTTTGTAAATTAAGTCAAGTTCTAATGATTCATTGAATGTAGGTCAACAGTGTAAAAAAAAAATTACAGTAAAGGCCCAATTGTTGAAACAAAACAAGATATTCAGGGTAGCAAGAGATAGTTCTTTCCACTGTGTTATAAATCTTTGTTTCCAAGGCCAAAAAGATTATTTTTCAGGCTGCAGGAATTTTTTTCATTTTATAAATTACTTACATACAACTATTTTCTCTAATGTATTACAAAAATTGGTGATTAATCCTAATATTCACCAAAGGACTTCAATCTTTTAACTATACAATTGAGCGAATATTAAGAGTGTTTCTACATAGTCAATTCATGGCATAGTACATATTCATTAATTTTTGCTCTTTTTTTTTTTTTTTTTTTTTTTTGCTTTGCATGCTCAGTCGTGTCCAACTCATTGTGACCCCAAGGGCTGTAGTCCCCCTGGTATAAATATCAAGATGTAAAAGTACCTTCTTGGCCTGTGTTAGTATAATGTCAGTAAGGAAAGAAGAACATAGACAAACACTTATATCTTTGCTGTGTTCATTGGAAATAACTCAATTAACAATTCACACAAACAGATCTTACAAGATTTAGCAGTATTTTAAAAATGAAGTCCATATTCCATTTAATTAAAAGTACACATCCAAACAATTAATATGTTTTTGTGGTGTGAGTATGGTGGGTGAGGCCCCACCTATCAGCAGAAAATTGAATTAAATATTTACTGAAAAAGACCCCACCCACCAGAGCATGGCCTACCTTATCCCACAACCAGTCCCTCCCACCAGGAAGCTGCCACAAGCCTCTTATCCTCATCCATCAGAGGGCAGACAGAATGAAAACCATAATCACAGAAAACTAACCAAACAGAGCACATCCATCACAAACTTGTCTAACTCAGTGAAAATATCAGCCATGTGGGGTAGGCCCACCTAAGATGGATGGGTCCTGGTGAAGAGTTACAAAAACGTGGTCCACTGGAGAAGGGGACTTCGGCAAATGACTTCAGCATTCTTGCCTTGAGAACCCCATGAACAGTATGAAAAGAAAAAAAAGATTTGACACAGGAAGATGAGACCCCCAGGTTGGTAGGTTCCCAATATGCCACTGGAGAAGAGCAGGGAAATATTACCAGAAGAAATGAAGAGGCTCAGCCAAATGGAAATCTTCCAGGTGTGTGGATGTGTCTGGTGGTGCAAGTAAAGTTCAATGCTGCAAAGAACAATATTACATAGAAACCTGTAAAGTTAAGTCCATGAATCAAGGCAAATTGGAAGTGGTCAAACAGGAGATGGCAAGAGTGAACATCGACATTCTACGAATCAGTGAACTAAAATGGACTGGAATGGGTGAATTTAACTCAGATGACCATAATATTTACTACTGTGAATAAGAATGCCTTAGAAGATATGGAAAAGCCATCAGGTCGACAAAAGAGCCTGAAATGCAGTACTTGGATGCAATCTCTAAAGCAATAGAATGATCTTTCTTTGTTTCCAAGGAAAACCATTCAATATCATAGTAATCCAAGTCTATGCCCCAACCCGTAATGCTGAAGAAACTGAAGTTGAATAGTTCTATGAAGCCCTACAAGACTTTCTAGAACTAACATCCAAAAACGATGTCCTTTTCATTATAGGGGACTGGAATGCAAAAGTAGGAAGTCAAGAGATACCTGGAGTAACAGTCAAATTTGGCCTTGGAGTACAGAATGAAGCAGGGCAAAGCTAACAGAGTTTTGCCAAGAGAACACACTGGTCATAGCAAACACCCTCTTCCAACAACACAAGAGAAGACTCTACACATGGACATCACCAGATGGTCAATACTGAAATCAGAGTGATTATATTCTTTGCAGCCAAAGATGGAGAAGTTCTATACAGTCAGCAAAAACAAGACCAGGAGCTGACTGTGGCTCAGATCATGAACTCTTATTGCCAAATTCAGACTGAAATTGAAGAAAGTAGGGAAAAACACTATACCATTCAGGTATGGCCTAAATCAAAACCCTTAAAATTATACAGTGGAAGTGATGAATAGATTCAAAGGATTAGATCTGATAGAGTGCCTGAAGAACTATGGATGGGTGTTCGTGATATTGTACAGGAGACAGGGTTCAAGACCATCCCCAAGGAAAAGAAATGCAAAAAGGAAAAACTGGTTGTCTGAGGAGGCCTTACAAATAGCTGTGAAAAGAAGAGAAGCAAAAGGCAAAGGAAAGATATACTCATTTGAATGCAGAGTTCCAAAAAAATAGCAGGGAGAGATAAGAACTCCTTCTTCAGTGATCAATGCAAAGAAGTAGAGGAAAATAGTAGAATGGGAAAGACTAGAGATCTCTTCAAGAAAATTAGAGATACCAAGGGAGCATTTCATGCAAAGATGGGCACAATAAAGTATAGAAATGGTATGGACCTAGCAGAAGCAGAAGATATTAAGAAGAGGAGGCAAGAATACACAGAAGAATATACAAAAGGGATCTTAATGTCCCAGATAATCACAAAGGTGTGATCACTCACCTAGAGCCAGACACCTAGAATGTGAAGTCAAGTGTTCCTTAGGAAGCATCACTACAAACAAAGCCAGTGGAGGTGATGGAATTCCAGCTGAGCTATTTCAAATCTTAAAAGAAGATGCTGTGAAAGTGCTGCACTCAATATGCCAGCAAATCTAGAAAACTCAGCAGTGGCCACAGGACTGGAAAAGATCCGCTTTTACCCAAGAAAGGCAATGCCAAAGAATGTTCAAACTACCACACAATTGCACTCATCTCTCATGCTAGTAAAGTAATGCTCATAATTCTCCAAGCCAGGCTTCAATAGTACATGGACTGTCAACTTCTAGATGTTCAAGCTGGATTTAGAAAAGTTAGAGCATCCAGAGAACAAATTGCCAACATCCATTGGATCATCAAAAAAGCAAGAGAGTTCCAGAAAACATCTACTTTTGCTTTATTTAATTTGCCAAAGCCTTTGACTGTGTAGACCACAACAGACTCTGGAAAATTCTTAAAGAGATGGGAATACCAGACCACCTGACCTGCCTCTTGAGAAATCTGTATGTAGGTCAGGAAGCAACAGTTAGAACTGGATGTGGAACAACAGACTGGTTCCAAATAGGGAAAGGCTGTATATTGTCACTCTGCTTATTTAACTTATATACAGAGTACATCATGAGAAACGCTGTGCTGGGTGAAGCACAAGCTGGAATTAAGATTGCTGGGAGAAATATCAATAACCTCAGATATGCAGGTGACACCACTCTTATGGCAGAAATTGAAAGAAGAACTAAAGAGCCTCTCGACGGAAGTGAAAGAGGAGAGTGAAAAAATTGGCTTAAAGTTCAACATTCAGAAAACTAAGATCATGACATCCTGTTGGATCACAAATAGATGGGGAAACAGTGGAACCAGTGACAGAATATTCTTTTGGGATCCAAAATCACTGCAGATGGTGACTGCAGCCATGAAATTAAAAGACACTTGCTCCTTGGAAGAAAAGTTATGACCAAACTAGATAGCAAATTGAAAAGCAGAGACATTACTTTGGCAACAAAGGTCCATCTACTCAAACCCTGGTTTTTCCAATAGTCATGTATGGATGTGAGAGTTGGACTATAAAGAAAGCTGAGCGCCAAAGAATTGATGCTTTTGAATAGAGAGTGGTGTTGGAGAAGACTCTTGAGAGTCTGTTGGAGAACAAGGAGTTCTAACCAGTCCATACTAAAGGAAATCAGTCATGAATATTCATTGGAATAATTCAGCTAAAGCTAAAACTCCAATACTTTGGCCATGTGATGCGAAGAATTGACTAGTTGGAAAAGAACCTGAAGCTGGGAAAGATTGAAGGTGGGAGGAGAAGGGGACAACAGAGGATGAGATGGTTGGATGGCATCACCGACTCAATGGACATGAGTTTGAGTAAACTCCAGGAGTTGGTGATGGACAGGGAGGCCTGGAATGCTGCAGTTCCATGGGGTTGCAGAGTCGGACACAACTGAGAGACTGAACTGAACTGAATTGAGCCGCTCCTTGGAAGTAAAGCTATACCACACCTATACAGCGTATTAAAAAGCAGAGACCTTACTTTGTCAACAAAGGTTCATATAGTCGAAGCCATGGTTTTTCCAGTGGTCATGTTTGGACCTGAGAGTTAGACCATAAAGAAAGCTGAGCACCAAAGAATTGATGCTTTTGAACTGTGGTGTTGGAGAAGACTCTTGAGAGTCCCTTGGACTGCAAGGAGATCCAACCAGTCCATCCTAAAGGAGATCAGTCCTGGGTGTTCATTGGAAGGACTGATGCTGGAGCTGAAACTCCAATACTTTGGCCACCTCATGCAAAGAACTGACTCACTGGAAAAGACCCTGATGCTGGAGGGATTGGAGGTGGGAGGAGAAGGGGATGACAGAGGATGAGATGATTGGATGGCATCATCGACTCAATGGGCATGAGTTTAAGCAAGCTTCAGGAGATGGTGAAGGACAGGAAAGCCTAACATGCTGCAGTCCATGGGGTCACAAAGAGTTGGACAAGACTGAATGACTGAGCAACAATAGTGTTTATATGGCCCGTTTCTGCATCCTAACAAGGCATTTATTTTTTAAAGTTTTAATCATATCATGAACACTGCATAGTCCTTCAAGCAAAACAGTTATGTGCTCATGTACACAGAAACACACATACTTTTTCAATTTATTCACTGAATATAAAAAACACCAACAGAAGTAAAATTGACAAACACCTTTAAATGAACAAAAATATAGTTATTTGAGAATTTCAGGTTTCTCTCATTGTCTACATATTTATATCAATCTTCTGAGCCTTAAAATTCTTTCTAATATACTAAAATATTGTTATTTTCTAAATTTTCTACCTTCTAACCATTTAACTATTTCTTCTCAAGTGAGTAAGACAAATACCAGAGAACTTAAAAAATGAGATTATGATATAAATGTGAGTTGAAACCACATTATCTTGCCACAAAAGTAGCTGATGATATTATCCATAGAAGGAATGATCCATTTCTTGATTTTTTCACCACCAGCATGTACTCTTTCCTTTCCCACTTACAGTGATCCTCAGTTTTTAAAATCTATAACACAAAATGAACCTAAAAATTCTCTACCAACTTTAGTTTAACTTAACAACACCCATGAAAGTCAAATTCTTTTCCATTTTGCAGATAATTAAAGTGATCAGAGAAATTAAATTCTTTCTCTTAAACTGCATGAGTATTGATATTCACAGGTACAACATTTGATATACCTTATTAAAAGATGAAGTTTGGGAAAGTATTTTTCAATTGTCATTTTTTAACCTACTAAATAGACTCTAACATACCAATTTCTTAAGCACAAATTTATAATACAAGTGTATTAAAAAGCTCTTCGAGTATCTTCAAAATTTAGTTCATATGCATATGTTTATTCATAGATGAATAACAGCTCATATGTTATGTGGAGATTAGAAAAGAGACAAGTTGAATAATATACCATGCTATTAAAATATATTAAAACCAAAACAACTGAAAAGTAGTTGCACAAACTGAGCTTTTGATGGGATTATACCACTTAGAATACAGGAAGACATACACAAATTTTTGAGAGTCAAGTTTTTACCCATATGTATTATAAGTAGGGAAAAAAAAAAAAAACAATCTGAGAAATGGAAACTTTTTCTGTGACACTAAATCCTTATTTGGCTCTCCTTATTCTATCTCTGAAAATCATCTTTTGTTGCCCCTAGAGAAGTTTTGATTTGGAAAATGGTGATATTATTATAGAATAACTTTCATTCAGTTCAGTTCAGTTCAGTCGCTCAGTCATGTCCAAATCTTTGTGACCCCATGAACTGCAGCACGCCAGGCCTCCCCGTCCATCAGCAACTCCTGGAGTTCACTCAGACTCAGGTCCATTGAGTCAGTGATGCCATCCAGCCATCTCATCCTCTGTCGTCCCCTTTTCCTCCTGCCCCCAATCCCTCCCAGCATCAGAGTCTTTTCCAATGAGTCAACTCTTCGCATGAGGTAGCCAAAGTACTGAAGTTTCAGCTTTAGCATCAGTCCTTCCAAAGAAATCCGAGGGCTGATCTCCTTCAGAATGGACTGGGTGGATCTCCTTGCAGTCCAAGGGACTCTCAAGAGTCTTCTCCAACACCATAGTTCAAAGGCATCAATTCTTTGGCACTAAGCTTTCTTCACAGTCAAACTCTCACATTCATACGTGACTACCGGAAAACCATAGCTTTGACTAGATGATCCTTTGTTGGCAAAGTAATGTCTCTGCTTTTGAATATGCTATCTAGGTTGGTCATAACTTTCCTTCCAAGGAGTAAGCGTCTTTTAATTTCATGGCTGCAGTTACCATCTGCAGTGATTTTGGAGCCCCCCAAAATAAATTCTGACACTGTTTCCACTGTTTCCCCATCTATTTCCCATGAAGTGATGGGACCAGATGCCATGATCTTCGTTTTCTGAATGTTGAGCTTTAAGCCAACTTTTTCACTTTCCTCTTTCACTTTCATCAAGAGGCTTTTCAGTTCCTCTTCACTTTCTGCCATAAGGGTGGTGTCATCTGTATATCTGAGGTTATTGATATTTCTCCTGGAAATCTTGATTCCAGCTTGTGCTTCTTCCAGCCCAGCATTTCTCATGAAATATTCTATAAATCAAGCAATATTTAATTCATTGGATTTACTATATGAGCCATACAGTGCTCAAAAAGAGAAAGAGAGAGATACTAATTATATGGAAGAGATAGTTTTAAGTGAATATAGGAGATTTTTATCTCTACCTGTAATTTTGCTTATTCCCTGACTATTGAGCAGGAATGTTGACTTTAGAAAAAGACAGTATTTGTTATAGAAAATAAAGCTATATATTTTCTTCATCTGAATAGCACACTAAATATTGAGCACCAACTAGAATAATAATTTAAAAAATCCTGAAAAGAATAGTATAGGCAATGCTTTTGATGCAAGAAGAAATTCTTCTAGAATTCTTCTAGAAACCTAAGTTTCTTTATCATACATAATGCACTTAAAGAGGTTTCAAGGTGCGTGGTTGGGTGGTTAATGAAAGATAAAAGACTTATCAGTTGCATGATGTGGCATGAGAGAAAAACTTTGTGAAGTAACTTGCAGAAGGTTGAGAAGACCAGAATCTGAGCTCATAAATAAATGAGGGATGTTCTGATCACAGTTTCTAGGCAAGTTGATATTAGCAGGGAGTGGCTCAAATGGTAAAGATCTGCCTGCAGTGCAGGAGACCTGGGTTCCATCCCTGGGTTGGGAAGATCCCCTGAAGAAGGGAATGACAACCCACTCCAGTATTCTTTCCTGGAGAATCTCCATGGACAGGGGAGCCTGGCGGGCTCCAGCCCATGCGGGCGCAGAAAGTCGGATACGACTGAGCAACTAAGCACAGCACATGGTGTTCTTTAGTGACATTTCACATCTAAAGGGTTTACTTTACTTCTACCAGCTTTGACGTTTTATTTCTTTGTTGTTAAACTTACCTTCAATTGCTTTGACATCTTCTAAAAGACAAGTCTTTGATCTCCTGTCTCATATGGGAGGGAGGGTGCACTCATTTAGGAAGCTTTCTTAAAACTTGATTTTAATTCTCTAACTTGTTTCTGCTAAAAAATTTAAATAATTGATTTGTCTTGTTTCATGTTTTTTTTTGCCCAAATTTTGAAATATTTTAAATTGTTTGTTAGTATTTGATCATTTACTGAGAGCATTCCTGAAATGGTTTACTTGTTTATGAACTTAAAATGAATTTTAAGAATGGAACAGACTTGTTATCAATGTTGTAAGATGTTATAGCATATCTACAAATGGTATAGATATGTTGTAGAAAGATATATTGATCTGTAGATATGTTGTACAAAAGTTGTCGAAAGTATATATGTAGTTTGTTGTTCACTCATGTCTGATTTTGGGGGATCCCATGGACTGCAGCATGCCAGGCTTCCATGTCCTTCACTATCTGCCTGAGTTTGCTCAGACTCATGTTAGTTGAGTCAGTGATGCCATTCAATCATCTTATCCTCCATTGTCCCCTTCTCTACCTTCAATCTTTCCCAGCATCATGTTTTTTTCCAGTGAGTCTACCCTATGCATCAGATGGCCAAAGTATTAGAGCTTCAGCTTCAGCATCAGTCCTTCCAAAGAATATTCAGAGTTGGTTTTCTTTAAGATTGACTGATATGATCTCCTTGCTGTACAAGGGACTCTCAAGGGTCTTCTCCAGCACCACAATTTTAAAAGCATCAGTGTTCTTCAATTTTCAGCCTTGTTTATGGTCCAACTCTCACATTTGTCCATGACTACTGGAAAAACCATAGCTTTGACTATACAGACCTTTGTTGGCAAAGTGATGTCTCTGCTTCTTAGTATGCTGTCTAGGTTTGTCATAGCTTTTCTTCCAAGGTGCAAGTGTCTTTTAAGTTCTTGGCTGCGGTCACCATCAATATTGATTTTGGAGCCCAAGAAAATATATATGTTAGCAAGTTATTTTACTGAAAATTAAATTTTCAAATGCAAACAATATCAAATCAGGTTTGACATTCTACAATTAAATCATTGGCAATGAAACAAAGTGGTTAAAATATATGTATCTAAATCAAGCAGACTAGTATTTGAATTCTGGTTCTGTCAACAGTAACTGTAATTTTAAGCAATTTTTTAACTTCCCTGGGCCTTAGCTTTTTCCATCTGTAAAGTAAGGTCATTAATACTTTTGCTTTAGGTTGTGGACAAGTTTAACAATTTCCTAAAGGAGTCACAAATCATGTGAAAAATATCTTAGTAGCTACATTGTTTGGTATTCTAGAGTATTCTATAACATAAGAGATTTTTAATGAATATTCTCAACCACTTAGGAAATGTGTCAATAATATACAGCTTCTGTGGTATAAAAACTTGCAGCTGAGGAAAAGGGCAGAATTGTTGCTTAAATAACCACATTAACATCTCGTAATTTCAGCTCTGCACTTTCCAGAACATCTTGCAATTAATTTTCCCTTTAAATCATAATGTCTTTTTAGGGATCAGAGTGGAGCAAGAATGAAAAGAAAAAAAAATTGCAAAAGAGAGGTAGTTTTGTAACATTTTACTTTTCCAAATCAGACATTTTCCCAAAGCCAGTCAGACAATAAGAAGCTGGAGAGAGAATAAATTACTTTGGTGATGGCACGGTAAGACACAGGACAAGTCCAAGAGTTCTAGAGCTAGAGAAATCTGTGTTCATTTACATTCTCAGTTGTAGAACTTTAGGTCATTGCTGTACTTTTCTAAGCCTCAGTTTCTGTATCTGAAAAATGGGAAGTAAGTGTATTTGTGCTGTATGCAATATTTCTAGTACCTACAGAGCACTCAGCTCATGAAAATTTAGCATCACACAGACATGAAGGATTTATCAATGCTAAAATTAATTGAAAGAATTATGACAGTATGGGCGCTGAGATTCCCTGTAAGCCACATGTTTAGGTGCTGACATGGGTGAGATATTCATTCAGATGTTCACTTATTAGACAAATCCTAAAAAGTTCTCAGTTATACACACTAACTAACACACTAGGTATAACTCTTATTTTTCTGAGATGACTTTTAAGAAAATATTGAGTAACAAAATATATTTATATGCACTAATGTTAAAAAGTTGTTCAGAGTTTTATTTTAGTTACATAGATAATGCTATTTCATGATATCTTCATTGAAGCCATGTAGTCATGTAGTTGGGTTTCCCTGGTGGTTCAATGGTAAAGAATCTGCCTGCAATGCAGGAGACTCAGGAGACGTGGATTTGATCCCTGGGTTGGGAGGATTCCTGGGAGAAGGAAATGGCAACCTGCTCCAGTATTCTTGCCTGTAGAATCCCATGGACAGAGGAACCTGCTGGGCTACAGTCCAGTTGCAAAGAGTAGGACATGACTGAGTGCATACACATAGACACAGCCATGCAGTTATATTTGTTTGTTTGTTTAATTTTACCTTTGTCTTCTTAGATCCTCCTCTAGCAAGGAATTTGAAAATAATTAGTACTAAAATTCATTCATTTGCTCTTGTTTTTTTGTATTTATCATATTTGGTGGCTTCCCAGGTGGTGCCAGTGTGGTTAAGAACTCACCTGCCAATGCATTAGATGAAAGAGACTAGGGATTGATCCCTAGGTTGGGAAGATCCCCTGGAGAAGGAAATGACAACCCACTGGAAAATCCTATAGGCAGAGGAGACTGGTGGGCTAAAAAGTGTTGTAGACCATGGAGTTGAAAAGACTCAGACATGACTGAACGGCAGACATACGTTTACATTTTTACACATATATTCATTGGGAGTAGGTTGTATAGATATGCCTAACTGGGCTTGCATACATATGCCTATTATGAGCATGTGCGTAAAAGCTATTAATTATATGAGTAACATGAATGGTTACCAATACAAATTTCAAACATTGCTTAATTTTAAATGATGAGGGCTACCTCAAAGACTGTGACAATTTGATGAAACTATTTTGTGATGATCACCCAAAACAAAAGCAAACAAATAAAACTCAGTATTTTATGAAAGAAAGAGAGCTAGGTGGAAAGCTTGGAGAATTAGGTTGAAATTTTGACTGTCATATTTACCAGCTATTCAGCTTCAGAAGAAAAACATTAATTTTGCCCTATGAGCCTCATGTACTATTAAAATCAAACTAGTAATACTTGTCCTTCCTTGTCATATAACAAGTGTGAGAGCAAATTAAAATAATGTCTTCAAAAGTATATTTTATCATGAAGAATGCATTACAAACATGAATTCTGAAATTATCATAAAAGAGGATAAAGTCATTTCATGATATTCTGGCTCTTTCTGAGTCTTTCATGCATATAAAAAAGGGAAGAAATTAACCATGGAGAAATTAACTCAGTAAGTAAAAAATGGGAAGAACAAGATTTGGAGTCTTAAAGAATAAGAAACAGTACATTGCATGACTCCCCAGAATTACAGGTAATGCTACTCTGCAACCTAATGATGGATCCATGAGTTTTGAAATGTAATGCCTGTCAGTGTCAAAATAGATTGAAAGTCTGTAAAATAGAACTCTTGCCCTCTGCTATTATTCCTAGTTAAATTTGTAATGAATATAATACTCATCTCAGGATAAAGAAGAGACTAAGAGTCCTGGTTTTTATGAATTATGGTGATTATCATGTTTTATCCCCGTGAAGAAGGCACGACACTTGCTACTTTATTTATTAATATATGCTAGGTGCAAAATAACAATGAATGCAGAGTTAGCATAGATTTTACTTACAGAATATATAACTAATGCAAAACAGAAGACTGACTCATGAAAGTGGTTAATAAGTAAGAAATTCTATAGTGAATATCGTACAGGGTTTATTCTTACCCAATATAATTAAAAACTGAATTCCAGAGAAATTCACATTGACTTTCACAGATAATAGTGTCTTTATGTCTGGAATTAAAGAGTTAGAATCTTACTCCTGAAAAGGTTCCTTATAGTATTAACCTTAATCATTTTTGTCGAAACAGTGATTTCCATCTGGTGTGGCAGACTTACATAGAATATGATGTGCATGAAGTGTATAAGTTTGTTATATGTCATTAGCTGAGCATCGATAGTCATAGCTAACTCTGTTGTCAGCTTCTTTTTTTATCTAGTTTGCCCCATTTACCTTTCCACAATGAGACAGACACATGGAAGGATCAAGGTAGAAAATTAAGCTGCATGAGTCTGAAGAAAACACATTATAAGCATTATCTAGTTACTAATTAGACTCTAGCACAGCCTCACTGCAGTGATTAATGCACTCTTCACAAAAGAAAAAGTGATTCATCCTGGATATGAAAGAAATTTGGTTAACACTGCAATTAATCTTTCCATTTATGGGAGAAAATTGTTTACTGCAAATTTTACTTGCCTAACAAATTTAGATGAATTATCTTAGATGTCAGTCAAAATCATTTCGTGCTATAGTCCCCCTGTGTTCCAGTATTGATTAATTTGATCTAATGTTTTCTTGATATATTGGCTTATTTATGCTCAATTACTGCAGATAGCTAAATCCTTACCACAAATCACTAACATTAGCAGAAAAATCACACAAATACTGTTTCTCTAACAAGTAATACACACTTAAAAACACAGCTAAGTCATTTTTACAACAAAAAATAACAAAATAAAAACATGTATTTAAAAAGACATAATTTGCCTTTGTGAACTTAAAAAGAGTGAATTATGGTGATGCTGAATGTGAAGACAATCATGATAAATAAGATTAGTCATTATTTACAGTAGCATTTCATCTATTTTAATTAGTTTCCAACTCAATTAATTCTAGATATTGCAACATGAGTAATATTCTAGAGATACAAAGAGCTACTGAAACTTTTTATGAAAAGGAAATTCTTTATAAGCTTTAATTAATGAGTAGTTTGTAAGAAATTCTTTTAACTGGCCAATAGTACCTGCCAATATTAATAATAAATATCCCCTCAAATGATTTCTGGCACTGAGTACCATTCTCTGAATCATACTCTTCAGGAAAAAAAAAAAAAGTTGTTTTAAAGCACAGATGGCATATTGCATTGAATCATGAGTATATTTAAACTATATTTAAAATACATTGCTTCAATAGAAGACAGTGATACAAATTAACCATTTCAAGAAGGGTGTCATTTGAAAAGTTAGTCTCTGATTATGTTATGGTTTTAAGACTGTTGATATAACTTAAGAGCAATTATTTTCCTTTGTAACATGGCAAATATTTTTGTCTCTAAAATTATAAATCATAATACTGGTAAGCCCACTTTTTGCTAGTAATATAATATTAAAAAGGTGTAAATTTAGTTTATATTTTCTTTTCTACCCAAATTATTTTTACTGTACCTATATATGCTGGATACCATTATATAAGTGTACTTAATATAAAGAGCCCAAGTTACTATGAAAAGACAAATTTAAACTTAAATAGTAAGTTGTGGCAGGTCCACCAGTTGCATTTAGAATTACATGCTTCCTATTTTGTAAAAGATTTGGGAGAATTTATTGCTCTATTTATTCAATTGTTCATTTAACCCTTCTGTTATTGATTCAGTCTTTATTATGTAATTACTTTATCCCACATGCATTTAATCACTGGGTTCACAGCCTATCTGGCAACTTGGAAGAATCAAGACTGTAATATTGAAACCAAGGAAGTTTGGCCGAAGTTGGGCAAAGCCTGTATGTGGATGAAGAACTTTCCATTGTAGTGGTGGTGGTATAAGTCATGTCTGACCCTTGTGACTGCCCCAGGGATGGAACGCGAGTCTCCTGCATTGAGGGCAGATTCTTTACCGCTGAGCCACCAGGGAAGTCCTTTCATTGCAGACCCAGATTGAAAATATGCTTGTTTCAAGTGAATGCTCATCAAATAATACCCACTGCAAAAATTTCCCAATAATCAAATGACAGAATGATCTGTCCTGTAGATGTTAGCAAGACTTTTCTTCGACTACCAGCTTAATGGACAAACTGGATGTAGCAAGAATGGAAGCAATACATGGGTTCACTAATATGTTCTTTTTTCCTTAACCAAGGCTGAATGGGCTACCACTGTGACTTGATATTTGCTTGAGGTTAGGTATCAGCAATCCAGAGCCTTTCACATGTTACCATACCTTGGAGAGAACAGCCTGCTTACCAATAGCAAGTTAATAATATGGAATATATTCCACCATGGAAGGAGTCCTATTTTCCCTTACTGTTATAGGGTTTGATTATGGAGGTGGATTTTCCTTCCTTGTCCACAGTTCTGCTGCTATTTGCATCCTTCAGTTCAGTTCAGTTCAGTCGCTCAGTCATGTCTGAATCTTTGCGACCCCATGAATCACAGCACGCCAGGCCTCTCTGTCCATCACCAACTCCCAGAGTTCACTCAGACTCACATCCATTGAGTCAGTGATGCCATCCAGCCATCTCATCCTCTGTCATCCCCTTCTCCTCCTGCCCCCAATCTCTCCCAGCATCAGAGTCTTTTCCAATGAGTCAACTCTTCGTATGAGGTGGCCAAAGTACTGGAGTTTCAGCTTTAGCATCAGTCCTTCCAAAGAAATCCCAGGGCTGATCTCCTTCAGAATGGACTGCTTGGATCTCCTTGCAGTCCAAGGGACTCTCAAGAGTCTTTTCCAACACCACAGTTCAAAAGCATCAATTCTTCGGCACTCAGCTTTCTTCACAGTCCAACTCTCACATCGATACAAGACTACAGGAAAAACCATAGCCTTGACTAGATGGACCTTTGTTGGCAAAGTAATGTTTCTGCTTTTGAATATGCTATCTAGGTTGGTCATAACTTTCCTTCCAAGGAGTAAGCGTCTTTTAATTTCATGGCTGCAGTCACCATCTGCAGTGATTTTGGAGCCCAAAAAAATGAAGTCAGACACTGTTTCCACTCTTTCCCCATCTATTTCCCATGAAGTGATGGGACTGGATGCCATGACACTAATCCTCATTTGCTCATATATCCCACAGAATTTTTCTTTGATAAAGAAACTGTCTTTATAGAAAGAGAAGGGAGAAAATAAGCTCATGCTTATCAAGTTATTGGCTTTACCATGTTTCTTATCATTCAAAAATGGCTAGCCTGGAAGAATAGTGAAAGGTTCTATAGAATACTCAGTTAAAATGTTAAAAAGGAGATAATACTTTGGGTTTGGAATATGGTGTATTAGCTTAGTACATAAGATCAATATGTACTGCTATTTCTCCCAGAGTTTGGAAATATGAATCCAAGGGAACAAGGATTACAAGCTAGAGTAGCAACTTCTAATCAGGATTCCTTCCAAAGTATTGATTTTCTAACATATTAAAGTTCCACTCTTATAGAGGTCTTATACTAGTAGGGAAAGACTGAAAACATTCCAAAAGATGATTCCAAATATATTTTTATTGAATTTATAAGCTATGATTGCTAAATGACTGTATTAGCCAGCTTTTTTTTTTTTTTCAGGTATACAGAATCCATCAGATCTATGTACGTATATATAGTCAATCTATCTGTATCTTTATCTGGGCTTCTTTGGCAAAAGAAGCCAGAGGTCATATGCAATGCAGAAGATCCAGTTTTGATCTCTGGGGCAGGAAGATCCCCTGGAGAAGAAAATGGCAACCCATTTCATATTCTTTTTGGGAAGTTCCACGGACAGAGGATCCTGGCCATCTACCGTCCTT
The DNA here is from genome assembly GCF_029407905.1 of Bubalus kerabau. Lineage (NCBI taxonomy): Eukaryota > Metazoa > Chordata > Mammalia > Artiodactyla > Bovidae > Bubalus > Bubalus kerabau. The sequence goes on from NC_073624.1 coordinate 118,615,254, forward strand.
GGGGTCACAGAGTCAGACACAGCTTAGAGACTAAGCCACCGCCATATCTTTATCTATTTATCTGCACACACACGCACACACACACACACACACACACACAGAAATTTATTACAGGAATTAGCCCATGTGATATGGAAACCGAGAAATCCTACAATCTAACAATCTGCTATCTACAATCTCTTCCAGAAATACTTTCATAGGCACACTCAGAAATAAAGTGTCACCTGATACCTGGGCATCTCGTAACTCAATCAAGTGGACACATACAAGTAACCATCAAAATTACCATTTGGGACTTCTCAGGTCATTGTGAAAATAGGAACAGAGAGATTAAGTCTTGAATAATTGTTCCTGCTTAACAAAGAACAATACTGTTGGTATAATAAGGTGTAAGCTTAGAAGATCTAAGGCACTTGCACAAAATTCTATGTGTTTTGATTAAAGTTAATGCAATATGCATATAGTAGTATTTAGAGTTTCTTAATCTTCAGGAAAATTTAGATATCCAACCAATTAGGTAGTCCTGGTCAAGTGAAGTGCTCATTGAATGTAAAGGAAATATTAAACCAGAAAAAAAGAAAAGCTAGTAAAAATAGTAATTTTGATCTTGTGAAAAGCTGAAGAAACAAAAGTCATAGAAATTAGTTATGTTAGTTAATTTTTTCAAAATACTCTTTTACTTTTCATTTAATATACTGTGGTGTTAATTTTATTATGTACACAGTTAAGAGATTATTGAGATATGTCTGTGAAGAAATTACAGAGGAAAGGCCATTAATTAGAAACTCTAGATTCTCAGTGATGGATAAAACTGAGCTCTTGCCCTTTGGGGAAGGGATAAATCTAATTTTGTTTATATGTAGGCAGTTGCAATATATTATTTTGAAGGGTATGTTACTGCTGTTTTGATACTGAACAGTCCAAGGTGGGAATTCTGGTGGATATCTGTTTTGATCACAGACTGTAATTGCCTCCATAATTTGCTCTCTTGCTTTACCTATTACTTGGCCTTATTTTACTTGCCCTCCTAATACAGAATCTCTCCACACCACTCCCTTATACTTGAAAAATCATTTCCTTTTCTTTCTACTAAGGCTTAGACATGAAATTTAGATTCCACCAATTTTATGTACCCAAGGGAAATTTTGATTGGATAAATGGATAAATAACTAAAGTACCACTGTGCTGATGCTGATGTCAAGTTTTACAAAGACCTGAAACTGCAGAAATGAAATGATTTGTAGCTTTATGTTCATGGCAGAGGAAATAGCTTTTCTAAGAAGCCATTTCTATGGTGTGGGGTAGAAAGTCAATTCTAGAATCTCTGTCTAAAATTTATTTTCTCAGACTGAAAATTTCTGTGAAATATCTGTAATTTTAACAACTTCTTCCTGCCACAGTTTATATTTTGATAAGAATTCTGACCCATAAGAGCCATATATGTCCATTTCAAATTGTCAATTTTTCATTTTCTTTCCTACTTTTGAGAAAGTCCAGAGAATAATTTTATGTAAAACTGATAACTTGCAAAGTATGATAAAGTAGGCCTAAAATATAGGGCCACAAAAAAAATAATTCAGCTAAAAACCTGACTTTCAAAATTTGTTTTACTGTATCTTTTAATAAAGATTCATGAATATGCTAGACTTCTCACTTATACTAGTTATATCAGAAGACTTTCTGGAGCAATCAGGACTTAATCAAAGGTTAGAAACCTTGCTGCTGCGAAGTCGCTTCAGTCGTATCCGACTCTGCAACCCCATAGACGGCAGCCCACTAGGCTCCCCCGTCCCTGGGATTCTCCAGGCAAGAACACTGGAGTGGGCTGCCATTTCCTTCTCCAGTGCGTGAAAGTGAAAAGTGAAAGTGAAGTCACTCAGTCGTGTCCAACTCTTCGCGACCCCCTGGACTGCAGCCATTCATGGGATTTTCCAGGCAAGAGTACTGGAGTGGGGTGCCATTGCCTTCTCCATTAGAAACCTTAGGAGTATAACAAAGAAAGTGTCTGGAAGGACCATACAGAATTCTTACTCTAGAACATAGTACTAATAGTAGCAAGTTCCAGGAGCCTGAATGATACGGAAATATGCCTATTCCGTTAGACTGCTTTTCTTCTCTTGCTCCTTGTAGCCTTTTCTCTGCAGCAATAGTAGAAGGTACTGGGTGTTTCTTACCATTGCACTTGGTGTTATGTTTCGAACTCCATTACCACTAAACGGCTGCCTATATTTACAGCAGACATGGCACTGACAGCCAGAAGTCTAGAGGGTTTTGTTGATGACATTAGAATATCACGGGGAAACAATTACACTAGATTCAGTTCAGTTCAGTTCAGTCGCTCAGTCGTGTCTGACTCTTTGCGACCCCATGAACTGCAGCATGCCAGGCCTCCCTGTCCATCACCAACTCCCGGAGTTCACCCAGACTCACGTCCATCGAGTCAGTGATGCCATCCAGCCATCTCATCCTCTGTCGTCCCCTTCTCCTCCTGCCCCCAATCCCTCCCAGCATCAGAGTCTTTTCCAATGAGTCAACTCTTCGCATGAGGTGGCCAAAGTACTGCAGTTTCAGCTTTAGTATCATTCCTTCCAAAGAAATCCCAGGGCTGATCTCCTTCAGAATGGACTGGTTGGATCTCCTTGCAGTCCAAGGGACTCTCAAGAGTCTTCTCCAACACCACACTTCAAAAGCATCAATTCTTTGGTGCTCAGCCTTCTTCACAGTCCAACTCTCACATCTGTACATGACCACAGGAAAAACCATAGCCTTGACTAGACAGACCTTTGTTGGCAAAGTAATGTCTCTGCTTTTGAATATGCTATCTATGTTGGTCATAACTTTTCTTCTAGAGTGCTTTTCCAGATAATCCTTCATAATTAAATGTTTTTGGAGTTTGAAATAAGAGAAATCCCTGCCCAGCACACCACCAGTAGAGTATGGCAGATGGTACCTATACTACAAACACGACCCTTAACAGTCCTATGGTTAAAGTTGTCAACTTTGGTTAAAACTGTGAGGGTGTATAAATCATTGGAATTGGAAGCCAGAGTTAACACATAAAGGCAGCATCACTTAGGTTGATAACTGAGAATTGCAGAGGCCCTGAGGCCCTTGTGGGCTCTCTATAGACTGTCAGGCAGCAACTTTCCAGGCAGAAACTTTGTAACAACTAATTCACTGTTCCTGTGCAAGTGAGTAGGACCAAGAAATTCTTTCTCAAATGGGTGTCTCTTTCTTTAACAATGGTAAGAGAAACAGTATCTACAAACTTTTAGATGTGGTATGGAGCAAAGCAAACAGCAATAGACTAAAAACATTAATTTTTACTTACTCCATTGAAAAATGATCTTTGCTTAAAGGATTTAACAGTCAGCAATTCTGATCCAAAATGTGTACATTAAAATTTTCTTTTGGGTAATCATAACCATTCAGAAATTATTGTCTACTTAGGCTAGGAGATTCTGAGCTGAAAACTAAAAGTACAAAATTGAAGCACAAAATTTTCAGTAGTTAAAGTGTACAATAAGCAATTTATTGCTTAGTAAACTATTTCTAGCATGAGAAAATATGTATAATAATATAATTTGTACTTGTGCACCTATTGCCAAGTTTAAGAAATAAAATAGAATCAAAGTTACAATTTATTCCTCCCAGAACTCATCTCCAATGTTCTTGCTTACAGATAACCTCTACTCTACATTTGGCATTAAACTCTTATGCAAATTTTTATATTTTATTTGTATGAAGTTGTATCCAAACAGCATGTAATTTATTCTGCATGCATTAAAATTATATTAAAGATATTATACTTTATGATCATCTGGAACTTGCTCTTTCAGTCAATATTTTTAAATAAATTATCCATATTATTACAAGAGGCTCTTGTTCTTTCATTTTAGTGAGTATTTACTTCAGTGTTGTGTGACTAAAGCAACTTCTTGATTTATTCTCCTGAATAAATATTCATATTATTTTCAATTTTTCAAAATTACAAAGAAAGCTATCAGGAACATTCTTGTATATGTCTCCTTAGGCACATGTGTCCATTTCTTGGGGAAATGTAATTGCTGAGTATAATACACGTGCATCTTCTACTTCACTAAATAGTGTGAAATTGATCTCCAGAGGGGCTGTGCCAATTTACAAATCTCACAGCGGTGAGTGAGAGTTTCCTTTGCCCCACACCTTACCATTAGTTCTTGCTATTTTTTAAATTGTTGCCAATTTAATAGGTGTGAAATTGTAGGTAATTATTATTTTAATTTACATTTTCCTAATTGCTAATGAGTTTAAGCATTTTTTTGTATATTATTGACTTTGTGGGTCCCTTTTTCTGGAATTTGCCTTAATATATTGTCAGCTCATCAAAACCTTTTAAAACTTGTTTCATTTATTGAGAATTTTTAACTCTTTTGAGGAGGAAAGGTTTTCAGTGTTTTGTTTGAAATACTGCTCTAAAATATGAATGCCTGGTTCTTTCCTTCAGGTATTCTCATTTAGCTATTATGTGGTGCAACCTGGGTGTCAGGGTGTTTATAAAATCCCCAGGTAGTTCTAAGTGCATCAATATGTATTAAGCTGATTCTGTACAGCTAATGTCCCAGAATAAATAAATCAATTGCTGTCCTATTTTTTCACCTGAACAGGTGGTGATTGGGTGGAGGAAGAAGGAAGAGAAATCATTCAAATGGTAATTAAAAGTAAATTACTTTGACTTTATTTCATAAAATATCCTGTCAACTTTGTCATATTCTCAACAAAATAAAACAACTTTTAAAAGATTTTGTTAAAAAAATAAATAAAAAAAATTAAAAAAAAGATTTTTTTTTTTCTGCCTACAGTAGAAAGAATATTTAGGAAAGGAAAGAAAGATAAAGTGGCCAAGCTGTTATTGTGAGAATATTAAATATTAACATTGTGTGACCACATGAGTATAGTTAAATTTGGTATGAAGTATAATCTTTCAATGAGGAAGATAATTCTGAGAAATAGATTTTTCTTTACATAATCTATCAGCTAGAATGATATGAACTGGAACTATTACTGGTGACTAGCACTGCTAGGCAGACATGCCCAGTGCCCAAGTCTCCAGAAAAGTTCCTGTTCAATGTATAACACTCAGTGTAGAGTTTGGTGTTTTGTAAGTTTATCTATTATGTATTTTAAAGAAACTTGTATCTTTGCAGGTGTCAACTTCATATGCCACTCACATAGTTTTAGAGGGAACAGTGCTCACTATTAAAACAGAACACAATACTATCAGAAACAGAAATTAAGGAAATGATCCCATTTATAATCACATCAAAATGAATACTTAGGCATAAAACTACCTAAGGAGGTAAAAGACCTGTACTCAGAAAACTATAAGACATTAATGAAATAAATTTAAGATGACACAATCAGATGGAAATATATACCATGTTCATAGATTCAGTGCAATCCCCATAAAAATACCAAGGGAATTTTTCTCAGAACTAAAACAAATAATTTTAAAATTTATGTGAAAACACAAAAGACTCTGAATAGTCAAAACAATTTTGAGAAAGAAGAACAGAAATGGATGAATGCTCCCTGTTATTAGACCATAATACAAAGCTACAATAATAAAAACAATATGATATTGCACGAAAAACAGACATGGATCAATGAAAGAGGATAGGGAACCCAAAAAGAAATCCATGCACTTACAATCAATTAATATACAACTGAGGAAGCAAGAATCTGCAATGGAGTTAGATCATAGTCTTTTCAATAAATGGTGCTGGAAAATCTGGACTGCTACATGTCAAATAATAAAATTAGAACATTTCTCATACCATAAAAAAAAACTCAAAATGGATTAAAGATCTAAATGTAACACTAGGAAACATGAAATTCCTAGAATAAAAACATAGGTGGAACACTCTGACATAAATCATAGCAATATGTTTTTGCATCTGTCTCCTACAGCAAAAGAAATAAAAACAAAAATAAAGAAATAGGAACTAATTAAAGTTAAAAGTTTTTTTTAGCAAAGGAGACCATCAACAGAGCAAAATGACAACTTGCTCAATGGGACAAAATTTTTGTAAATAATATGACCCATAGAAGTTAATATCCAAAATATAGAAACATCTCATCCAATTCAACATAGTAATAACAAATCACAAGATTAAAAAACAGAGAAGATCTGAATAGTCATTTTTCTAAAGAAGACACACAGATGACAATAAAGCACATGAAAAGATGCTCTACATCATTAATCATGAGAGAAATGTAAATTAAAATTACAATAAGAAACCATCTCATACATGCTAGAATGAATATCAGCAAAAATTTCACATATAACACATTTTGGTAAAGGTGTGGAGAAAAGGGAATTTTTGTACACTGTGGTGGGGAGTGATGTGAATTGGTGCAGTCAATCCAAAAAACAATATGGAGGTTTTTCAAAAAGATAAAAATACAGCTACCATATGACCCAGAAATTTCACATCTGAGTGTTCAGCCAATAAAAATAAAAACACTTATTTGAAAAGATACATACACCCCAATGTTCACAGGAGCATTATTTATAATAACCAAGACATGGAGGAAACCTAAGTGTCCATCCACAGATGAAAGGATAAAGAAGGTGTGGTATCTATAAAAATTTGCCATTGCAGCAACATGGATGGACTTGGAGGGTATTATGTTAAGTGAAATAAGTTTGACAGAGAAAGACAAATACTATATGATGTCATTTATACGTGAAATCTAAAAAAATTAAACAAATTAATGAATACAACTGCAAAGACATCCAAACCCATAGAGAATAAATTAGTGGTTACCAGTGTGGAAGGAAAGGGACGCGGGGAGGGGCAACATGGTTTAGGAGATTAAGAGGTGCAAGCTACTATGTATAAAATAAAAAAAGCTACAAGTATATATAGTACAACACAGGGAATATAGCCATGTTTTACAATAACTGTAAATGGAATATAGCCTTTAATAATTATGAATCATTATGTTGTACATCTGAAATTTATATACTGTTACACATTAACTATAACTCAAAAAACCCTGTATAAATAGCCATAATTGCCCAAACAGGTAATGCTATTCTGGTAAAGGGGAAGAAGCTGGCAGGTGAAAGCTTTGCCACTCCCCCTTATTGATTCTCAGAGCTGAGTTTAACTTCTTGCTTTAATTTGCTCATTTCTTTTTCTGTCTGTTATTTTAGAAATTGTAAATACACTTCACTTTCTTATCTCACAGTATTAAGTGCCTCATGAGAATTTAAAAAATTAAAATTTTTGTCTGTGTGGTTTTATATCATTCATTGTTGAATACTTTAAAGTAGTACATATAAAACAGTATATTATTTTTCAATATAAGGCTAATTGCAAGCCTACAGAAAAATTGAAAGAACAATACCAAGAATTCCCTTCCATTTGTCATCATGTTTTCCTAAATATTAATAATTTACATGCTCATAGCACAATTATTAAGAACAATTAACATTGCAACATTGTTATGATATTATTAAATAACATGGATCACGATAAACTGTGGAAGAGATGGGAATAACAGACTACCTGACCTTCCTCTTGAGAAATCTGTATGCAGGTCAGGAAGCAACAATTAGAATTGGACATGGAACAACAAACTGGTTCCAAATAGGAAAAGGAGTATGTGAAGGCTGTATATTGTCACCCTACTTATTTAACTTATATGCAGAGTACATCATGAGAAATGCTGGGCTGGAGGAAGCATAAGCTGAAATCAAGATTGCTGGGAGAAATATTAATAACCTCAGATATTCAGATGACACCACCCTTATGGCAGAAAAGTGAAGAAACTAAAGAACCTCTTGATGAAAGTGAAAGAGGAGACTGAAAAAGTTGGCTTAAAGCTCAACATTCAGAAAACTAAGATCATGGCATCCGGTCCCATCACTTCATGGGAAATAGATGGGGAAAGAGTGGAAACAGTGGTTAACTTTATTTTTGGGGCCTCCAAAATCACTGCAGATGGTGACTGCAGCCATGAAATTAAAAGACGCTTACTCCTTGGAAGGAAAGTTATGACCAACCTAGATAGCATATTGAAAAGCAGAGACATTACTTTGCCAACAAAGGTCCGTCTAGTCAAGGCTATGGTTTTTCCAGTGGTCATGTATGGATGTGAGAGTTGGACTGTGAAGAAAGCTGAGTACTGAAGAATTGATGCTTTTGAACTGCGGTTTTGGAGAAGACTCCTGAGAGTCCCTTGGACTGCAAGGAGATTCAACCAGTCCATCCTAAAGGAGATCAGTCCTGGGTTTTCATTGGAAGGACTGATGTTGAAGCTGAAACTCCAATACTTTGGCCACCTGATGCGAAGAGTTCCCTCATTGGAAAAGACTCTGATGCTGGGAGGGATTGTGGGCAGGAGGAGAAGGGGACGACAGAGGATGAGATGGCTGGATGGCATCACCGACTCAATGGACGTGAGTCTGAGTGAACTCCGGGAGTTGGTGATGGACAGGGAGGCCTGGCATGCTGCGATTCATGGGGTCACAAAGAATCAAACATGACTGAATGAATAAACAACAACAATTCCACCCATAATCAATGCACTAGTCCACATCAATGTCACTCAACATAGAACAAAGGAATGTAAGCAAATGATTAAAATATTTGTGTCTCAATTATTGTGGAAATATGAATCAGGCTAAAATTAACATTTCTTATGCAGGAAAATTTCTTGCACCAACTACATGAAACTATTGGTCTTGAAGCAAAACTTGTAAACCAATCATGTAAACTGTGAGGGAAACCACCGGAATGTTTTTGTAACTTAAAAGGAAAACTTGACTGAAAATGGTATAATGAAAAGTACAATCAAACAAACAAGCAGATTGCTTAAAGCTAAAATTCATTTCTATTTCAGAATTGTATTGGTAGTTGATGCTCATATAATTGAAGACATTTAGTGATATTCTGTATTGTAGTTAAAAGTGAATATATTTTAAGTCAAAACCCCAATAGACAAATTAACAAAAAATACTTGCAAATGATATATTTTGCTATACACTTAAATGAATCCTTAATTATTTTAGAAACAGAAATAAAGTTGTTTCCTTCTTTTCATTTTCTTGTTCTCTTATCTGTCTACTCCTTTTCTTCTTAGCCATTAAATTATATAAATGAATAATTTTGTAATTTTACTGCCCTTTTAAAACTATATATTAACGCTCATTTTATCTTTGTAATCAGTGCCAAATTTTTTCCAAATAGGTAAAAAATTGTATGATTCTATTGATTTTCCATACAATTAACATAAAATGATACTCTATCTTTGAAGAAAAATAACATCAAGCATTGTTGCAATACAAATAATATGTATTTGTAACTTTACTTGAAGGATAATCATAAGTTGTAAAAATATCTTCTTGTTATTAAAATCCTTTTAGCAGCTGCAAAGTTATCGTTCATAATTTTGCTTACCCTTCATAGGCTGTAACATTAGCATGAACTGGTATAATACAAAACACTTTTGGAAAACATATTTACAAAAGTGAATAAATGTATGACTATTTTAGTGATGAAAAATAACAAATTCAAAGTACACTAGATAAGTCTGATATAAAAATAAAACACATTCAGATAAAAATAATTTTATTTGATTTCAAGTAGACCATGGATATTTTGATCATATAACAGTGGCATAGCATTACATATAAAAGTAATTTGTAATATTAGGATTTTAGTGTTTTTTCACCTTTATTGAGATAAAATTGATAAGTAAAATTGAAAAATATTAAAATGTACTATGTAATGGTTTAATATATTTATACATTGTCCAAGTATTTCTCCTATTGAGTTAATACATCTATCACTTCACATATTTAATACTCCTTCCTGTTTTGGTGAAAATACTTTAGTTCTATTTTCCTTAAAGATTTTCAGTTATGTAGTTCAGTGTTACGAACTATGGTAAACATGTGATACATTAGCCTCCGGTCTTAGTCAACTGTGACTGAAAGTTTCTATCTTACTATCAGCCTCTCCCTATTTTCCCCATCCCAGCACCTGGCAACCACTTTTTGCTCTCTGTTTCTGTAAGCAGAACTCTTTTTTTTTTTTTTTTTAAGGATTCTAAATAAAAGTGATATCACATAGCATTTGTCTTTCCCTGTCTTTTATATCACTTGGCATGATATTATCGAGTTTCGTCTTGTCATTGCAAATGAAAGTGTTTCCTCCTTTCTAAAGGCTATATAATATACCATTGTATATATGTATATCGTGTTTTCTTTATTTATTCCTCAACAGGCACTTAGGTTGTTTCTATACTTTGGATATTGGGAATGACATTGCGATGATCATGAAAGAAAAGACATCTCTTCTAGATATTGATTTCACTTTCTTTGGATACACATACCAGTGGTGGCATTTTAGATCATGCGTTAAATGTATTTTTAATTTCTTGTGGAACCTCCATTCTGTTATTCATCATGCCTATACTAATTGACATTCCCACCAACAGTGCACAAGAGTTCCCTTTTATAAGCCACCTTGTTAGCATTTTTTTACTCTTTTATCGTTTTGATAATAGATATCCCAAACAGTGTGAGAGGATACCTCTGTGGTTTCTGTTTGCATTCCCTTGATGATTAGTGATGTTAAACAACTATGTATTATGTATGTACCTGTGTACTATTTGAATATCTTCTCTAGAAAAATGTCTCTTAAGGTTCTTTGTCCGCTTTCTGATTGGGTTATTTTTTATTTTTCTTGAGTTATATGAATTCCTTATATATTTTGAATATTAACTTCTTATTGAACGTGTGGTTTGAAAATATTTTCTCCCATTTCAAACATAGCTTTCCTTTCCATTTTATTGAGGATTTTGCATCTATGTTCATCAGGGCTATTGGCTTATAATTTTCTTTTCTTTTGATATTTTTGTTTGGCTTTTGTATTGGGGTGATGTTGGCCTGGTAAAATAAGTTAGGAAGTTTTCTTCCTCTTCAACTTTTGTGATGAGTTTGATAAGGGCGGGCATTTATTTTTCTTTACATGTTTGGTAGAAAATCACCAGTAAAACTGGCTTCCCTATGGGCTCAGTTGGTAAAGAATTTGCCTGCAATGCAGGAAACACAATTCCGATCCTTGGGTTGGGAAGATTCCCTGAAGAAGGGCATGGCAACCTACTCCAGTATTTTTGCCTGGAGAATCCTGTGGACTGAGAAGCCTGGCAAGCTTCTTTGTCCATGGAGTCACTGAGTCGGACACGACTAAAGCAACTGAGCATGTATGCATCAGTAAGCCTATCTAGTTTGAGACTTCTCTTTGTTATGAGGTTTTTGATTGCTGATTCAAATCTTCTTGCTATTAATTAATCTATGCAGATATTCTATTTTTTCATGATTCAGTTTCCTATGCTATATGTTTCTAAGAATATATACATTGCTTCTGGGCTTTCCAATTTGTTACCATATAATTAGGAGAAGGCAATGGCACCCCACTCCAGTACTCTTGCCTGGAAAATCCCATGGATGGAGGAGCCTGGTGGGCTGCAGTCCATGGGGTTGCTAGAGTCGGACATGACTGAACGCCTTCCCTTTCACTTTTCACTTTCATGCATTGGAGAAGGAAATGGCAACCTACTCCAGTGTTCTTGCCTGGAGAATCCCAGGGACAGGGGAGCGTGGTGGGCTGCCATCTATGGGGTCGCACAGAGTCGGACACGACTGAAGCGACGCAGCAGCAGCAGCAGCAGCATATAATTGTTCATTGTAGCTTCCCAGGTGGCTCAGTTGTAAAGAATTCACCTCCTAATGCAGGAGACACAGGAGATGTGAGTTGGATCCCTGGGTCAGACAGATCCCCTAGAACAGGAAATAGCAACACACTCCTGTATTCTTGCCTGGAAAATTCTATGAACAGAGCAGCCTGGCAGGCTACAGTCCATGGGATCGCAGAGTCAGACAAGACTGAGCATATACACACACAATTGTTCATTATAGTCTTTTATGATCTTTGCTTGATTTTTAGCATTAGATAAAACCACCACCTCTCCCAGTATTGACAGAGAGGTCTCTTGTAGGAAATGATCCTCTTCAAGCAGCTCCAAATTGTAAATAAAAACTGACAATTTCATACACAAAGTGCAGATGTCAAGGCCAACCCATTTACAAAATACTAATAAAGTTTTGTTTGTTTCTAAATTTAAATATAAACATGAATTACAACATTTTTTTGGACAGATGAGACTCTGATATTCCCCACTGGGTGTGAACCCCTTTAAAGACTGCTGTTTAATTTGGAGGAAGGACAAGTTAAATCCAAACAAAAGTAGAATTAAGTTAAAACAAAAATTCTGAGTTGGGAGATCTCAGGATGAGGAAATGTTGTCAACTGTTTGGGATGTTTAGACAGAAAAGGAAAGTTTTAGTGACAGTCATTTTCAGTTTGCTCTGCGAAGCAGAGCAGACAGAACGCTGCTTGATAACCTGCCAGAAGCTGAGAAGAGCAAAGAGCAATTTCACACCTCTCTCTGATAAGGCAGTAGGTTAATTAAAGGTAATCAATCTAGCAGCAAATTAAAAAAAAAATTTGCAAAGACTGTTTTAACACAAGAGGTTTTCAGTAATGAGTAGATCTTTTCAACTGAAGAAAAGCCTGGAAGCAGAGTCATCTGCGCGCTGGGTCTTATGAAGTGGGCGGAATGACTGATGAACCTGCTGTCATCTTGAGTATGATATCTCAGTTTCTTGTTCTGTTTTGTATGGTTTCGGCCTTAGTGTCTTATCTCTAGATTGACGGCCTCCTACGATGTAATTATCCCTTAGTGTCTATTTCTTTTGTGTACATAGACTCAAAGTTTATGAATAAGCTCAGCATTGGAAATACTGACATGATTTTTTATTTTACCCAGGTAATTTCCCTGGCCAATAAATCCTATAAAATGGTTATGAGGTTGAATCAGAACTGCCTGAATTTTAATAATAATAGCATGGAATGTTATATTTATATAGTATCTTTCATTTCTGAATCTCAAATGATTTAAATATGCCTCATTAATCACCCAAGCATTCTTGGAGGTATGTAGATGGGTGTTTTTAGCATTATTATCAACAATTAAGCAATACCAAAGAGATTAATCTTATCTTTTACAACATAAAGAAAGTGTAATATTTTACCTCCAAAAGGCTCATAATGAATAAAGAGAAAGACATTTAAATATAAATATGCCTCTAAACACGGTGTCAAATATCAGTGGGATAATTGTACAAAATGAATTTGAGATTTATAGCAAAGAAACTACTCTCTTTAGAATATATTAGATTTTTGTGAAAACAGCGTCAATACTTTTAGGCCTCTAGGATATGATTAGAGACATTAGAACAGTAATTTAATTTATTATTGATTCAGGTACAGTCTCTATCTTCTAATGGCTTTCTATATAAAAAGTTTGTAAGAATTAAGTTTTTATTAAAAACAAAAAAATAAAATGGAAAGATGTCATTAGCTGAATAATTCTTTTTAAGGATAAGCATACTTAGTCATTTATCTGTTGTGTCTAACTGCATTAAGTATTATGAATATATTCAGAAGATTTTTATCGATTTGGAATTCTTAAAAATGGAGCCACACTTATACTATAAGAGCACAGGAGAAAAACTTAATTTTCTGAAATATCCTAAATTATTATTAGGGAGAATTTTTCATACAGGAAAAATCTTCATTAGCAACACACTGCCACTAGTAAAACTGGTAAGGAAATCTGCTTTTGCAATAAAGTTAAAAATAACTAGAAATTTCTCAGGACATTAAGTAAATACATGTGTTTGGTTTTGATCTGAAGATTATCATTCTTAAATTCAAATGTTATCTATTTGGCTACCATAGCTCTCCTTTTGGTGCTTTGTAAAAATGTAGTTAAATATACTTTTAAAATGTTATAACATAGTAGGGAAAATTTCAATTTCATTACAGAAGTTTTAAAAAACTGGTTGACTTAAATACACAGTGAACCTAAGTATCTCAGTATATTTATCTAACCACTCCTGTGATCTGAATATGATTCATCTATAATGTTTAGGGAAATGAATTATTGATAAATAGTATTTTGTAAGCTTAATTTTAAAATGTTAAAATTAAAAAAGTAACTTTTGGACTGTAGTTAAAAATCTTTAAAACACTGACATGCAGTATTAAATGTACTTGAGAAGTATAAAAGTAAAAACACAAATGTGTGGCATAATATCTATCATATATTTCAGTCCTTTGTTACTCAAGTGTTCCAAAAAAGCAAGTAAGCTATATTAAATATGACTGTATGACACAATTTTTCACTACAACATATAGTGGAATTTTCTCTGCAATTTCTATTTCACAAACGTTTAGCTTATAAAATATATTCTATATAAAATTGGACTTGCCAGTTTACAACATAGATATTTACTGAGAATTTGTCCATAGCCATTGCTTTTTGTGAAACAATCTTTCATTTGTGTATGTATGAGTGTGTGTGCATATCAACATAAATTTTGCATGAAGAAAGCAAGAATCACATTTTAAGACAGAGAATACTAAATGGAATCATCTATAGAAATACATTTGTATTTTTACTGGGAATAGGAAGTCACTCATGCTTTTTCCTTTCCCTCCTACAAAGTAGACTATCTGTTGTTCATGTCAAGTTGACAGACACATTAAGAACAATTTTGGAGTTTTGAAGGTGGTTGAGGACATACATTTATGCTTTGCATTACACAACACCTTTCAACCTGTAACTAATTTTTTTCTCTTACATCCTACTTAATATGATAATAATAATAACATTAAGCACATTTCCCTAATACGTGCATGTTTTTTATTTATCAATGTTATTAAACAGAAAGTAAAGTTGCTCAGTCATGCCCAACTCTTTGCGACCCCATGGATAGTAGCCTGCACCAAGCTCCTCCGTCCATGGATTTTCAAGGCAAGAGTACTGGAGTGGGTTGCCATTTCCTTTTCCAGGGAATCTTCCTAACCCAGGGATTGAACCCAGGTCTCTCACATTGTAGACAGACACTTTACCATCTGAGCCACCAGGAAAGTCCTCATAAACAAAAGTAGATCTAAACTGATGTGACTAAATAAAGAATAAAGAATAATACAAGTTCTAGTATTTTTGTGTGTGTGTGTGTGTGTACTTTTGGAAGTAGACACTGCACTTCGAATATCACTTCTCCAAGACACCAAAATATTGCTATGTCCAATCCAAGAAGTCTCAAATTATATTAATTCTGCAGCCATCTGCTAATTTTTCATCTAACTGGCTTTATTTTTAAAGGTTCCATACTAGTATATATTAGCAAGCATAGAGAGTAAGTTCACTTTCTGTCAAAAGTAATTTCAGAAAATGAAGGTTAGGAACTGCTACCACATGAAGTTTTTAATATCACTATTTAACACATTTTTACCTCTGGTTCCCCAAAACTTATGGATTTTATGGCTGCTAAAGGTACGACCTTTGCTGTGTATTTTCACACATGTACGCCACACTGCACACTCATTTGCAAAGGTACTTACAAACACACAAAGATTTTATAAAAGGACTTGAATTGCCTTCAACCTACACTTTTGCTATTTTCATGTGATTTGCAGAATTTTTAATCATACCTGCCATTCAAGGATGTGGTTCCAAATATACATTTATTCCATTGAGTCAATTACTATGTTCAATATGCAATTATGAAGATTGGCACCAAGCAGGGTCTCTCCCTCTCTTTCTTTCTCCATTGAATAGAAAAGGAAAAAAAAAAAAAAAAATGAACAGGACTCACAGCAATCTGAGAATAAGGGAACAAGGAGTAGGAAGGCAAGTAGGCCAGGGGGCACGGCCCTAGGCTTAGAATCAGGAGCTTATGTTCACTCTAACTAGGTGTTTCAAGAGACAAGGGGCCTCTACCTCACACTGAAATGAGGATTTCAAATAATTAAAGATGATAGAGGTAAAATATAGTTAAAATGTAAGACTGCTAACGTATTTTCTTCTTTAGGAAACTCGAGTATTCACAAAGGAAGTATCAAAGTTGGATGGGTTTCAAATATCTTTCCCATCTAAAGGAGCGAGTATGGATAATTGACTCAGAGGATTTGATATCTGGCCGACTTTTTCCATATAAGTGTTCTTCCCATTTATTTTAACTGTTAAGATTCTGCATCATAATTTAAAAGAGTAGTCATTGTTTGTCTGATTACATTTTGATTTATTCCAGAGCCTCATCTAAAGAGCTCAACTGTTCAAAAAAAGGCTCTCACATCTTAGAAGAAAAAATATGAAAACTTAAAGGAATATCTCATAGATTACCTCCTCTCAAATTATATAATAGAATATCAAGAATGTCAGTCAATTTAGATCAGGTCTTGAAATTTCATGAATTTTTCAGTGATTTCAGGAGTCCATACCCAATTTTTCTACTCACTTAATATTTGATTTTGTTTTATTGATAATCCACCAGTTGTATTCCTGGAAAGGATCACAACTGACACCTTTATGAATGCTATCCCTAACTTCTTATAGTATAACTGATCTTATAGTATAAAATAACACCTAAATACCATAGAGGAGAATTATCCAGCAAAAATAATTAGAAAGCTTAGATGACTTCTATTCTCATATAATTTGGGACTAAGCTGTTAGCGGTGGAAACCAGATACCTTAAAAAATTAAAAATAAAAGATAATCTCCAGGTGTTATATACATAAATCTTAGATAGCACCACTCTTTATGCCCAGTGCAAAAAGCAATATATTGTTGGGGAAAAGAAACAGGGCCATAGATTGTTGGATAGCAATTTGACATATTCTAATAATTGTATAAATTTTAGAACAAGTTTAGAAGTTAAGATAATGATTTCTAAGAATAAAGCCAACAACAAAAAAAAGAACCATAGAAGTCAGCAGTGCCAAACTAGACAGATGTTTTGTAAACTATATCAAGTTCAATTATGGCCTTAAAAAGCAGATAACACATAACAGAGAGGGAAGAATTCAGGTCAGAGGTAATGAAGGTCTATTAAAGTCAAATACTTAATTTTAGAACTTTAACTTTTGCTGTTCCATAGGTTTGGAGAGTCGTGGGGTGGTTGCGGATGAAGAATTTGATGGCTGTTTCACAAGGCTTCCCATTTATAAGTCAGAGACAGAGGCAGTTGCCTTACATGTCAAGTAAAATCCCAGTTCCTTGCAGAAACCCTGGCTGACCAGTCTCCTTGAGATTGTCCTTCACATCTATGTGGTCCTGGCAACTGTTCTCTCTGCCCTTCGTGGATGCTTGGTTCTACAACTTGCCATTAACCATTTCACCCTAGTTTTCTTAGAAGCTTCAAGAATACATTCCGTTTTATATCTTCTTATGGCCTGCCTGGTGATTAGCTTTGGATGAGGTGCTCAACAAATATTTATGAAAGGAATATATCAAATTATAGAGCATGTGCAATTGCAAATTTGATTGCCTTAATTGTCATGTCAGTGTGACTCATTGAGGCAAAGGACAAAACTGCACAAGTACAACAAAATATACACATCTTCTGGAGGCTATTCTTCATGCTTACGTTTATTATTCACCTGTCTATTCTTGGCATAGCTTTCAAAGAGCAGAATCACATTTGGTGACCACCATCTGGAGCCAGATCTATTTGATGAAACTCCAAAGTCTTCCATCGTCAGACTAGGTGATTTTGAGCCCATCACTTATTACAATCTTGTTTCTCAGAGGTGTTAACACTTTCTAGTCTCATATAGCTGATATGTGAATGAAGAGATGATTATAACGATTTTGTAAGTACAAAGCAAGCAATCAATAAATATTAGCTCTTATTATCTGAACAATGATTAATCATGCGTTTCTCTGCCTGTGGGAGTTGAGAGTCTTGGCTTCGCAGGCATTTCATCATTCAGAGCCCTGTCTCATCATTTCCCACCCGTATTGTGGAGGAGTTATAGATTCCTGAGGATAGCACTTTTTTTAGGCCAATGAGCCTGCAGTGAAAGACTCTGTGGGTCCCCAATGGAGTAATATGTATGTTTCTGGTTTAAAGGCCTTTTGCTGAGAAACCAGAAAATCTTACTCAGAGACATGACATTTTCTGTTACTAGATCTTATGCAATCTGAATCATGATAAACTACCTTCTGGAAATTCCTGTCCTTCATCAAATTCGTAAGAGGAAAGAGCTTCTATTTCTGAAATAGAGCCCTTTAGATATTGCTTCATACTGGCCTCATATATGCATTGCTTCAATATTTCTACAATTATATATATATATATTTTTTTCATAGTTTCACATCTTTCCTCATTAGTTATAGTTCCATGTATTTTCTTACAAAGATGGGGGACTAGAAATGAACTAGTGAAAGTGAAGTCGCTCAGTTGTGTCTGACTCTTTGCGACCCCATGGACTGTAGCCTACCACACTCCTCCGTCCATGGGATTTTCCAGGCAAGAGTACTGGAGTGGGTTGCCATTTCCTTCTCCAGAGGATCTTCCTGACCCAGGGATCGAACCTGGGTCTCCTGCATTGTAGGCAGATGCTTTACCATCTGAGCCACCAGGGAAGTCCTATCATTTAATTCCTATAACCAATATTTTAAACTAATGAAACTATTAGTCTTAATTCTACTTTTATTTTGATGGTAAATTGTTTTAGTTAGGAAGCTTTAGGGTGCCAGGGAAAGAGACTAAGTCTAGTTAGCTCTAGTAAAAAGGAAATAATAATAACACAGTGGTGTCTTACAGAATCCTACATAGGATCTGTACAGGTATCGGGGATTACTGAAACCACAATTTCCTAGCAAGAAACTAGGAATGTGATCTTTTATTTCCTTCTACACACGTGCTTTGTGCTGTTTCTGGACAGAAAGGCATTATCTGATACAGATTCCACACAGACATAAGGATCTTACAATCTTAAAATCTAATATGCATCATTATTTATAGTATTTTAAACCTTTTTTTTTTTTTTTTTTTTGCTAATGTGCAGTGGTTTTAATATATCAGCTATCTTGTATTCATGGTATAGACAAGTTTGAGAAGGAATCTTAATATATCAAACATTTACTTTCTGATTGCAAATAACCAAATTTTAATTTTATTAAAAACTGACAAGGATTACTAAATTACAAAAACTTGCAATGATGTATATATGTATGTGTACATCAGTTCAGTTCAGTCGTTCAGTCATGTCTGACTCTTTGCAACCCCATGGACTGCAGGACTGCAGCCTCCCTGTCCATCACCAACTCCTGGAGTTTATCCAAACTCATGCCCATCATGTCAGTGATGCCATCCAACCATTTCATCCTCTGTTGTCCCCTTCTCCTCCTGCCTTCAATCTTTCCCAGCATCAGGGTCTTTTCATTATGTATGCCTACCTAAACATGAAAATATCAATATATACTTGGATCATAACAAGTGAGGAAATTATACTAAGTATAATACCTCCAAATTTCAAAATGAAAAAAAAAAATTAGATGGAGTGAGAATAATGGTTAGACAATTTCATCTCATAAGTAATACTATTAAAATAATGGTTGGATTATTAATGAGGGAAGAGTTTATATTTTATTTCTTTCCAGGGCTGAGTAGAAAATCTATCACATGTAATGCTAATTTTTCGAACAAATTCTAGCTTTGTTAAATATGTTATAGGCAAAGGAAAAAATGACAGAAGCAATAATTTTAGGCAACTACAACCTAGTCAACC
This sequence comes from Bubalus kerabau, assembly GCF_029407905.1. NCBI lineage: Eukaryota > Metazoa > Chordata > Mammalia > Artiodactyla > Bovidae > Bubalus > Bubalus kerabau. The sequence continues at coordinate 118,634,960 of NC_073624.1, forward strand.
ATAAGGACATACAATTTCGAGCACAAAACATTATGGGGTTTAAATCCTAATGGAATGACAAATACAACAGTTCTAGAGAGTACTGACATGATCTAAACTTAAAGGGTGAAATAGTAAATTCAGGATTAAGAGAGATGTGATTGCCTCTAAGCAGTACTTAAACTTCATAAATTCCATCTTTGGTTACTGTCCATTTTCTAAACAGAGCTTACAGTTTAGAGTTTTAAAACAAATGCTAGACTGTCACTCAAAAGCCTCCTGTTGTTACTTGTTTATTGTTCAGCCCGAGTTTTAATAAAAAGGTTGTTCAATCACTGTTAAACAAAAGAAGATGGTGTATAAGAAATAAGGATTACATTTTGTATCAAGTAAATCTTAGATCACAGAAGTTCTGTAATTAGTCACTGCAATTGCTAAGGATTATCATTATAAACACTGATGTGACTGTAAGGAGAGGCACACATAAAACATATAAGTTGAAGAATCAAGAGAAAAATATAGATAATTTAATGCCAATGAATAGTTTTTTAAAAAAATAGAATTTAATGGAATTGTCACACATGTATAAAAATGAAATCACTAAGCAGAGTAGTAAAGTGAAAAGTGAAAGGGAAGTCGCTTAGTCATGTCCGACTCTTTGTGACCCCATGGACTGTAGCCTACCAGGCTCCTCTGTCCATGGGATTTTCCAGGCAATAGTACTGGAGTGGACTGCCATTTTTCTTTAAGATTTGATAAAAAGCATGTGGTCCTAATTTTTATTTGTTAGGAAAAGGTTTAAAGAGTAGTAAAGCAACCCTTTAAACCTTTTCCTAACAAATAAAAATTAGGACCACATGCTTTTTATCAAATCTTAAAGAAAGAGATAATGTATATTTTTCCAACAAATTTAATGAGGCTAGTATACTCATTTCTAAAGTGGTCAAGGGGAGTACAATAAAATACAATAAATTGTTTTTGCTCATCAGCATATATGCAAAATCTTCAAATAACCTCATTTAGATCATTAATGCTGCTGCTGCTGCTAAGTTGCTTCAGTCGCGTCCGACTCTGTGCAACCCCATAGACAGCAGCCCACGAGGCTCCCCCATCCCTGGGATTCTCCAGGCAAGAACACTGGAGTGGGTTGCCATTTCCTTCTCCAATGTGTGAAAGTGAAAAGTGAAAGTGAAGTCGCTGAGTCTTGTCCGACTCTTAGTGACCCCATGGACTGTGGCCCACCAGGCTCCTCCGTCCATGGGATTTTCCAGGCAAGAGTGCTGGAGTGGGGTGCCAGATCATTAATAAGTAGTGCTTATTCCTGGACTATCCCTGGCAAAAGAGAAAGGGAAAAAATATAAAACTGAATGCAGAGGTAGAGAGAATAGCAAGGAAAGATTAGAAAGCCTTCTTAAGTGAACAATGCAAAGAAATTGAGGAAAGCAATAGGATGAGAAAGAATAGAGATCTCTTCAAGAAAACTGGAGATGTCAAGGGAACATTACATGTAAAGATGGGCTCAATAAAGGACAGAAATGGCATGGACCTAACAGAAGTGGAAGAGATCAAGAAGAGGTGGCAGGAATACACAGAACTATACAAAAAGATCTTAAAGACTGGGATAGCCACAATGATGTGGTCATTCAACTAGAGCCAGACATACTGGGCTTTAGGAAGCATCACTACAAACAAAGTTAGTGGGGGTGATGGAATTCCACCTGAGCTACTTCAAATCTTAAAGTATGATGCTTTTAAAGTGCCCCATCCAATATGCCAGCAAATTTGGAAAATTCAGCAGTGGCCACAAGACTGAAAAAGGTCAGTTTTCATTCCAATCCCAAAGAAGGGTAATGCCAAAGAATATTCAAACTACAACACAATTGCACTCATTTCACATGCTAGCAAGGTAACACTCAAAATCCTACAAGCTAAGCTTCAACAGTACATGAACCAAGAATTCCAGATGTACAAGGTGGATTTAGAAAAGGCAGAGGAACCAGAAATCAAATTGCCAACATCCACTGTATCATAGAAAAAGCAAGGGAATTACAGAAAAAAAAAATCTACTTCTCCTTCATTGATTATGCTAAAACCTTGGACTATGTGGATCAGAACAAAATGTGGCAATTTCTTAAAGAGATGGAAATACCAGACCACCTTACCTGTCTTCTGAGAAACCTGTAGGCAGGACAAGAAGCAACAGATAAAACCGGACATGGAACAGAGGATTGGTTTCAAATTGGAAAAGGAGTATGACAAGGCTGTATATTGTCACTCTGCTTATTATCTTTCATGAAGAGTGCATCATGTGAAATGCCAGGCTGGATGAACCATACTCTGCAATCAAGATTGCCAGGAGAAATAGCAACAACCTCAGATATGCAGATGATACCCCCCTAATGGCAGAAAGTGAAGAGGAACTAAAGAACCTCTTGATGAAGGTCAAAAAGCAGAGTGAAAAAGCTGATTTAAAACTCAACATTCAAAAATGTAATTACTGGGCATTCTGGTCCCAACACTTCATGGCAAATATATGGAAAATAGAAACAGTGGCAGATTTTATTTTCTTGGCCTCCAAAATCATTGTGGATGGTGACTGAAGCCACAAAATTAAAAGGCACTTGCTCCTTGGCAGAAAAGCTATGATAAACCTAGACAATGTATTAAAAAGCAGAAACATCACTTTGTCAACAAGATCCTTACAGTCAAAGTTATGGTTTTCCCAGTAGTGATGTACACATGTGAGAATTGGACCATAATGAAGGCTGAGCACCAAAGAACTGATGCTTTGGAATTGTAGTGTTGGAAAAACTCTTGAGAGTCCCTTGGGCAGCAAGGACATCAAACCGGTCAACACTAAATGAAATCAACCCAGATATTCATTGGAAGGACTTACGCTGAAGGTGAAACTCCGATACTTTGGCCACTGATGAGAAGAGCCGACTCATTGGAAATGACCCTGATGCTGGGAAAGACTGAGGGCAACAGAAGAAGGGGCAACAGAGGATGAGATAGTTGGATGGCATCACCAACCCAATGGACATGAGTTTGAGCAAGCTCTGGGAGATAGTGAAGGACCGAGAAGCCTGGCATATTGTGATCCATGGGGTCCCACACAGTCAGACACGACTGTGTAACTGAACAAATACAATAATCCCTACCTAGAATCCAAGGCTGCTTTACCTTGGAAATTTATCTAAATTTACCAACACATTAACATAAAGCAAAGACGAATTTATATGATTATCTCAATAGATCCAGTAAGTTATTTAATATTATTTGGGAAAGAATATTAGTAGGAGCTTTTACCACTTGAATTTTCACCTGGAGCCCCAAAGTTGAAGACAATATTTTTTAAGTAGTCTCACTTTCTAAAGCAAGACAAGGTATCAGAGAATTTTGTCATATCACACAAATGGAGTTTGAGTCCTCTATTCCCAAACAGAACTCCATGACTTTCCTTTCTATTATGGAAGCTATCATAAATGTGAAAAATTTAATTTTCATTATTTTGAATAAAAGAAAATTTACAATTCTGTGTGCAGTAACACATGCATTTCAATTTAAAGTGCTATGGAGCTATGTGTGGAGCTAAGCATTGTGCTTGGACAGCACAGTGATCATTTCTGTGAGGCAGAAAACGTTGCTAGTTACTGCTTAGAAAACATTACAGAAAACGTTGCTGCTCTGAGCATAAAGGGGAAGATATGATTAGGGGAGATATTTGATAGAGGATATTTCTTTGAAGAGATTTTGGAGTGCTGTTTAATCCTTCTCCCACTTTCCATTATCCATTTAACTTGGGATATTGGGACTCTTAGTCATCATCACAAGCCAAATAAGTGGTTATTTAAAATAAATACAAAAGACTGTTCTATACATCTGTGTCTCTCAATATTGTAAAGTAAAAAAAAAAAAAGTAAAAAAAAAATTAAATATAGACAACCAGCAGGCAGAAAGACTGCCCCCAAACCTGGCTTTAGCCACTAAGAAGACTGTTCCAGAGTGTTATAATAGAAATGCACTGTGCTTTCACATCCCTGAGGGAGAATCAAATGTCCCTCTATCATGAGTTTGAAAAACAAACTGCACCTCAATAAAAGAACAGTGTAGCATCTGGCCACGTGTTAGTCCAGGGGAAGCCAGTACTAAGTTTCGTGTACTTTGGCCAGGTAGGAATTTTTCCATGCCAGACATCCTCTCTTTCTCTGCTTGTCCACATCAAGCTTCAGATAGCCAGAGGGAGCATGATGAATTGGCGAGTCGATATGGAAGAGCATGGAACAAAGCCTCTAAGAAGATTGTGCACCAAGCCTTTGCAACACGTCACACGACTGTCTCACATCAGAGGACAAAGTAGGTTTTTAAAATTTGTCTTTCAGGAGTGAAAAAGAGGATGGGAGGTAGACTTCTGTAATTAATATGAATATGGGCTTCCCTGATAGTTCAGTTGGTAAAGAATCTGCCCGCAGTGCAGGAGACCTGGGTTTGATCCCTGAGTTGAGAAGATCCCCTAAAGTAGGAAATGGCAACCCACTCTAGTATTCTTGCCTGGAGAATTACATGGACAGAGGAGCCTGGCAGGCTCCAGCTCCAGTCCATGGGGTCACAAGAGTCAGACATGACTTGGTGACTAAACTCAAACTTGTAAATGCATTTCTATAATTGCATTTAAAATATTTATATATAACTTCTATTTATGATGGCCATAGCCTCAGCAAAAGACAAAAATAGTAAATTAACTATTCATTTTTTCGATAGTAAAAAGTCAATCAACATCCTTCCCTTTGCCATGTCTTTATACCTACTTTAGCCTAGATTTGGTGCCTAAAATGATAAAATATTTCCTTTAAAGTAGCAATACTATTAAAAATGATAGAAATTAAGACTTATTATTCAGTTCAGTTTAGTTCAGTTGCTCAGTCGTGTCTGACTCTTTGCGACCCCATGAACCGCAGCATGCCAGGCCTCCCTGTCCATCACCAACTCCCAGAATTCACTCAAACTCATGTCCATTGAGTTGGTGATGCCATCCAACCATCTCATCCTCTGTCATGCGTTCTCCTGACTTCAATCTTTACCAACATCGGGGTCTTTTCAAATGAGTCAGCTCTTCTCAACAGGTGGCCAAAATATCGGAGTTTCAGTTTCAACATCAGTCCTTCCAATGAACACCCAGGATTGATTTCCTTTAGGTTGGACAGCTTGGATCTCCTTGCAGTCCAAGGGACTCGCAAGAGTGTTCTCCAACACCACAGTTCAAAAGCATCAATTCTTTGGCACTCAGCTTTCTTTACAGTCCAACTCTCACATCCACACATGACTATGGGAAAAACTATAGCCTTAACTAGACAGATCTTTGTTGACAAAGTAATGTCTCTGCTTTTTAATATGCTGTCTAGGTTGGTCATAACTTTCCTTCCAAGGAATAAGCATCTTTTAATTTCATGGCTGCAGTCACCATCTGCAGTGATTTTGGAGCCACCCAAGATAAAGTCTATAACTGTTTCCACTGTTTCCCATCTATGTGTCATGAAGTGATGGGACCGGATGCCATGATCTTAGTTTTCTGAATGTTGAGTTTTAAGCCAACTTTTTCACTCTCCTCTTTCACTTTCTTTTTTTTTTTTTTTATTATTTTATTTTATTTTTAAACTTTACAATATTGTATTAGTTTTGCCAAACATCGAAATGAATCCGCCACAGGTATACCTGTGTTCCCCATCCTGAACCCTCCTCCCTCCTCCCTCCCCATACCCTCCCTCTGGGTCGTCCCAGAGTACCAGCCACAAGCATCCAGTATCGTGCATCGAACCTGGACTGGCGACTCGTTTCATACATGATATTATATATGTTTCAATGCCATTCTCCCAAATCTCCCCACCCTCTCCCTCTCCCACAGAGTCCATAAGACTGATCTATACATCAGTGTCTCTTTCACTGTCTCGTACACAGGGTTATTGTTATCATCTTTCTAAATTCCATATATATGCGTTAGTATACTGTATTTGTGTTTTTCTTTCTGGCTTACTTCACTCTGTATAATAGGTTCCAGTTTCATCCACCTCATTAGAACTGATTCAAATGTATTCTTTTTAATGGCTGAGTAATACTCCATTGTGTATATGTACCAAAGCTTTCTTAGCCATTCATCTGCTGATGGACATCTAGGTTGCTTCCATGTCCTGGCTATTATAAACAGTGCTGCGATGAACAGTGGGGTACACGTGTCTCTTTCCCTTCTGGTTTCCTCAGTGTGTATGCCCAGCAGTGGGATTGCTGGATCATAAGGCAGTTCTATTTCCAGTTTTTTAAGGGATCTCCACACTGTTCTCCATAGTGGCTGTACTAGTTTGCATTCCCACCAACAGTGTAAGAGGGTTCCCTTTTCTCCACACCCTCTCCAGCATTTATTGCTTGTAGACTTTTGGATCGCAGCCATTCTGACTGGTGTGAAATGGTACCTCATAGTGGTTTTGATTTGCATTTCTCTGATAATGAGTGATGTTGAGCATCTTTTCATGTGTTTGTTAGCCATCTGTATGTCTTCTTTGGAGAAATGTCTATTTAGTTCTTTGGCCCATTTTTTGATTGGGTCATTTATTTTTCTGGAGTTGAGCTGTAGGAGTTGCTTGTATATTTTTGAGATTAGTTGTTTGTCAGTTGCTTCATTTGCTATTATTTTCTCCCATTCTGAAGGCTGTCTTTTCACCTTGCTAATAGTTTCCTTTGTTGTGCAGAAGCTTTTAAGTTTAATTAGGTCCCATTTGTTTATTTTTGCTTTTATTTCCAATATTCTGGGAGGTGGGTCATAGAGGATCCTGCTGTGATGTATGTCGGAGAGTGTTTTGCCTATGTTCTCCTCTAGGAGTTTTATAGTTTCTGGTCTTACATTGAGATCTTTAATCCATTTTGAGTTTATTTTTGTGTATGGTGTTAGAAAGTGTTCTAGTTTCATTCTTTTACAAGTGGTTGACCAGTTTTCCCAGCACCACTTGTTAAAGAGATTGTCTTTAATCCATTGTATATTCTTGCCTCCTTTGTCAAAGATAAGGTGTCCATATGTGCGTGGATTTATCTCTGGACTTTCTATTTTGTTCCTCTTTCACTTTCATCAAGAGGCTCTTTAGTTCTTCTTCACTTTCTTCCATAAGAATGGTGTCATCTGCATATCTGAGGTTATTGATATTTCTCCCGGCAATCTTGATTCCAGCTGTGCTTCCTCCAGCCCAGTGTTTCTCATGATGTACTCTGCATATAAGTTAAATAAGCAGGGTGACAATATGCACCCTTGACGTACTCCTTTTCCTATTTGGAACCAGTCTGTTGTTCCATGTCCAGTTCTAACTGTTGCTTCCTGACCTGCACACAGGTTTCTCAAGAGGCAGGTCAAGTGGTCTGGTATTCCCATCTCTTTCCCATCTTTACTCACATAGAGCTAGGAGATCAGCGACAGCTGAGTGTTTATCTCCCTTGAGCAGAGGGTCTCTTCTCACTGCCTAGCAAAGGGGTTTGCATGCATCCCTCTGCATTGGAAACAGCTGTGGGACTGACCGAGTGCCATATGATATACACATATAAAAGGAACAAAAAAGCACACGTCAAGTCCATAAGAGAGAAGTATATCCCCAAAGACATGCACAGCACAGGCTATGAGGTTTCTTTATTTCTTTGTAAGGAAATGATCCCGTTCCAAACATTATTATGTGACCAGGCAGGGGTCCAGGGACTGTGCTTACTTGACTGCCTCTCCCAACAAATATCAATTTGAAAAAAGCATAAATAAGGATTCCTACTTTGCAAAAAGAAAATAACTTACTATCAGCTAGTAAAATAGGCAAAATTTATAATATTTAAACTTTCACAAAGAAAATATGGAATATACAAAATAAGATATAGAAAGTACAACATATAATGAATTAAAATATTGATTATTTAATAATTGCATGTTTTACTCAGAAAAAGGGAAGATAAGCCAAAAGAAGGTAAGCCAGACTTGAAAATATATTTTAAACACACATGATATAGAATTAGCATTACCATACAACATCTTAAAAACCTAACTAAAAAGAAAATAATGTTCTTTAAAAAATAGACAAAGAATGTAAACACTTAACTTAAAAATCAGGAATCCAAAATAATTTGTCAAAAAATCCTCAGGACCATCTTAAAAATAGAAATATTCTTTAACACTAATTAATCAACTTGGAAAAAATATTTAAGCCAGAAACAATGTCAAGTTGATTGCATATATATATGTATATTTGTATATATGTATTATATTTCAAAAGCATGATTAAAACAAGATGAAAATCTTTATATAACTAAGAATGCTACAAGGCATGCATTATTATTCTTTGCTGTGACAGAATAAACAAACACATTATTTTGAAAAGCACTTGGAAAATTAGTACGTTTATTGTCAAAATTTCATACATTTTCACATAGTAATTCTACTTTGGGTATTCTAAAAAGTAATTAATAGTAAGTGGTGAAGAAATGTTATAATCATTAAGGCCTCTATCAATGTAAAAAAAAAATTTGAAGATATATATTCACTGATAAAAGGCTACTACTTAAGTAATGTCCTAACCACTTGTGGAAACATAGTCTTTAAAAGTTGAATATATAAATAATATGTTAAGTTCAAAGAATATTGATTTTTTGTTTAACATCAAACCTAGATGTGAAATGCTTAATTTTCAAAAACCTTGTAGAGTTAATTATAAAAGTTTCAGTAAAAACAAACAAAACAACAACAACAAACAGTTTTTCTCAGTGTACTTAATTGAATTAACATCAGCTGTTCATAGAAAGTGTCAAATTGGTTCTGTGTATGTATCCTGATGAAACATATTTATACACCTTCAATTCACAATTCCTGTGTCATTAATCTTAATTGTCTATCTCTAAAAGCGATATAATTTACACTTTAATAGATATTTTGCTGGAATTGTTTTTCTCTAGTAGCATTTTGAGAAACAAGTGTATTTAGAACAAAGTTAGAGAAAAAAATGGAATGAAATAGGCCAAAAATATGTATATTAGCTTTCTTTGAATCCTTCCACTGATTGTTGTAAGATTTTTCCATTTCAGTTGTTTCTTTTCAATAATCATGTTAGTCAATTTTAAACTAATACCTAAAATGCTATTTTTCTCATGAATATATTTTAAAAGTAAGAAAATATTTCATTTGTTAATACTGCTCCTCTAAATAGGTAATATAGTGGTACTACAATGAAAAGGAAATAAAGCCGTAGTTAGAAATCCTTCCATAAAGAATATAAGTGTGGTTTTCTTTTATTTGATTATTGATTGACTAGTATAGACAGAGCAAATATCTGATATTTATTTTATTATATTTTTATACAACACAGCCTAATCATTTGCTTTTCATTTTATTTTACTCAATATATTTCAGCAGAATTTGAAAAAAGAAATTCTAAAATTTAGTAATTATGCCCTTTATATAATGGAATGAGTATTGCTGACTTGTTTCAAAATGTAAATTGGACATTTACAAATTCGAATCTTATTTGCCCTGCTTCCATTACCAGAGGGAAAATATAAACAGGAAGCTTGCCTTAGCATTCATATCTATGAGGAACTGTTGACCTTCAGATAGTGCTATTAAAATTTTTTAAATAATTATTTTATTCAAGTGAATGGTTCTGGAAAGAATTAGTTTTAAAAGGATGATATTGTCTTAATTAAAAGTGCATTCAAGTGTAAAAACATAAGGTTAAAGGCATTTCTGCTTTACATAGTATCCAGAAGCATGAACAAAACTTGTAAATTATTATATCATAATTATTATATTTTTTAAATTGTAATTTTATTTTATATATATGAGGCTTCAGCTCCTCTTTTCAAATTAATAAAGAAAATAAACCTCAGCATTTTTAACTGATCTAAGTGAATATAAAGAAGGAAATGGCAACCCACTCCAGTATTCTTGCCTGAAGAATCCCATGGACAGAGGAGCCTGGTGGACTACAGTCCATTGGATTGCAAATAGTTGGACACGACTGAAGTGACTATGTAAGTGAATATAACTCATTTTAAAGAAAATTGCTTCTGTATTAAAAGAATTGAAATTAATTTACAAAACATATTAGAACTTATGAAAAGAATCTATCCAATTGTATACTAAGAGCTTATAATGAAGAAGATTGTATAAGTGACTTAGAAGATATTCTCACTACTCACTCATTTCCAACCAAATTCTCATTAACAATTTAACAATAACAACATCCTCAAATCCCAGAAATGTATTTTAGTTTGATTAATTCTGAAATGAGAACTCGATTAGCAATGGCACCCCACTCCAGTACTCTTGCCTAGAAAATCCTATGGACGGAGAAGCCTGGTAGGCTGCAGTCCATGGGGTCACTAACAGTCGGACACAACTGAGTGACTTCACTTTCACTTTTCACTTTCATGCATTGGAGAAGGAAATGGCAACCCACTCCAGTGTTCTTGCCTGGAGAATCCCAGGGATGGGGGAGCCTGGTGAGATGCCGTCTATGGGGTCGCACAGAGTCGGACACGACTGAAATGACTTAGCAGCAGCAGCAATTACACAATATTTTACATATTGAATTTCTTGCATTGCATTAAGTATAGTGCAGAATATATAAAGAAATACAAGACCTGTATCAGTATGGAAATATTTTTAAACACAAAGTTTATATATGAATTTAATTAAGAATCACATTTGATTTGCTAAGAAATTTTATCACATCATTATCAAATTTATCTTCTATAATCCACATAACATAGTGAGCTTTTTTAAATTCATAAACATTGTCTTCTCACCTCTGTGTAAAATTTGATTCCTTGATGATTATGACATGTCTTCTCCTAAACAAACATTAAAGGAGTAAGACTTGGGGAAAAAAGGCATTTAAGGGTGCTGGAGCAACGAGACCTTTTATCTGCCAAATATGTGTTTATCACATTTTGCAGATAATAAACTGTTCATATCTTCAAAGAGTTATAAGCAGTAACAGCTGATAGGAAGGTGACCCCAGGAAAAATTTTACTTCATTTATTTATTTGCTGTCTAAACATTATTCATGCTGTTCATGGGGTTCTCGAGGCAAGAATACTAAAGTGGTTTGCCATTCCTTTTTACAGTGGACCACATTTTGTCAAAACTCCCCACCATGTCCCATCTGTCTCAGGTGGCCCTGCACAGCATAGCTCATGGCTTCATTGAGTTATACAAGGCTGTGCTCATGTGATTATACTGGTTAGCTTTCTTTGGAGTCTGTGGGATATAGTTCTTGCTTCTTCTGTCTGCCCTCTGATGGATGAGTAGAAGAGGCAAGCTTCCTGATGGGAGGGACTGGTGTTGGGGAAAACTGGGTTTTGCTCTGGTGGGCAGGACCATGCTCAGTATACCTTTAATACAATTTTCTGCTGATGGGTTGTGCAGTGCTTCCTCTCTGTTAGTCGTTTGGCCTGAGGCAACCCAGTCCTCGAGTCTAAAGGCTCTATGGTAAGGCTACTGCAGACCTCTAAAAGGACTTACGCCAACAAGCCCTTCCCAGGACTGCTGCTTCCATCACCTCTGTCCTTGAAACAGGCCACTGCCATCCCACACATCTGCAGGAGACCCTCAGACACTCACAGACATAAAAGTTATGACAAACATAGACAGCATATTAAAAGGCAGGGACATCACTTTCCCAACAAAGATCCGTATAGTCAAAGCTATGGTTTTTCCATTAATCACATATGGATGTGAGAGTTGGAATGTAAAGAAGGTTGAGCACCAAAGAATTGATGCTTTTGAACTGTGGCACTGGAGAACACTCTTAAAAGTCCCTTGGATAGCAAGGAGATCAAACCAATCAATCCTAAAGGAAATCAACACTTAATATTCATTGGAAGGACTGATCCTGAAGCTGAAGCTCCAACACTTTGGCCACCTGATGAGAAGAGCCAACTCATTGGAAAAGACCGTGATGCTGGGAAAGATTGAGGGTGGGAGGAGAAGCGGGCAATAGAGGATGAAATGGTTGGATGACATCACCAGCTCAATGGACATGAGTTTGAGCAAATTTCAGGAGATAGTGACTGACAGGGAAGCCTGTTGTGTTGCAGTCCATGGGATCACAACGAGAACAACAACAATCTAATCATTTAATTCATCCATTGATTCAGCCAATCAGTGACCATCACATAATTATATATTTTATATATACAGCTGGTCAGTTCTGATATGTATGTCGTAGAACACAAATCAGGAAAAAAGTCAAGCATAACTAATTATAATGATCATGTGCTCAGTCACTTAGTCATGTCTAACTCTTTGCAACCCCATGGACTGTAGCCCACTAGGCTTCTCTGTCCATGGGATTCTCCAGGCAAGAGTACTGGAGTGAGTTGCCATTCCCTTCTCCAATAAAGATCATAATAAGTTCTAGAAGGAAATTTGTACTGTATTAAGAACAAAGAAAGAATTATTAATTGACAAAAGGCTGTAAGTCTTTTGGCAGTTAATAAAGCTCTAGTTCAATTCAAAAATCCTCTGGGAGTGCTGACTGATGGCAAAAGTCCCAGTTTGAGGGCAGGGAAAAGCCTAGTGGCCAGTTTATTGGTGAAACAAAGAAGAAACGGTAATTTTCCCTTCCTTTGCATTTTTGTTCTACTCAGCTCCTCAACAGAGTATACTGCAGATGGCACTTTGCTCTACTCAGTCTACTGATTTAAAGGCTAGCAACTTGATTGAACGGCTAAGTCAGTGCAGCTAATCCAAGAGTCTCTGCTCAAAAGATACGTAAGAAACTTTCAATTTCCCAAAGTAGCAAAATAATTTTTGTATTTGTTAAATGTGGGAAGGAGAAAAACTGTGTGAGAATAATAGTGTTTTCAACCAAAAATTAAGCAAATGAAAAATAATAGAGAAATGTAAATATCCAAGACCAGAGGAAGTCACATCAATCACATATACTTGTTTGTCCTTTAATAAAAGTTGATCTTAATCAATGAAGTATTAGCAGAATTTTCAAAAAAAATTACCTACATACTTTCAAATGGACATGCACATTGCAATATTAAATGCAGTTCACTGTAAATGATAAATATATAATATTCCTGAAATTTTTTTCTATGAGATAATTGGGGATTGACAATAAAATGTTTCATAGTATATTTTTCTTTTAGACTTCCAAATTTAGGTTATTTTTAGGGGTGCCTGATAATATATATTCTTAAAAGCCATTCATATAATCTACACACAGTATTTTTGAAAATAAAGTCATAGAGTTTTATTATAAAACAATTCATTATCAGTAGGATTGACTATTCTAGAATTCTAATACAAAATTACTATTTGCAAATGTTTTGTCTTTTATGTTTCATTTAAAAAAATTCTAGGTAAATATACCTATTATATATTTCTCCTTAAAATGGTGTCTATGAGCAACTCACTCTATAAAACTATAAAACAAAGTGAGGTCGCTCAGTCATGCCCGACTCTTTGGGACCCCATGGATAGTAGCCTGCACCATGCTCCTCCATCCATGGGATTTTCAAGGCAAGAGTACTGGAGTGGGTTGCCACTTCCTTCTCCAAGGAATCTTCCCAACCCAGGGATCGAACCCAGGTCTCTCACATTGTAGACAGATGCTTTACTGTCTGAGCCACCAAAGCCTACTACAAAATTATACTGATTCTTTTATAGTTTCAAACATGTTTCCACAATTTATTTTATGTTATAATGTGGTAACAGGTGCTAGAGATCATGCATTTCACCCCTCTCAAGGCTTTATGTTTCTACTAGCAGATGTACAACATTTGGTAGATATTAGTAAAAAATCCATGCGTCATAAAGGGATGAATATCATCCGAATTTAGTACAGCTGATGGAAGATGTCGGTGGGAGAAACAGTTCTATACTTATATTTTTGTTAGTGAGCTAAATATCAAATGAGGAGAAATGAATGAAAATGATTGAATATCATGTTTGCAGAAAAATTGCCCTGGAAACATGTATTTATAGAATGATAAAACTTAAATGCATCAATTATTTTACTCCTCGGTCTAATATATTCTGATAATAAATACTCCAAATGACAAAAATACAGTCAGCCCTCTATATATGCAGGTTCCACATCTGTGGATTCAACCAATGGCAGATCAAAAATATTAAAAAATACTTAAGAAATTTATGAAAAGCAAAACTTGAATTTGCCACATACACAACTATTTGCATAAGCATTTACATTGTATCAGGCATTATAAGAAGTCTGTAGATAGTTTGGGTCTTCCCAGGTGGCACATTGTAAAGAACCTGCTTGCCAAAGCAGGAGGTGCAGGAGATGCAGTTTTGATCCCTGGGCCAGGAAGATCTCCTGGAATAGGAAATGGCAACCCACTTCAGTGTTCTTGCCTGGAGAATCCTATGGACTGAGGGGCCTGGTAGGCTATAGTCCATGGGGTCACACTATCCTTGGCTCATGAGTATTTCTAAGGTCGGAAAGGTTCCATGTCTGGTGATTTTTTTTTTTTTTAATTGCATGATTATAACAGACATTGCTCCAGGAAGGAATTTCCTTTTCTTCTGTTGCAGGTATTTCGCACTATAAATCTTGAACAAATCTGTTAGTCCCTCAGTTGTGTCTGCCTCTTTGCCCCATGGATTGTAGCCCTCCAGGCTCCTCTCTCCATGGAATTCTTCAAGCAAGAATACTGGAGTGGGGAATCATCCCCTCTTCCAGGGATTTTCCCAATTCAGGGATTGAACCCAGGTCTCCTGCATTGCAGGCAATTCTTTACTGTCTGAGCCACCAGGGAAGCCCTTAGACATCCTTAAAATACATTTTCAGCAGATTTTTCAAACAGAGAGGTCATATGAACTGAAGGTGTGTGATTAGAGATTATCCCCGATAGCTTTTCCTATTACGTCTCCCCTCTAGCTAAGGTTGAAACAGGCATTGATCTCTTCTATCACTCTGCCTCTACATGGTGAGCTTTTCCTAATTTACCTACTGAGGAGGCTGGCTTTTTCTGAGAAATCTATAATCTAACTTACCTTATCACCAAGGCTACCTGACTCTGGGATAAAAGCTGGCCTTAGCACTCTCTGGCTTCTCTGAAATCCCTTTATCTCATACTCTGAAAGTTTCCTTTAAGTTCCTGAAAAGTCAGGCAAGCATTAAAAAAAAAAAAAAAAAAGTTTTCTTCTCTCATCCAACACTCTCATACACCAATTTTTACATGTTCTTAACTGGAAAATTATTTCTGGTTATCTTATTTGAAGATACATCTAAAGGATGCATCTTATTTGAAGATACAAATGTGGTCTGGCACAAAGGTCTGGACTCGGCACTCCCAATGCAGGGGGCCTAGATTCTATCCCTGGTCAGGAAACTAGATCCCACATGTCACAACTAAGAGCTCACCTTCTGGAGCAAAGATCAAAAATCCCACCTGCCACAACTAAGACTAAGTGCAGTTCAGTTCAGTCACTTAGTCATGACCAACTCTTTGCAACCCCATGGACTGCAGCACTCCAGGCTTCCCTATCCATCAACAAATCCCAGAAATTGCTCAAACTCAAGTGCATCGAGTTGGTGATGCCATCCGAACATTTCATCCTCTGTCGTCCCTTTTTCCTCTTGCCTTAGATCTTTCCCAGCATCAGGATCTTTTCCAGTGAGTCAGTTCTTCACATCAGGTGGCCAAAGTATTGGAGTTTCAGCTTCAGCATCAGTTCTTAAAAGAAGTATTCAGGACTGATTTCCTTTAGGATGGACTGGTTGGATCTCCTTGCAGTCCAAGGGACTCTCAAGAGTCTTCTCCAACACCCCTGTTCAAAAGCATCAATTATTCAGCACTCAGCTTTCTTTATAGTTCAACTCTCACATCCATATACGACTACTGGAAAAACCATAGGTTTGACTAGATGGACCTTTGTTGGCAAAATAATGCCTCTGCTTTTTAAATATGCTGTCTAGGTTGGTCATAACTTTTCTTCCAAGGAGCAAGTGTCTTTTAATTTCATGACTGCAGTCACTACAGTGACTTTGGACCCCCCGCCCAAAATAAAGTCTGTCACTGTTTCCATTGTTTCTCCATCTATTTGCCATGAAATAATGGGACCAGATGCCATGATGCTGAGTTTTAAGCCAACTTTTTCACTTTCCTCTTTCAGTTTCATCAAGAAACTTTAGTTCTTTGTTTTCTGCCATAAGGGTGGTGTCATCTGCATATCTGAGATTTAGATATGACTAAGACTAGGTGCTAGTAAAGTCATGCTCAAAATTCTCCAAGCCAGGCTTTAGCAATATGTGAACCGTGAACTTCCTGATGTTCAAGCTGGTTTTAGAAAAGTCAGAGGAACCAGAGATCAAATTGCCAACATCCACTGGATCATGGAAAAAGCAAGAGAGTTCCAGAAAAACATCTATTTCTGTTTTATTGACTATGCCAAAGCCTTTGACTGTGTGGATCACAATAAACTGTGGAAAATTCTGAAAGAGATGGGAATACCAGACCACCTGATCTGCCTCTTGAGAAATTTGTATGCAGGTCAGGAAGCAACAGTTAGAACTGGACATGGAACAACAGGCTGGTTTCAAATAGGAAAAGGAGTTCGTCAAGCCTGTATATTGTCACCCTGTTTATTTAACTTATATGCAGAGCACATCATGAGAAACGCTGGACTGGAAGAAACACAAACTGGAATGAAGATTGCTGGGAGAAATATCAATAACCTCAATTATGCAGATGACACCACCCTTATGGCAGAAAGTGAAGAGGAACTAAGAAGCGTCTTGATGAAAGTGAAAGAGGAGAGTGAAAAAGTTGGCTTAAAACTCAACATTCAGAAAACTAAGATCATGGCATCCAGTCCCACCACTTCATGGGAAATAGATGGGGAAACAGTGGAAACAGTATCAGACTTTATTTTTCTGGGCTCCAAAATCACTACAGATGGTGACTGCAGCCATGAAATTAAAAGACGCTTACTCCTTGGAAGAAAAGTTATGACCAACCTAGATAGCATATTCAAAAGCAAAGACATTACTTTGCCAACAAAGGTTCGTCTAGTCAAGGCTATGGTTTTTCCAGTGGTCATGTGAGAGTTGGACTGTAAAGAAGGCTGAGTGCCGAAGAATTGATGCTTTTGAACTGTGGTGTTGGAGAAGACTCTTGAGAGTCCCTTGGACTGCAAGGAGATCCACCCAGTCCATTCTGAAGGAGATCAGCCCTGGGATTTCTTTGGAAGGAATGATGCTAAAGCTGAAACTCCAGTACTTTGGCCACCTTTGACTCATTGGAAAAGACTCTGATGCTGGGAGGGATTGGGGGCAGGAGGATAAGGGGACGACAGAGGATGAGATGGCTGGATGGCATCACTGACTCGATGGACATGAGTCCGAGTGAGCTCTGGGAGTTGGTGATGGACAGGGAGGCCTGGCGTGCTGCAATTCATGGGGTCGCAAAGAGTCGGACACGACTGAGTGACTGATCTGATCTGATCTGATTTGAAGACTAGGTGCAGACAAATAAATACATAAAAATAAATATCAAAAAATATACATATAAAACAGGCTTCCCCAGTGGCTCAGTGGTAAAAAATCGGTCTGTAATGAAGGAATTGCAAGAAGCACAGGTTTGATCCCTGGGTCAGGAAAATCCCCTGGAGAAGGAAATGGCAACCTAGTCCAGTGTTCTTGCCTGGAGAATCCCATGGACAGATGAGTTTGGTGGACTACAGTCCATAGGGTCAAAAGTAGTTGGACATAGTTGAAGCAACTGAGCAAGATATACATATAAAACACCTTTTCTTATCTTTGTCCGTTCAGAGAGAGAAACAACAACAACAAAAAATGATGACAAAAGGAGGAAGATGCTTAACATGCCCTGGAAGGCATGCTGGAGCATGTCCTTAATATAAGTCAATCAGGGTATGTTGGGTCATAACTTATTCTACTCTCATTGTCAGTGCGTGTGTGGGTGGGGGGAGTTATAAATTCTAGATTCTTTAATAAGGAAATATATTTGAAAACTAGGCTTTGAATTAAAAGACATCACTTGAGTACAAGCGTCCTCACTGGATGAATATGTCATATAGATGAGAACTACAGGAAGAGCAAAGCATGTCCATACACTGTTTAGCTGTAGATCTAAGAAGGGAAATCAGATATTATGCAAGTCAGTATTAAGGAGAGGCAAGAGAAAAGCAAATGTATGACTCTAGCTAAAATGAAGGAAGAAGACAGTTTATAAAAGACAACTTAAAAACAATGAAATACGTAAGTTGTTTAACTGGGTGCTTGACAGAGCATGTGCTTGATAAATAGCAACTTTCATTCTCTCTCCTTTCCCTCATATAACTTTCCTCATTACTTCTTAAAATATACAGAATATTCTGGGAATTCATCATATTCTAAATTCAGATTTTCATATTTACAAGTTTAGTTTTTTGGGTTCTTCAGTTTCTAGGAAGAGGTTGATCTATAAAGCAGAATGGAAAATAGCTAATTTATGGTGATTTTTCAATAAGATAATAGTTCCTCCCTCCAAATACATGAGCTTTAAGTTTTCCTTGCTGATATTAGGACAGTTTGAAAATACTCCTTCTTCTCCCAATAAAGAAGAGCAATAATAATAATAAATAATTCAGAGAGTCTAAGCAGATGCTGCTTTTTTCTATTGAATATAACATTTACTTGTTGTAGGAGTTAGGTGATCTAGGCTGCTACTCATGTATGACTTCTGCTTATAGTGAAAGTGAAGTCACTCAGTCATGTCCGACTCTTTGAGACTCGACGGACTGTAGCTCCTCCCTCCATGGGAATCTCCAGGCAAGAGTACTGGAGTGGGTTGCCATTTCCTTTTCCAGGGGATCTTCCCAACCCAGGGATCGAACCCGGGTCTCCTGAATTCCAGGCAGACGCTTTAACCTCTGAGCCACCAGGGAAGCCCTCTGCTTATAGTCTTAACAATACAGAAGCTCAGGTTCACCTTCCTAGACTTAGAGAAAGCCCCAGGTTTAGTTTCTAAGTATTGGTTTTTGTATAGTCACTTGTACCAGTGACTCGTGTATTTATTGTATCAATTAATATTAGGTTCAGCTGCAGAACAAAAAAGTCCTGAAGTAGCAGTGACATATATAAGATAGAAGTTTATATTTTATCATGTTTATGTCCAGGTACTGGAAACATTGCTCTCCAGTGTCTCAGAGACCCTGTTTCTTCTGTCCATTTGCATACGTGATCTTTAGCTTAGGTCCCCAGGTGCTTTGTTTTGCAAACTATGTAGCAAAAGGAAGGCAAAACAGTAGAAGGGATCAAGGAACACAGTACGGTATCTCTTAAAGACTCCTAGACTTGACTGAAGGCACTGTTTTTATAATTCATTAATCAAACTTAGATATGTAGTCTGTATTTATCTTGAAAACACCTGAGTAATGGTCACTTTGACCTGTGTCCAACCAAACATTTGGGTTTCTATTACTATAAAATGAGAAAATGGATATTATAAGGAAGCCCACTGATTGGTATAAGCCCATTGTGTGTATTATATTGCTGTTGCTCTTTCCTTTTATTTTCTGTGAGCTCAGGTATGTTTTAAAAAATGTGTTTATTGTGTATCTAGTATCTGCTAGTAAGGAGGTAGAGGTCCTGTCAATTTATTTAGCCAGCTATATGGAAGGAGATAGAAAACAAAATTTTATTTATCTGAGTGCATTAGTGTTATTAATTAGGATATGGGTTTCCTTCACTCAGCCAAATTGTGGCCATGAATTTCAGATTTTGGCTTTGAGCAGGGAAAATCAGAACAGACCCTGAAGACTGCTGAGGCATGTATGGTGTTTCCTTGTGGAACAATAAAATAATATCAGACAATGCTACTCTGATACTCTTGATATAGTACTACCAAGATGAGGCCAAGCCAAAAGAAAAGCAATCCATAATTATCTCAACAATGATAAAAATAATAATATTGTCAGACAACAGTGACCAAACATCTCCCTCCCAGCTAACACAAGTGAGTGCTACTTTTCTTAGGATTAACACTTTTAGCTCCTTCTCAGCTTCTAGACAAAATTACTAAGATAATCAATCATACAATCACCTTTTCTTTTTCTGGCAATATCTAATCCAGAAGAAGATTATGTTTTCTTGCACTCTCTTCAAATCACTTAAAAAAGTTCAAATCCTGTAAGAAAGTCCTAACATTCTTAATGAGACTTCTCATACCACCCCCACCCCCATTTCATGCCTTGCTCATTCCCTCATTTCAGAGAGCAAATAAAATCACCTTTGTTCAACTGCAATGAACTCTGCTCTTTTTGAATAGGGTGGAATCACCACACATTTGTATTTTGGTAGATACCCAGTTCATTAAAGTTTGTTTTGATAAATTATATTATCAAATGTGTGGGTTTTGCCATTTTATTTCACACAAGTAATTGATTTCTAGTATTTAGGAGATCTAAATAGTAGCTGTACATGTCCATAATCACATTTTTACAGTAGCTTTCTATGGACAATATTTCATATACATATATTGCCGGGAGCCGGCGAGAGACATTCCACTCGTGACAAAGGTCATGAGGAAGGGGGCTCGGCATACGCAAAGGCGGGATCGAGCCTCGGGAGTGCCCCCGGATATTCTCGAGCATCTACCCCCCAAAAAACCAGAGTCTGCCTACTTTATTGCTTTGTGCTCTCACCTCTGACTTTACTGGGGGCTGTCCCCCACCACCATCTCACTCTCTCTGTCAAAGAGTTAACTTACAGCTCCAATTAATAAAGTTCCTGGGCAATTAGGAGTGTTTAAATCCAAACCCCTCAGATGGCTCTCTAACTCGCCTGACAAGTTTACCCGGACACCTACAGCTATGCATACGATTGTTTACAGTCTCCCAGCCTCCAGAGGCACGGGAAGCTTAAGATATTCAAATAGCTTAGAGCCTCTCAGAAAATTAGAAGCTGTCAGAATAAAACTAGTAAAAGATTTCATTGATGAGCCAATGTTTGTTGCCAAGTTTTCACATCCCCTGAATTGTATCCTTGAATGTGCATTAATTAATATAGTTGGTATGTAGAAAAAATAAGTAGTGGCCTTGGTGTTAGTAACTTTAGACCCTTAAGGTAGTAAATTCTTTCCTTTGTAAACCCATTACACATCCACCCTATAGGAACGTAATCTTATCTTCGGAGGATGGCGCCAAACCTTAAAATAATTACTCTTAGAGAAAATAAGTCTTTGTTGATAAGTCCTTGTCAAGAGTCATAAAATGTTAATAGGCCTCTGGCCAGAAGATGATGTAAATCACCTAAACCATTTGTATACGATAAATCTGCAGGAAAGAAACCCTGGTTTTTGATAAGCATCAAAGACTGCTGATTTTGCATCCCCTATTGTCCTCTATGTGTAACTTAGGGTATAAAAGCCCCTGTTGAAAATAAAGCTATGGGCCTTGCTCACCAACGCTTGGTCTCCCCATGTCATTCTTCCCTTTAACTTCTAGCTGAGTGTCCATCTGGAGCGTGGATGTCCTCTGCGACCATTTATTTGCCTGGGCTTCTAAGACCCACTCGAGAAGGTGTCTAAGGTGGGGCACCTTCCGCTATTCGAGAGGGCGCCTGCGGCCTCCGTGGTCAGAGCTAACCTGGTGTCACGGGTTATATTGATTTTCCGCGTAAACCAAGCCACTCAGCTTCTTTTCTCCACTGAATTTTCCTACTGAGCTATCCTCATTCTATTCCTCTTTATTATATCTAATTAACATTTGAATAGGCCGCCTAGCCGTCTCTCCTTCGAAGACCCTGGATCAGCCGGGGCTGGACCCCGGCAATATATGTTTTACTAACTAAAATAAATGATGTTACCATTTGATATTAGTTGACATAATTTGGAACTCTTTGGCCCCATATAAGAGAAAAACAATGTGGGCACATTGAAACCAAAGGATAGAATTTATATGTATCCATTGCACCTATAGACAACCACAGTTGACATCACAGCTGGCTTTCAGGAAAGAATTGAAATTAGAATCTGCATCAGCCTACTTTTTCTCTTTTCTATATACCTCTTCCACTGTTTGTTTTGTTTTGTTTAATAAGAATAGATTTTTCTACTCCTTCTTTTAGGTATCAGGCTAGTAATGGCCACTCTATAGCTCCCAACTTTATAAATCAGCCAAGACAACTCTTCAGGTAAATTAAATTACTTGGGTCTAGTTATGAAACCACAGAAGTATATATTATTTTCCCAATTTGAGTCCAAACAATGGTGACAGGGTGAGTGGGCTCCCATTATAAGACAGGTTATTGGGATTATTCATGGAGAAACCGTCACTTTCACAGAAACCACTGAAAAATTGATTTATAGTCTTTAATATTTCAAATGATGGCAAGTCACCTTTTTATAGTGGGTTAAAACATGTATTTATTTATTTTACATTAATTGTGGAGAATTTGAAAAAAAAGATATTTTGTCCTTCTGTTTTCTAAGATATAGTTAGCCTTCAGTGATCTCTTAATCACTTAAAATATTTCAGTAAGCTATGGAGTGAAGGATTGAAAATAGAAAATGCTACAGAAATTGTATTTATTTATATTTTATTTGGGGAATCTCTAGAAAGATGGGAGGAAGAGAACTTGATAATAACAGTGTATTTGGTCAGTCACTTCACTGAACAAGTCACTTGTTCAAGTGACTTGAACAAGTCACTTCACTCAGAAGGAAAAGAGGAAAGAAAATGGCAAAAAGTGACAGGAAAGAAAATGAGACCTATCCGTTATTTACAGACAGGAATTTAGAGAGATTATTCATGACTCTTTTTTGCCACTGGGAATTTTATCCTAAGCGATGGGGCTCTGTAAACAATGATAAGGGAGAAGAGAGCCATTCGTGAGTGGTTCTAACAGGTGGCTGACCAACAGATAACGTAGGATAAAACTCAAGAGCTGCCAGATTAGCAGATGGAGAAAAGGTTGAGCCTCTAACATGAAGCAAAGGCAAGGACTTAAACCATTTTCTGGATACCATGTAAACTTCCCAGATTCTTGCACTAATTTTAATAACCAGAGCCCAAAAAACAATGAAATATAATTGTTTGTCAACTTGTCAAGCTGTATTCTTTTTAAATGATATTTTTAATGAAGCACAGCAAAGGATTACACAAATCATTTATTTCATAAATCACCAAACACAAAAAAGCAGCACTTCTTGGGTTTCAAGCCAGCCAGGTTTTGGACTGGAACTTACATCATTGGCTTTCCTGGGTCCTCAGCTTGTTGACTATAGATGGATCTTAAGACTTAGTCTCTACAATTGCATGATTATGTGAGTAAATTTCTCATAATAAATCCCAATCTCTCTGTATCAATATATATAGAGATATGCAGATAAATATAGATATATTAGTATCTATCATATCCCTTATTGGTTCAGTTTCTCTGGACACCCCAGACCAATACATCCAATCAGCTAATCTGTGTTTCCATGGGTCACAGCTTCTTTACTTGTCCATGAACTCACTTTGGCTGATTGAAGTCACCTACACAGGGAAGTTCTGTCCACCACCCCGCCCCCCATTTTTGACCATCAGCCCATGATTAACTGACACACTGGTACCAGTAGCTATACCTCTTGCCTCACAGGAGGCCAATTTGATGTGCATCTATGTTTCATATCATCCTAGTGAGATCAGGTTAAGGCTGGTTTCCACCAGCGATCACATTCTATATTTGCTTTTGGCCTCTATGCAGTCTCACTTTTCTCATTCTTCTTCGGCCTCAATAAACAAGTGAAAAAAAACCCTTCCTCAGACTCTTTCCTCTAAATATTTAAGGGAAGTTGTTCTAAGAAGCAAATTGTGCAGATGCAATTCTAGAGATGCAAGTGGAATGAAATTCACTAGCTGCTACAAGTCTTGGACAATTGAGAGGTATAGAAAACACGCTAATTACAAAGACAATGGAGTTGAAATGACTGAGTCACTGAAGAGAGAAAATTACAAGTTTAGGTATGTTAATCAATATTTTAAAGTAAAGAAGATAAATTCAAAAAGCCTTGTAGGGAGCATTTAAAGAGATCCTTATTATACACAGCCAGTGGTCACAAATAGTTAAAGGTCAGGCAAGGAACTTAATTTTACAAGCAGGAAAAATTCAAGGAAGGATGAATTCTAAAGCTAAATAATTTTATTATGTGAATTTTAGGGCCTTCATAGGGTGGAAGTGGGGCTGTTAAACTTGGGATGGAGATATATTGATAGGCTCATTTGAAAACCTTGAATCCTCAGATTTACCTGAACAGCCTGAGCCTGCATTCTTAATTATTTGCATTCTTAATATCAATGGGGCTTCTCAGGTGGCACGAGTGGTAAAGAATCCCCTGCAATGCAGGAGACAGTGGTTCAATCCCTGGGCCTTGAAGATCCACTGGAGTAGGAAATAGCAACCCACTCCAATATTCTTGTCTGGAGAATTCCATGGACAGAGGAGCCTGGAGGGTTACAGTCCATGGTGTCGCAAACAGGCAGACACAGCTGAGTGACTGAGCATGCTAAAATCAATAAACTTACATCTTAATACTGGAATTTGTGCTTGATTCTATTTTATTGACTTATCTTCTAGAATTCTACATTTTATATCTTTGTTTTCTTGAAAACATTGGTCACATTTATTTTTAAATTTTGTTTAATGTCAATATATAATTGTCTGAAGCTCAATTTCTCGGAGAAGGCAATTGCAACCCACTCCAGTACTCTTGCCTGGAAAATCCCATGGATGGAGGAGCCTGGTAGGCTGCAGTCCATGGGGTCGCTAAGAGTCAGACACAACTGAGCGTCTTCACTTTCACTTTTCACTTTCATGCATTGGAGAAGGAAATGGCAACCCACTCCAGTGTTCTTGCCTGGAGAATCCCAGGGACGGGGGAGCCTGGTGGGCTGCAGTCTCTGGGGTCGCACAGAGTCGGACACAATTTCTTTTGCATTTTGTTCTTTTTTTTATGAGTGATAATTTATAAGTAAGTGGTCATAACATTATATATGACAATTATAGAGATAATACTATATTTTGTATTATCTTACCTTTCTCTATAGAAGGTTTACTTTTGCTTCCTAGGGGATGTGCTAATATGATATGTGATTGGCCTGTTTAGTACGAGAAGTCTGAAGCAAACAAGAGAGTAAAAAGAAAAAATGATTTCATCATTTTTCATTTGTGTAGGAAAACCTATTGGTCCTCAGATAAAATATTTCCTTCCTTGTAAAAATGGAGGCTTATGACAAATTCTAAGTTATACATAAATATTTATAAAAGCATAAAGCTTTGTACCTTCCCCAGATACATTTTAAGGAATTTTTGAAAGATGAGGCAAACATAATTTCAATGTTTGCAGCTGAACTGGTTTAAGAATACTGTAGTGACTAAAGAGTTTGAGTGTGTAGACCAGGAGGTAAAGTATAAGTCAGGAGAAATTGAAGCAAAATATTCTATCACAGGCTTGTTGGCATGATTTTGATCAACAGATCAAGAGGAACAGCTAACAAAGCCACAAAATAGCCTCTATAAAAACACTTAAAGAGGCTTTTGTAAAGGTATTCCTCATAACAATGAAAAAAGAAGTCTGGTTGCGAGCAAAGTGAATGTTGAGGTCCAAAGAAAATTACCAAATGCCTAAACTAGTCATTGTAGGGTCTGGGAAGAACTATTGGAAGTGGATGATTGCAAAAAAAAAATAAAAAAATAGTAATTTTGTGGTTGGTGATAGCAGTGAATAGCTGATAACTGCAATTCTATGAAGACTTTGTAGAGCCACCCCAAACCACAAACACAATCACGGGCTATATAGGAAGTGACATGACAAATTTCATCTCAACAATGCAAGCAGGTACTAAGTATATGGTTTGTTGTCTGTCACAGTGGGGAATGGAGTTAAAGATAGTTCTGCCAAGCCTCACTCATTATAGTGATGGTCACTTTGCTATGATTAATCTAAAAGACATTTTTTATAAGGGGTTCTATTCTTATACTGAAGAGATTTGCTGTCTGTTTCCTGAAGCCAAGAAAATTTTTGTTGATCCTTGTTTTCTATTTACTTTTTCCTGTTGCCTTTATTAGACAATCTTGAGTCAAATAATAAAATAAAATAATAGCATTTAAGACAATATGTATGCATATATGGTACCAATATGATCATGAATTCCTAGCTTATTTTACATACAAAAATATGAATATATATATGCATAGTATGGGTTATACATGTATATTTCTGAGTATATATGTGTGATCTTACAATGCATATTATAGCTTCCCCACTTAACAAGAAATTATTTTGCCCAAAATTTGAGACTGAGAAACGCATAGACAAACCATAACTAAACATTTTCCCTTTCTGCTATAATTTTAACAGGGGTATCAGGCAACAATTGTTAATTGAGTGTCTATGGTACATATACAGTGTCCTTTAAGGATGAGGACAGAAGCAGCACCATCCCAATTCAAATAGCAACCCCTTGCAAATAATGCCACATTGCTAAGATCCAGAATACATCAGTAATAATTAAATTTCTGGTTATTTCTGATGTTAATGATACTCCTTGGAAGAGCAAGATGAATGACTTATAAAACTATATGCAGAAGCCCTGATAGGATGACAAACCCAACCCCATTTTTCCAGGATATCCCCAATTTTAGCCCTAAAACCCCCACATCCAGAAAACTCAGTCCCAGGGAAACCAGTGTGATTGGTCATCCTACCAGAAATAAAGCTTTTGTCTTTACAGATCTTACATTTAAGTTTTGAAAAACAAACAACAAAATCTAGATGATTATATACCCTTTCATTTAAGCATATGTAAGTGATAAATGAAGTGAAAAAGAATGGGATCCAGGATGGTAAAGATTTGTTAGAAGTAGCAAAGAATGTAACTTTGAGGTTAAGAGAAAAAAACAATTAAATTTTAAATATATGTCCAAACTTATGCAAATAGCCAACTCATTGGAAAAGACTGATGCTGGGAAAGATTCAAGGCAGAAGGAGAAGAGGGTGACAGAGGATGAGATGGTTGGATGGTATCATTGATCAATGGACATGAACTTGGGCAAACTCCAAGAGATGGTGAGGGACAGGGAAGCCTGGTGTGCTGCAGTCCATAGGGTCTCAAAGAGTTGGACATGACTTGGTGACTGAACAACAGCAACAACAACATATGTCCAAAAAATAAATATCTAAACTTGTACCTCAGTTCAGCCTCAGAAATGTACTCAAGACAACTGTGTTTTATTCTCAGAATTGTCAATAATTACTTGTGTGACCCTAAAAAGACACAAGTTTTCTGAGCCTGAATTTCTTCACCTACAAGTTAAGCAAAATTGGGCAATTTAATCTCTGTAGTTCCACAGAGGTCTAAAATTTAGAATAGAACCTTTGCAATCAAGATTTAAATGATTATTATATCCTTAGATATAATAGACATCATGTCACCTATTTCCATCCAAACAGTTGAGAAGTAGAAAATAATTGGCCTTTTGAACAATGTTATTCATTGTTTCATCAAAAGTTACATGGGGAATAGACATTTATTGTTGTGTCACATTCTACCTGCTGGGAAGGGATAGCAGCTAATAATGGAACTGTTTACAGCAAAATGCATTTGTACAAAAGAATCTGCCTTCTCTGAGAAGCTGATGAGGGATTTTGAGCTAGTTCATTTCCTCCTCATGACTTCTGAAAACTTTCCACGTGCTGGGCAATCATTTTAAAAAAAGCAAAGAGAAGTTTATAGTGTTATATTCCTTGTGGCATATTCAAAGAAGACAAAGAACTTCTCAATGGTGGGATGTTTAAACCATTTTAGAGTGCAGTCATCATAAGCAATTATCTCCCTCAGTGACCATTCTTCCAAGGCTATTTTCTCTATACAGCCTTTTTAAGGCCATGTGCCTTAGAATCCAGTGATCTGGTTTGCAACTAGCTCAGTTATTAGTTACAACCTTGTAGACAGAACCGACTCAATGAAAATGAGTTTGAGTAAACTTGGGGAGTTGGTGATGGACAGGGAAGCCTGGTGTGCTACAGTCCATGGGGTCGCAAAGAGTCGGAGCAACTGACCAACTGACCTGAACTGTAGACAGAATAATTGCCTTCTTTTGTAAAACAGAGATAATATTTTCTTCCGGCACCCCACTCCAGTACTCTTGCCTGGAAAATCCCATGGGTGGAGGAGCCTGGTGGGCTGCAGTTCATGGGGTCACTAGGAGTCGGACATGACTGAGTGACTTCACTTTCACTTTTCACCTTCATGCATTGGAGAAGGAAATGGCACCCCACTCCAATATTCTTGCCTGGAGAATCCCAGGGACAGGGGAGCCTGGTGGGCTGCCGTCTATGGGGTTGCACAGAGTCAAACACGACTGAAGCGACTTAGCAGTTGGAGCTTAAGTGTGATAATAAAGTACAGAATACAGTACTTAAAATATATTAACTCCCCAATAAATGTTTCCTAGAATCATGATTATTTCAAAACCTAAATCCTCTCCTGGGAACAGGTTATAATAAATCAGTGGTTTACCATGTGGCACTACTGGGTAATCTTTTGATACATCTAAGCCACTTTTATCTATTATGCCAGTGCATTTGTAAATTTGGAGTATTTCATTGTGGTTAAAGGTTAGACCTTGGATTTCAGAAATTTGAGACCATAGATGTCTCTTTTAAGTGTGATATAGATGCATGTAATGAAATAACTATTTTTAGTTGGTAGTAAATGCATATAAGCCAAACATTAAATGGACACTGGGACTATGAAATATGTGTTTAACATAAATAGTAGACATGAAATATAAAAGAGTTTAATCATTTTAAGAAAAAAATAGGACTGTCATAGGTTAAAAGTAAAATCAGTTCTTTTTCTCTGTATTATTTTGTTTTACTTATGAAGACAGGAAAATTGTTCACAGTTTTCTAGAAAGAAAATTATTTCACACAGAATAAAGCAGCTCATTTGAAACAGAAAATAGTTTTCAAAACCCAAGCTCAAGATTAATGTCTTGATATTTAAAAGAGCTTTGCCCAATATAAGGTTGAAAGTTATCATTTTATAGAAACAAATCAGGATTAACTAATGAGAGAGTCAATTCCTAGGCAAGTTGATAAGAAGTCTGGGATCCCCAAGGAGGAGAGAGCAATGTGGGGCTCTCAAAGAGGAAGAAAGAACAAACATCTTTTTTTTTTTTTCTTTCCTCTACATTCCTTAGTCTTAGTCACAAAGTCTGGGCTTTTTTTCTTTAAGTCCAGAACTAATGATTACACAGCAAACAACTCAATTCAAACTCTGTACTAAGAATTATATAACAACAATATGTCCTGCTTGAGGACAGTTTCTCCTTCCTGAAAACCTTCTGACTAATCCTGTTATCTTTGGGAGTTGGTGATGGACAGGGAGGCCTAGCATGCTATGGTTCATGGGGTTGCAAAGAGTTGGACACAACTGAGTGACTGAACTAAACTGAATCCTGTTATCTTAAAATGTATCTTATGGGAGTGAGTCTGGTAAGATCTTTCTACTGTTAGTTCTAATTCTGTCATCTTAAAATGTAAATTATGGGAATGGGTCTAGTAAGATCTTTACAACCTTGAGATATTCTTTTGATTTATTGTAATAACCAATTTAAAAAAGTATATAATTTCCTTGCTAAGACTAGAGAGGGGGCCACTCTCTATCCCCCTTCTGATGTCTGTGGCAGAAGTTTCTCTGTCCCTTTTCATACTTTAATAAAGCTCTGCTACACAAAAGTTCTTGAGTGATCAAGCCTGGTCCCTGGTCTTGAAGCTAAATCTTCTTTGGAGATCAAGAATCCAGGTTCACCATAAGCAATCTTCTTGGGGGTCATCCGGGATCTTTAGGAACGTTCGGAGGTAAGAACGTTCGGAGCTCTAGCCTCTCTGCTTCCTCAATATACACGTTTTCTGCTTTACTTTGTTAACTCTAAGGTGTGCTTGTGTGAATGAATGACATGCCCTGCACGAAGCAAGTGATGAGCCCTGCTCTGTGGTTTCACCAGGCCTCATAGTGACTGAAGGCAGCCCCCAAAAGGGGAACCTTATTGAGGGTTTATACTGACCTGCCAATGCCAAGAGACAGCCAACGTCCCTGCGACGGGAGTGGCCAGAAATGGGTGCAGCGTGTGGACTGAACTTTCCTTTTTTGGTCAGCTTTTCCTGGTCTCTTTGACCATTTTGTAATTGTATTATGAATTAGAACTACTATCCTAATCTGCATAGAGTTTCAGTGGACTTGTGATTCATGGCGTTACTATGTACTTTTACTTAGACCCCATGTATTGAAGCGCCTAGCCGTGGTAGGAGCCAAAAGTTATGTGAGTACTTTGGAAGCAAGGCAGAGCTCTAACTTCAAGAACATCTCTCAGGCTAGGGGTCACTCTCTTGGCTGCCTGCCTCAGGGGCCAGAGACCTGATAGTGAGTCTTTGTCGTGGCTGTGCCTCTGATCAGTGTAGATAGACGCATTGCTGGTGACTGTGAGGCTTTTGAGGACACAGACCAGGAATTGCAGGATCTGGTCAGATTGGAAGTACAGGGGGCTTCCTCCTTCGATAGTGCCAGTTCTTAGCAGACCAGAGAAAGCTCTCCAGTGGCTTTTGCCTCAACTCCTTAGATATTCTTTTTGTGGAATCGGTGGAAATGAAGAATTGGCCCTAGTAGCTGAGGCCAAACTCACTTTTTCTTCGCTAGGCAACCGTCCACAATCTGTTTTGCTGTCACATATACTGGTGTGGTGACACTCAGAAGCGACGCCTTGGTTGTTGTGCATCCCTTTATGACTCGTCATGTCTACTGCAGTCAGGACTGTACTCAGGAATGTGCTCAGGCACACGTGAAATGGATGCTTCTCATAGTAGTCCTGGCTTGGGAAACATTCCAAGAAAGCTACTCTGCTCCTCCCCGGGCAGCATCAGAGAAATAGACAAATCAAACAAAGGTCTTGATGGTAAGGAACGAAAAATCAATCTGGGATGCCATCAGGTCTACCCTGGTGCATCTCCACCCCACCTCGGTGATAGAACTGGGAAGGATGAGTAAGGCCCCTGTGTCAGTAAGGGACAGACTAAGTCCGACCAGAGAAGGAAAGCTTCTGTGGAAAGTCTGTCTACACCCCCATCTAGAGCAGGGAGGGACGCCTCTGGTGGACAGAAGCCACTGCTGTGGATGCCGCTTTTTTCTGTCTTACAGATGGGAGCTAGCAGTTTCCAGAACCACTCCTTTAAATTGTATTTTTAAAAACTGGGACAAATTTGATCCCCAGAATTTAAAAAAAGACATACCTGATCTTTCTCTGTGATAATGAATGGCCACAATATCCTTTGGAAGACCGAGAATACTGACCAGTGGAAAGGTCTCTTAATTATAATACTGTTCTACAATTAATTAGATTTGTTCAGTAGAAAACAAGGGAAATAGGTTGATATTTCATATGTATTGCTCTTTATCTCTCTGAGAGACATGCCAGACTTATGTCCTAAGGGTGCAGATTTGGGTGTGAAACCTTCAGCTCCCTCTTGTACTTTCCCCCGTGTGGGGCTCCCAAGTGAACATACTGAGGATCAGGACACCCTTCCAGGAGGGGCTGCCTCAGTCTCGGTGGAAATTTAAACAGTACCAATTACAGTCAAGATTACCCAGAGGATCCAAAAAGTACATAGAAGCCTTTACAGGACTAACTACTTCATGACATTACTTGCAGAGATGTAATGCATGTCTTGTGACAGACGCTGACTCCTGACTTGAGAACTCGAGTTTTGGGAGAAGCTACTACTTTTGGAGATGAATGGCTTGAACGTGAGACAAGGGGAAAGAGAAAACATGAAATAGCCCTCCTCCCTACTGGGAGTCAAGCAATTCCCATGACAGAGCCAGACGAGGACTATAAAATGGCTAAAAGAGGGTGGGATCAGAACCATTTTGCAAGATGTATTCTTGAAGGACTCAAGCAAACACACACTAAGACTTTAAACTATGCTAAGTTGGTGGACATAGAACAGGGAGAGAAGGAAACTCCTGGTAAATTCCTAGATAGACTTTAGGAGGCTTTCTGCAAGCTTATAGACATTGATTCCAAAAGTTCAGAGGGAGAAATGATCTTAAATGATAAATTCCTCACTCAGTTGGCTCCAGATATCTGACACAATTTATAAAAACAGGAGTTTGGACCGAATCAGTCTTTAGAAAAACTGTTGCAGCTGGCTCAGATGGTATATTATGGTAGAGAATACAAGGAGGAAAACAGGAGGAAGAAAGAGCCAGGCGAAAGACTGAAGCCCCAACAATGGCTGTTAGATCTGCTCTGAAACAGCCTGAGAAAAATGCCCAGAGGGACCCAGGTGAAAAGGGATGGACTTGTTATTACTGTGGAAAGGAAGGGCATCTCAAGCGGGATTGCCCTCAGGCATCCCTGGCTCCAGATATGGTCTGCAAAGGACTGTACTGGAGAAGAGACTGCCCTCTGAGGTATAGGCCCCAGGGGTCAGACTCTCAGGACAATCGAGACTGAAAGTGTCTGGGGGTCCCCACACAAGCTCCCGTCCCAATTACACCTGAGGAACCCCAGGTATTAATAACTGTGGGGGGCCAATCAGTCGATTTCTTTGGACACTGGGGCAATTTTCTCTGTGCTCACTGAAGCCCCTGGTCCGCTTTCCTCCCAATCCACTAGCGTAATGGGACTGTCTGGATGAGCCAAATGGTATTATTTCAGTCATCCTTTAAGCTAAAGCTGGGACTCTGTGCTGTTTCCTCATGAGTTTTTGGTCCTGCCAGAGTCTCCCTCACCCCTTCTGGGGAGGGATATACTGAACAAGGTCCCTGCCTCTGTTTTCATGAATATGGAGCCTGCTCATTTTAAAGGAACAAAATGTAAATCCTAGAGTGTGGGTTGATGAAAAAACTGTGGGTAGAGCACAAAACCTTGTTTCTGTCGTTATCAAGTTCAATGACCCTCACCTATTTTCACAACAAAAGTGGTAGCCATTAAAGCCTGAGGTTAAGAAAGGGTTAAAACCCATCATCGAAAATTTAAAGAAACAAGGGCTATGAATTCCCTATAACAATCCATGCAACACTCCTATTTTGGCTGTAAAAAAAGTCAAATAATAAATGAAGACTAGTTTAAGATATACAAATAAGTGCCTAATCCTTATACTTTATTGTTTGAAATTCCTGAACAAGCCAAATATTTTTTCTGTCATTGATTTCAAGGTTGCTTTTTAGAGTTAAACCTATATTAAATCATCCTCTACCGGTGACCTTAAGACAACTGAGAAGATTTTTGGGAATCACAGGCTACTGCCACATTTGGATTCTGGGTATGGGGAACTTGCCCGGCCTTTATATAAACTTATAACTGAAACTCAGCAGGCCCAAACCGACAAGCTCGTTTGGACCTCAGAGACTCAAAAGTCTTCTAAGACTCTTCAAACTGTTCTCTTAAACAGGCTCCTGCTTTGA
The DNA here is from genome assembly GCF_029407905.1 of Bubalus kerabau. NCBI lineage: Eukaryota > Metazoa > Chordata > Mammalia > Artiodactyla > Bovidae > Bubalus > Bubalus kerabau. The sequence goes on from NC_073624.1 coordinate 118,668,447, forward strand.
GCTTGCCCATAGGATCAGAGTTTAGTTTCTTTGTAACTGAAAATAAAGGCTATGGCTACATTGCTTGAGGGTAATTGCTACTATTGTTTTACTAATACCTAAAGCTCAATGGCACCCCACTCCAGTACTCTTGCCTGGAAAATCCCATAGATGGAGGAGCCTAGTAGGCTGCAGTCCATGGGGTCGCTAAGAGTCGGACACGACTGAGCGACTTCACTTTCACTTTTCACTTTCATGCATTGGAGAAGGAAATGGCAACCCACTCCAGTGTTCTTGCCTGGAGAATCCCAGGGACGGGGGAGTCTGGTGGGCTGCCGTCTATGGGATCGCACAGAGTCGGACACGACTGAAGTGACTTAGCAGCAAAGCTCATAAATTTACTGATAGGAAAGATATTACTGTACTGACTTCTCATGATGCAAGTGGGGTCTTAAACTCTAAAGTTCAGAGTGACAATGGCTCCATCTTTAAAACTGCTGTAACTCAAGCAGTGTCAAAAACTCTAGGAATAGAATATCACTTACACTGTTCCTGGAGACCCCTGTCTTCAGAAAAAGTTGAAAAGGCTAATGACATTATTAAGAGGCATCTGCTTAGGATAACTCAGGACACACAATTCAGTTGGTTTAAAGTTTTACCATAATTTACTGAGGACTTGAACTGCCCTCCCCGAAATGGAATTATATCAATGACAGACCATTTTTGTGGACAGATATTGTCATAGATCCTAAAGTCTTAGAACTAACTATGTGACTCAGCTTTCAGCTTTTCAACCTCCTCATCAATTTGAAGGCTTCGCATGGTGGATTTCTCTGCTTCAAGGCAAAGACTTTCTTCAGCTCTGCAAATACCTTCACCAAGACAATCATATGTGATGCATCCTCTTGATCTGATGACATCTAGCAATCCTAAGATGGACTGATGTGACTATGGACATAATGTAACTTTTAATTTTGATTATGTTTTGACTTGGTTTAATGACTTTTGCTACAAATAAGAAGATAAATGGGTCTAGATCTGGTGGTTTCCTACCTGATGCTTATCAAATATGGGATGAGGTCATATGGCTAACTCATGAAAAGGGTTGCCTACTATCTACTACTCACATAGTCTAGAAACAAATAGGGTCATCCCCAGAAGTTAGCCAAAAACTTAATTATAATGATTGGAAACAATTGGGATTTTTGCCCCAAGAAATATGCAGTGTAATCATTCCTGTGTTTTCCAGTCCCAGTTTTGGTCCTCCTTTTTCCTGGCCAGGAACTCACAGGGACTGGATCCTGCAGTGATGCTGGTTTGCTCCAAATGAGACCTACTAGATATGTGGGTCTTGCCTATGGGCGTGGCTTCCCCTGGCTGGATAGGGAGATGCAACCTAGGTCTAGCTTTTACTCATGGCTTCATATATTCACAGCTTCAAGTCAGTTCAGTTCAGTCACTCATTTGTGTCCGACTTTTTGCAATCCCATGGACTGCAGCACGCCAGGCTTCCTTGTCTATCACCAACTCCTGAGCTTACTCAAACTCATGTCCGTTGAGTCAGTGGTGCCATCCAACCATCTCATTCTCTGTCGTCTCCTTCTCCTCCTGCCTTTGATCTTTTCCAGCATCAGGGTCTTTACCAATGAGTCGGTTCTTCACATCATGTGGCCAAAGTATGGAGTTTCAGCTTCAACATCAGTCCTTCCAATGACTATTTAGGACTGATTTCCTTCAGGATGGACTGGTTGGATCTCCTTGCAGTCCAAGGGACTCGCAAGAGTCTGCTCCAACACCACAGTTCCAAAGCATCAATTCTTCAGCACTCAGCTTTCTTTTACAGTCTAATTCTCACATCCATAAATGACTACTGGAAAAACCATAGCTTTGATTAGATGGACATTTGCTGGCAAAATAATGTCTATTCTTTTTAATATGCTGTCTACATTGGTCATAACTTTTCTTCCAAGGAGCAAGAAACTTCTAATTCCATGGCTGCAGTCACCATCTGCAGTGATTTTGGAGCCCAGAAAAATAAAGTCTCTCACTGTTTCCATTAATTCCCCATCTATTTTACATAAAGTGATGGGACCATATGGAATGATATCAGTTTTTTGAATATTGAGTTTTAAGCCAACTTTTTCACTCTCCTCTTTCACTTTCATCAAGAAGCTCCTTACATCTTCTTTGCTATCTGCCATAAGAGTGGGGTTATCTGCATATCTGAAGTTATTGATATTTCTCCTGAAAATCTTGATTCTAGCTTGTGCTTCCTCCAGCCTGGCATTTCACATGATGTACTCTGCATATAAGTTAAATAAGCAGAGTGACAATATACAGCCTTGATGTACTCATTTTCCTATTTGGAACCAGTCTGTTGTTTCATGTCCAGTTGTAACTGATGCTTCTTGACTTACATACAAATTTTTCAGGAGGCAATCAGGTGGTCTGGTATTTCCATCTCTTTAAGAATATTCCACGGTTTGTTGTGATCCACACAAAAGAAGGCTTTGGCATAGTCAATAAAGCAGAAATAGATGTTTTTCTGGAACTCTCTTGCTGTTCCAATGATGCAATGGATGTTTAATTTGGTCTCTGGTTTCTCTGCCTTTTCTAAATCCAATTTGAACATCTGGAAGTTCTTGTACTGTTGAAGCCTGGCTTGGAGCATTTTGAGCATTACTTTGCTAGTGTGTGAGATGAGTGCAACTGTGTGGTAGTTTGAGCATTTCTTTGGGACTAGAACAAAAACTGACCTTTTCCAGTCTTGTGGCTACTGCTGAGTTTTCCAAATTTGCTGGCATATTGAATGCAGCACTTTCACAGTATCTTTTTTTAGGATTTGAAATAGCTCAACTGGCATTCCATCACCTCTACCAGCTTTGTTCATAGTAATACTTCCTAAGGCCCACTTGACTTTGCATTCCATTCTGTCTGGCTCTAGGTGAGTGATCACACCATTGTCATTATCTGGGTAATGATCTTTTTTGTATAGTTCTGTGTACCCTTTGCCACCTCTTCGTAATATCTTCTGCTTCTGTTAGGTCCAAACCATTTCTGTCCTTTATTGTGCCAATCTTTGCATGAAATGTTCCCTTCGTATCTCTAATTTTCTTGAAGAGATCTCTAGTCCCCACTCTATTGTTTTCCTCTATTTCTTTGCATTGATCATTGAATAAGGCTTTCTTATCTATGCTTGCAATTCCTTGGAACTCTGCATTCAAATGGGTATTTCTTTCATTTTCTCCTTTTGCCTTTTGCATTTTTTCTTTTCTCAGGTGTTTGTCCAACCTCCTCTGGACAGCTTCCAAGAAGCTTACTCACCTGCCATACCTTGAAACTCTTTGGGCAATATATGTATTTCACTGTATGATTATCTGGCTGCAATATTTTTTCCCTCTCTGGGAACTACATGTTATGTCACAAATTGATGCTCTGACTACCTTCAGCCCTTAACGCTGAACAAATACAAATTAGAAAAGTGGTTTTACAAAACAGGCTTCCCTGATATTTCATATGGTAAAAAATCTGCGTGCAATGCAGGAGACCTGGGTTCAATCCCTGGGTTAGGAAGATTCCTCTGGCAAAGGGAACGTCAACCTACTCCAGTATTCTTGCCTGGAGAATTCCATGGATAGAGGACCCTGACAGGTTACAGTTCATGTGGTCACAAAGAGTCAGACCTGACTGAGTGAATAACACTGCTACTTAGATATTCTAATGGCTGCACGAGGATGAACTTGTGCCATATTCATACCTAATGTTGTACATGTATATCAGATATGAGTACTAATGTTACTCACTTTACTAAACACATGAACAAGATGATTCAGGCTATGGATTCTCTTGAAGCGCTAGTCACCTCACTTTGGGAAATCCTAACAGGCTCCCCATGGAGAAGGCAATGGCACCCCACTCCAGTACTCTTGCCTGGAAAATCCCATGGTCAGAGAAGCCTGGTGGGCTGCAGTCCATGGGGTCGCTAAGAGTCAGGCACGACTGAGTGACTTCACTTTCACTTTTCACTTTCATGCATTGAAGAAGGAAATGGCAACCCACTCCAGTGTTCTTGCCTAGAGAATCTTAGGGACAGAGGAGCCTAGTGGGCTGCCGTCTGTGGGGTTGTACAGAGTTGGACACGACTGAAGTGACTTAATAGCAGCAGCAGCAGCAACAACAACAAGCTTCCCATGGTGGAAAACTATCTTAATTGTAATAATTCTAATTGTTCTGTTCTTCTGTTTGTCCCTGCATCTATAACTGTGTAACTGGATTTGTTTCTGTCTGAAAGCTTTTAAGTTACAAATGGTTGTCAAGGCTCCTACAAGTGTCAGCCTCCTCCAACTATTACTTAGGGCCCATGGATCAGAGACCCTCAATATGAGGGTTAGGAGAAAATGTTGCCTCAACAATTTAGGGGTGATGCCCCTCAAGAGCAGGAAGTAGTTACTGAATGAAAATGATGCACTTTTCCCTTGGCCACCTAATTCTCCAAAAAGAAAAGGAGAGAGTCAGTTCCTAAGCAGGTTGATGAGAAGTCCAGTGTTCCCAAGGATGAGAGAGGGGCTTGGGGCTCTCGAGGAAGAGATAGGGGTCTGGAATTCTCGAGCAGAAGGAGAGGACAAACGTCTTTTTTTTTTTTTTTTTTTTAATCTCTACATTCCTTAGTCTTGGTCACATAAAACATTTTTTTTTTCCCTTTAAGCTGGGAACTAATGATCACACAGCAAGCCCAGCAAGATGTTAGGAAGGGGAAAATCACATTTAGAATCAAACCCCATACACGCCAGAGATGCTCAGAGGACTCAAACGTGCCTTGTGTGCACCGCCCATTGCAAGACCACCCCCCTGCCCCACCCCCACCCCCATTCAGTCTCTTCTATTTGGAAGCTTCCATAAGCCTCTTATCCTTCTCCATCAGAGGGGAGACAGTCTGAAAACAACAATCACAGAAAACTAACCAATCTGATCACATGAAACACAGGTTTGTCTAACTCAATGAAACTATGAGCCATGCCATTTAGGGCCACCCAAGATGGACGGGTCATTATGGAGAGTTCTGACAAAACGTGATCCACTGGAGAAGGGAATGGCAAACCACTTCAGTATTCTTGCTTTGAGAACCCCATGAACAGTATGCAAAGGCAAAAATATAGGACACTGAATAATGAACTTCCCAGGTCAGGAGGTGCCCAATATGCTGCTGGAGAAGGTGGAGGAACAACTCCGGAAAGAATGAAGAGATGGAATCAAATCTAAAACAACACTCAGTTATGGATGTGACTGGTGATGGAAGTAAAGTTCGATGCTGTAAACAGCAATATTGTATAGGAGCCTGGAATGTTAGGTCCATGAATCAAGGCAAATTGGAAGTGGTCAAACAGGAGATGGCAAGAGTGAACTTCGACATTTTAGGAATCAGCAAAGTAAAGTGGACTTGAATGGTTGAATTTAACTCAGATGACTGTTATATCTACTACTTTGGGCATGAATCCCTTAGAAGAAATGGAGTAGCCATCATGGTCAACAAAAGAGTCTGAAATGCAGTACTTGGATGCAATCTTAAAAATGACAGAATGATCTCTGTTTCCAAGGCAAAGCATCCAATATCACAGTAATCCAAGTCTGTGCCCCAACCAGTAACGCCAAAGAAGCTGAAGTAGAACGGTTCTATGAAGACTTACAAGACTTTTTAGAAGTAACACTCAAAAAAGATGTCCTTTTCATTATAGGGGACTGGAATGCAAAAGTAGGAAGTCAAGAAACACCTGGAGTAACAGGCAAATATGGCCTTGGTATACGGAATGAAGCAGGGAAAAGGCTAACAGAGTTTTGCTGAGAGAATGCACTGGTCATAGCAAATAACCTCTTCCAATAACACAAGAGAAGATTCTACACATGGACATCACCAGATGGCCAATACCAAAATCAGAGTGATTATATTATTTCCAGCCAAAGATGGAGAAGCTCTATACAGTCAGCAAAAGCAAGACCAGGAGCTAACTGGCTCAGATCATGAACTCTTTATTTCCAAGTTCAGATTTAAATTGAAGAAAGTCGGGAAAACCACTAGACCATTCAGGTATGACCTAAATCAAATCCCTTACAACTATACAGTGGAAGTCACAAATGGATTCAAGGGGTTAGATCTGATAGACAGAGTGCCTGAAGAACTATGGATGGATGTTCATGACATTGTACAGGAGGCAGTGATCAAGATCTTCCCCAAGAAAAAGAAAGGCAAAAAGGCAAAATGGTTGTCTGAGGAGGCCTATACAAACAGCTATGAAAAGAAGAGAAGTGAAAGGCCAAGAAAAAAAGGAAAAACATATCAATTTGAATGCAGAGTTCCAAAGAGTAGCAAGGAGAGATGAGAAAACCTTCCTCAGTGATTATTGCAAAGAAATAGAGGAAAGTAATAGAACGGGAAAGACTAGAGATCTCTTCAAGAATATTAGAGATACCAAGGGAACTTTTAATGTAAAAATGGGCACAATAAAAGACAGAAATGGTATGGATCTAACAGAAGCAAAAGATATTAAGAAGACGTAGCAAGAATACACAGAAGAACTGTACAAAAGAAATCTTCATGACCCAGGTAATGACGATGGTGTAATCGCTCACCTAGAGCCAGACAGTATGGAATGCAAGGTCAAGCGGGCCTTAGGAAGCATCACTACAAAGTTAGCAGAGGTGATCGAATTCCAGCTGAGCTCTTTCAAATCCTAAAAGATGATGCTCTGAAAGTGCTGCACTCAGTATGCCAGTAAATTTGGAAAACTCAGCTGTGGCCACTGGACTGGAAAAGGTCAGTTTTCATTCCAGTCCCAAAGAAAGACAATGCCAAAGAATGCTCAAACTACCACACAATTACACTCATCTCACACACTAGCAAATTAATGCTCAAAGTTCTCCAAGCCAGGCTTCAACAGGACGTGAACCATGAACTTCCAAATGTTCAAACTGGATTTAGAAAAGGCAGAGGAATCAGAGATCAAATTGCCAACATCCATTGGATCATCAAAAAAGCAAGAGACTTCCAGAAAAACATCTATTTCTGCTTTATTGACTATTTCTGCTTTATTGACTATGCCAAAGTGTCTGGATAACAGTCAAAACTGTGGGAAATTATGAAAGACATGGGAATCCCAGATCACCTGACCTGCCTCTTGAGATAGCTGTATGCAGGTCAGGAAGCAGCAGTTAAAACTGGACATGGAACAACAGACTGGTTCCAAATAGGAAAAGGAGTATATGAAGGCTGTGTATTGTCACCCTGCTTATTTAACTTATATGCAAGTACATCATGAGAAACGCTGGGCTGGTTGAAGCACAAGCTGAAATCAAGATTGTAGGGAGAAATATCAATAACCTCAGATATGCAGATGACACCATCCTTATGGCAGAAAGTGAAGAAGAACTAAAGAACCTGTTGATGAAAGTGAAAGAGGAGAGTGAAAAAGTTGGCTTAAAGCTCAACATTCAGAAAACTAAGATCATGGTATCCAGTCCCATCACTCAATGGCAAATAGATGGTGAAACAGTGGAAACAGTGACAGACTTTATTTTTGCAGATGGTGACTGCAGCCATGAAATTAAAAGATGCTTTCTTCTTGAAAGAAAAGTTATTACCAACCTAGATAGCTTATTAAAAAGCATAGACATTACTTTGAAGACAAAGGTCCATCTAGTCAAGGCTATGGTTTTTCCAGTATTCATGTATGGATGTGAGAGTTGGACTATAACAAAAGCTGAGCACTGAGGAATTGATGCTTTTGAACTGTGGTGTTGGAGAAGACTCTTGAGATATCCTTGGACTGCAAGGAGATCCAACCAGTCCATCCTAAAGGAGATCAGTCCTGAGTGTTCATTGAAAAGACTCATGTTGAAGCTGAAACGCCAGTACTTTGGCCACCTGATGGAAAGAACTGACTCACTGGAAAAAACACTGATGCTGTGAAAGTTTGAAGGCAGGAGGAGAAGAGGCTGGATGACGTATGATGAGATGATGGGATGGCATCACAGACTCAATGGACATCAGTTTGAAGAAAGTCCAGGAGTTGGCGATGGACAGGGAGGCCTGGCGTGCAAAGACTGGGAGTCCACTGAGTGACTGAAGTGAACTCTGAATGATTACACAACAAACAACTCAGTTCAAGCTCTGTACTATGGATTATATAACAACTGTGTATCCTGTTTGAAGACAGTTTCTCCATCCTGAAAACCCTGTGACTAATCTTGTTATTTTAAAATGTATCTTATTGAAGTGGTCTGGTAAGATATTGCTATTGTTAGTTCTAATCCTGTCATCTTAAAATGTAAATTATGGGAGTGGGTTTTGTAAGATCTTTAGAATCTTGAGACATTCTCTTGAGTTATTGTAATAACAAATTTTAAAAAGTGTATAATTACCTTGCTAAGGCTAGCGACAGGGGCACTCTCCATCCCCCTTCTGTTGTCTGCATCAGAAGTTTCTCTGTCCCTTTTTTTTTTTTAACAAGACAAAAATGGAGTTTATTACTTTATTTATTTATTTATTTTTACTTTACAATATTGTATTGGTTTTGCCATACATCAACATGCATCTGCCACAGGTGTACACGTGTTCCCCATCCTGAACCCCGCTCCCACCTCCCTGCTCATACCATCCCTCTGGGTTATCCCAGTGCACCAGCCCCAAGCTTCCTGTATCCTGCATCAAACCTGGACTGGCGATTCGTTTCTTATATGATATTATACATGTTTTAATGCCATTATCCCAAATCATCCCCTCTCCTTCTCCCACAGAGTCCAAAAGACTGTTCTATACATCTGTCCCTGTTTTATACTTTAATAAAACCCTGACACAAAAGTTCTTGAGTGAATAAGCCTGGTCCCTGGTCCGAAGGCTTGATTTTCTTCGGAGGTCAAGAATCCGACAGCATTTCCTGTAAGCTATCACTAACACAAATAAAATAACTGTGCGATTCTTTACCTGTCAAAAGTAAAATGCACTCATACTGCCTTCTGTTTTATTTTTGCTTACAGACTGTATATAGAAGAAGGTGAAATTTTAAAGATTTATTATTTAATTTTGCTGTTTTAAGAGGGAGGATTAGTTCCCTGTGCACAATTCCCATGATCTAATGGGACCTCCCTGAGTCCTCAAACCATCACTAACCTTTACTATTTCAACAATAAGGGTGAGAATGCATTCATATTATACTTCTATTACAACAAGTAGGGCATTTTCTGATCACTAAATGCTTCACATCCAGGAAATATACAGAATAGAGAAATTTTTGAAACTAGTTCACCATAAGTCTTAGTTAAAAAAAAAAAAGAAGTAAAATTTAGCAATACAGTGAAAAACTACATCGAGAAATGCTAAGAGAAAAGAAATTACTTTGATAAATAATTTAAAGTTTTAATAATATGTTTTTACACACATTGATACTAATAAAAGAGTCTATCCTTTTTTTCTGATCCTTAGAAATTTCAAGTTTTCTGCCCTCCCTCTACTGAAAGCATGTATAAATTAGTATTTCCATTATTTAAAAGATGATGTATTACCTCTTTTTAAGTTTGTCACCAGGTTTAAAGGAAATAATAACAGCATTCAGGAAAAAAAAAGTTTTATTCCTTTTGTGCTTATAATGCCATCAAGTTTTAAAGAATTCTCACTTTTTCTCCATAAAAACTCTTTAGACAAAGAACATACATGTGTGAATACCTATTTTTGACTATTCTTGGAAGTTTCTGGTATTTTATACATATACCTTTGGGGATGGGAGCAGATGCTAGTAATGTTACCAATGGTGCTATAAAACATAGAATTTGATTAAATAATTGAGACAGTACTTGAAAAAGTAAAGTGTTAATACATAAGTGTAAATAATTATGCTGTTATAATGTTGATAATTCATGTCATCTTCTATCTATTCATCCAACTACAGTAACAGAGACAAATAAAAGAAAAAGAAAACTCATGTTTTCAAAAACATCACAGTTTGAAATATTTCATTAACTGTTAAAGTAAATACACATATCAAAAGACCTTTTATACTATATATATGTATATATTCTATATATATATATATTCTACACTTAAATATATTTATCCTATATTTAAATTATTTATTTTGTATGCGTTTACGTCAGTTCAGTTCAGTTTAGTCACTCACTCGTGTTCTACTGCGACCTCATGGACTACAGCATGGCAGGCCTCCCTGTCTATCACCAACTCCCGGAGTTTACTCAAACTCATGTCCATTGAGTCAGTGGTGCCATCCGACCATCTCATCCTCTGTCAGCCCCTTCTCCTCCTTCCTTCAATCTTTCTCAGCATCAGAGTCTTTTCCCGTGAGTCAGTTCTTTGCATCAGGTGGCCAAAGTATTGGAGTTTCAGGTTCAACATCAGTCCTTCGAAGGAATATTCAGGACTGATTTCCTTTAGAATGGACTGGTTGGATCTCCTTGCAGTCCAAGGGACTCTCAAGGGTCTTTTCCAACTCCAAGGTTCAAAAGCATTAATTCTTATGCACTCAGCTTTCTTTACAGTCCAACTCTCACATCCATACATGACTACTGGAAAAACCATAGCCTTGACTAGATGGATCTTTGCTGGCAAAGTAATGTCTCTGCTTTTTAATATGCTGTCTAGGTTGGTCATAACTTTCCTTCCAAGGAGTAAACATCTTTTAATTTCATGGCTATTGGGGGGCTCCAAAATCACTGCAGATGGTAATCTGCAGTGATTTTGGAGCCCCCCAAATAAAGTTTTACTTATTTGTGAAATATATAAAATATTTGAGCTTTAAATATTTTAATAGGCTTCTCAGGGTGTGCTAGAACACACCTGCCAGTGCAAGAGACATAAGAGACACAGATTCTATCCCTGGGTCATGAAGATTCCCTGGAGGAGAGCATGGCAATCTACTCTATTCTTTCCTAGAGAATCCCATGGACAGAAGAGCCTGACTGGCTACAGTCCATAAGAGTTGCAAAGAGTTGGATATAACTAAAGCAAATGTATAATAAATATCATTAATAGCGGATCAATATCATGAGATACATCTCTAATCCACAAATTTTAGTAAGCATATAACTGAGGCTCAAAGAAAATAAAAGTTTTCTCTCAAAAGTATGCAGTTAGTTAGATTCCCCAAACCATAAAATATGAATCCATCACTGATTCTCAAACTTTTCAGGTCATTATTTCTTTTGATAAATAGAAAATCTTATCCTCATCTTCTGCATTCTGATGTATTTCTTCCACCACAGTATCTAAATTTGCTTTTTTTTGAGATGTCAATGTCTTTTCTACAGTCTAGAATTTATCCCTACCATCTAGATTTTGTACACCATGGCTTAATTCTTTATTGTTTGAAATATAAAGTAATGCTTTCCATTCATAATATAAATTGCATGATAACATCAACACCTCCCCCATTTTTTTTTTAAAGCACACTCTAGCCTTTATAAAATACCAGTACCTCCTAACAGGGAGAAAAAATTATAGAAGCTAGACCTTCTCTTTCCTATTCTCTTTTTTCTGTATCACATTATTTCATTATTCTGCTATTCTATCAGTTGAAAATCACCTTCTTAAATGATCATTCTCTAAAAAGTTTTGAAGAATCTCATTTGTGTAGGGTTATTCTGTATACCAGTGGCTCAGACAGTAAAAAATCTGCCTGCAATGCAGGAGACCCAGGTTTGATCCCTGGGATTGGAAAATCCTCTGGAGAAGGTAATGGCAACCCACTCCAGTATTCTTATCTTGAGAAATCCATGGAGAAAAGAACCTGGAGGGCTACAATCCATGGGGTGGCAAAGAGTCAGCCATGATTGAGTGACTGCAGACAAATCAGATATTCTGTACTTGGACATCCCAGGTGGCCCTAGTGGTAAAAAAAAAAAAAAAAAAAAAATCATCTGCCAATACGGGAGAAGTAAGAGATGCGGGTTTGAACCCTGGATTGGGAGGATCCCCCCGAAGACGGCATGGCAACCCATTCCAATATTCTTGGCTGGAGAATCCATGGACAGAGGAGTCTGGCAGGTGACCTTAGGGTCGCAGAGTCAGACAGGTCTGAAACGACTTAGCAAGCATGCACACACTCTGTGATCACTTTGTTTTTGAGGGTGATGGTACATAGTAGGTGGTGAAAATTATTATAATTACATCAGTAACTGTGTTTGAATGAAATACTGGGATTTTGTCATTTACGGAGCATTTTCTATGTGTTAGGAACATGACATAGTTATACTCTTCTGATAATCCCATAACACTAAATGGTACATATTACTATCTTGGTTTTTTTTTTTTTTTTGAGATAAGAAAAATGAATTTTAGGAAGTCTAGAAAATTCCTAAGGTACTACTGGAAGAAATAGGTGTTCAGTTCAGTCAGTCGCTCAGTTGTGGCCGACTCTTTGTGACCCCATGAACTGTAACATGCCAGGCCTCCCTATTCATCACCAACTCCCAGAGTCCACCCAAACCCATGTTCACTGAGTCGGTGATGCCATCTAACCATCTCATCCTCTGTCGTCCCCTTCTCCTCCTGCCATCAATCTTTCCCAGCATCAGGGTCTTCTCAAATGAGTCAGTTCTTCACATCAGGTGGCCAATTTTATTGGAGTTTCAGCTTCAGAATCAGTCCTATCAATGCACACTCAGGACTGATCTCCTTTAGGATGGACTGGTTGGATGTCCTTGCAGTCCAAGGGACTTTCAAGAGTCTTCTCCAACATGACAGTTCAAAAGCATCAATTCTTTGGCGCTCAGCTTTCTTTATAGTCCAACTCTCACATCCATACATGACTACTGGAAAAACCATAGACTTGAATAGACCTTTGTTGAGAAAGTAATGTATCTGCTTTTCAATATGCTGTCTAGGTTGGTCATAACTTTCCTTTCAAGGGGTAAGCATCTTTTAATTTCATGGCTGCAGTCACCATCTGCAGTGATTTTGGAGCCCCCTAAAAATAAAGTCTGCCACTGTGTCCACTGTTTCCCCATCTATTTGCCATGAAGTGATGGGATCAGATGTCATGATCTTTGTTTTCTGAATGTTGAGCTTTAAGCCAAGATTTCCACTCTCCTCTCTCACTTTTATCAAGAGGCTCTGTAGTTCTTCTTCACTTTCTGCCATAAGGGTGGTGTCATCTGCATATCTGAGGTAATTGATATTTCTCTTGACAGTATTGATTCCAGCTTGTGCTTCATCCAGCCCAGTGTTTCTCATATATACTCTGCATATAAGTTAAATAAGCAGGGTGACAATATACAGCCTTGACGTGCTCCTTTTCCTATTTGGAACCAGTCTGTTGTTGCATGTCCAGTTCTAATTGTTGTTTCCTAACTTACAGATTTTTCAAGAGGCAGGTCAGGTGGTCTGGTATCCCCATCTCTTTCAAAATTTTCCACCGTTTATTGTGATCCACACAGTCAAAGTCTTTGGCAGAGTCAATAAAGCAGAAATAGACGTTTTTCTGGAAGTTTCTTGCTTTTTCGATGATCCAGTGGATGTTGGCAATTTGATCTCTGGTTCCTCTGCCTTTTCTAAAACCAGCTTGAACATCTGGAAGTTCACGGTTCATTTATTGCTGAAGCCTGGTTTGGAGAATTTTGAGCATTACTTTACTAGCGTGTGGGATGAATGCAAATGTCTTTTTCCTTTCAGTAGACTTGCATGTTATTTTAAACCTTTTTTCTTTCTTTTTTTCTCACTGCTTCCTTGAAATAATTTTAGATTTACTAAAATATTATAGAAAAGGTACAAAGAATTTCCATATACCCTTCACCCAACTTTCTCCAATTCAAATAACTTATGTAACCAGAGTAAAACTGCCAAAACTAAAAATTTAGTGTCAGTCCAGTATTATTAATTAAGTTACAGCTTAATTTGAATTACAGTAGCTTTTCAATTGTTAGTTTTTTCCAGAATCAAACCTAGATCACACATTTCATTAAGTCCGTTAGTGTTAGCCAATCCAGAATGTGCCATAATGTTTTAAAGTTGTTCTCTTCAATTCTTTTGAAAAATACTGGTCAATTACTTTGTAGAATGCCCTTTAGTTTTGGTGTATTTGTGTGTATTTATGGTATATGTTTTCTATCCTTTTACTTGTAAGCTATACATGTCCTTATAATTGGTTTATTACATACAGTATATAGTTGGATCTTATTTAAAAGATAGAACATATTTTTTAATTTATATGTTTTAACTGCTCCTATTTTAATAGTATTCTTATTATTAATAGCCAGTTTAAATCTATCATGTTTTAAATTTTCAGATAGTTTCAACATGTCAGATTAGAGTCTATTTCTAATGAGACTGTTTCTTGGAAGACTGTTGTTTAATTTACCCTATCTTTAAGAAGCCTTGTTTTGTTCTTTAAAAAAAAAAAAAAATCCTGAAAACTAATTCAACATAATCCACTTATGACTTACTACTTCTGTTTTAAAGAATAAGTTGTATTTTTAAAATACAGAAATTAGAAAAATAATATATTTACCTCCACATTTATTATTTCCTGTGTTCTTTATTCTTTTATGTACATCCAGGTTTTTAACTTGGGTCATTTTTCTATCCCTTGAAGAATTGATTTAACATTTGTTTACAATGCTGATCTATTGTCTCTCAATTACTATTTGTCTCCAATAGTCTTTATTTTTTATTTTGTTGAAGGATATTTTTTTGAGTATTGATAGTGTTCTATTGCGGAGAAGGCGATGGCACCCCACTCCAATACTCTTGCCTGGCAAATCCCATGGATGGAGGAGCTTGGTAGGCTGCAGTCCATGGGGTCGCTAAGAGTCGGACACGACTGAGCGACTTCACTTTCACTTTTCACTTCCATGCATTGGAGAAGGAAATGGCAACCCACTCCAGTGTTCTTGCCTGGAGAATCCCATGGACGGTGGAGCCTGGTGGGCTGCCATCTATGGGGTCACACAGAGTCGGACGTGACTGAAGTGACTTAGCAGCAGCAGCAGTGTTCTATTGATATCACACGCCTATATTTGTAACAATTGTCTGCTGTCATTACTGTATTATCTTTGTTTCTTTAAAAGAAATATGCCCATTTTCATTGACTTTTTATAACACAAATTGTAATATAAGACCTACAGAAACAAATAGCAAAAGTAAATCCTTCCTTATTAGTTATTTAAAGATTAGTTAAATGATATTACCACTTTTTTTTTTTTTTTTTTTTTTTTTTTTTTCTGGTGTGTGCAGTTTGGCCCCAAGGCATGTGGGATATTAACTCTCTGGCCAGGGATCAAACCTGCACCCCTTCCATTAGAAGCCAAAATCTCAACCGGTGGACCACCAAAGAACTGTTAGATATTACTAATCGAGTTCAAAGCACAGGGGTAAAAAGTTGGAAAATTACAGATAACGAATTGAACATAACCCTGAAACTAGAACCAAGAAAGGACAGAACAACAAAACAATGCTAGAGACCAAAATCACTAGAAAATTCAATAAAGTAACACAAAGGCAAAACATATTTCATAGTTATTTAAATAGTAGTGCCTCTTGACCAAGATTTACTTGCTTATCTTTTCAAAGATGCTTTTACATTATAAATGTTACCAATGCAATTCACTTCATTATCAGTTTCAGGGTGAAGCACTCAGTCTACTAGTGTAGATATGACTTGTCTTGTACCAACTCTTTCAGTTAACAACTATAATCTTTGGAAAAAATGCAAAGAGTTTCTTGAAAGTATTGGAAGGTCTTCAAAAGTAAGCAGACACTGGATGGCAGTCTACACTTGGGATAAGGCAATAACATTGACAAATATTGGCTATTGGACTCATTTTTGTTTTTTGTTTTTTGTTTTCCAGAGAGTAAGCTCAATCTTACTGACTGGAATAATAAGAGGACAGAAATTGGGGTAAAACAGCAACTGGAAAGGAAGAAAAGTAAATCAGAAAGAGAGAGCCATATGTATTAACCTCGAACTTTCTAACAGATACCTGCCCAAATCTCAAACTGACTCCTAAATTATGTGTGTGGGGAAGATTTCAAGATGATAAGCCAAGAACCAAATAAATAAACAGAGAAATTCTGTTGTAACCTAGGACAGGGAAGACAAAATTTAGAGTTTGAGTCTAGACAATTTTACTAGCCTTCCTAAAAAGAGAAATCAAAATTTTCCAAAGAAATATTGCAGGAAGGGGGACCCCTTCCAGGGCCCAAAACTGGTCTCTTGTCTAACACTCAGCAATGAATTGTCTGAGGAGAGACATGTACTAACAAAGCAAGAGATTTTATTGGGAAAGGGCACCCGGGGGGAAAGCAATAGGGTAAAGGAACCCAGGAGAACAGCTCTGCCACATGGCTCAGCTTGCAATCTCAGGTTTTATGGTGATGGGGTTAGTTTCTGGATTGTCTTTAGCCAATCATTCTGACTCAGAATCCTTCTTGGTGGTGCACACCTTGTTCAGCCAAGATGGATGCCAGTGAGAAGGATTCTGGGAGGTGGTCGGACATGTGGTGTCTCCTTTTGACCTCTCCTGAACTCTTCCGGTTGGTGGTGGCTTATTAGTTCCGTGTTCCTTACCAGGACCTCCTATTGTAAAACAACTCATGCAAATGGTTACTATGGTGCCTGGCCAGGGTGGGCGGTTCCAGGCAGTGTGCTTCCCCTACCAGAAACATAATGGACTTTGGAGCTTATAGCTATGTGTCATTCATAATGTCTAGGATATATTTTAGAATCACTATGTGCAGGAAGAAATAGGAAAATGTGACCAAGATTTAAGAGGAAAGGCTATTAGCACAGTCTAATCTCAAAGTGATCCAGATGTTGGAATTAGCAGACAGGGTTTTATAATAGTTATTTTAACTATGTTCAAAGATACATGCAGAGACAGATTGCTGCTGCTGCTGCTGCTAAGTCGCTTCAGTCGTGTCTGACTCTATGCGACCCCATAGATGGCAGCCCACCAGGCTCCCCCGTCCCTGGGATTCTCCAGGCAAGAACACTGGAGTGGGTTGCCATTTCCTTCTCCAATGTGTGAAAAGTGAAAAGTGAAAGTGAAGTCGCTCAGTCGTGTCCAACTCTTTGCGACCCCATGGACTGCAGCCCACCAGGCTCCCCCATCCATGGGATTTTCCAGGCAAGAGTACTGGAGTGGGGTGCCATCGCCTTCTCCGAAAGACAGATTAGAGTTAAATAATGGAGCAATATACATTGTCGTGGATTTGAATACTCAATATCATTATTCTAGTTTTATCCAAGTTGATCTGTAGGTTCTATGAAATATCAATCAACATCCTAATAGGCTTTTTTTTTTTTTCCTTTTTTGTATGTGTGTGGAAACTGACAAGGTGGTTTTAAAATTCAGAAGAATTCAAAGAACCTAGAATTTTACAAAACATCTCTGAAAAATAAAAGAAACTTGGAGAATGTCCACTATCAGATTGCAACACGTAACTACATAAAGCTTCATTATCAAAACATAGAAGCCTTGGTGTGAAAAGAAGAAAATTGATCAAAGATACAGAAAAGAAAGTCCACACATAGTCTTACACATATATGTTTAATTAAATTTGACAGTCTGCCTGCAGTGTGGGAGACCTGGGTTCAACCCTTGGGTCAGGAAGATCCCCTGGAGAAAGAAATGGCAACCCACTTCAGTATTCTTGCCTGGAAATTTCCATGGCCAGAGGAACCCAACAGAACTACAGCCCATGGTGTTGCAGAGTCAGACACGACTGAATGACTAACACTAAATTTGACAGTGAAGCAAAACAAACAAACAAACAAACAAAAAAAAACAACAATAGAAACAAGATAGTAAAGAAATAATGCTGGAAAAAATAGATAATCTTATGTAAACTACATGGACTTCTGTCCTTAACTAGCAACATATGCCACAGATTGAAACATAAACTTAGATTATAGACTATATAGTTGGAAATTGCAAGGAAACTAATTATCCCTTAGAACCTGTAGAAAGGATCACAGTCTTACCAGCAGCTTGATTTTAGTCATTGAGGCTGTTTTAGAATTCTGACCTACAGAAATGTAACTTATGCTGCTTTAAGTCACAAAGTTTGTGGTAATTTTTTTTTTTTTTTTTTTTTTTTTTATCGCAGCAACAAAAACTGGATACACAAACTCTAGTGTATATGATCTCCAACAAGTCTACAAGCTCTCTTCTTCTTCTTTTTTTTTTTTTTGATTCAGTAAGAGAGCGATGAGTAGTAGTGGGCAAAACAAAGTCAGTGAAAAATGCTAAAATCTGATTGTGAATCTCTGTTTTCATAGTCACTTTGCAATCACATTTTTTAGGTGAAATGATGGAGTTGCTGCCCTCAACAGATCTGTATGTTATCTGTGTAGACTACTGGAAAGACCCATCTAATAACCGTAGTGTACTGATAGAGTATCTCTTTTTTAGATTAAAAAAAAGGAAGATTACAAGACAGCCTTCAGAATGGGAGAAGATAATAGCAAATGAAGCAACTGACAAACAACTAATCTCGAGAATATACAAGCAACTCCTACAGCTCAACTCCAGAAAAATAAATGACCCAATCAAAAAATGGGCCAAAGAACTAAATAGACATTTCTCCAATGAAGACATACAGATGGCTAACAAACACATGAAAAGATGCTCAACATCACTCATTATCAGAGAAATGCAAATCAAAACCACTATGAGGTACCATTTCACACCAGTCAGAATGGCTGCGATCCAAAAGTCTACAAGTAATAAATGCTGGAGAGGGTGTGGAGAAAAGGGAACCCTCTTACACTGTTGGTGGGAATGCAAACTAGTACAGCCACTATGGAGAACAGTGTGGAGATTCCTTAAAAAACTGGAAATAGACATGCCTTATGATCCAGCAATCCCACTGCTGGGCATACACACTGAGAAAACCAGAAGGGAAAGAGACACGAGTACCCCAATGTTCATCGCAGCACTGTTTATAATAGCCAGGACATGGAAGCAACCTAGATGTCCATCAGCAGATGAATGGATAAGCAAGCTGTGGTACATATACACAATGGAGTATTATTCAGCCATTAAAAAGAATACATTTGAATCAGTTCTAATGAGGTGGATGAAACTGGAGCCTATTATACAGAGTGAAGTAAGCCAGAAAGAAAAACACCAATACAGTATACTAACGCATATATATGGAATTTAGAAAGATGGTAACAATAACCCTGTGTACGAGACAGCAAAAGAGACACTGATGTATAGAACAGTCTTATGGACTCTGTGGGAGAGGGAGAGGGTGGGAAGATTTGGGAGAATGGCATTGAAACATGTAAAATATCATGTATGAAATGAGATGCCAGTCCAGGTTCGATGCACGATACTGGATGCTTGGGGCTGGTGCACTGGGACGACCCAGAGGGATGGAATGGGGAGGGAGGAGGGAGGAGGGTTCAGGATGGGGAACACATGTATACCTGTGGCGGATTCATTTTGATATTTGGCAAATCTAATACAGTTATGTAAAGTTTAAAAATAAAATAAAATTAAAAAAAAAAAAAAAAAAAAGGAAGATTAAATCAATTTCTGTGAAAACATAGTGGATCCAAGGATAGAGTCACAAATCAGGAGTGAACTGGACTGGACATGAGGGAAATCAAGGTCAAAGGAGGCAAAAATATGTAGTTCAAGACCTGACTGGGTGGGAAAGATAACGAAGGTCCAAATCTAATAGTCTAGAAATGTAACTGTGGCTAAAGGACTCTTTTGAAATTGTTCAGAATGGCTAGCTCAGCCTTTTCTAGGAGGAAAGAGGCACAACCCTGGAGGTTCAGGGGAGTACACTGAGGTCTAGCAATGACAATCCATACTTTTTTGCAGCTTTACTCTGCTGAAATGAAAAGCTGTTCAGTTCAGTTCAGTTCAGTCGCTCAGTCGTGTCTGACTCTTTGCGACCCATGAATCACAGCACGCCAGCCCTCCCTTTGCGTCACCACCTCCCAGAGTCACTAAAACTCACGTCCATCGAGTTCGGGATGCCATCTAACCATCTCATCTGTTGTCCCCTTTTCCTCCTGCCCCCAATCCCTCCCAGCATCAGAATCTTTTCCAATGAGTTAACTCTTAGCATGAGGTGGCCAAAGTACTGGAGTTTCAGCTTTAGCATCATTCCTTCCAAGGAACACCCAGGGCTGATGTCCTTTAGAATGGACTGGTTGGATCTCCTTGCAGTCCAAGGGATTCTCAAGAGTCTTCTTCAACACCACAGTTCAAAAGCATCAATTCTTCAGCGTTCAGCTTTCTTCACATTCCAAATCTCACATCCATACACGACCACTGGAAAAACCATAGCCTTGAGTAGACGAACCTTTGTTGGCAAAGTAATGTCTCTGCTTTTCAATAAGCTATCCAAGTTGGTCATAAGGTTTCTTCCTAGGAGTAAGTGTCTTTTAATTTCATGGCTGCAGTCACCATCTGCAGTGATTTTGGAGCCCCAAAAGATAAAGTCTGACACTGTTTCCACTGTTTCCCCATCTATTTCCCATGAAGTGATGAGACCAGATGCCATGATCTTAGTTTTCTGAATGTTGAGCTTTAAGCCAATTTTTTCACTCTCCTCTTTACTTTCATCAAGCGGCTTTTTAGTTCCTCCTCACTTTCTGCCATAAGGGTGGTGTCATCTGCATATCTGAGGTTATTGATATTTCTCCCAGCAATCTTGATTCCAGCTTATGCTACTTCCAGCCCAGCATTTCTCATGATGTACTCTGCATAGAAGTTAAATAAGCAGGGTGACAATATACAGCCTTGACATACTCCTTTTCCTATTTGGAACCAGTCTGTTGTTCCATGTCCAGTTCGAACTGTTGCTTCCTGACCTGCATACACATTTCTCAAGAGGCAGGTCAGGTGGTCTGGTATTCTCATCTCTTTCAGAATTTTCCACAGTTTATTGTGATCCACACAGTCAAAGTCTTTGTCATAGTCAATAAAGCAGAAATAGATGTTTTCCTGAAACTCTGTTGCTTTATTGATGATCCAGTGGATGTTGGCAATTTGATCTCTGTTTCCTCTGCCTTTTCTAAAACCAGCTTGAACATCTGGAAGTTCATGGTTCACGTACTGCTGAAGCCTGGCTTGGAGAATTTTGAGCATTACTTTACTAGAGTGTGAGATGAGTGCAATTGTGCGGTAGTTTGAGCATTCTTTGGCATTGCCTTTCTTTGGATTGGAATGAAAAGTGACCTTTTCCAGTCCTGTGGCCACTGCTGAGTTTTCCAAATTTGTTGGCATATTGAGTGCAGCAGTTTCACAGCATCATCTTCCAGGATTTGAAATAGCTCAACTGGAATTCCATCACCTCCACTCGCTTTGTTTGTAGTGATGCTTCCTAAGGCCCACTTGACTTCACATTCCAGGATGTCTGGCTCTAGGTCAGTGATCACACCATTTTGATTATCTTGGTGGTGAAGATCTTTTTTGTACAGTTCTTCAGTGTATTCTTGCCACCTCTTCTTAATATCTTCTGCTTCTGTTAGGTCCATACCATTTCTGTCCTTTATCGAGCGTATCTTTGCATGAAATGTTCCCTTGGTATCTTTGATTTTCTTGAAGAGATCTCTAGTCTTTCCCATTCTGTTGTTTTCCTCTATTTCTTTGCATTGATCGCTGAGGAAGGCTTTCTTATCACTTCTTGCTATTCTTTGGAACTCTGCATTCAGATGCTTAGATCTTTCCTTTTCTCCTTTGCTTTTCACTTCTCTTCTTTTCACAGCTATTTGTAAGGCCTCCCCAGACAACCATTTTGCTTTTTTGCATTTCTTTTCCATGGGGATGGTCTTGATCCCTGTCTCTTGTACAATGTCACGAACCTCATTCCATAGTTCCTCAGGCAGTCTATCTATCAGGTCTAGTCCCTTAAATCTATTTATCACTTCCACTGTATAATCATAAGGGATTTGATTTAGGTCATACTTCAATGGTCTAGTGGTTTTCCCTACTTTCTTCAGTTTAAGTCTGAATTTGGCAATAAGGAGCTCATGGTCTGAGCCACAGTCAGCTCCCCATCTTGTTTTTGCTGACTGTATACAGCTTCTCCATCTTTGGCTGCAAAGAATATAATCAATCTGATTTCAGTCTAATTACTTGCTATTTTTACCTATTAAATATTTACATCCTGGTATTAGAAGTTTTTAGCGATAGAAGAAAACTTAGAGATCATCAAGCGGTTTCCCATGCAACACTGCATCTACCAGGCGCAGTGGCTACTGTGCACTTGAATGTGGCCAATCCAAACTGAAACATGCTCTAAGTATAAGATAGTCACCACCTTTCCCAGCCTTAGTATAAAAAGAAGAATGTAAAATGCTTCATTTACAGCATTTCTCAGAAAGTGATCACATGTAGAATGTTAATATCAGACTTCCTGAGTTAAACAACATACATAAACCTAGGGAGATGCTTTTCTTCTTTGTATCCTACTCTTATTACTTAGATCATACTCCTGTTTTAGATGGTGACTTTGAGGATGAAATAAATCATTCACTTGAGAGTATATTAAATGAAAGTTTCCAAAATTTGAAGGCTGAGACTGAGGTAGAGGTATCCAGAAATTAAAGTTATCAGTAAATTACATCAGATCACATCAAGGCAAACAGAGCAAGCTAACTCCTGAAAAGAAAAATTGCAATGTGAATATTTTTTAATAAATAGAATTTAGTCGCCCAGTCGTGTCTGACTCTTTGCGACCCCCATGGACTGCAGCATGCCAGGCTTCCCTGTCTATCACCAACTACCGGAGCTTGTCCATCATATCAGTGATGCCATCCAACCATCTCATCTTCTGTCGTCCTCTTCTCCTCCTGCCCTCAATCTTTGCCAGCATCAGGGTTTTTTCAAATGAGTCAGTTCTTCACATCAGGTGGCCAAAGTATTGGATTTTTAGCTTCAAAATCAGTCCTTCCAATGAATATTCAGGACTGATTTCCTTTAGGATGGACTGGTTGGATCTCCTTGCTGTCCAAGGGACTCTCAAGAGTCTTCTCCAACAATACAGTTCAAAGGCATCAATTCTTTAGCACTCAGCTTTCTTTATAGTCCAACTCTCACATCTATACATGACTACTGGAAAAACCATAGCTTTGACTTGATGAACCTTTGTTGGCAAAGTAATGTCTCTGCTTTTTAATATGCTGTCTAGGTTGGTCATAGTTCTTTTCCCAAAGAACAAGCGTCTTTTAATTTCATGGCTGCAGTCACCAGGTGCAATGATTTTGGAGCCTCCCAAAATAAAGTCTCTCACTGTTTCCCCATCTATTTAGAGTGGGTAGAATTTATGAATTACATATTTTTATGCTGTAATTTACCATGCAAAAACTTTTCTTTAACCAAAACTACTTCCTATAGTTCTGGCATTTATTATGGTTAGTTATAGGTAAGATGACTTCCTTGGTAGCTCAAAAGGTAGAGTCAGTATGCAATGCAGAAGACCTGGGTTCAATCCCTGGGTCAAAGAGATCTCTCAGAGAAGGAAATGGCAACTGACTCCAGTATTCTTGCCTGGAGAATTCCAAGGACAGAAGAGCCTGGTGGGCCTCAATCCATGGGATCACAAAGAGTAAGACACATATCTGAGTGATTAACACACACGCAGGTAAAATGATCAAACCCAGATCTTAAGAGGGTGATTTCAACACAAATGCAGCTTCACTTTTATGTTAAATCTTCCCTGAATTTTTGTACTCTGAACTTTTGTTTGATACTAATAGCTTTTAAATTTTTACTTCATTTTGCTGTGATTTGTTGTTTCCTTAACATTTTCATAACTTTTTATCTGCTTTGATTTTAACTTAGGCCCCAACACAGGCAAGAGACTCTTTTAATTTCCAAAGTCACAACTTAACATGTACTTATGACTTTATACTTATTTTTGATCATTTTATAATATGTGCATTTGTAATGGAATACATCTTGAACTTCAAGGAGATCAAACCAGTCAATTCTAAAGGAAATCAACCTTGAATATTCATTGGAAGAAGTGTTGCTGAAGTTGAAGCTCCAATACTTTGGCCACTTGATGCAAAGAGCTATCTCATTGGAAAGCCCCTGATGCTGGGAAAGATTGAAGGCGAAAGTAGAAGAGGGCAACAAGGGATTAGATGGTTAGATAGCATCACCAACTCATTGGACATGAATCTGAGCAAACTCCAGGAGATAGTGCAGGACAGGGGAGCCTGGTGTGTTATAGTTCATGGGATCACAAGAGTCAAACACCACTTAGTGACTGAACAACAACGAAATTGAATAGTTATTCTGTTCACTTGTATGAACACTATTCAGAAAAAAATTAAATTATCCATATTAAAAAAATTAAGCATCTTGTTAAAAGTATCATGTTTATTTGTATAATTAATAGATCTATACTGTTTCTGGTGGCTCAGTGGTAAAGAATCTGCCTGGCAATGCAGGAGACATGGGTTAGATCCCTGGGTCATGAAGATCCCCTGGAGGAGGAAACGGCAACCCACTCCAGTATTCTTGTCTGTGAAATCTCAAGGATAGAGGAGCCTGGCGGCTACAGTCCATGGTGTCACAAAGAATTGGACACAACAGAGCCACTGAGCATGTACTACTTCTTCATCCTGTCTTATGTTGCTCTTTGCTGCTTTTTTTTTAAATCTAGAAATGTCATGAAACTTATGACTGAAGACTTTATTTTTTACAATTGAATTGTGAATTTCACAAAGTCAAGAAAGTAGCCATTTAAAAAATTTGTAATCCACCATACGTATATTACCTTTTGCTTAGAAATCAAATATTACAGTATTTTTCGAACTACATTTATTAGCTATATATATTAATCTACTTTTTAAACTAGGTATTTTCTTTTTATAGAATGTGTAAAATTTTCATTTAGAGAAACATCAGTAATTAAAATATCTAAGATTAAAATAATCGGAGGGGGAGGAGGGTTCAGGATGGGGAACACATGTATACCTGTGGTGGATTCATTTCGATATATGGCAAAACCAATACAATATTGTAAAGTTAAAAAATAAAATAAAATTAAAAAATAATTATTTAAGATTTTGTATTTGATTTCTGAACTGTTCTGGAACTGTATAATCAATGCATATAAAGGAAACATTGAATTGTTGCCTAAGTCTAAAACAAACTGCATGTGTAATTAAACATTTTAAGCTGAAATATATAATTCAAGAAACAGATGGTTCAGTTGAAAATATTTACAGAATATCTAAACTGCTTGAAGAATTTGACCTCTATTTTAAAGTGTTAGTTTTATCTCAATGAATTAAATATATGAACATAGATCAAGCCTAACCATTAGAGAAACATTTACAATAAACAAAGATTCATGAAAGATGGATAGGTTCATCAAAGAATGAGAATTCCAGAAACCCTGAACAAAAGGTGAAGAGAAATAGTGGAGAAATGCAACTTGCAATCAGTCTAAAAATGGGAACTCCAGTCAAATATGGAGGCTATGTCTTAAACTTGTATGTTTCCTCTACACACTGCTGGATGGAACTGCATTACATTTTTCCAATTTTTGCTCCACACAGCTATCACTGTCAGTAGAGATGGGGTGGACCGGAGCTACAAGGAGATAGAGAAAAGAGAATCCTGTTGGAATAATGAAAGACAAAGGTTAATGAGACTCCAAATGGTATAAGCACAATAAAAGACACTGAAAAAAGAAGACACTGAAAATATCATTGTTGTCGTTCACTTGCTAAGTCACGGCCAACTCTTTGTGACCCCATGGACTGCAGCATGCCAAGCTCCTCTGTCCTCCACTATCTTGTGGAGTTTGCCTGGAATGAACATATAGGATAAGTAAAATTCAATAAATGATAGAATGGGTTGAGTCAAGAAAGTGAAAGAGTGTTCTATGATTCTTGGGGCTTTAAACCTCAGCAATGACTATGCTATTAACATTATCCAAAATTTGCAGCAGCAGAAGGCAGGTTTCTGAGAGCAATGCTTTTACTTTCATGTTTATTTTATTTTATTCTAATTGAATTTGGGCAGAGCATCTATCTCTGTAATTTCACAATTAAAAAAGTATTTCTGTCTTCATGACTTCAACATGCTCTTTAATATTAGAAATTTCACTTTTAATAAATATCTAGGGAGACAGAAGGAGAAAAATATTTCACCTAAAATGTCAACACAGCTAGTGTAATTACAAGGGAGATATGAAACCTGATCATAATTAGTGATTACCATTCTAATCTTAATCTTTGTTGGAAATAACATAAGATGCGATGAACATTTTAAATGAAATTTGGCAATTTGTTTCAAGATTCAGTAGCCTAATAAAACTACAATACATATGGAAAGAGTAGCCTCCCAAACTGTTTGACACCTGAATAAAATTGGCATATAAAATATTTATCAGTAAGTATTCTTCTGTATTTTTCTACAGACAAAAATGTTTGTCTTTTCACACACAGGATATATTTCTTTGACTCCAATTATAGTAAAATCTAAATAAGAGCTTAAATAATCACTTTGAAATAAAATGCAGCTTTTAAGGATATTAAAAGTAGAGACTGATAATGTATTTTAAAAATCTGAAAATAAATTGGAAATTCTTTATTATTTTTGTCTATTTTTGGCTGCACCATGTGTCTTGCAGGATCTTAGTTCCCTAGACAGGGACTGTACTCCACCCCAGCAGTGAAAGCAGAGTCCTAACCATTGGATCAACACTGAATTCCAAGGAGTTATTTCTAAAAAAATACTAGTACTTAGGAAAAAATGGCAAGCAGGGTGATTTTTTTTTTTAATTTAAAATTAATACCTATATTTTCTCTTTGAGAGCTGTATCAGATAGCAGTCATTTGCTAGTGATTCACCATTTTTAATGTTAGTTACATTTGAAATTTCTGAAAAGCGTGAATGCCCCCCATACTGTTAAGAATTATAAATAAGGAAACATCATAGTTTGAGCAACACACTGTGCTATATAGCAGGTCCTCAAGAGCCATGTATCCTAAACACAACAGTGTGTACACGCCAATCCAAAACTGCTATCTCTGCTCAACATTGTGTAACAAGCTAGATGGGAGAAGAATTTTGAAAAGAATAGATACATATATGTGTATCACTTTTCTGTACAACTGAAAGTAGCACAACATTGTTGATTAACTATACTCCAATATAAAAAAAAAAAAAACACCATATTTTGTAGATTTTCTTGCTGCCAGCATAAAGAAATGACTTTAATTGTGCCAATAACATATCTACAGTTTTCACCCAGGTTTACTGATGTGAAGAAATAGGAATTATGTGATGTATTATTTTATCAGTGCTGACTGCAACATGCAATATCAGAGCATTTAGTCTTATTTCTTATACTACTGTATATCATATTTTTCAGTTTGTCTTTAAAAATTCTGAATTGAGTTATATTAATTAAATCATGGAAATTCCATTCTTTCTCCCTTTTCAAATTCAGTATGTTTCAAATATTCAGTTCCAACACTATCTGCATCAGAATTACCTAAATTGTTCATTGAAAATGCTGACAGCCTAGCCTTCCCCAAGGACAATAATATTAGAATCTCTTGGAGTGAATTTTAGGACTATTTAATTCTAACAGTGGCAACAAAAAATTCTGAGATACTCCAAAATTTGAGAACCATTGATACAGCAATAATAAAAAGTTTACCATCTTTTTTTTTTTTTTTATGCTTCTGGATGTTACTTACAATGTTTGCAATGCATTTAGATGTAAATGCATTTATTTCATTTATTTAAATGTTAAAACAACTGAACTCATAGCCTCCTTTACATATAAGAAGAGACTTTTGGATATATTTACTGTTTACTTTCCAACATTACCCTATCAGTTTTTGTTTATTTATAACATTGGTTAGTCAAAAAGTTCATTGATTCTTTCTGTAAGATGGCTCTAATAGTTCTTAAGAAGTAAAAGTGAAAGTCACTAAGTCCCCACTCTTTGTGACCCCAAGGACTAGAGCTGCCAGGCTCCTCTGTCCATGGAATTCTCCAGGCAAGAATATTAAAGTGAGTAGCTATTCCCTTTTCCAGGGGATCTTCCCAACTCAGGGATTGAACCCAATAAAAATTGAACCCTATAAAAATCCCCAAAACCCTTTTCAAAGAAAAAAAAAAAGAAACTGCTAAAAATGTTTTGGCATCACGAAAGACCCAAAGTGTCCACAGAAATCTTCAGAAAAAAGAGCAAAGGTGGAGGCATTTTACTTCTTGATTTTAAATTATGTTACCAAGCTATAGTAAGCAAAACAACATGATACTAGCATAAACCATATGCATATGCCAATGGAACAGAATAGGGACCCCAGAAATAAACCCACACATTTAATGTCAATTAATCTTTCACAAGGGTGCCTGCACCAGGCACTTGTGTAGGCAATGCTGTCAATGAAAGGTGACAGGAAAACAACAGCCACATGCTAAAGAGTGAAACTGGATTCCTAACTTATACCACTTACAAAAATTAACTTGGAATAAATTTAGGACAAATGCAAAACCTAAAACTGTAAAACTCAAAGAAGAAAACAGAAGGAAGAAACTCATTGACACTGGTCTCAATGCTTTGTTTTGATATGACACCAACAGAAAAGGCAACAAAAAATAAAATTAAACAATTGAGATTATGCCAACTAAAACAAAACAAAACCAAAAAACTTCTGCATAGTAAGCAACTAGCGAAATGATAAAAAAAAAAATTTTATGAAATGGGAGAAAATATTTGCAAACCTGATAAGAGATTAACATCCAAAATATTTAAGGAATTCATATGATTCAATAGAGAAAACCTCCCAAATAACCCAATTTAAAAAATGGACCTGAATAGACATTTTTCAAAAAATGGTATACACATGACCAGAAAGTAAACAAAAGGGTTTTATTTTATTCATTCATAAGGGAAATGCAGGTACACCACAATGTGGTATCATCTTACCACTTAGAATGGCTATAACTAAAAAGACAGATACTTTTTGGTTAGGATGTGCAGAAATGAGTATCCTTGTAGACTATTGGTAAGTATGTAAATTGGAACAGCTATTAATAAAAAAAGTATGGAGGTTCTTCTAAAAACAAAAAGTAGAACTACCGTGTGTGTGTACTTTGTCTCTCAGTCATGGTCAACTCTTTGCGACATCATGAAGCCCACCAGGCTTCCCTGTCCATGGGGATTTTCCAGGCAAGAATACTGAAGTGGGTTGCTATGCCCTCCTCTAGGGGATCTTCCCAACCCAGGGATCAAACCCAGGTCTCCCACACTGCAGGTGGATTCTTTACCATCTCAGCCCTCAAGGAAGCCCAAGAATACTGGAATAGGTAGCCTATCCCTTCTCCAGCAGATCTTCCTCACCCAGGAATTGAACCAGGTTCTCCTGCATTGTAGGTGGATTCTTTACTAGCTGAGCTACCAGGAAAACTGAGAACTACCATATTATCCCACAAGAAGCCCAAAAATACTGGAGTGGGTAGCCTATCCCTTCTCCAGAGGCTCTTCCTGATCCAGAAATTGAACCGGGGTCTCCTGCATTGCAGGTGGATTCTTTACTAGCTGAGCTACCAGGGAAGCCCAGAATTACCATATTATCCCACAATCCCACTTTTGGTTAAATATCTGAAGAGAGCAAAATCAATACCCTTTAGAGATATCTGTATTCTCAAATCCATTTCAGCTTCTTCACAATAGTCAATACATTGTAGCAACCTGAGTGTCCATCAAATTGCCAACATCTTTTGGATCATCTCTTTATCGACTATGCCAAAGTCTTTGGCTATGTGGATCGCAACAAGCTGTGGAAAACTCTTAAAGAGAATGGAATACCAGACCATCTGACCTGCCTCTTGTGAAATCTGCATGCAGGTCAAGAAGCAACAGTTAGAACTGATCATGGAACAACAGACTGGTTCCAAATCGGGAAAGGAGTACATCAAGGCTGTATATTGTCACCTTGCTTATTTAACTTACATGCAGAGTACATCATGAGAAACACTGGAATGAAAGAAGCACAAGCTGAAATCAAGATTGCTGGGAGAAATATCAATAACATGAGTTTGGGTAAATTCCGGGAGTTGGTGATGGACAGGGAGGCCTAACATGCTTCAGTCCATGGGGTCGCAAAGAGTTGGACACGACTGAGGGACTGAACTGGCTGAGTATCCATCTATGGATGAATAAATGCAAATATGTTGATACATATACAATGAAATATT
The DNA here is from genome assembly GCF_029407905.1 of Bubalus kerabau. Lineage (NCBI taxonomy): Eukaryota > Metazoa > Chordata > Mammalia > Artiodactyla > Bovidae > Bubalus > Bubalus kerabau. Next base: position 118,698,627 of record NC_073624.1, read on the forward strand.
ATTCAGTTATGAGAAAAAGGAAATCTGTCATTTGCTACAACATGCACGTAACTGGAGGGTGCTATTCTAGATCGAGAAATACGTGTAATATCACTTACATATGGAATCTTAAAAAAGTTGAATTTATAGGAACAGAAAGTAAAATAATGAAACTGACGCTGGGACTAGGGGAAACACGGAGAGGATGGTCAAAGTGTACAAGTTTTTGGTTACAAGATTAATAAGTTCTGAGGATCTAAAGCTAATAAAACTGTATTATATGCTTGAAATTTGCTAAAAAAAAAATGAAGATGTTAAATATTCTCACTCTGTAAAAAAGAAAGGTAAATATGTGAAGTGATGGATGTGTTAATTAACTTAATAGTGGTAATCATTTCACAATATATTTGTTTATCTAGTCATCACGTGTCACATTTTATACAATTTTTACTTATCAGTTATGTCTCAAAAGATAAAATTTGATATAACGTTATCAAATCAGATAGCTAAAAATGATTGAACAACACTTAAAAATTTTCTTTAAATCTTTTTTTTTTAATTTCTGGTAATTTTTTTGTTTCTGGTAATAAAGCTTTTCTCCTTAATTATCTTATGGCATGAATGTCTGGGTAGCAGAATCTATTATATTAGGTAAAACTCTAAGCTACCATTTAGAATGGGTTGTCAAAACTCATACAAATTAAATTAATATCACCAAAAATAGCATTATAATAATTTAATTAAAGACAATCAAGAGGCACAAAAGAAGAAAAAAGAGGCCTAGACCCTGAGAGCAACTCCCTCTTATTCCATAGTAGCCTGTATCCTTGCCCAGAATGATGGATCAGGCCCATGAGAGAGTCTGTGGATCATCTCACATAGCAGTGAGGGCTTACATTTTGAACATCTCTACTTTATACCTTAGAGAGTTACAAAACTTATCCTGCGTAATAAATTCATAGATCTGGGTATTAACTATAAGTAATCTTTTGCCAGGGTTACCTAGCTAAGAACAGTCTGTAGGTTTTAACTTTTGCAAATATCATTAGTTTATCATCCAGAGTTCCAACTGAGATAGATTTTAGAGCAGGTCACCAGAGTTCTCTTTTTTTTTTCCTGGGGGGCATTCCTCAGTAAAGGGAGTAAACATAGCTACTGCTTTGATCAGCTGCTTGCATTACTTCCTCTCTAGACTCATTTAGTGATCAAATCATCAAATCTGAAGGAGGATTCATCGTAAGATAATCTCCTGTAGAGTCTGCTAAAGTGAAGGCAAAAGTAGCCAGCTTTAAGTTTAAAATAAAGTCTAGCTTACTAATAAACCTCTTAGTACTATCTTTTATACTGAAAACAAAAATAAATAGGTACGCAGCCTCAAAATATAAATTGGAAACAGCTGAAAAGAAAATTAAAATGCAGACAAAAATAATAAATACACATGGTTTTGGAAATTACCCAAAGAATTATAGCAACCAAAACATACTAAAATATAATAATGATTATAAGCAAAAGACTTTGACAGCTTGACTGCTTCAACTGAGGTACATAGAGTGCTAAAAACATTTCCCAAAGGGAAAACAATGTAGAAGAAATATCCTTTTTCCCTTATAAGCAAGAAAAAATTAGTTGCTTTTATCCTTAAATCCCATAAACCTATATAGGAGGAATCAATCAATGAAACCTATTTGGAATTTGCAACGTATTTTAATATTATATTTCCTAATTTTATTATTCTCATTGTCCTCCATAGTTGGATTTAAGGCAATTTTTATTAGATAACTATATGGAAATATTTAATATTTCTGATTACAGTCTTTTAAAAATAAAATCAGCCAACCTGTGACTGCCTTTTGACTGTAACAACTACAGCAGCTGAGCAGATAATAGATAGTATAAAATATAATGAAAGCGTAAGTAGTTCAGTTGTGTCTGACTCTTTGTGACCCCCATGGGCACCAGCCCGCCAGCCTCCTCTGTCCATGGGATTCTCAGAGAAGAATACCGGAGTGGGTTGCCATTCCTTTCTCCAGGGGACCTTCCTGACCCAGGGATTAAGCTCATGTCTCCTGTATTGCAAGTGGATTCTTTACCATCTAAGCCACAAGGGAAGCCATAAGATATAATATTTTGTTAATTTCTTTTCTGTCTATCTTATAAGGACATGCTCTAAATTATCATATATCTTTTTGAGTGTGTGAAATGGGAATTGGGAGTGTGAAATGGGAGTGTGAAATTGGAATTTGGTACTAATTTTTATGAAAATAGAACAGCAAAATTAGAGTATCATTTTTGTGTTGATGATGATCTGACTTGATGATTTGATTTTCATTCTATTACAGAATTGGCTTTTTACTGTAGATAAGAGTAAAGGTAGTACAAAAATTTGATGTATTTTATAGACAGAAATATATTTTGAGGTGTATTTAATTGTGTTTATATTTGAGTCTTTAGTGATATCTAAAGACATGCAGATTTTCCTGATAATGTGGACTACTACTTCTAGTAAAGGGTCTTTTCTTCCAGGTACTATGGAAATGAAAATAAAAGGGTCTTGTCTGCTTACCTAGGTCATCTAATAGTAAAATTGGAAATTGTTTACTTCCACTGTGTAGGAGGTACTGCATTTTTTCATTTATTATTTCCTTTTACAACACAAAAATTTTCAAATGTGAGTACTGCTTTAGTTTTTCTCTCAGAAAATAGTCATGAACATCCAGTGGAATTAAAAATATTAAGATGATATTTCCATAAACAGCATGTCAAGGTATAAATCCTTGTGGTTATAGTACTTTTAAAAGTATAAATATTTTTAAACTTATAAATTATGTATAAATATCCAAATCAAAATAATAGCAGTAATAAAAGATGACTGATCGTATTGCTTTCCTAAAACAACTGATTAAGTTCTATTTTATTCTACTCATGTATTATGACTTTAGTAATATCAGTGACAAAAGTGGATATTGAAAGAGAATGGTGCTTAAGATAGTATCAATGTCACATCTTTGCTATTCAGTTCACTTCAGTTCAGTCACACAGTCATGTCCGACTCTTTGCGACCCTATGAATCACAGTACACCAGGCATCCCTGTCCATCACCAACTCCCGGAGTTCACCCAAACTCATGTCCATCGAGTCAGTGATGACATCCAGCCATCTCACCCTCTGTCGTCCCCTTCTTCTCCTGTCCCCAATCCCTCCCAGCATCAGAGTATTTTCCAATGAGTCAACTCTTCTAATGAGGTGGCCAAAGTACTGGAGTTTCAGCTTTAGCATCAGTCCTTCCAATGAACACCAGGACTGATCTCCTTTAGAATGGACTGGTTGGATCTCCTTGCAGTCCAGGGGACTCTCAAGAGTCTTCTCCAACACCACAATTCAAAAGCATCAATTCAGCACTCAGCTTTCTTCACAGTCCAACTCTCACATCTATACATGATCACTGGAAAAACCATAGCCTTGACTAGATGGACCTTAGTTGGCAAAGTAGTCTGCTTTTGAATATGCTATCTAGGTTAATCACAACTTGCCTCCCAAAGAGTAAGTGTCTTTTAATTTCATGGCTGTAATCACCATCTGCAGTGATTTTGGAGCCCCCAAAAATAAAGTCTGACACTGTTTCCACTGTTTTCCCATCTATTTCCCATGAAGTGATGAGACCAGATGCCATGATCTTAGGTTTCTGAATGTTGAGCTTTAAGCCAACTTTTTCACTCTCCTCTTTCACTTTCATCAAGATGCTTCTTAGTTCCTCTTCACTTTCTGCCATAAGGGTGGTGTCATCTGCATATCTGAGGTTATTGATATTTCTCCCAGCAATCTTGATTCCAGCTTATGCTTCTTCCAGCCCAGCGTTTCTCATGATGTACTCTGCATATAAGTTAAATAAGCAGGGTGACAATATACAGCCTTGACATACTCCTTTTCCTATTTGGAACCAGTCTTTTGTTCCATGTCCAGTTCTAACTGTTGCTTCCTGACCTGAATACTGGTTTCTCAAGAGGCAGGTCAGGTGGTCTGGTATTCCCATCTCTTTCAGAATTTTCCACAGTTTATTGTGATCCATACAGTCAAAGGCTTTGTCATAGTCAATAAAGCAGAAATAGATGTTTTCCTGGAACGCTGTTTCTTTATTGATGATTCAGCAGATGTTGGAAATTTGGTCTCTGGTTCCTCTGCCTTTTCTAAAACCAGATTAAACATCTGGAAGTTCACAGTTCACGTACTGCTGAAGCCTGGCTTGGAGCATTTAGAGCATTACTTTACTAGCGTGTGAGATGAGTGCAGTTGTGAGGTAGTTTGAGCATTCTTTGGTATTGCCTTTGGGATTGGAATGAAAACTGACCTTTTCCAGTCCTGTGGCCATTGCAGAGTTTTCCAAATTTGCTGGCATATTGAGTGCAGCACTTTCACAGCATCATCTTTCAGGATTTGAAAGAGCTCCACTGGCATTCCATCACCTCCACTAGCTTTGTTCATAGTGATGCTTTCTAAGGCCCACTTGACTTCACATTTCAGGATGTCTGGCTCTAGGTGAGTGATCACACTAGTGTGATTATCTTGGTCATGAAGATCTTTTTTGTACAGTTCTTCTGTGTATTCTTGCTACCTCTTCTTAATATCTTCTGCTTCTGTTAGGTCCATACCATTTCTGTCCTTTATCGAGCCCATCTTTGCATGAAATATTCCCTTGATATCTCTAATTTCCTGAAGAGATCTCTAGTCTTTCCCATTCTTTTGTTTTCCTCTATTTCTTTGCATTGGTCGCTGAGGAATGCTTTCTTATCTCTCCTTGCTATTCTTTGGAACTCTGCATTCGGATGCTTAGATCTTTCCTTTTCTCTTTTGCTTTTCACTTCTTTTCTTTTCACAGCTATTTGTAAGACCTCCTCGGACAGCCATTTTGCTTTTTTGCATTTCTTTTCCATGGGGATGGTTTTGATCCCTGTCTCTTGTACAATGTCATGAAACTCCGTCCATAATTCATCTGACACTCTATCTATCAGATCTAGGCCCTTAAATCTATTTATCACTTCCACTGTATAATCATAAGGGATTTGATTTAGGTCATACCTGAATGGTCTAGTGGTTTTCCCTACGTTCTTCAGTTTAAGTCTGAATTTGGCAATAAGGAGTTCATGATCTAAGCCATAGTCAGCTCCCAGTCTTGTTTTTGCTGACTGTATAGAGCTTCTCCATCTTTGGCTGCAAAGAATATAATCAATCTGATTTCAGTGTTGATCACCTGGTGATGTCCATGTGTAGAGTCTTCTCTTGTGTTGTTGGAAGAGGGTGCTTGCTATGACCAGTGTGTTCTCTTGGCAAAACTCTGTTAGCCTTTGCCCTGCTTCATTCCATATTCCAAGGCCAAATTCGCCTGTTACTCCAGGTGTTTCTTGACTTCCTACTTTTGCATTCCAGTCTCCTATAATTAAAAGGATATCTTTTTTGAGTGTTAATTATAAAAGGTCTTGTAGGTCTTCATAGAACCATTCTACTTCAGCTTCTTCAGTGTTACTGGTTGGGGCATAGACTTGGATTACTCTGATATTGAATGGTTTGCCTTGGAAATGAACAGAGACATTCTGTCGTTTTTGAGGTAGCATCCAAATACTGCATTTCAGACTCTTTTGTTGACCATGATGGCTCCTCCATTTCTTCTAAGGGCTTCCTGCCCACAGTAGTAGATATAAGGGTCATGTGAGTTAAATTCACCCATTCCAGTCCATTTTAGTTTGCTGATTCCTAGAATGTCGATGTTCACTCTTGCCATCTCCTGTTTGACTACTTCCAATTTGCCTTGATTCATGGACCTAACATTCCAGGTTCCTATGCAATATTGCTCTTTACAGCATTGGACCTTGCTTCTATCACCAGTCACATCCAGAACTGGGTATTGTTTTTGCTTTGGCTCCATTCTTTCATTCTTTCTGGAGTTATTTCTCCACTGATCTCCAGTAGCATATTGGGCACCTACTGACCTGGGGAGTTCCTCTTTCAGTATCCTGTCATTTTGCCTTTTCATACTGTTCATGGGGTTCTCAAGGCAAGAATACTGAAGTGGTTTGCCATTCCCTTCTCCAGTGGACCACATTCTGTCAGACCTCTCCACCATAAGCCGCCAGTTTTGGTTGGCCCCACACGGCATGGCTTAGTTTCACTGAGTTAGACAAGGCTGTCATCCATGTGATTAGATTGACTAGTTTTCTGTGATTATGGTTTGTGTGTCTGCCCTCTGATGCCTCTCACAACACCTACCGTCCTACTTGGGTCTCTCTTACTTTGGACGTGAGGTATCTCTTCACGGCTGCTCCAGCAAAGCGCAGCTGCTTCCCCTTACCTTGGATGAGGGGTATCTCCTCACAGCCACCCCTCCTGATCTTAAACATGGAGTAGCTCCTCTTGGCCCTCCTGCGTGTGTAGCTAATTAGCCACATACACAATCAATGAACAACCACAAATATGAATTTTCATTATGTGTCCTTGATTTTTGTTATTAACACTCTTGTCAAGGTAAAACTAAGTTTAGTACCATGCATGTTAAGTTGCTTCAGTCATGTATGACTCTGCAACCCTTTGCACTGTAGCCCTCCAGGCTCCTCTGTCCATGGGATTCTCCTGGCATAATATTGGAATACATTGCCAAGTCCTCCTCCAGGGAATCTTCCTGACCCAGGGATTGAATCTACATCTCTTGTGTCTCCTGCATTGTCTCCACATTTTCGTAATGCTATGGTACTAAGGTGGTGCATTATGAAAATGTGCCAAGGCCACTTTATATCTAAATATTAGTAGACATGGAAAAATATTAAAGGTTGGAAAGTTTGGACTTGAAAATAGAGTATCTACAATCCACTTACTTAAAACTTTAATACTATTCTGCGCTTTGTTTCATGGGTTCTTTTAAGGCAAAAATGCCTGGATGTCATGTGTAATGTAATGACTCAAATCTCTTCTCTATTTGAACTTCTGAAAAACGTTGTTCATGCAGCACATTATACTGTAATTTGTGTAAGCACAGAGAGTGCACTGTAATTAAATATGCTAAAACATTTTCTTTTGGATTGTCATAATTAAAGATAATAGAATATGATTTTTTGTGATTTTTTTTGGGGGGTGATAGCACATAAATGTAAGTTAAAGAAAACTTGCATTACACTGTGATGTCTCAAGAATACTTGAAAAAAGGATGGATAAATGCAAAAAGACATATTAGGACCATTTTATATGCTACCTAAGGAACATAAATTCCTGTGTTATTTTTGTTTTTTAAAATATTTATATTTTCCTTCAGACTTCACAATATTTAGCACTTTGGAATGCTAAAATGCTCCTCTCTGCATTAATGCCCTACATATTTTACCATGAAGTCTATTCTAAAAGTGACATACAGCTAGATAATGCCTTTATATTGGTGCTTAAACAGACAATAAGAATGCCTGGAGCAGTCCTGGTGCTGGTGAGATCACATTATATAACATGTTAGAAACTAAATATATGCAAAACAATGGAGAAAAGAGAAATTGCAGTGTTGCTCTTGCATTTAATTAGCATCATCTTGAAGCTATAGCCAAGTGTTGCCTGTGTTCAAAGGATTCCAGGTTGGAATTTCAGTTCTGTGGTTTAGAAATGTTGTTATTTTGAGAAATTTCCTTAATCAACCATAAATCAATTTCTATACACATGAAATGTGATAGTAATACTTACTTAATATAATTATTTTGAAAATTACAATGTTCACTGTACTTAACATAGGGTTCCACATGATCCAGAGTAGGTATTGAGTAAGAAAGTATATTTCACATTATTAGCAACAGAATTAATGCTGGTTTTCTGGGGTAAATTACCATCTAGTCTTATCTTTGATTAATGGGGAAGGGTGATCAAAGTGGGAAGGGGAAATCTGCTTTATCACATTTATAAATAGTTTTTATTCAAAAAGTTTTATATAGTTAATTCCTTAGACCTGGGGAGTAATTTTCCCATGGAAACAATGCTATAAGTGGTAGTTAAATTTCAGACAAGCTCACAGAACTCTATTTAGTCCATAATGTAGTTGAAATAATTTGTACTTGCAATGGAAAATAGTAGAAAAATAATACTGTTGCAAGACTACCAATTAAACAAAACAGAGAAAAAATAGAATAAAAATTAGTTCTTTTATTGATTCTTGGGTTGACTAAAAACATTTGATTAAAAGAGAATGATCAAGTAAGATTTCTGTAGAAATTCTAAAAGGGTCACTTTATAGCATTTCAGAAGCTTTAGAGGAAGATTATACTACTCATTAAAATAAATCTGACTTCAATTTGTTTTCTTTTTTCTTTCCTTTGGCCACTTCAAATGTAATAAGGAAATAATTAAGATGAACAGAAAAAATAAATATGGAAAAATATTCTATTGATATTGGAAGAGAGAAGGAGTTCAGAATAGGAGAGAAGAAAAAGCAGGTTGTTGGAGAGGAGAGTTGATGTTAATTGAGAAAGGAAAGGGGAGAGAGAGAAAGACCAAATGGAAGAAAGAAAGAAGTACCAAGGAAAAGTGAAAAAGAAGGAGCCAGAAGTGGAATTTTTGGAAAGGTTTTATGCAATGTGAGACATGGGAAAACAAATTGGCTCATAGTATCTGATTGCAATATGAAGCAGCCTACTACAAATGTTAAATTTCATTCATATCTTAAATTTTCTAAAAATTTACAAGAAATTTGCATTTTATGAGATAAAAGGTGAATGCACTGGGAATCAATGACTTTTCCTAGGATCCATCAAATAACTGAGATCATGGGGCAAATTGCCACTTAGAAATCTGGAATATAGGAGAATAGTGAAATTCATAGTCCAGATCAGCTCACCTGGAGGAATATTTACATGGTCATTTTGACAAATTTGGTTTCCTTCATAGCTCAGTTGGTAAAGAACCCACCTGCAATGCAGGAAATCTTGGTGTGATTCCTGGGTTGGGAAGATCCACTGGAAAAGTGATAGGCTGCTCATTCCAGTATTCTTGGGCTTCCCTGGGGACTCAGCTGGTAAAGAATCTGCCTGCAAAGAGGGAGACCTGGGTTCGATCCCTGGGTTGGGAAGATCCCCTGGAGAAGGGAAAGGCTATCCACTCTAGTATTCTGGCCTGGAGAAGTTCATGGACTATATAGTCCATGGGGTCGCAAAGAGTCAGACATGACTGAGCGACTTTCACTTTCACAAATTGCTGGATGCACTTGTGAGAAACTCTGGTGGACTGTTTTAAAGGACCTCTATACTTTTGTGGGTTTACCTGTAAGACTCATTGCATACAGTTCTCTTTTAAATTGTTTTCAGTGGTTGTCCTAGAGTTTGCGGCATACCTAATGAATCTGTACAACTAATCTAAGTCCATTTTCAAATAACACTTCATGGGAAGTGGAGCTATATTATACATTTCTGTCTCTAACTCTTTCCCTCTCTTCATGTTCATCTGACGCTAAGTGTGTGAAACAGTGATGATCAGAAGTGTTTCTTACATTTTTTTTTTCCCTCCTCTTAGGAAAACTAGAAGGATTGAAAGGGAAAAGTGAAAGGCACTAAGGTGTGCCCCACTCTTTGCAACCCCCCATTCTTCTCTAGGATCATCATACTGATGATCCTAGAGAAGTCCTCTAATGTTTTCTCTTTTGAAAAAGTGGGAGCAGGATATAAGCTAGAACTAATCTACCCCTGTTATAAAAGGGGAACTGTGTTTGATGCTCTGTGGTGACCTGGATTGGAGGGGAATCCAGATGGAAGTGGATTGAGTACACTTTTGGCTCATTCACTTTGCTGTACAGCAGAAACTAGTACGACCCTGTGAAGAAACTATAACCAAATAATTTTCTAAAAGTATATAAAAAATAAATTTTACAGTTAATTCATGGATACAGAGGGCTGATTGTAAAATTAGATGCATATTTTTGATTGTGTGGTGGTTGGCACCCCAATCCCTGCCATTGTTTAAGGGTCAATTGTAATTGAATAACACATGTATCCCTTGGTCTAATCCCTATTCTAAAAGGAAAACTAATTTACCAGAGCCTTCTCTAACTGGGAAAAGACATATTAGCCAATTTCAGTCCTCTGGCTTCCCTGGTAGCTCAGTTGGTAAAGAATCCACCTACAATGCAGCAGCCACCAGTTGTATTCCTGGGCTGAGAAGATCCCCTGGAGAAGGGATAGGCTACCCACTGCAGTATTCCTGGGCTTCCCTTGTGACTCAGCTGGTAAAGAGTTTGCCTTCAATGTGGGAGACCTGGGTTCGATCCCTGGGTGGGGAAAATCCTCTGGAGAAGGGAAAGGCTACCCACTCCAGTATTCTGGCCTGGAGAATTCCATGAACTGTATAGTTTATGGGGTTGCAAAGAGTGGGGCACACCTTAGTGCCTTTCACTTTTCCCTTTCAATCCTTCTAGTTTTCCTAAGAGGAGGGGAAAAAAAAAATGTAAGAAACACTTCTGATCATCACTGTTCCACACACTTAGTGTCAGGTGAACATGAAGAGAGGGAAAGAGTTAGAGACAGAAATGTATAATATAGCTCCACTTCCCATGAAGTGTTATTTGAAAATGGACTTAGATTAGTTGTACAGATTCATTAGGTATGCTGCAAACTCTAGGACAACCACTGAAAACAATTTAAAAGAAATATAATTGATATGCTAATGAAGAAAAGAAAATTGACTCTTTTAATGCTCAGTCCTAACCATAAGGGCAGACATGAAAGAGGGAAAATTAAAAAAATAAATAAAGAAATGGAAAACATGTACAATAAATAGAAAACAGAAACATGGTAGATATTAATCATATGGTTTAGTCACTTTAAACATAAATGGCCTAAATAAAATTATTAAAGGACAGAAAATATCAGAGTAGATTAAAAGAGACCCAGCAATACATTGTCTATAAGATATCTACTTTAAATATAAAAACCAAGCTAGATTGAAAGTAAAGATATGAAAAAAAATAACATGATACTAATTAAAAGAAAGGAAACAATTATATTTATTTCAGACAGAGCAGAATTAGAGCAAGGAAAATTAACAGAGATAAGGAGAGTCATTCTATAGTGATAATTTGGCCAGTTTTCCAAGAAGATAATAACAATCCTTAACATGTGGGCATTCAACAGTGGGAGATCAAATTGCATGAGACAAAACTGATAGAACTACCAGGAAAATTAAATTAATCTATTATTATAGTTGAAGATTTCAAGACCTATCCATCTTTCAGTAAAGGCTATAAGGTAGACAGAAAATCAGTAAGGATGTGACTTGAGCAGCATTATTAATCAACCATACCTAACTGACATTTACAAAATGCTTCATCCAACAACAGTAAAATACATATTAGTCTTGAATTCACATGGATCATTTACCAAGAAAAATCACATTATGGGTCATAAATCACATCTCAACAAACTTAAAATAAGAAATAGTACTCAAAGTGTGTTCTTAAACTACAATGGAATTAAATAGAAATCAATACCAGAAAGATAGATAGAAAATGCAAAACTATTTGGAGATAAAATCACACATATTTAATAATACATGCAATAAAGAAATATCAGGAGAAATATAAATATTTAAACTAAATCTAAATGAAAATGAAAACTATCCAAAGCAATAGAGAAAATTTTATAATACTGAATGCATATATTAAAAAGAATAGCTGAAGCTAATTTAACCTTCACCTTAGGAATTTAGAGAAAGAAGAGTAATTTAAGCATAAACCAAACAGAAGAAAGGAAAAAATATAAATAAGAGTTATAAACACTTGACACTGAAAACAAACTAATATCTCTTATGAACAAAGATGCAAAAATTCTTGAAAAAATATTAGGAAGTCATAGCCAACAAATTATACTCCAAGACTAAGGGAGAGGAGTTATACTACTTGTACAAAGCTAGTTGACTATTAAAAAAAAAAACCAATATAATTCACCAATAAATAGGCAGGGTAACGGTGAAAAGTCATATAAGCATATCAACTGATACAGAAAAAATTTACATGTGACAAAGTCCAACACTCAATAATTAAAAAAAGACTCTTAGCAAACTAAGAATAGAGAAAAACTTCCTCAACTTGATAAACAACGTTAAAAAAAAAATCTTTTAACTAACATAATAGTTAATTGTGAGAAGCTGGCTGCTTTTGTCTTAACACTGGGAACAATGTAAAAATATTCTTTTTTACCACTCATATTCAACATCATACTGGAAGACTTAGCTAATGCAATAATGCACAGAAAAATTATACACAATTTGGAAAAGGTGAAATAAAATGATCTTCATTTACAAACAGGTTGATAGCCTATGTATAAAATTATAGTAATTGACAAACAAAAACTTCTGGAGCTAATATGCAATTATAGTCAGGTCACAGGATACCAGGTAAACAAACATGTCAATTACTTTCGTTAACAATAGCAAAGAAGCATTAAAATTTGAAATTAAAAACACAGGGCCCTTTACATTAGCCCCCACAAGTTAAATATTTAAGTAAAAATCTAACAAGACATATGCAGGGTCTATATTTGGAGAAAAATGCAAAATTCTGATGAACTGAAAGAAAAATTAAATGGAGATATAATATTTAATATTCATGAACTGAAAGACTCAACATTTTTAAGATGTCAATTAGTCTAACTTGATCAATGTCATCTCAATCAAATGAAACTATTTTGTAGAGTTCTACAAAACCTATTTAAAAGTTTATATAGAAATACAAAGATGTAAAATATTCAGCACAACATTGAGAAAGTAAAAATTTGATGGTTTTCATTACCCAACTTTAAAAGGCACTTACTATAAAGCTATAGTAACCCAGACAGAGTAGTATTAGTGAAAGAATAGACACATGGTGATCATTGGAACAGAATAAAGGGTAACAGCAGGGTAAGGAGAGGGGGGTACATACTGAAAGAATAGCATTGACATATACACAGTACCATGCATAAAATAGATAGCTAGAGTAAAGCTGCTGTATAACACGGAGAGCTCAGCTCAGTGCTCGGTGACAACCAGGAGGGGTGGGATGGGGGTGCTGGGAGGGAGGTTCTGATTCATGCTGTGGTATGGCAGAAACCAACACAACACTGTAAAGCAATTATCCTCCAATTAAAAATAAATTAAAAAAAAAAAAAAACACAGCCAAATGGCGTAGTAGTTAACCTACAAATAAATGATGCCATAAAGAAAAAGTTCACAAGAAGATACATAAATGCAGCCAGTGAGTCTTTGCTTAAGAAACAAAGGCAATTAAATGGAAAAAAGGACAATCTTTACAATATATAATAAATGATGTTGGAACAATCTGACATTCATATGCCACACACACACATGCACACACACACACACACACACTCAGAGTCTAGACACAGACCTTACTATTTTCCCACAATTGAATCTCAAAATGTGTCATAGAACCACAGGTTAAAAGCAAAATTATAAAAACTACCCTGCCCCACCCCCCAAAAAAAAATATATATATATATATACACCCTGGCCTGCCAGTAGTTAAGACTTCGCTTTCCAAAGGGGGGGTGTATGTTCGATCCCTGGTTGGAAGGCTAGGATTCCACATGCCTGCTGCTGCTGCTGCTGCTGCTAAGTCACTTCAGTTGTGTCTGACTCTGTGCGACCCCATAGACGGCAGCCCACCAGGCTCCCCCGTCCCTGGGATTCTCCAGGCAAGAACACTGGAGTGGGTTGCCATTTCCTTCTCCAATGCATGTAAGTGAAAAAATAAAGTGAAGTTGCTCAGTTGTGTCGAACTCCTAGCGACCCCATGGACTGCAGCCCACCAGGCCCCTCCGTCCATGGGATTTTCCAGGCAAGAGTACTGGAGTGGGGTGCCATTGCCTTCTCCGTCCACATGCCTAAGATTCCACAAACCAAAACATAAATAATGGAAGCAATATTATAACAAATTTGATAAAGACTTTAAAAATGGTCCATATCAAAAAAATAATCTTAAAAAAAGAAGAATATAGGTAAAAAGCTAGGTGATCTTGGATTTGGCAATGAACATTTCGATACAAAATTACAGAAAATCACAATCCATGAAATTTGTTTAAAAAATTATCATAACTTGGATTTTATCAAAATTAAAAGCATCTGCTCTACAAAAGACACTGTAAAAGACTAAAAGAGTCATCCACAGACTGAAAGAAAATGTTTTAATTGGGTTGTTTGGGTTTTTCTTTTTGATATAGAGTTATATAAACTATTTATATATTTTGGATATTACCCCCCTTATCTGTCATATCACATATCTGACAAACACTTTGTGTCTATTTTAAAAACTCATAAAACTAACCAGTTAGAAAACAACAATGCAAATTATAAACTAGCAAAAATCTTGACATCTCACCAAAGAAAATATTCAGATAGAAAATAAGCATATGAAAAGATGCACAACATCATTTTTCCCTAGGAAATTACTAATTAAAATAAGATATCACTACCCATCTAGGCAGATGACACCACCCTTGTGGCAGAAAGTGAAGAGGAACTAAAAAACCTCTTGATGAAAGTGAAAGAGGAGAGTGAAAAAGTTGGCTTAAAGCTCAACATTCAGAAAACGAAGATCATGGCATCTGGTCCCAATACTTCACGGGAAATAGATGGGGAAACAGTGGAAATAGTGTCAGACTTTATTTTTGGGGGCTCCAAAATCACTGCAGATGGTGATTGCAGCCATGAAATTAAAAGACGCTTACTGCTTGGGAAGAAAGTTGTGAACAACCTAGACAGCGTATTAAAAAACAGAGATATTACTTTGCCAACAAAGGTCTGTCTGGTCAAGGCTATGGTTTTTCCAGTGGTCATGTATGGATGTGAGAGTTGGACTGTGAAGAAAGCTGAGTGCCGAGGAATTGATGCTTTTGAACTGTGGTATTGGAGAAGACTGTTGAGAGTCTCTTGGACTGCAAGGAGATCCAACAAGTCCATCCTAAAGAAGATCAGCCCTGGGATTTCTTTGGAAGGAATGATGCTAAAACGGAAACTCCAGTACTTTGGCCTCATGTGAAGAGTTGACTCATTAGAAAAGATCCTGATGCTGGGAGGGATTGGGGGCAGGAGGAGAAGGGGACGACAGAGGATGAGATGGCTGGATGGCATCACTGACTCGATGGACATGAGTTTGGGTCAACTCCAGGAGTTGGTGATGGACAGGAAGGCCTGGCGTGCTGTGATTCATGGGGTTGCAAAGAGTCAGACATGACTGAGCAACTGAACTGAACTGAACTGAACCCATCTATGCGAGTAGCTAATATGCAATACACTAAAAATGCCAAATGCTGAACAGAATGTGGAAAAGCAAGTGTGTCCCTTCATTTTTGGTGAGAATGCAAAATGCCTCAGCTTTTTTTGACAGACAGTTTGGCTATTATTTACTGTGTGGAGGATTCAGGGGATTTGTGACTGCACACAAAAAAGAATGTGGCCATGAGAAGCAGTAACACACCACAAGCTTTGCGTGTGAGGAGATTATCACCCAGAAATAAGCAGGACAAGGGAATTATTGGGGGAAAGGGGACTGGAGAGGAAATTTGTGTGTCTAGGTGATAACTCCCTGCAGCATCATAGACTATCCATCTCAGTCAGAAACTTTAATGGGCATTAGTGGCTTAGGGTCTTATAACGGAATGCTCTATCTCATCAATGGCCAGAGACCACTGGACCAATTTTCACAGCACTATGAAATAAACTGTATCCTCCCCCAGAATTCAGTTGTAGCCCTAACCCCTAACATGATGGTATTTGGAGATACAGCCTTTGGAAGGAGATTAAGTTTAGCACTAGGGTGGGGCTTTTCTTGATGGGATTATTGCCTTTGTAAGAAAAGACTTATATGCAGAGTACATCATGAGAAAGCTGGGCTGGAAGAAGCACAAGCTAGAATCAAGATTGCCAGGAGAAACATCAATAACCTCAGATATGCAGATGATACCACCCTTCTGGCAGAAAGTGAAGAGGAACTAAAGAGCCTCTTGATGAAAGTGAAAGAGGAGAGTGAAAAAGTTGGCTTAAAGCTCAACATTCAGAAAACAAAGATCATGGCATCCGGTCCCATCACTTCATGGCAAATAGATGGGGAAACAGTGGAAAGAATGTCAGACTTTATTTTTTGGGGCTCCAAAATCACTGCAGATGGTGACTGCCACCATGAAATTAAAAGACGCTTACTCCTTGGAAGGAAAGTTATGACCAACCAAACAGCATATTAAAAAGCATACATATTACTTTGCCAACAAAGGTCTGGCTATGGTTTTTCCAGTGGTCATGTATGGATGTAAGAGTTGGACTGTGAAGAAAGTTGAGCGCCGAGGAATTGATGCTTTTGAACTGTGGTGCTGGAGAAGACTCTTGCGAGTCCCTTGGACTGCAAGGAGATCCAACCAGTCCATCCTAAAGGAGACCAGTCCTGGGTGTTCATTGGAAGGACTGACGCTGAAGTTGAAACTCCAATACTTTGGCCATCTCATGCAAAGAGTTGACTCATTGGAAAAGACCCTGATGCTGGGAGGGATTAGGGGCAGAAGGAGAAGGGGATGACAGAGGATGAGATGGCTGGATGGCATCACCGACTCGATGGACATGAGTTTGGGTCAACTCCAGGAGTTGGTGATGGACAGGGAGGCCTGGTGTGCTGTGATTCATGGGGGCGCAAAGAGTCAGACGTGACTGAGTGACTGAACTGAACTGAAGAAAAGATACCGGAGAGATTAGCTGAAAGGGAGCTCAAACATTTGAGAACTAAGAGAGAGGGCAGCCATCTGCAAGCAAGGAAAATATATTTCAACCTGTGTTCCTCAAAGGAATAGAGACCTTTCCTGCAAGCAAGGAAACTGAATAGCTCACATCTTAACTTTAGACTTGTCAGCTTCCAGAACTGTGAGAAAATAAATTTCCATTATTTACCTTACCCAGTCTGTGGTGTTTTGTTATGGTAGGCAGATTAACTAAGTTATTCAGAGTATGCCAAGCAGGCAAGCTTTAAATGGCTAAAAAATGTGCTTACTTAAATTGAGTTTAAAATTGGTACACTAGTGAGATAATGCAACTTATGTTACAATGAAGAAATAATCAACTCAGACAACTAATATAGAGAAAGCAAATTTGATTCATTCATAGGACTCTTACAAAGCTAAACATAGTCATACCATATGATCAACAATCACACACCTATGTATTTACCTAAATGAGTTAAAAGCATGTGTCCACACAAAAAATGTGCACACGAATATTTATAGCAATGGTATTCATAATTGCCAAACACTGTTAGCATCCAAGATGTCTTTCAGTATTTAAATAGATAAACTGTGTTATCTATGTACAATGAACTATTATTCAGCAAAGAAAGAAATGAGCTAACAAGCCATAAAACACATGGAAAATGTGAAATGCATATTGCTATCTAAAAGAGCCTAATCCAAAAAAGCTACATATTATAGGACTTCAGTTATATGATATTCCATAAAAGACAAACTAAAACTAAAGATATTGAATATTTCTGAGTCCATACTGATAAATCAATGGTTGAAAAAATTAACAAATAGGTGAGAAGTAGAAGTATCTCCTGAGGAGTAGAACTGAAAATAATTTATGTAGATATTACACCCTAAAAGACAGGGAACACAAATCCCAACTCCTTAAGTATGGGCAGGAGAGAGTGACTTACAAAGAGTAAAGCATGGAAATGGGAGAGGGGAGAGAAATATAACTTACATCTGAGAAACTTGCAAAAGATACCATCAGCCAGGTAACCAAGGTCAATATCATGAGTCAATAGTCCTGATCAATAGCGTTATCAAGGCCAATAGTCATAAGTCATGTTGATATTATGATGTGATGAAAATGATAGTTAGTTCTGTAATGTTCTCCCAAGTACATAAACCCCATGTAATCATTAGGAAAAGCATCAAGTGAATTTCAATAGGAGGGCATTCTACAATACATGTCAATTACTCCTTAAAACTGTCAAGGACACAAAAAGAAAGAAAGTCTGGGTAACTATAATCCTATAGCCAGGATAGCCTAAGGAGACATGACATCTCATCATATTTTTGTCTTTCCATGCTGTCTGTTACATTTAAAAGACATAATTGGGACAAGTGTACATGATCAGGAGAAATTAGCCTTGAAATGATTTTGAAGAAGAGAATCCCAGGCAAAATAAACAGGAAAATACAAAATTTGTAAAATAGGAGCTACTCTCGCCAGTTCCAGGAGTAAGACAGATGCAAGTAAGTCATTGAGAATTGCATATTTGAGGAAATTCTGAGTTTATCAGCTTAGTAAGGTAGCTGATTGTTAGACCATGTGGAACTTTGCACATCACAGAAAAATGTACAAAAGGGTTCAAGAGAAGACCACTAGATTCTTATAGAGAGAATGAAAAAGATGGGCAGTGTAGACATAGCAACCAAAACGTGAAGGGTGCTATATATCTTATGAGTAGTTTGGTTTTATCCCATAGAAATTATAGAGTAGAGATATTTGTTTTTGAAAGATGACATTTACAAGGGTAACAATGGAAGAAGGTAGAAAGACAAAATGAAAGGAAACCAAGTAGATTAAAGAAAATAAATTTATTTTCAAACCTCTCTCAAATTTCTTTCCACTTCTGAAAATTCTATTTCTTTTATTCTTCTTATTAAAATATTTCTAAGTTCTGAAGATTAATCTGTTCTGTTAACTCTAGCTATAAACAACTCCCTCCTTGACATAAAAATACTTTAGCACTGATCTATACAATTTGAAATTGATTGCTTGCTATTTTACTAATATACATTATGCCTTTCATTTTAGCTGTAACTCATTGAAGGCAAGGTTATTGCTGTTTTTCCAATATCATCTGTTACATTTAAAAGACATAATTGGGACAAATATGTAATTGCTAATGAATTCCAAATTTAAATCTTCAATCTGGACTTCTCCAGGGGACTACAGAGCCACATCTTGATTTTTGCAATAGTTCCCTAACTGGTTTTCCTACTTCTTGTTTGCCTACATTCAGTATATTCTTGATATCTCTTAGGATGACACTGTTAAATATAAGTTGAATCCTGTTGCTTTTCTGTTTATTTTAGGGGCTTCTCATCTAAATCAGATGAACAGCAAAGGCTGTATGATTTGCAAAGCCTTTCATCACCTGGACCCTATTATCCCTTGGTGCTAATTTCTGGCTCTCTTTTCT
Source organism: Bubalus kerabau (assembly GCF_029407905.1). NCBI lineage: Eukaryota > Metazoa > Chordata > Mammalia > Artiodactyla > Bovidae > Bubalus > Bubalus kerabau. The sequence goes on from NC_073624.1 coordinate 118,717,816, forward strand.
GCTCACTTTGCTTTTGTCACTTGGACTTCTGACTGTTTCTATAGTATACAGGAGAGTCTCCTTGAACACATTATGGTCTTTGCTCTTTCCTCTAGGTTGTTGCTCCTCAGATGTACCATGGTTTACTGATTTACCAGCTTCATTTCTTTACTCTAATGTCAGCCTCTCAGTGGATCGTTTCTAGCAAACCCTCTACAAAAAAATTAATTCTTTTATTTCTAATAATTTTCCTTTTCATAACTTTATCATTTTCCAAAATATTTTATATTACTGTATTCGTCTTTTTATTCATTAGGAGGAAAGCTCCATAAGGTTTGCAGTGCATTTGTGGTTGTGGTCTAGTCACTAAGTCGTGTCCGACTCTTGTGACCCCATGGTATTCACAGTTCCTAAAAGATCCCCTGGCACATAATCAGCACTCAAAAGTCACTTGTTAAGTGGAAGAATAAATGAATCATTGAGGATGGTGTGTTGAGTTTATTTAAAACAGAATAAATGTGATGTCCTGACATATCTTGTTTTAGTTAATGTGATCCATAAAATTATGGCACTAGCTTAGTCAAGAATAAAATACTTTAATGTTAATTATGTAAACAATATTTGTTTGAAGAGAAAACTTTTGTTATAAAAAGCAACTTTCTGTTCAAATTTAAGTAGCTTCAAGTTTCCAAATGATGAGATGTCTTTTTCTTGTTTTCTGAACAAGAATCCTTTACTGAAATAGATCACAGCAGGAGGATGGATTAGTGCAGTTAAAAGAAAAAAGGAGAAGCTATGAGAGAGACATTCACTTATTTCTTTTTATTGTTGACTCCAACATAGCAGAATCATTTTTTCTCGTTTCCTCTCCTTTCTAGCTTGCCTAATTTGCTGAACCCTCTCCACTTACTGATGTCTTCTTGTCAATCTAACAAACTGGCCCCCTGCCTAGAAAACCTTCACTCTTCACAAGCAATTTTTTTCTTTTTTCTACTGCCACCTGATTTTTCCCTTAACCATAATTCCCTTCCCTGAAGCTTTACAATGTCTAATGCATTCTTTGTCACAATTCTCTTCACAATTCAGTCCATACTACACACTACTTCAATGTAATCTTTGTAAAACTCTCACTTAATAAAACTACTGACCTCTTGGAGAAGTATTTCTCTCTTTTACATGTAAAATATTAAATTTGCTTAGCTTTTAAAAGCCAATTCATATATGACCTCATCTGTATGTTTTTCCCTGACCCATCTAACCATAATTCCCCACCCTGAACACTTTTTTAATCTATTTTTCCATTATAGTTTATTAATACTTTGACTCAAACATCTCTTATTTTATTACACATATTTATTTCTATTTCTGCCATTATATATATATGATATATATCATATATATGTATATGATATTCATATATATAGATAATATTATATATAATATACATCACATATATAATTATATATATAATTAATTATATATAATTAATTATAAATGTAATTAATATATAATTGTATAATATATAATATATATTCATATATATGTATGAATATATATTCATACATACTCATATATTTTATATTATATATAATATATTCATATATATAATATAATATATAATATATTCATATATATGAATATATTATATAATACATTCACATATATTCATATGAATATATATTCATATATTCATATATAAATATATGACTATTAATGTATACTGTTAATATATATTGATATATATTAATATCAATATATAATAATATAATATCATATATAATATATCTTATATAATAATATATAATTATTATATATATTATATTATATATCATTATATAATATATCATATGAGATATATATGATATATCATATATATATTCATATATATATTATATTCATATATATATGAATACCTTGAATATTCTAAGAAAGGACTGATGCTGTGAAAAAAGTTGAGGACAGGAGGAGAAGGGGACAGGAGAGGAATGGTTGGATTGCATCACTGACCTGATGGAGATGAGTTTGAGCAAGCTCTGGGAGTTAGTGATGGACAGGGAAGCCTGCCATGCTGCAGTCCATGGGGTCACAAAGAGTTGGACATGACTGAGTGACTGAACTGAACTGAGATATATAGAAAATCTTGAAAGAATACTTTGAGTTGCTTTCATTTCTGTACTGTTTTTGATCATTGGGTAACTACTGAAAAATAAAATACAGTTACATTAGGAGCTTTCAATTTATAAAAAAATGATTATAGATAAGATTAAGCTAGAGACACAACATTTTGTACATGTTAAATGTTAACTGATTAATGCCAGTATAACAGTTAATTTTAAAATTAGGTGTATACTTGCATTTCATCCTTATCCTTAGTTTCCCTAGGTGTATAAAAGAAAAAGTTAGAAGGAGAGAAAGAAAGAAAAAAAAGACAAGAAATAAGCAAGGAAAAGAGAGAGAAAAGGAAGAAAAAAAGCCAGAGAAGGAAGAAGTGAAAGAGAGAAAAGCAAAATAAATAGCTATTAAATACACAAAGACTACCTGAAAAAGAACTTTAAAAATTCATAGTTTTGCATTTTACCAAGATGAATTTTCCAATCATTTGCTTTTTTAGTGTCACTGGATTATTTAGATGTCTGCTCATTTTCTCAAATTTGAGATATCAGCATTTCATTTTATCTTATCTATAAAATAAAGCAGTCCCTGTTATGTAAGCTTTTGTTAGCTAGCCCATTTGCCTGCTCTTAACATAGTGAAATGAGAGAGAACAATGGCAGTTTTTCCTGGAATACTCTTTCCACATTCCTTGTTCAGGGTAGAGAGGTGAAAAAAATACCTTCTCACATGGAAAACAAATACAAAGAAGCAAGACCCTCTATGCGATGTTGGTAGTATACTTCCCTCAGTCATGCATGAACATTGTTTGGTAGAAATGGTATAACAGCAATAAACTGTAGAACACAATTGGAAATATTGATCAGAATGACCAAGGTGTTTATCAGTATTTCCAGAAGTCTTACATAAGAGGTCTGTCCTATAGATTTATCTGAACATTTATCACAAGACATAAATAACATGTACATTGCAACACTTTTGTAATAAAAATGTATTAGAATTAAAACAGGAGCCCATTAATGGGGGAGAGAAGCATTAAGTTAACTATGATTTTATCTTTGCAATGAAATAAAATGTAAGGAAGACAAAAAGATGACCTATGGAATGGAAGAAAATATTTGCAAATGATACTACAGATAAGGGGGTAATATCCAAAATAAATAAACAGTTCATATAACTCAATATTAAAAACACCCAAACAATTCAATTAATAAATGGGAGAATGCCTAAACAGACATTTGTTCCAAAGCAGACATGGCTAACAGGTTAATGATGAGATGTTCAGTACCATTAATCATTAGAGAAATGCAAATTGAATCCATAGTAAGATACCACCTCACACCTGTCAAAAATAGCTATCATCAAAAAGTCTACAAATAAAAGATGTTGGTGAGGATGTAGAGAAAAGAAGCCCTGGTACACTGTTGGTAGGAATGTGAGTTGGTGAAGCTACTCTGTAAAATAATATGGAGGTTCTTTAAAAAACTAAAAAAATAGAACTAGCATGCTCATGGGTGCTCAGTCACTTAGTCCTGCCTGACTCTTTGTTGACTCTATGAGCCCACCAGGCTCCTCTGTCTATGGAATTTTCCAGACAATAATACTGGAAAGTGAACTTGAAAATTGCTCAGTCATTTCTGACTCTTTAGTGGCTTCATGGACTGTACAGTCTATGAAATTCTCCAAGCCAGAATACTGGAGTGTGTAGCCTTTCCCTTCTCTAAGGAATCTTCCCAACCCAGGGATCAAACCTAGGTCTCCTGCATTGCAGGCAAATTCTTTACCAGCTGAGCCACAAGGGAAGCCCAAGAATACTGGAGTGGGTAGCCTATCCCTTCTCCGCTGACCCAGGAATTGAACCGGGGTCTCCTGAATTGCAGGTGGATTCTTTACTAGCTGAGCTACCGGAGAAGCCACGAACTACCATATTATCCCACAAGAAGCCCAGGAATACTGGAGTGGGTAGCCTATCCCTTCTCCATGGGATCTTCCCAACCCAGGAATCGAACCGGGGTCTCCTGCATTGCAGGTGGATTCTTTACCAACTGAGCTATCAGGGAAGCTGGAATGGGTTGCAATTTCCTCCTCCATGGGATCTTCCCACTCAGGGATCAAATCTGTGTCTCTTACATTGTGGGCAGATTCTTTACTACAGAGCCACCAGGAACCCACCCCCGCCCTCCACTCCCAGAACTAGTGTATGAACTAGCATCTGATTCAGCAGTTCTACCAATGGGTATATACATGAAGAAAATGAAAGCACTAATTTGAAAAAATAAATGCATCCAATATTCATAGCAGCATTTTTTATAATAGCCAATATATGGAAGAAATCTTAAGTATATATCAAGTGGTGAATGGATAAATAGTATGGATTATGTATATATAAATATAAAGATATATACAATGAAATATTATTGAGCCATAACAAATGGCATTCTGTCATTTGCAATGATGTAGATGGATCTAGAAGATACAATGCTTAGTGAAATAAATCATATAGAGTAACTACTATATTTTATCACTTATATGTGAAATCTAATAAATAAAATAAGCAAATGTATAAAACAAAACAGAAGCAGTCTCATAGACATAGAAAACCAACTATGGTTGCCCCTAGGGAGAGAAAAGTGGGTAGGGACAAGATAAGGGTATGGGATTAAGAGACACTATTGTGAATAAATCAGCAACAAACATATGTTATATAGTACTGAGAATTACAGCCATCATCCTGTAATTAAATGGAGTATAATCTAAAAAATGAATCACTATGTTATACACATGAAACAAAAATAATATTTTAAATCAACTATGCTTCAGTAAAAATATATATGGGCACATAAATATATTCTACAAAGATACAAAATAACCTAATATGATTTATTGTAAACAATAAATCCCCTATTGAGAGTTAAATAGAAAGTATATGAACACAGCTTTATTACATTGAATCAAATAAAAACCCTACACCTTAATATATTTTAGATTCACAGAAGTGAATAGGAATTGTTCTTCACTTAAAAGCATGCATTGTTAAATTTCAGAGCCTAGGTTCCAAAATCAAGTAGAGATGTTGCATGACTGCTTTAGCAAAAGAGACTAAGTCGTTCTTTTCCTGAGGATATTTATATGGAAACTAGCATGTTTGTCTTCATTTTTATTTATCCAAATAATTATATCAATCTTCTACATTAAAATTCTGAAAGAAATTTGGCTTTGAGGAAAAGAAACTGTTGCATATCAAATTTAAAGATGATCTAATTTTAAAACACAGACCTCAGAATTCTATAATTATATATGACTTTTAATATGCCTAAACACTTCAAATTTGCAACCATTGCAGCAAAATCCGCTGACACCACTTTTGTTTCTCCACTTGGCTGCACTCCCGCTCTTCCCATCTTGAGAAGAAAGCCGGTCAACCAAGGGGAAGCCCTGCCCCAGCTGATGACTGGTATATGCCTCATCACAGCCTGATGCTGATTCTTCTCTCTGAGGAACTGGAAGCACTCCTTCAAGCTGCTGGTAAGCTTCAGTGGAGAGGAGGTAAGTGAACAGACTGTCCTTTAGAACTGGCCAGATTTCAGTGTCCATATTGAAAACCAGACTTCAAGAAGGTTTTTATTTTTTGTTTGTTTGTTTTATCCCCTTTACTCTTTAATGGTCTGTTCTTTCAACTGAAAGTTGTCCTATCTGGGTTCCACGGGTCTTATTTTTATTCTAGTTCAAGGTGTATAGCCTTAAGCACAATTGCCACCTGACTATGTTTGTAATCTGTGTTGGGTAGTCATTCACTTCCCACAGGACATCAGGAGGATATTCTCTTGACAGTTCCCAGGTGGCCTAGTGAGACCCTCTTTATAGAATAGGATGTTGTCCAGTGCCAAGTGTTCCTCTGTCTCAGAAAAGGTCAGGCCACTCTGTATCAAAAGGGACAACAATTTAATTCAATTTTCATCTGCTTTTTTGATTAAGTTCTCTGGTGTTCATAAGCAGCAGAGGGAGTGATTTCAGCTTGTTTATGCTTGAGCAACATTGTGAAATGAAGGAAGTACTATACTAGGAGTCAGAAAATTTGTAGAATGTTCTTTCATCTGTCTCTTGTTGGCTGATCATGCTCTCACATTGGGCCTCAGTTGCCTCCTTGGTAAAGTGCAGTGATAATAATATTTACCCACCTAAAGTGATGCTTGTATTAATATATGAGGTTCTTTGTAAATCTAGGTTTTAGTCACAGTAAAAATAAACAAGCTCATCTGAAATTACCGGTTCCCAAAAGAGGCCCCTATCCTAATAACAGGTAGAACAAAAAAATTCCAAATAAAATGCTCACCGCCCAGAGTAGTGTTAGGAATCAATCTGTTGAGTGTTTACTTCTTATCCAGCCCTATGAAGGTGGTGAATGAAATACGGAAAAAATTAAGCATCTCTAACCTCATAGAGATTACTGAGAAATGAAGAGTGAAACACTAGGGGTTGTGATTGATTAGAATACCATGTGCTGTGCCAAGCTCTTTATGTTTAAGGGTTCTCACCTGTGAACAATTACTTGTTCTCTCTATCAACAGTATTAGAATAAATGGATGGTTTCTTAGCAAAACTTTCCTGCTGCCTCAGAATTGGCATCAAAAGCTTTATCTAATGGAGATTTCTACTTACATTCCAAGTTCAGAGAACTTCCAGATGTACTTTCCAAGTTAAGAGGTACAAAGAAGAAAGAGAGAATGCCAATTAATCAATTTTACAGGAAAAGGGATTCAAATCCTGGGAAAGCACTCTATTCCTGGAAGATCAACTGCTCCTTATTCCTTTCAAGTCTCTTTTCAGCCTTCATTTCCTTGGGTAGGCTGTAGGCTCTGGACTGCTTTTCTATACTAGACAACAGTGTACAGAATTCTGTGATGCTAAGGCAAGCTCACGTCTTGGCTATTGCTCTCCCACCTTCCCTAAGATATGTTACAGATAACTCCCAGATTCCCCAAACCACCCTCAATGAACTAGTGTCACACCCACTACTCAGACTCAGGAACAAATCTGGGGATGAAAAAGGTCAGGAAGCAACTTGTGCTTCTATCTCCTGCCAATCTCTTTCAGGCACTAAAACAATTTTTAGATAAGTGAAAATAACTGGCCTGACTGTACATGCTATCCCTCTCTGCACTTCAGCCCAGAAATAAAATATCTTCTTCCTCTTTAGAGTTCAACTAGCTCTTTTAGTATATAGCACAATGACTGTCATTATTGCAGGCAGAATTCTAAACGTTCAGTCTACTCTCCAGGGAGATTACTCTGCATTATTCAAGTGGAGCCATACTATCACATTAGCTCTTAGCAGCAGAAGAGAAAGGAACAGGGGTGAGCCAGAGAGATGAAGCAGAACAGACGGGAGGAGAGTTTTGAAACTTGAAACAGCCCAGACTCACTGCTGCTGGAAAGAGGTCATGTGGAAAGCACGGGGAAGAAAGGGGACTGTCTATGAGAAAAGACCACTTGCTGACAACCAGCAAGGAAATGGGGATCTCAGGTATACAGCTACATAGACATGGACTCTGCCTAAATAAGTCTGGAATTGGATGATAGCCAAAGCCTCCAGTAAAGAACGAGCCTTGCCAATATTTTGATTTTAGTCCTATAAGATCCATATAGATGGACCTACAAAAACTGTGAGATAATAAATCTGTGTTGTTTTAAACTGTTAAATTTTGAGTAATCCGTTGTGACAACAGTAGAAAACAAATACAGTCATTTCCTCCTCCTACTGTAAGGTACATTTGCCTTCCTGTCCCAGAGGGAAAACTACAGAAGGAATGTAGGCAGCTCGGTCAGCAAAAGGAGCAAACAGATTGATGGGAGTCAAAATATTATTCATTTTATACTTTTTAACTTGATATTGGTGTGATATTCTATAATTAGATTATAAAGGCTCTGCCTTACCTTACACACAACGTAATATCTAAAATAGATGTGCATGTATAAGAGAGAAATATTTGGATTAATAGTTCTTCATATATTCGTATACATTTTTGAAATGAATTGAACTTGATAATGTTAGAATAGGAAAAAGGAGTCCAAAATGGCGGTGACTGAAAGACAAAGAAGAGAAAAGCCCGTGAAAACAGAACAAAGGACGATCTGAGGACCTGAGGAGTGAGGACCTCAGGTAAAACAAACAGCCTTCCTGGCTAGCCCAATTTACATAGGGCAGGCCCTGGAGTGAGGAGACAAATGCAAAAAAGGAGGAAACCTAGAAGGGTTGAGGCCTCTCTTCTATTCATCTTTTGGGTCGGCTGCACTCCTCGAGGGTGTAGTATTCTTTGTTTTTCCTAATAAAACTGAGCTGTAACACCAACTCATCCATCGCTTCAAATTTTTGCTGCGGCAAAACAGAACCGAGGAAGTTACAATCTCCCCTGATATCTATAGTGCCATTTCTCAGATTTAACTGGGCTGAAACAACCTTGGCTTGGCCCCTGCGAGACAAAGGCCAAGCACAGCAGAAACCCAACTTGGTGAAAGCTTCCACGGTGGAAGCTGAACATGCAGAAAACCCAGCGCAGGGGAAGTGAAAAGAAGCCCACTGTGCTGGAAACCGGGACAGAAAAAAACAAACTCATCAGAAAGCTCACAAAGCACAGTCTCAGATTCCAGAAAACCTTTGGTTAAGGTAGGAGATCCTTGCTCATATGGCTGGAAGGGCATACAGCTAACAAAATCTTAACTCCTTTACAATCTCTCATTTCTTGTTTCCTCAAACACTCTGCAAACAGGCGAGCGGTGGTGGGTGTCCCAGGGTGTCCCGAAGGCTCTACTATCTGCTGTGTCTTAGTAGCTGTTGCCCAAGTGGGTTGGGATTCTTCTGCCCTTAATCTCTTTGTGCCAAGCATCAGGCCAATGAAAATTATGGGTACAGTTCAGGCATTTAGCAGTTTTTTCCAGCAGGATATGAGGGGGATTCCTTGGCACGTTTGTCCCACTGCTTTTTCCTTCTGTCCTTCAGCTCCTCTCTCCATCTATGCCATTGCTTACAAAATATTGAGCAGGTCACCATCTTTCCATTTCTGAAAGTTGTGTTTGAAACCATTTACCTAAGATTAGGACTCAAACCCGTGTGGCAGGGACTCTGTGCTACACCTAGTCACTCAGTCATATCCAACTGGGACCTGAGCCTAGTCAAAACGCACAGTGCCTGGTTTTAGGACATAACAAAGCTCAAGCTCTTGATGTCTCATTGCAAAAAATTCAGTGAGACACAGTGATAGGTAAGAGGGGGATTTGTTCAGATTTGGAGAGAAGCACACTCTAGATCCAACCATTCCATTCTAAAGGAGATCTGTCCTGGGTGTTCTTTGGAAAGAATGATGCTAAAGCTGAAACTCCAGTACTTTGGCAACCTCATGTGAAGAGTTGACTCATTGGAAAAGACTCTGATGCTGGGAGGGATTGGGGGCAGGAGGAGAAGGGGATGACAGAGGATGAGATGGCTGGATGGCATCACCGACTCGATGGACGTGAGTTAGAGTGAACTCTGGCAGATGGTGATGGACAGGGAGGCCTGGCGTGCTGCAATTCATGGGGTCGCAAAGAGTCAGACACAACTGAGTGACTGAACGGAACTGACACTCCATAGGGTGTGGGCCATTGCAGAGCAGTGGCCATGGAATGTGGTGTGGTGACTTCATATGCTAATGAATGTGAGGATCATTCCAACAATATTTGACTTGTCCTCTTGGACCCATTTGATTTTTTTTTTTTTTTTGACCCATTTGATTTTAATATGTTTGTGTTATGCCCTTGGGCTATGTCATTCTTTCAAAAGTTGTGCCCTGCCCTCTTCCTTCCTGTTTCACACTCTTTTCCTGAGCCCCATCCAGGCCCACAATGTTGCCTCTACAATCTTCTGGAGGGACAACCAGAAAATAGCTGGTCCTTGGGAAAGAAATATTGTGTAATATTCAATCTCTCTAGATATTCAGGCCTTCATCTTCCATGTTTCCTACAACATGTGCAAAAGAATATCTCTCAGTGAACCCACTAGGGCAGGTGAGAGACACACAATGCCTGCTAGAAGTCCATCTGGTGGCATCCCTTCAGGGCAGTTGGGCTACCAGGGTAATGTTTATCACTTTCAGAGTTAGCCCTGTAGGCTGTTTGGGCCCAAACCCTTGCCACCCCTCTCCTAAAGTTGCAAACATACTCCCAGATCAAATCTCCACTCCACTTTTATGGAACATCTGGTCTGTTGCCTCTTATCAATTTGTTCTTAAGCCACTTACTAACTTCTGCAAACAGGACCCTACCCCCTTGTAGGCAACGTCACTCCACCCCACTTATTATTATTAAAATACTCCTAAAGCCCCTAGCAGGACCAGATAATCTGCTCCTTTGTCATTGCTTCTGTTATTACCTAAAGTGGGTCTATGACAATGAGATGTTTAGCATTGGAGACATCCTAAGCTGTTCTTATGAAAGAGTAGCGGAGTAAATCAATGACTTAAATTCCCTCAGAGCAATAAGAGAATAATGCTTATGGCTGTTTCACCAGGTTCCTGGTCTCAGGGCACAGGCTTGGATTGCTTTACATCAGGGTATCCGTTCCCACAGTGGACAAACCTGCGATGAGTTAAGATTACAATATCTTAATCCTATCCAGCACTGGTCACGGTGGAGACCTTGGGGATGCCCGACTCCAGGGTCCCAGGTGGTCGACATGCCTCAACCTGCCTAGGGATCTTGTTCTTGGAAGGTTGTCATGCCTCAACCTGCTTGGAGATCCACCAGTCCAGGGGTCCCAGGAGGTTGACATGCCTCGACCTGCTCAGGGATTTGATCTCCAGGAGGCTGTCATGCCTGAGCCTGCCTGGGGATCTGCACCCTGGCCTGGGGGCGCCTTGCTCTGAGGTTGCAACAGTACTGGGTAGGATAAGCTTCAGAAAGATTCACCCCTAAGCAAGTCTATCCATGAAAATAGAAGGAAGCCTATCAGCTGTGGAACTATGCCTGGTCTCAGCAATAACTCAGGAGTCCAACTAGAACCCCACTGTCTTTCTGGAAAGGCTAAAAGTCCCTCTAAAAGTTTACCAATCTGGACTTAGACTCTTATGAGGGACTGGTGGCTTTAAAGGACAATGTCCTGTCCCAATGTGCATCAGACATCAGGATAAAGTTACAACAGCTACTGCAGCAGGACCCTGTTGTCTGTTTAGATGAGATGGTCCAGACAGCCACCAATACCTTTTATAACAGAACAGGAGAGGGAGGCCAAGGCCAAGAAAGGGAGAAAAGGAAAGAGATAAGGTATGACCAGGTGCTGGCTGCCCTCCAGGGAAGCCCTATGGCAAACCCCAAGTCCTTGAAGGACAAGGCATGAGATAAATGCCTAATTTGTAGACAGTGGGGGCATTGGGCCAAAGAGTGTCCAAACCGTGGCAAGTCCTTTAAAATGGCTTGCTACAAATGCCATCAATTGGGACATTGGGTGGCACTCTGCCCTTGGGTCCCAAGAGCCTCAAGGTCAAGCACCAAGCCTTTCCTCACGATGGTTCAACAGGACAGAGGTGGTCCACTCCAGCCAGCCCACCTGTCACAGACAATCATCACAGAGCTGGAGCCAAGGGTGCAACTGGATGTGGCAGGAAGATCCGAGAATTTCTTGGCTGACACAGGTGCTACCTACTCTGTCCTGACCTCCTATTCCAGAGCCTTCTTCTTAAAATCTTGTAACATTTTGGGTGCTACAGGAAAAAGTAATTACAAAAGATTCACCCAAGCACTTCTTCATTGCTGGCATGGGCAAATATTTTCCCACCAGTTTCTGGTGGCACTTGCAACCCCCTTATTGGGAAACAATCTTTCCTGCCTTCAGAATCTTGCAGCTATTTCTGTCCTGATAGAAGATGCCTTAAAACTCTCTCTTGGGGACAAATTAACTATTTTTACCAGCCACCGAATGAAACAACTCCTGAATGGGAGAGGCATTTATGGATGTGTGATCAAAGAATCCTCAGATATCAAGTAGTGCTGATGGAAAATCCAGGCTTGACTATGTCCCCTTGTGAGTTTCTTAACCCAGACACCTCCTGCCTACTCCCGAGGACTCTCTCCCTTTCACTCTTGCCTATAAACCTTGGACCACTGGACAAAATTCTGAGAGGGACTGTCAGAAGATCCTCTGACCAATCCTGAGGAAATCTGGTACACTGATGGAAGCAGCTTTGTCTTGGATGGAACAGAAGAGCCAGATATGCACTAGTACCCAATTTTGAGACTATAGAGGCTAAACATTTGCCACCAGGTATTTCAGCCAAATTAGCTGAGCTCATAGCCCTGACTCAAACTTTAGAGTTGGGAAAAGGAAAAAGAGTATCCATTTACACTGACTCCAAGTATGTTTTTCTTGTGCTACATGGACATGCTGCTATTTGGAAAGAAAGAGGCCACTTGATCACCCAAGGGTCCCAAAGCAAATATGGTGATCAAATACTTAGGCTCTTGGAGGCAATCCATCTGCCCACTGAGGTTTCAGTCTCCCACTGTAAAGGACACCAAAAAGGGAGCATGGAAGTAGCACAAGGGAACCAAGCAGTTGATCAGGCAGCTAAGAGAGCAGTATTACAGAGCAATGACCTAATAGGGATTGTCACCTTTGTTCCACAGATGAATTTGCCAGAAACTCCTTCATATACTGAAGATGAGACTCTTAAAGCTAAGAGTGAGGGTTTTCAAGAAGATCATATGGGGTGGTTCCACAAGGAGGGACTCCTTTTTCTGCCTGGGAACCTCCAATGGAAGTTGGTTAACTCTTTACTTTCCACCACTCATTTAGGGGAAAAGGGCCCTCCAAAGATTACTAGAAAGGTTCTTCAGAGGAACAGGCCTCCAACGACTATAAGGTAAGTTGTCTCCTCATGTCCTACTTGCCAGTTAAACAACCCCAAGGTGCTCGAAGACCCCAGCTGGCCCAGCCCATCCAAAGATGTGGGATCAACCCAGGAGAGGACTGGCAGATGGACTTTACCAAAATGCCAGTTTCTCAAGGGTATAAGTACCTATTAGTCATGATAGATACATTCACAGTATGGATTGAAGGCTTTCCCACCCGGACTGAGAAGGCTGAGGAGGTGGTAAAAAACTACACCATGAAATCATTCTGAGACTTGGTCTGCTCAGGTCATTACAAAGAGACAATGGGACATCATTTACTTCTAAGGTCACCCAAGGGGTCTCTAAAGCATTGGGCATTACTTATTATTTCCATTGTGCCTGGAGGCCTCAGTCTTCAGGATAGAAAGAGCCAACCAATTGTTAAAATAAGCAATAAAAAAGATAACCCAGGAGACCTCTATGGGATGGAAGGAGGCTTTACCAATAGGTCTCATCCACACCCATATTGTCCCTAAGAAACAGGTTGGTCTTAGTCTTTATAAGACCTTTTGTTTATGTCAATTACCTCTTCCTTGATCCATAAGCTCAGTCCCTCTGGTCTTATGCCATGGCCATTGGGCAATTCCAACAGGATATACGCTTGTAGGGTGTCAACCAGGACCCAGACGATTGTAAAGAGCCACCACTATATGCTCCAGAGACCCAAGTCCTAATTAAAGTCTGGAAAGATGGGTCCTCAAACGCTCAACTCCAGGCCACATGGAAGGGCCCTACCCTGTAATACTTTCTACCCCAACAGCAGTCAAGGTACCAGGATACAACTCCTGGATTCACTACTCACTAGTCAAATCATGGAAGAAAACAGAAGAGGACACTCAGTATACCAGTGAGCCCCTGGGAGATCTCAGATACCTATTCAGGACTACAAATGAGTGTTATTCTAATGAACACCCCCAAAATTAAATTTCTGAGGAAAAGATTTCTCAGGACAGCTCTAAGAGCCACCACAGCTTGGCAGGGGTTGTACTTCAAAAAAGACAGTTTGTACTTCAAAATAGATCTCCTGATCCCTAAACAAGGAGGGCCTTGAGCCATCTTAAATGAGAGGTGTCGTTTCTGGGTAAATACCTCCAGATAAGTTAAAGAAAGTCTCATGATCTCAAGGAAAACATTTAGATTCTACTGGATCTCAAAGAACAAGCTGGAGAGTTCTCAGGGTGGCTATAATCTTTCTTTGGGGGATCCTTTTCCTGGCTGGTGGGAATTTGGAGTTGGCTAATGCCCCTACTAATCCTTGTTATCACCATATTGATGCTGCTTATGATTGTTCCATGTGTTATCTATTGTCTAACCCATTTTGTCTCTGCTTAGGTCAACAAGCTACAACATGCAGTGCCAGTTTAACAAGGATATATAAAACTACAGCCAACCACAGAAAATATCACTCACCCTTAGATGGACACCTCTGTAAGGACTCTGAGGCTTGAGACTAGCAAGTGGGGAAGGCCCAATGCCCCTCACTGTCTCAATTCAGGGGAAAGTAGCCAGAGAGACTTTGATGCCCCTATTCCCAAAGAATTGGGCCTACCATCTCTTGAGGGGGGAATGTTAGGTAGTTTGAATAGGAAAAGGGAGTCCAAAATGGCAGTGGCTAAAAGATAAAGAAGGGAAAAGCCAGCGAAAATAGAACAAAGGAAGGTTTGAGGACAAACAGCCCTCCTGGCTAGCCCAATTTACATAGGGCAGGCTCAGGGGGGAGGAGACCTAGAAGGATTGAGGCTTCTCTTCCCTTTATCTTTTGGGCTCACCCATCCTCACTCCTCCAGGGTGCACTATCTTTTGTTTTTCCTAATAAAACTGAGCTGTAACACCTACTCATCCATCGCTTCAAATTTTTGCTGCAGCGAGACAGAACTGAGGAAATGACAAACTCCCCTGACAATATATTCACTATTCTTTCACTCGAACCTCAGTAAAACATCATGAATCCTTATGTGTGAACTATAAAGAAACTGAGCCTCAAAAAATTTTAGGGCTCTGCCTAATGTCAATAAAACAAAATTTTGACTACAAAGTAGAGCCAACTCTAGGGAAATGAGATGTCTAAAATTACAGAACATGCAAAAATAACCTGATATCATCAGATCTTGAAGGGGGAAAAAAAAAAAACAAAACTAGAAGATAGTTTGGCCAGGTGTAAAAATACCATAGGAGCAGTTTGTGTCTCACATTTGACACAATAAGAACAGAGGAGTTTTCCATTAATAGACTTAAGCTGTCTTATTATTATTTCAAAATGAGGCATTTCCATAGCAAAGGGTCAATGTGACAGAATAGAGTGAAGTAGACCACCATAGCATGCACTCAATAAATATTAAGCATAATTACTCTGCACAGTCATCAGTTGAACAACTCAACTGAATAGCATTTAAACTTAAAAAAAAAAAAAAAAACTGTTCTTCTTGTCATAATTTTACTAGTTTGGGGTGAGGAGTAGAAACAGGACTAGTCTAGATCTAGTAGGTCTCTTGTACAGGAGGAAGGTCCTATAATACCATCTGTATAATCACACATGTTTTTTCTAAAGGAGCCAAAGAGAAACAAAAGAAAATCAGTTAGAATTAGCTGAAGATTATAGCCCCCCACACAATGGGGCCAACAGATTCTGTACCACTGACATGGAGTTGCTATTTTCAACTCTCTTTTCTGTGCATCTTCTCAACTAGAAAAGTAAGCTCAAGAAAAGGTCCAGGGAAAAGAACAGATCTTGTCTCTATCCAACCCAAACTCATGGAAGGAGCTATGAGGCTAGACTAAATCTGAGAAGGAACAGGATTTTGAATCAAATAGTTGATTGAAAATATTTTAAATGATTGAAGTTCATGGACTCAAATGAGAAGCAATTATAGTAATCAACTACACAGTGGGAAGGGAGATATCAAAGTTTGTAGCAAATATTAGAAAAAATAGAAACGTTTTCTACTTGTACTTTAATGATTTTCAATTCATTGGGCAAACTAATCTCATATTACATTGTTTATGTCAATATCTATATATCTAATACATGTAATTTTATGTTTAGGAGTATCCCACTAAAGCGGCCACAAAAAGATTAAAAATTTTTTCAAATGCTCTTCAGATGAGCCATTAAACTTATGTCTGTGCAGGGAAATAATTAATTTATTGAGCACTTACTATAAGTAGGACAGTGTTCTAAATATTTTACATGTAACATTAATCAAATTATCAAAACTACCTTAATGGCCTTGGTAAAACAAGACGATTGATACACAGCAAATTTAAATACTGTGCACAGCTCAAAATTGTTAAGTACCAGAGCTATGATTTGAATACAAAGTTGAACACTGGAGTTTTTGTGCCAAATTTCCTGATCATGGAAAAAAGCACAAAAAGTTTAAAACATAAATTCAAAGTTCACTTCAAACTGTTTCAAAGCTAGAAGGATAAATCATAGATAATTAAATAATTAACCTACTTCCTCAAAAAATATTTATTTTTACAATTCCTTGACTCAATTTCACTGGCTTGACAAACATAATAAACAAATTAAAACCATTGCATCTTCATGTCTTTTTCTATTCTGAAAACAATCCATCCTCAAAAATCTCTTTGAGGTTACTTCTTTTTCTTTCCCTTCTTTACTCTTCTAGAAATCTTACTAAATATATGTTGGAGACCCACCTTTGATTTTTCTGTGCCTTGATTTCTTTTGCTATGCAGTCTGTCTCATTACATTGCCTTCTAGGAGATTATAGTGATATAACAGATACATTGAAATTGATTTATTACGTATTTTAGTACCATGTACTGCAGTTGACATTTTACCCATTTGCATTCACAACAACGCTAAAGATGCAAAAATTGTTATCATTTCCATTTGACAGATAGTCCAAGAATAATAGGGAGGTTAAAGAATCAAACCAATTCAGTTTGACCACAGGACCTGCAGTGTCAGCTTCTGCCTTTATTGCTGGTTTCTGTTCATTCATTTTTTCCTTAGCAAGATTTAGCATACTCTTTATCATTCCTATCTAAATTTTTAAAACTTTAGTTTCAAAGGTGATATTCATCAATACCAAGATTTTCATGTGATCTTTTTAATCTCTATGTACACAAAACACCCTACTTGTTTTTTGAAACTTAATTAAACATCTACATTTTGAGGGTTTAAGCTTGTGTTGTTGTGAAAGTTGCTTAGTTCTATCTGACTCTGTGCAACCCCATGGACTGTCACCTTCCAGGCTCCTTTGTCCATGAAACTCTACAGACAAGAATATGGTGTGGGTTGCCATTCCCTTCTCTAGGGAATCTTCCTGACTCAGTGATCAAACCTGGGTCTCCTGCACTGCAGGCAGATTCTTTACCATCTGAGCCACCAGGAAGCCCCAATTAAAGCTTTATCTTTTGAGTGTTTAAGCTTACTCACTACAGATGGTGAGTGCAGCCATGAAATTAAAAGACACTTACTCCTTGGAAGGAAAGTTATGACCAACCTAGATAGCATATTCAAAAGCAGAGATTACTTTGCCAACAAAGGTTCATCTAGTCAAGGCTATGGTTTTTCCTGTGGTCATGTATGGATGTGAGAGTTGGACTGTGAAGAAGGCTGAGCGCCAAAGAATTGATGCTTTTGAACTGTGGTGTTGGAAAAGACACTTGAGCATCCCTTGGACTGCAAGGAGATCCAACCAGTCCATTCTGAAGGAGATCAGCCCTGGGATTTCTTTGGAAGGAATGATGCTAAAGCTGAAACTCCAGTACTTTGGCCACCTGATGCGAAGAGTTGACTCATTGGAAAAGACTCTGATGCTGGGAGGGATTGGGGGCAAGAGGATAAGGGGACGACAGAGGATGAGATGGATGGATGGCATCACTGACTCGATGGATGTGAGTCTGAGTGAACTCTGGGAGTTGGTGATGTACAGGAAGGCCTGGTGTGCTGCCATTCATGGGGTCACAAAGAGTCGGACACGACTGAGCGACTGATCTGATCTGATTACAAAATACTGTTTATCAATTATTTGATCTCTATTTCCTGTGATGTAAAGTTTCCTTCCTATTAGATCTTTCAAATATCAAAAATTCTCTACAGACTGCATCTCACATTCTTTACTAGAGGAATACTTTATCATCAGTCTGAATAAGAGCTCTGATAATATAAGAAGCATGCATCATACTGTTAGGCTGTTTGGTGGACCTTACCCTTTGCAGATGAGCAGTCTTGACCTTGCACTCACATGTAACACAGACCAAATTCTTATCATTTGTGACAATGAATACTTTTTCCTCTGAATATTCAAAGTGGCACATGATGGCTTCATCCCGAGTTGAGAGCAAATGTAATTAGCAGACATTGGTATTTCCCTAGGTTCCAGAGATCATATAGGAAGCCTGGTCTCCTCACTTCACCTCACCCCTGTATGTGTAAGTAAGTAATTGTTAGTCTCTCAGTCATGCCTGACTCTTTGTGACCCCATGGACTGCAGCCAACCAGGCTCCTCTGTCCATGAGATTTTCCAGGCAAGGATAATGGAGTGGGTTGCCTTTTCCTTCTCCAGGGGATCTTCCTGACCCAGGGATTGAACCCAGGTCTCCTGCACTGCAGGCAGAGTCCTTACCAACTGAGCTACAAGGGAAGCCCAACCCCTGTATATGTAAGGAGTTGTCTATCAGTTCCAAGCTGCTAATGGATTCAAATTTTTGTTACTCTTGCTTCTTTGGTATTTCTCTTTCTACTTAGGTCCTTACAATCTCTTCTTTCTTTCATTTTTAAGTGTATAGTTAACATTTTTTCAACACTATGAACCAGAATGGATAAAACACTACTGGTTTTTTGGTTACCTGGACCAAAACTGCTTATGTTTTAAAGAAACAAAGTTATAAAAGAAGCTTTAATAATGCAATAGTGGCAATTTATAAGATATATATATATATACACACACACATATATATATATATATATATATTTCTTTTCTTCACAGAAAAAATAGAGCTAAAATAGCACTCATCTTTCTGAATAAGTTATTTAAGAATTTAATATCACAAAATATTTTTAAATTAAAAGACAAGTGAATTCAAATTTTATGTTTGATAAAAAGCCTTAACAGGAATTTTGTCTAACTACAAAAGATGTTATTCATATGTGATACAAAATCAAAGCAATTATAAGTGCATATTTTCAATTTTTCTGTTCCTTGTTATTCAAGAGGTTTTTTAATTGAAATGAAATAATCTAAATTGTACATTAATTAATTTATCATTTTACCTTAACAATCTTTCATTTTTATTTTTCCTGAGAAGATAAGAGAACATAGCTTTTGTTAGAACTGGTTGTGAATAGTAAATATAAACTTGCTTGTACAGAAATTTAAATGCTCAAGGAATATACAGCTACTCAGTTCATAGTGTAATCATTTATTCCTGAATTGTCTTGTTTTTGTTCACTTCTTCTTTCTTTTAGTTTTCTCTTCCATAATTATTTATTAATATTTGAAACTTTCCCTAACTCTTCAACCACAATAACAACAAATTTACTCTCTTGTGTACTTGTTTTAAGATAAACTCAAAAACATTTTACTTATCATTTCATACCTTACTAGCTTCCCAGGTGGCTCAGACAATAAAGAACCCACCTGCAGTGCAGGAAACCTGAGCGCTTAGACTTAGGAAAACTGAGTGCTTAGACTGAGTGACTAAGCACAGCATACAGCAATTATATGACCCTAAGGACAATGATCACAAAAATAATGCCTAAAAGTAGAGAAATAAATGATTTAAGTTTTACTTTGGAGAACTGAAAAAAGCAAAGCAAACTAAGTTGAAAGAAAGCAAAAAAGATAATTAATAAAAATTAAGCAGAATCAATGAAATTGCAAATAGAAAACCAAAAGAGAAAATTTAAACAAATGAGAAAAATTGGTTATTGAAAAACCAATATAATCAATACCCCCTAGCAAAGCTAACTTAGAAAAAAGATACAAATTAGTAATAGCAGAAACGGAAGGAAGGGCTTTACTGTATATCACTTGGATTTTAAAAAGGATAATCAAGGAATACTATGAACAACCTTATTTCACAAATTAGATAAGTGATATGGACTAGTTTCTTGAAAAACACAATCTGTCAGTCTCACCCAAGAATAAAGAGATAATCTGAATAGGCCTATAGCTATCAAAGAAATTTAATCAATAGTTAATAAGCTTCCAAAACAAAAAACACCCAGTCCAAACATTTAGGAAGAAATTTTACCAATTCTTTATAAATTTTCTCAGAAGAAACAAATAGAATCTTAACTCATACAATGAGGCCAGATTACCCTAATACCAAACCAATAAAAGACATTATAAGAAAAGAAAACTATATCTTTTCATCACAAGTAAAGAAAACCAGTATCTTTCATAAACATAGATGCAAAAATTCTCAACAAAATTTTTTCTAATCCAAACAAAATATAAAAATATTTATGCATCATGACCAAGTGGGATTTATCCTAGGTAAGCAAGACTAGTTCAACATTTGAAAATCAGTTAACTGCATTAACAGACTGAAAAGTTAAAAAAAAAAAATCACATAATCATAACAATAGACAGAAAAATATACAGTAAAATTCAACACTGATCCATGATAAAAACTCTCAATAAACTAAGAATAAAAAAAAAATACTGAAAAATCTAGCTAAAACAATCAGTGAGGAAAAAAAAGAAATAAAAGGTATACATACTAGGAAAGAAGAACTAAAAATGTCTTCGTTCACAGATGAAACACTTGTCCTTGTAAAAAATCCAAAAGTAACAACAAGAAACCTCTTGTAAACAATATGCATTATATGAATATTGAAGGATACAAGGTTAATATATAAAAGTCAATTGCTTTCCTATTTACCATTATGAACAAATGGAGTTGAAATTAAAAACACAGTATCATTTACATTAGTGTCCTTTAATTTATATAATTAGGTATAAGTCTAATAAAATATGTAAAAGACCTATAGGAAGAATACTACACAATTCTGATGAACAAATCAAAGAACTAAGTCAATAAATGGATACCTAGTCATGGATAGGAAGACTCAATATTGTCAAGACACAAATTCTTCCTGGGTGGAGCTAGTGGTAAATAACATGCCTGCCAATGCAGGAGATGTAAGAGATGTGGGTTTGATATCTGGGTCAGGAAGGTCTCCTGGAGAAGGGCACAGCAACCCACTTCAGTATTCCTGCCTGGAGAATCAGGCAAAAGGACCCTGGACAGAGGACCCTGGTGGGCTACAGTCCATAGGATCGCACAGTCAGACACAGCTGAATTGACTTAGTATGCACAAATTCTTCCTAACTTGATCTATAGTTTCATCATATCCTTATCAAAACCCTAGCAAGTTACTTCATGGCTAATTTTGCTATGAACGGAAGATTTCTCTAAAAAATAAAGTCTCTTAGAAAATTTAAAGAGGATTAGTGTCAAGGCTGTGTTTAAAAGTGGGAGATTATTTACAGAAGTGAAAATGTATGTGGAAAAAACTAATACTACATTCCTATGACACCTAGGCAGAGAAGGCAATGGCAACCCATTCCAGTACTCTTGCCTGGAAAATCCTATGGACAGAGGAGCCTGGTAGGCTGCAGTCCATGGGGTTGCTAAGAGTCGGACACGACTGAGTGACTTCACTTTCACTTTTCACTTTCATGCATTGGAGAAGTAAATGGCAATCCACTCCAGTGTTCTTGCCTGGAGAATCCCAGGGACGGGGGAGCCTGGTGGGCTGCCGTCTCTGGGGTAGCACAGAGTCGGACACGACTGAAGCGACTTAGCAGCAGCAGCAGCATGACACCTAGGAATTGCCAATTCAATTTAAATAAACATTTGTTAAAATTCTAATATGAGCAGTTGTAATATGGTAAAAACAGATTATTGGTTTGCAATAAGAACTAAATATATTCCATAGCTTTTAAATTTAACTTATGAGTTATCTTTCAGCTATTATTTATTTTGACCAACATGAAAATTAAAAAAAAATTAATTATAAGATAATTGCTTTTACAATGTTGTGTTGGTTTCTTCTGTGCAACAGTGTGAATCAGTTATGAGTATACAAATATTTCTACCCTCTTGAATCTCCCTCCCACCTCCTTATCCAACCCCTCTAGGTCATCACAGAGCAGCAAGATGAGCTCCCTGTGTTATATAGCAGCTTCTGACAAACTACGTATTTAACACATGGCATTAAGTATACATCAGTGTTTTCTCTTAGTTGTCCCACCCTCTCCCTCCCCCACTGTGTCCACAAGTTCAGATTCTCTGTCTTCATCTCTCTTCCTATCCTGGAAATAGGTTCATTGGTATCATTTTCTAAATTTCTTATATATGTAGTAATATATGATATATTTTTCTTTTGGACTTATATCACTTTGTATGACAGACTCTAGATTCATCCATCACACTACAATTAACTCAATTTTGCCCCTCTTTATGGCTGAGTAATATTCCATTGTATTTATAGTACCACATATTCTTTATCCATTTATCTGTTGATAGATAACTAGGTTGCTTCCATGTCATGGCTATTGTATATAATGCTACAACAAACATTGCTGTCCATATGTCTTTTAGAATTATGGTTTTATCTGGGTATATACCCATGAGAAAAAGAAATGCAAAAAGGCAAAATGTCTGAGGAGACCTTACAAATAGCTGAGAAAAGAAGAGAAGCTAAGGCAAGGAGAAAATGAAAGATATACCCATTTGAATGCAGACTTCCAAAGAATAGCAAGGAGAGATAAGAAAGCCTTCCTCAGTGATCAAAACAAAGAAGTAGAGGGAAACAATAGAATAGGAAAGATTAGAGATCTCTTCAAGATTATTAGAGCTACCAAGGGAATGTTTCATGCAAAGATGGACACAATAAAGGACAGAAACAGTACCTAACAGAAACAAAAGATATTAAGAAGAGGTGGCAAGAATACACAGAACTATACAAAAAAAAGATCTTCATGACCCAGATAACCACGATGGTATGATCACTCACCTAGAACCAGTCATCCTGGAATGTGGGTCAAGTGGGCCTTACGAAGCATCACTGCAAACAAAGCTAGTGGAGGTGACAGAATTCAAGCTGAGCTATTTCAAATCCTAAAAGATGATGCTGTGAAAGTGCTGCACTCAATATGCCAGCAAACCTGGAAAACTCAGCATTGACCACAGGACTGGAAAAGGTCAGTTTTCATTCCAATCCCAAAGAAAGGCAATGCCAAAGAATGCTCAAACTACCACACAACTGCACTCATCTCACATGCTAGTAAGGTAATGCTCAAAATTCTCCTAGCTAGGCTTCAGCAATTCATGAACCGTGAACTTCCAGATGGTCAAGCTGGTTTTAGAAAAGGCAGAGGAACCAGAGATTAGATTGCCAACATCCGCCGGGTCATCAAAAAAGCAAGAGAGTGCTGGAAAAACATCTATTTTTTCTTTATAGTCCACGCCAAAGCCTTTGACTGTGTGGATCACAACAAACTGTGGAAAATTCTTAAAGAGAAGGGAATACCAGACCACCTGACCTGCCTCCTGATAAATCTGTATGCAGGTCAAGAAGAAAGAGTTAGAACTGGACCTGGAACAACAGACTGGTTCCAAATAGGAAAAGGAGTAAATCAAGGCTGTATATTGTTACCCTACTTGTTTAACTTATATGCAGAGTACATGATGCACAATGCCAGACTGGAAGAAGCACAAGCTAGAATCAAGATTTCTGGGAGAAATATTAATAACCTCAGATACGAAGATGATACCTACCCTTATGGCAGAAAGTGAGGAACTAAAGAGCCTCTTGATGAAAGTGAAAGAGGAGAGTGAAAAAGTTGGCTTAAAGCTCAATATTCAGAAAACAAAGATCATGGTATCCAGTCCCATCACTTCATGGCAAATAGATGGTGAAACAATAGAAGCAGTGACAGACTTTATTCTTGGAGGCTCCAAAATCACTGCAGATGGTGACTGCAGTGATGAAATTAAAAGACACTTGCCCCTTGGAAGGAAAGTAATGACCAACCAAGACAGCATATTAAAAAGCAGAGACATTACTTTGCCAACAAAGGTCCTTCTAGTCAAAGCTGTGGTTTTTCCAGTAGTAATATATGGATGTGAGATTTGGACTATTAAGAAAGTTGAGCACTGAAGAATTGATGCTTTTGAACTGTGGTGCTCGATAAGACTCTTGAGAGTCCCTTGGTTTGCAAGGAGATCCAAGCAGTCCATCCTAAAGGAAATCAGTCCTGAATATTCATTGGAAGGACTGATACTGAAGCTGAAACTCCAATATGTTGGCCACCTGATGTGAAGAACTGACTCATTGGAAAAGGCCCTGATGCTGGGGAAAATTGAAGGCAGGAAGAGAAGGGGATGATAGAGACTAAGATGGTTTGATGACATCACTGATGCGATTGATATGAGTTTGATTAGGCTCTGTGAGTTGGTCATCGACAGGAAAGCCTGGTGTGCTGTAGTCCATGGGGTCACAAAGAGTCAGACCCGACTCAGTGACTGAACTGAACTTATACCCAGTAGTGGGATTGCTGAGTCATATGGTAGTTTTGTTGTTAGTTTTTAAGGAATCTCCATGCTCTTTTCCACTGTGATTGTACCAATTTAAATTCCCACCAATAGTTCAAAGGGTTCATTTTTCTCTCCACACCCTCTCCAGCATTTATTGCTTGCAGATTTTTTAATGATGATCGTTTTGATCAGTGTGAAGTGATACCTCATTGTAGTTTGATTTGTATTTCTCTAATAATGAGTGATATTGAGCATCTTTGTAAAATGATGAAATTAGAGCACTTCCTAACACCGTACACAAAATTAAACTCAAAATGAAGTTTTTTTTTTTGATAAGAATAATGAATCTCTCTTTACATCATAGTTTGGCTTGTTAAGTAAAATTATATTTTGAGATTGCTGGGAGAAATATCAATAACCTCAGATATTCAGATGACACCACCCTTATGGCAGAAAGTGAAGAGGAACTAAAAAGCCTCTTGATGATAGTGAAAGAGGAGAGTGAAAAAGTTGGCTTAAAGCTCAACATTCAGAAAACTAAGATCATGGCATCTGGTCCCATCACTTCATGGCAAATAGATGGGGAAACAGTGGAAACAGTGTCAGACTTTATTTTTCTGGGCTCCAAAATCACTGCAGATGGTGACTGCAGCCATGAAATTAAAAGATGCTTGCTCTTTGGAAGGACAGTTATGACCAACCTACATAGCATATTCAAAAGCAGAGACATTACTTTGTCAACAAAGGTCCGTTTAGTCAAGGCTATGGTTTTTCCTGTGGGCATGTATGGATGTAAGAGTTGGACTGTGAAGAAGGCTGAGCGCTGAAGAATTGATGCTTTTGAACTGTGGTGTTGGAGAAGACTTTGGAGAGTCCCTTGGACTGCAAGGAGATCCAACCAGTCCATTCTGAAGGAGATCAGCCCTGGCATTTCTTTGGAAGGAATGATGCTAAAGCTGAAACTCCAGTACTTTGGCCACCTGATGCGAAGAGTTGACTCATTGGAAAAGACTCTGATGCTGGGAGGGATTGGGGGCAAGAGGAGAAGGGGACGACAGAGGATGAGATGGCTGGATGGCATCACTGACTCGATGGACGTGAGTCTGAGTGAACTCCGTGAGTTGGTGATGGACAGGGAGGCCTGGTGTGCTACGATTCATGGGGTCACAAAGTGTCAGACACGACTGAGCAACTGAACTGAACTGAACTGAACTGAACATAGTTAAACTAAATATAAATTGTGCAGGTAATTTGATAATCAAATGAAAGACTTAAATGAGAAGAATCTCATGGATGACATGTTTTTATGTATTAATCTATTTGACTTAAAGTTATTTGAAATTGAAATCAATAGATATTTATTGCCACATAAATCTTAGAAAGTTGTCTGGAATAAAGCACAAAGCAAACATGTTTGTTGAATGTTGAATAATAGTAAGAAAATTTATGTACCTTTCATATTTTATTATTTTGTTTCACATGTTCTTTAATTTTTCACAGTTTCTTATTTGTGCTGTGCTTTGTCACTCAGTTGTGTCCGAATCTTTGTGACCCCATGGACTGTAGCCCACCAGGCTCCTCTGTCCCTGGGGATTCTCCAGGCAAGAATACTGGAGTAGGTTGCCATGCCCTCCTCCAGGGGATCTTCTCAATCCAGGGGTCAAACCCAGGTCTCCCACATTGCAGGTGGACTCTTTACCATCTGAACATTCATCAGATATATAATGATCAGGTACATTCTATAGAATCACCTCCAACTTCATTCAATGATTCTCATGGCTCATCACTGTTTTAGCATTAGTGACCACGTTTGATTGATAACATGTGAAGGAAAGCAATTGGCATGGGAGCTCATTATACTTCAAATAATAAACTTATTATATGGATATAATAAAACTTCAAAATAAAATAAAATGATAAAATATTAAAAATATTAAAATCTTTGGTGCTTAAATTATTTTCATATAGTTTACCTAACTTATGAGAGTTTGGACTTTGGCTTTTTATTGGTAATTGTAACTTCAATACAATATTTACTATTTGAGATTCTTCAACCTGCAGTGATTCACATAGCTGTTAATAACCTAATTATTTCTTATTCCGTTTGGTAAATTTATTGCATAAAGGAAATCCTACAGTCTGCTCTTGAATAGATGGCAATTATCATAAAGTTAAGAATTACTATAAAAGGATATACAATTAATCAGTTCTCTGTTTCACACTACCATGTGCATGCCCTGATGCAATGCTTTCAGCAGTATGGCAGCTGTTCTTTAATGCATTTTTTATGTCTCCAAGTAATTCTTTCATGATGAATTATGGCATATTCAACCATAATTAATAATGTACCAGAAGCATGTGTGAAAAAGTAAATTAAATCTTTGCTGAAGAATTAAAATTGACTTGAGATTTTAAATTAAAAATAAATATGTAAACAAATTATTTTAAATTTTCAGCTGATGGAAATCCCACCTTGTAAATGTCTTAAGTGACCAAGAATGATACAATACTTAACTTTAATGAGAAGTAAATATTATCTTAATGTAAAAAAACAGGAATCACCCACTTGTAGTCACAGTAAGAATAAGGTAAGATCTTTGAAAGAAATACTCAAATATTGCTAAATTTGTAATTTTAACTTTGAGATAACCTTACACCATATACATCTTATTACTGATGGACTGGCTTCTCAATCCCTGTCACCAGTGGGAATTGTCCAGTAATTTTACTTTTCTTTTTCTCACCTAAATGAACCCTGCAAGGAGAACCTTGAGATGAGTTGCTTGATGTTATAGTATGAATTAAGTAAAATCTATTCAATTAGCAAATGTTCTTGGAATGCTGATGATTAATGCTGATGTTAGTAGTCTGTGTCCAATCAAGATAGAAAATCCACACAGTAACTTGAACAAGAAAAGGTCAATGTGAAGAAATAATAGCTATTACAAGGAATTGGTGTAACACGGCATAGGGTTGTAAGAAATAAAGCAACGCTAAAGAATATAGGTACAGAAAAGATAAAAATAGCCACACCCTCTATGGCTAAGATTGAACACCCAAAGGAAAGGCACCACAGGGCGGAGGTACAGACCATGTGGGAGGAAAAGCCATGACTAATTGGATGGAAGATAATTCACTTTGGTGCAACAGAAGGAGAAACTTGTTGGGAAACTACCCTCTAGCACTTGCCACATTTTCACTCACTGAGATGCTGGGGAAAGTTCTTCACTGAGAGGTACCTCACTGGAGACACTCTAGTACAAAACCACTCTAAGTGGATATATGGTGATGAATGCTATAGGATTTGGTGCACTGCAGGAGTTAAGAACTGAAAAGTTGCAGTGTTAGTTGCTGAGTCCTGTCCGACTCTTTGCAACCCCATGGACTGTAACCTGCCAGACTCCTTTGTCCATGGAATTCTCCAGGCAAGAATACTGGTGTGAGTAGCCTGTCCCTTCTCCAGGGGATCTTCCCAACCCTGGGATCAATGCTACTTCTCTTGCACTGAAGGCAGATTCTTTGCCTTTTGAGCCTATAGAACTCAGATGCTGGAGAGTGTCCACTCTGCATGAGCCCTTTAGGACCTCCTTCAGTGTCTCTCCAACCCTCTCTACTGATAAAGCTGAACACTGTACCAGCTGACAAAGCAAAAATACTTAAAGGGCACAGATTCATATTTACAGAGCAAGCAAGAATTTTGAATTAGGAGATGAAAGTCAATAAACAAATAACTGGCAGAGTGGCATAAATGCAAAAAGGCAATTATCTATGATCCTGAGGCAGTTATGCTTGAAAATATGATATTCATTTCATGAAAGACACATGGAATGAACAGCAATTGTATGTAAAGTTCAGAGGGAAGAGCATGATCAAAGGAACAGGGGAGGAAATATTGAATAGAAGGAAATGAATGCAAAGTCCCAATTATGTATCTATTCAGTTTGACGGCCTCTAAATTGTGATAGATTTTACTTATTAGACAATTGGGACAATAAATGTATTTTATGTAAAGGGCTAAGGGATTCAAACTGTTCTCTAGATATATTACTTTTATATCGTGAACAAGAAAGATAAAGCCATTGTGATGTCCCTGGGCTTTATCTCTTATTATGAATGAATAGTTTTATATCCATCTAAACAAAAGTATGCATAGAAAAGCAGATCAAGGAGAGAATAAATGTGTAAACTGGTGCTTGGAAATATGTTGATTTTTAAAATAAGCCTGTAAATTAGCAAAGTAGCTCTTCAGTTCAGTTCAGTTCAGTAGCTCAGTCATGTCCTACTCTTTGAGACCCCATGAATTGCAGCACGACAGGCCTCCCTGTCCATCACCAACTCCCGGAGTTCACTCAGACTCATGTTCATCGAGTCAGTGATGCCATCCAGCCATCTCAACCTCCGTCGTCCCCTTCTCCTCCTGCCCCCAATCCCTCCCAGCATCAGAGTCTTTTCCAATGAGTCAACTCTTCGCAATGAGGTGGCCAAAGTACTGGAGTTTCAGCTTTAGCATCATTCCTTCCAAAGAAATACCAGGGCTGATCTCCTTCAGAATGGACTGGTTGGATCTCCTTGCAGTCCAAGGGACTCTCAAGAGCCTTCTCCAACACCACAGTTCAAAGGCATCAATTCTTTGGCACTCAGCCTTCTTCACAGTCCAACTCTCACATCCATGCATGACCACAGGAAAAACCATAGCCTTGACTAGACGAACCTTTGTTGGCAAAGTAATGTCTCTGCTTTTGAATATGCTATCTAGGTTGGACATAACTTTCCTTACTTTGCTCTATACTTGAGAGCAGAATCAGCCATAGTTGATATGACACAGGAGTGATTGTAAAAATAATGAGCTCATATGGAGCTACAGTAAAGAAAACTATCCTTGACTACTCTGTAACCTTGTACATAACATTTTAAAAACATATGCTAATTACTCAATTTCAAAAATCATAGGTGCTGAATATTCTTCTTTATTAGTCTTAATTGTGGTGATATTTCATAATCAATATACAGCAAGTAAACTGAACATAGAATCAAAAGATATGGATTCCAGTCTAGACTGTGCTCTCTATTTTCCATGTAATGTTAGGCAATGAAAATTACCTTTAAAACAGAGGTGTTAATGTAGCACATAAATGCCATGAGATCAGATCAGATCAGATCAGTCACTCACTCGTGTCCGACTCTTTGCGACCCATGAATCGCAGCACGCCAGTCCTCCCTGTCCATCACCAACTCACGGAGTTCACTGAGACTCACGTCCATCGAGTCAGTGATGCCATCCAGCCATCTCATCCTCTGTCGTCCCCTTCTCCTCCTGCCCCCAATCCCTCCCAGCGTCAGTCTTTTCCAATGAGTCAACTCTTCGCATGGGGTGGCCAAAGTACTGGAGTTTCAGCTTTAGCATCATTCCTTCCAAAGAAATCCCAGGGCTGATCTCCTTCAGAATGGACTGGTTGGATCTCTTTGCAGTCCAAGGGACTCTCAAGAGCCTTCTCCAACACCACAGTTCAAAAGCATCAATTCTTTGGTGCTCAGCCTTCTTCATAGTCCAACTCTCACATCCATACATGCCCACAGGAAAAACCATAGCCTTGACTAGACAGACCTTTGTTGGCAAAGTAATGTCTCTGCTTTTGAATATGCTATCTAGGTTGGTCATAACTTTCCTTCCAAGGAGTAAGCGTCTTTTAATTTCATGGCTGCAGTCACCATCTGCAGTGACTTTGGAGCCCAGAAAAATAAAGTCTGACACTCTTTCCACTGTTTCCCCATCTATTTCCCATGAAGTGATGGGACTGGATGCCATGATCTTCGTTTTCTGAATGTTGAGCTTTAAGCCAACTTTTTCACTCTCCACTCTCACTTTCATCAAGAGGCTTTTGAGTTCCTCTTCACTTTCTGCCATAAGGGTGGTATCATCTGCATATATGAGGTTATTGATATTTCTCCTGGCAATCTTGATTCCACCCTGTGTTTCTTCCAGTCCAGCGTTTCTCATGATGTACTCTGCATATAAGTTAAATAAACAGGGTGACAATGTAGAGACTTGACGTACTCCTTTTCCTATTTGGAACCAGTCTGTTGTTCCATGACCAGTTCTAACTGTTGCTTCCTGACCTGCATACAAATTTCTCAAGAGGCAGGTCAGGTGGTCTGGTATTCCCATCTCTTTCAGAATTTTCCACAGTTTATTGTGATCCACGCAGTCAAAGTCTTTGGCATAGTCAATAAAGCAGAAATAGATGTTTTTCTGGAACTCTCTTGCTTTTTCCATGATCCAGTGGATGTTGGCAATTTGATCTCTGGTTCCTCTGCCTTTTCTAAAACCAACTTGCACATTAGGAAGTTCACGGTTCACATATTGCTGAAGTCTGGCTTGGAGAATTTTGAGCATTACTTTACTAGTGTGTGAGATGAGTGCAACTGTGCGGTAGTTTGAGCATTCTTTAGCATTGCCTTTCTTTGGGATAGGAATAAAATAAAATAATGTAGGGAAACATTTTTATTCATTGTAAAGCACTGTATAAATACAAGAAATTTATCTTGATTTAAGTCAACTGTGTTGAAGAATGCTAGTATACTAAATAATGAAGACATCTCTTGAAGAATCAATGTTTCACAATTGATTCAGGATACCTTTTATTAATGATATCTACCTCAAGTTTCTTCAGGGCAAAAATCTATTTTTCTCCCCTGATCTGAACAACAATGAACATATTATTAAAGATAAGTTTTTTTGATAGGCATTTAACAATCTAAAGGAATCCTCATGCATATTTCATATTTAATTTATAATTACTTTAATTTTTATATTTTCAAATTAATATGCTTCAATATTACTAAATGATTATCTGTATCCACTTTTGCTTTTGTATAGGCCTACTCATTCAAGTGACATAACAAATTTATTCTTAATTTCCCAGGATTCATAATTCTAAATATTTTGACATATTTTAAATTTAATAAGAACTTAATATCTGTTTTAAAATATTTATTCTTAGTATTTATTTTATTTAAAAATAAATATTTTAATATTATATAGTAAATAAATATTATATTATATTATATATTTAACATATATTTTAATATTATATATTAAATATTTTAGTATTTATTTTAAAATAAATATTTTTAATATTTATTTTAAGCCTATTTATGTTTAAATCAGCTTAAAATTTTCCTGCTGAGAAACTTACTTAATAAATAAAAGTTTAAGAAGTAAGTATTTTTTTAAATATAAATTTATTTATTTTGATTGGAGGCTAATTACTTTACAATATTGTACTGGTTTTGCCGTACATTGACATGAATCCGCCATGGGTGTACATGTGTTCCCCATCCTGAACCCCCTACCACCTCCCTCCCCATCCTATCCCTCTGGGTCATCCCAGTGCACCAGCCCCAAACCCTGTCTCATGCATTGAACCTGGACTGGCGATTCGTTTCACATATGATAATATACATGTTTCAATGTCATTCTCCCAAATCATCCCACCCTTGCCCTCTCCCACAGAGTCCAAAAGACTGTTCTATACATCTGTGTCTCTTTTGCTGTCTCGCATATAGGGTTATCATTACCATCTTTCTAAATTCCATATATATGCATTAGTATAACTCTATTGGTGTTTTTCTTTCTGGCTTACTTCACTCTGTATATTAGGCTCCAGTTTCATCTACTTCATTAGACCTGATTCAAATGTATTCTTTTTAATGGCTGAGTAATACTCCATTGTGTATATGTACCACAGCTTTCTTATCCATTCGTCTGCTGATGGACATCTAGGTTGCTTCCATGTCTTGGCTATTATAAACAGTGCTGCGATGAACATTGGGGTACACGTGTCTCTTTCAATTCTGGTTTCCTTGGTGTGTATGCCCAGCAGTGGGATTGCTGGGTCATATGGCAATTCTATTCCCAGTTTTTTAAGGAATCTCCATACTGCTCTCCATAGTGACTGTACTAGTTTGCATTCCCACCAACAGTATAAGAGGGTTCTCTTTTCTCTGCACCCTCTCCAGCATTTATTGCTTGTAGAATTTTGGATAGCAGCCATTCTGACTGGCGTGAAATGGTATGTATTTGTGTTTTTGTTTTGCAGTTCTCTGATAATGAGTAGTGTTGAGCATCTTTTCATGTTTGTTATATATCTTCATGTCTTCTTTGGGGAAATGTCTGTTTAGTTCTTTGGCCCATTTTTTGATTGGGTCGTTTATTTCTCTGGAATTGAGCTGCAGGAGTTGCTTGTATATTTTTGAGATTAATTCTTTGTCAGTTGCTTCATTTGCTATTATTTCCTCCCATTCTGAAGGCTGTCTTTTCACCTTGCTTGTAGTTTCCTTCATTGTGCGAAAGCTTTTAAGTTTAATTAGGTCCCATTTGTTTATTTTTGCTTTTATTGCCAATATTCTGGGAGGTGGGTCATAGAGGATCCTGCTCTGATTTATGTCAGAGAGTGTTTTGCCTCTAGTAGTTTTGTTTTCCTTTAGGAGTTTTATCTTTCTGGTCTAACATTTAGATCTTTAATCCATTTAGAGTTTATTTTTGTATATGGTGTTAGAAAGTGTTCTAGTTTCATTTTTACAAGTGGTTGACCAGTTTTCCCGGCACCTCTTGTTAAAGAGATTGTCTTCTCTCCATTGTATATTCTTACCTCCTTTGTCAAAGATAAGGTGTCCATAGGTGCGTAGATTTATCTCTGGGTTTTCTATTTTGTTCCATTGATTTATATTTCTGTCTTTGTGCCAGTACCATACTGTCTTGATGACTGTGGCTTTTTAGTAGAGCCTGAAGTCAGACAGGTTGATTCTTCCAGTTCCATTCTTCTTTCTCAAGATTGCTTTGGCTATTTGAGGTTTTTTGTATTTCCATACAAATTGTGAAATTATTTTTTCTAGTTCTGTGAAAAATACTGTTGGTAGCTTGATAGAGATTGCATTGAATCTATAGATTGCTTTGGGTAGTATACTCATTTTCACTATACTGATTATTCTGATCCATGAACATGGTATATTTCTCCATCTATTTGTGCCCTCTTTGATTTTTTTCACCAATGTTTTATGGTTTTCTGTATATAGGGCTTTTGTTTCTTTAGGTACATATATATCTCAATATTTTATTCCTTTTGTTCCAATGGTAGATGGAATTGTTTCCTTAATTTCTCTTTCTGTTTTCTTATCATTAGTGTATAGTAATGCAAGATATTTCTTGTGTTAATTTTATATTCTGCAACTTTACTATATTCATTGATTAGCTCTAGTAATTTTCTGGTGACAATTACTTTAGGGTTTTTTATGTAGAGGATCGTGTCATCTGCAAACAGTGAGAATTTTACTTTTTTTTCCAATCTGGATTCCTTTTTATTTCTTTTCCTTCTTCGATTGCTGTAGCCAAAACTTCCAAAACTATGTTGAATAATAGTGGTGAGAGTGGGCATTCTTGTCTTATTCTTGACTTTAGGGGAAATGCTTTCAATTTTTCACCATTGAGGATAATATTTGCTGTGGGTTTGTCATATATGGCTTTTATTATGTTGAGGTATATTCCTTCTATTTCTGCTTTCTAGAGGGTTTTTATCATAAATGCATGTTGAATTTTGTCAAAGGCTTTCTCTGCATCTATTGAGATAATCATATGGTTTTTATCTTTCAATTAGTTAGTGTGGTGTAGCACGTTGATTGATTTGCAGATATTGAAGAATCCTTGCATCCCTGGGATAAAGCCCACTTGGTCATAATGTATGATGTTTTTAATATGTTGTTGGATTCTGTTCTCTTGAATTTTGTTAAGGACTTTTGTATCTATGTTCATCATTGATATTGGCCCATAGTTTTCTTTTTTTGTGGCATCTTTGTCAGGTTTTGGTATTAGGGTGATGGTGGCCTCATAGAATGAGTTTGGACGTTTACCTTCCTCTGCAATTTTCTGGAAGATTTTGAGTAGGATAGGTGTTAGCTCTTCTCTAAATTTTTGATAGAATTCAGCTGTGAAACCGTCTGGACCTGGGCTTTTGTTTGCTGGAAGATTTCTGATTACAGTTTCAATTTCAGTGCTTGTGATGGGTCTGTTAAGATTTTTCTATGGTTTCCTGGTTCAGTTTTGGAAAGCTGTACTTTTCTAAGAATTTGTCCATTTCTTCCACGTTGTCTATTTTATTGGAATATAGTTGCTGATAGTAGTTTCTTATGATCCTTTGTATTTCTGTGTTGTCTGTTGTGATCTCTGCATTTTCATGTCTAATTTTATTGATTTGATTCTCTCCCTTTGTTTCTTGATGAGTCTGACTAATGGTTTTTCAATTTTGTTTATCTTCTCAAAGATACAGCTTTTGGCTTTGTTAATTTTTGCTATGGTCTCTTTTGTTTCTTTGGCATTTATTTCTGCCCTGATTTTTAAGATTTCTTTCCTTCTACTAACCAACCCTGGGGTTCTTCATTTCTTCCTTTTCTAGTTGCTTTACCTGTAGAGTTAGGTTATTTATTTGACTTTTTTCTTGTTTCTTGAAGCAAACCTGTATTGCTGTGACCTTTCCCTTTAGCACTGCTTTTAAAGTGTCTCATAGGTTTTGGGTTGTTGTGTTTTCATTTTCATTCATTTCTATGCATATTTTGACTTCTGTTTTTATTTCTTCTATGATTTGTTGGTTATTCAGCAGCGTATTGTTCAGCCTCCATATGTTGGAATTATTAATAGTTTTTCTCCTGTAATTGACATCTAATCTTACTGCATTGTGGTCAGAAAGGATGCTTGGAATGATTTCAATTATTTTGAATTTACCAAGGCTAGATTTATGGCCCAGGATGTGGTCTATCCTGGAGAAAGTT
Organism: Bubalus kerabau; assembly: GCF_029407905.1. Taxonomy (NCBI): domain Eukaryota; kingdom Metazoa; phylum Chordata; class Mammalia; order Artiodactyla; family Bovidae; genus Bubalus; species Bubalus kerabau. The sequence continues at coordinate 118,753,174 of NC_073624.1, forward strand.
CCATGTGCACTTGAGAAAAAGGTGAAATTCATTGTTTTGTGGTGAAATGTCCTATGGATATCAATTAGGTCTAACTGGTCTATTGTATCATTTAGAGTTTGTGTTTTCTTGTTAATCTGCTGTTTAGTTGATATATCCATAGTTGTGAGTGGGGTATTAAAGTCACCCACTATTACTGTGTTATTGTCAATTTCCCCTTTCAAACTTGTTAGCATTTGGCTTACGTATTGCGGTGCTCCTATGTTGGGTGCATATATATTTATAATTGTTATATCTTATTCTTAGATTGATCCTTTGATCATTATGTAGTGTCCATCTTTGTCTCTTTTCACAGCCTTTGTTTTAAAGTCTATTTTATCTTATATGAGTATTGTTACTCCTGCTTTCTTTTGGTCTCTATTTGCGTGGCATATCTTTTTCCAGCCCTTCACTTTCAGTATGTATGTGTCCCTTGTTTCAAGGTGGGTCTCTTGTAGACAACATATATAGGGATCTTGTTTTTGTATCCATTCAGCCAGTCTTTGTCTTTTGGTTAGGGCGCTCAACCCATTTACATTTAAGGTAATTATTGATAGGTATGATCCTTTTGTCATTTACTTTGTTGTTTTGGGTTTGAGTTTATACACCTTTTCTGTGTTTCCTGTCTAGAGAAGATCCTTTAGCATTTGTTGGAGAGCAGGTTTGGTGGTGCTGAATTCTCTCAGGTTTGCTTGAGGAAAAGATTTTGATTTTTCCTTCATATTTGAACAAGATCCTTTCTGGGAACAGTAATATGGGCTATAAGTTTTTCTCTTTCATCACTTTAAGTATGCCCTGCCATTCCCTTCTGGCCTGAAGAGTTTCTATTGAAAGATCAGCTGTTATCCTTATGGGAATCCCCTCGTGTGTTATTTGTTGTTTTCCCATTGCTGCTTTTAACTTTTGTTCTTTGTGTTTGATCTTTGTTAATTTGATTAATATGTGTCTTGGGGTGTTTCGTATTCCAAAGCCAAATTTGCCTGTTACTCCAGGTGTTTCTTGCTTCCTACTTTTGAATTCCAGTCCCCTATATTGAAAAAGACATCTTTTTTGGGAGTAAGTTGTAAAAGGTCTTGTAGGCCTTAATGCTGCTGCTGCTAAGTCGCTTCAGTCATGTCCGACTCTGTGCGACCCCATAGATGGCAGCCCACCAGGCTCCCCCGTCCCTGGGATTCTCCAGGCAAGAATACTGGAGTGGGTTGTCATTTCCTTCTCCAGTGCGTGAAAAGTGAAAGTGAAGTCGCTCAGTCGTGCCCAACTCTTAGCGAACCCATGGACGACAGCCTACCAGGCTCCTCCGTCCATGGGATTTTCCAGGCAAGAGTACTGGAGTGGGGTGCCATTGCCTTCTCTGGTAGGTCTTCATAGAACCGTTCAACTTCAGCTTCTTCAGTGTTACTGGTTGGGGCACAGTCTTGGATTATTGTGATATTGAATGGTTTGCCTTGGAAAAGAACAGAGATCATTCTGTTGTTTTTGAGATTGCATCCAAATACAGCATTTCGGACTCTTTTGTTGACCATGATGGCTACTCCATTTCTTCTAAGGGATTCCTGCCCACAGTAGTAGATATAATGATCATCTGAGTTAAATTCACCCATTCCAGTCCATTTTAGTTCACTGATTCCTAGAATGTCAACGTTCTCTCTTGCCATCTCCTGTTTGACCACTTCCAATTGCCTTGATTCATGGACCTGACATTCCAGGTTCCTATGCAATATTGCTCTTTACAGCATCGGACCTTACCAGTAACATCCACAACTGGGTGTCGTTTTTGCTTTGGCTCCATCACTTCATTCTTTCTGGAGTTATTTCTCCACTGATCTCCAGTAGCATATTGGGTACCTACCGACCTGGGGAGCTCCTGTTTCAGTATCCTATCATTTTGCCTTTTCATACTGTTCATGGGGTGTGCAAGGCAAGAATACTGAAGTGGTTTGCCATTCCTTTCTCCAGTGGACCACATTCCGTCAGACCTCTCCACCATGACCTGCCCGTCTTGGGTGGTCCCACAGGGCATAGCTTAGTTTCATTGAGTTAGACAAGGCTGTGGTCCTAATGTGAGTAGATTGACTAGTTTTCTGTGATTATGGTTTCAGTGTGCCCGCCCTCTGATGCCCTCTTGCAACACCTGCCATCTTACTTGGGTTTCTCTTACCTTGGGCGTGGGGTATCTCTTCAAGGCTGCTCCAGCAAAGCGCAGCCGCTGCTCCTTACCTTGGATGTTGGATATCTCCTCACCGCCGCCACTCTTGACCTTGAATGTGGACTAGCTTCTTTCGGTCCTCCTGGGCCCGCGCAGCCACCGCTCCTTGGAAGTCAAGAAAAACCTAGAGTAACAGGCAAATTTGGCCTTGGAATATGGAATGAAGCAGAGCAAAGGCTAATAGAGTTTTGCCAAGAAGAATGCACTGGTCATAGCAAACACCCTCTTCCAACAACACAAGAGAAGACTCTACACATTGACATCACCAGATGGTCAACACCGAAATCAGATTGATTATATTCTTTGCAGCCAAAGATGGAGAAGCTGTATACAGTCAGCAAAAACAAGGCCAGGAGCTGACTGTGGCTCAGACCATGAATGCCTTATTGACAAGTTCAAACGGCAATTGAACAAAGTGGGGGAAAACCACTAGACCATTCAGGTACGACCTAAATCAAATCCCTTTTGATTATATAGTGGAAGTGTGAACTAGATTTAAGGGACTAGATCTGATAGATAGAGTGCCTGATGAACTATGGAATGAGGTTAGTGACATTGTACAGGAGACAGGGATCAAGACCACCCCCATGGAAAAGAAATGCAAAAAAGCAAAATGGCTATCTGGGGAGGCCTTACAAATAGCTGTGAAAGAAGAGAAGTGAAAAGCAAAGCAGAAAAGGAAAGATATAAGCATCTGAATACAGAGTTCCAAAGAATAGCAAGAATAGATAAGAAAGCCTTCCTCAGTGATCAATGCAAAGAAATAGAGGAAAACAACAGAATGGGAAAGACTAGAGATCTCTTCAAGAAAATTAGAGATACCAAGGGAATATTTCATGCAAAGATGGGCTCAATAAAGGACAGAAATGGTATGGACCTAACAGAAGTAGAAGATATCAAGAAGAGGTGGCAGGAATATACAGAAGAACTGTACAAAAAAGATCTTTATGACCAAGATAATCATGATGGTGTGATCACTGACCTAGAGCCAGACATCCTGGAATGTGAAGTCAAGTGGGCCTTAGAAAGCATCACTATGAAAAAAAGTAGTGGAGCTGATGGAATTCCAGTGGAGCTATTTCAAACCCTGAAAGATGATGCTGTGAAAATGATGCACTCAATATGCCAGCAAATTTGGGAAACTCAGCAGTGGCCACAGGACTGGAAAAGGTCAGTTTTCATTCCAATCCCAAAGAAAGGCAATGCCAAAGAATGCTCAAACTACCTCACAATTGCACTAATCTCATACACTAGTAAAATAATGCTCAAAATTCTCCAAGCCAGACAACAGCAATATGTGAACCGTGAACTTCCAGATGTTCAAGCTGGTTTTAAAAAAGGCAGAGGAACCAGATATCAAATTGCCAGTATCTGCTGGATCATCGAAAAAGCAAGAGAGTTCCAGATAATCTATTTCTGCTCTATTGACTATGACAAAGCCTTTGACTGTGTGGCTCACAATAAACTGTGGAACATTCTTCAAGAGATGAGAATACCAGGACACCTGACCTACCTCTTGAGAAACCTATATGCGGGTCAGGAAGCAACAGTTAGAACTGGACATGGAACAACAGACTGGTTCCAAATAGGAAAAGGAGTACGTCAAGGTTGTATATTTTTACCCTGCTTGTTTAACTTATATGCAGAGTACATCATGAGAAACGCTGGGCTGGAAGAAGCACAAGCTGGAATCAAGATTGCTGGGAGAAATATCAGTAACCTCAGATATGCAGATGACACCGCCCTTATGGCAGAAAGTGAAGAGGAACACAAAAGCCTCTTGATGAAAGTGAAAGTGGAGAGTGAAAAAGTTGGCTTAAAGCTCAACATTCAGAAAATGAAGATCATGGCATCTGGTCCCATTACTTCATGGCAAATAGATGGGGAAACAGTGGAAACAGTGTCAGACTTTATTTTTGGGGGCTCCAAAATTACTGCAGATGGTGATTTCAGCCATGAAATTAAAAGATGCGTACTCCTTTGAAGGAAAGTTATGACCAAGCTAGACAGCATATTCAAAAGCGGAGACATTACTTTGCCAACAAAGGTCCGTCTAGTCAAGGCTATGGTTTTTCCAGTAGTCATATATGGATGTGAGAGTTGGACTGTGAAGAAAGCTGAGCCCCAAAGAATTGATGCTTTTGAGCTGTGGTGTTGGAGAAGACTCTTGAGAGTCCCTTGGACTGCAAGGAGATCCAATCAGTCCATTCCAAAGGAGATCAGTCCTGGTGTTCTTTGGAAGGAATGATGCTAAAGTTAAAACTCCAGTACTTTGGCCACCTCATGTGAAGAGTTGACTCATTGGAAAAGACTCTGATGCTCGAAGGGATTGGGGGCAGGAGCAGAAGGGGATGACAGAGGATGAGATGGCTGGATGGCATCACCGACTCTATGGACTTGAGTTTGAGTGTACTCCGGGAGCTGGTGATGGACAGGGAGGCCTTGCGTGCTGCAATTCATGGAGTCACGAAGAGTCGGAGAAGACTGAGCGACTGAACTGAAGTGAACGGAACTGGGGTGTTTCTCCTTGGGTTTATCTTATTTTCGACTCTCTGGATTTCTTGGACTTGGGTGACTATCCTTCCCCATATTAGGGAAGTTTTCGACTATTAACTCCTCAAGTATTTTCTTATGGCCTTTCTCTTTATCTTCCTCTTCTGGGACTCCTATGATTCAAATGTTGGGGTGTTTCACATTGTCCCAGAGGTCTCTGAGATTGTCCTCATTTGTTTTAATTCTTTTTTCTCTTTTCCTCTCTGCTTCATTTATTTCTACCATTCTATCTTCTACCTCACTTACACTATCTTCTGCCTCTATTATTCTACTGTTGGTTCTCTCCAGAGTGCTTTTGATCTCATCTATTGCATTATTCATTATATATTGATTCTTTTTTTTATTTTTCTAGGTCCTTGTTAAACCTTTCTTGCATCTTCTCAATCCTTGCCTCCAGGCTGCTTATCTGTGATTCCATTTTGTTTTCAAGAGTTTGGATCCTTATCAGTATCATTATTTGGGATTCTTTATTAGGTAGATTCCCTATCTCCTCCTCTTTGGTTTGGTGGGCATTTATCCTGTTCCTTTACCTGCTGGGTATTTCTCTGCCTTTTCATCCTTTTTATATTGCTGTGTTTGGGGTGGCCTTGCTGTATTCTGGCAATTTGTGGTTCGTCTTTATTGTGGAGGTTCCTCGCTGTTGGGGGGATTGGACAGTTGGCTTGTCAAGGATACCTGGTTAAGGAAGCTTGTGTCGATGTTCTGGTGTTATCTTCTCTGTGGAGCGCAATGAAGTGTCCAGTAGTGAGTTTAGAGATGTCTATGGGTTTGGAGTGACTTTGGGCAGCCTGTATATTGAAGCTCAGGGCTATGTTCCTGTGTTGCTGGAGAATTTGCGTGGTATGTCTTGCTCTGGAACTTGTTGGCCCTTGGGTGGTGCTTGGTTTCAGTGTAGGTATGGAGGCTTTTGATGAACTCCTGTCGATTAATGTTCCCTGGAGTCAGGGGTTCTCTGGTATTCTCAGGATTTGGACTTAAGCATCCTGCCTCTGGTTTTCAGTCTTATTCTTACAGTAGCCTCAAGACTTCTCCATATATATAGCATCAATGATAAAACATCTAGGTTAATGATATAAAAGTTTCTCCACAGTGAGGGACACCCAGAGAGGTTCACAGGGTTACATGGAGAAGAGAAGAGGGAGGAGGGAGATAGAGGTGACCAGGAGGAGAAGAGAGGGAATCAAAAGGGGCAAGAGCAAGCTATCCAATAATCACTTCCCTATGTGCTCTCCACAGTCTGGATCCCTCAGAGATGTTCATGGAGTTACACAGAGAAGAGAAGAGGGAGGAAGGAGACAGAGGTGGCCTGGAGGATAAAAGGGGGAATCAAAGGAAGGGAGACAGATCAAGCCAGTAATCAGTTCCCTAAATGTTCTCCACAGCCTGGAACACACAAAGAGATTCACAGAGTTGGGTAGAGAAGAGAAGGGGGAAGGAGGAGATAGAGGCAACCTGGTGGACAAAAAGGAGAGTCAAAAGGGGGAGAGAGCAATCAAGCCAGTAATCTCGCTCCCAAGTAAAAATGGGTAGTGAAGATTGGGTTCTTAAAGGTACAAAATTGATAACAAATACCAAAAGGCAAAGATTAAAAATCTAGAGTAGAGGTTAGATTCTCAAAAATGCAATATTAAATACAACAAAGCAAAGTCACAAAAATTATTATATATCAGATGAGATCAGATCAGTCACTCAGTTGTGTCCGAATCTTTGCGACACCATGAATCGCAGCACGCCAGGCCTCCCTGTACATCACCAACTCCCAGAGTTCACTCAGACTCATGAGATGGCTGGATGGCATCACTGACTCACGTCCATCGAGTCAGTGATGCCATCCAGCCATCTTATCCTCTGTCGTCCCCTTCTCCTCCTGCCCCCAATCCCTCCCAGCATCAGAGTCTTTTCCAATGAGTCATCTCTTCGCATGAGGTGGCCAAAGTACTGGAGTTTCAGCTTTAGCATCATTCCTTCCAAAGAAATCCCAGGGCTGATCTCCTTCGAATGGACTCGTTGGATCTCCTTGCAGTCCAAGGGACTCTCAAGAGTCTTCTCCAACACCACAGTTCAAAGGCATCAATTCTTCGGTGCTCAGCCTTCTTCACAGTCCAACTCTCACATCCATACATGACCACAGGAAAAACCATAGCCTTGACTAGATGGACCTTTGTTGGCAAAGTAATGTCTCTGCTTTTGAATATGCTATCTAGGTTCCAAGGAGTAAGCGTCTTTGAATTTCATGGATGCAGTCACCATATGTAGTGATTTTGGAGCCCAGAAAAATAAAGTCTGACACTGTTTCCACTGTTTCCCCATCTATTTCCCATGAAGTGATGGGACTGGATGCCATGATCTTCGTTTTCTGAATGTTGAGTTTTAAGCCAACTTTTTCACTCTCCACTCTCACTTTCATCAAGAGGCTTTTGAGTTCCTCTTCACTTTCTGCCATAAGGGTGATGTCATCTGTATATCTGTGGTTATTGATATTTCTCCTGGCAATCTTGATTCCAGCTTGTGTTTCTTCCAGTCCAGCGTTTCTCATAGTGTACTCTGCATACAAGTTAAATAAACAGGGTGACAATGTAGAGACTTGACGTACTCCTTTTCCTATTTGGAACCAGTCTGTTGTTCCATGTCCAGTTCTACCTGTTGCTTCCTGACCTGCATACAGATTTCTCAAGAGGCACGTCAGGTGGTCTGGTATTCCCATGTCTTTCAGAATTTTCCACAGTTTATTGTGATGCACGCAGTCAAAGGCTTTGGCATAGTCAATAAAGCAGAAATAGATGTTTTTCTGGAACTCTCTTGCTTTTTCGATGATCCAGCAGATGTTGGCAATTTGATCTCTGGTTCCTCTGCCTTTTCTAAAACCAGCTTGAACATCTGGAAGTTCACGGTTCACATATTGCTGAAGCCTGGCTTGGAGAATTTTGAGCGTTACTTTACTAGCATGTGAGATGAGTGCAATTGTGCGGTAGTTTGAGCATTTTTTGGCATTGCCTTTCTTGGGATTGGAATGAAAAGTGACCTTTTCCAGTCCTGTGGCCACAGTTGAGTTTTCCAAATTTGCTGGCGTATTGAGTGCAGCACTTTCACAGCATCATCTTTCAGGATTTGAAAGAGCTCAACTGGAATATCATCACCTCCACTAGCTTTGTTCATAGTGATGCTTTCTAAGGCCCACTTGACTTCACATTCCAGGATGTCTGGCTCTAGGTCAGTGATCACACTATCATGATTATCTGGGTCGTAAAGATCTTTTTTGTACAGTTCTTCTGTGTAGTCTTGCCACCTCTTCTTCATATCTTCTGCTTCTGTTGGGTCCATACCATTTCTGTCCTTTATTGAGCCCATCTTTGCATGAAATGTTCCCTTGGTATCTCTAATTTTCTTGAAGAGATCTCTAGTCTTTTCCATTCTGTTGTTTTCCTCTATTTATTTGCATTGATCACTGAGGAAGTCTTTCTTATCTCTTCTTGCTATTCTTTGGAACTCTGCATTCAGATGCTTGTATCTTTCCTTTTCTCCTTTGCTTTTCACTTCTCTTCTTTTCACAGCTAATTGTAAGGCCTTCCCAGACAGCCATTTTTCTTTTTTGCATTTCTTTTCCATGGGGGTGGTCTTGATCCCTGTCTCCTGTACAGTGTTCTGGATTATGTCATACCAAGAGGAAATAAGCCTTAAAGAGCAGCCCCAAATTGGCGTTTGTCCCAGTAGTTGAAAGAGAATTTTGTCAGGACAAAAATAATAACATGAGGCTTGATACTTGAACCTTATCAACTTTCACACAGTGTGTCTTCTCTGCAGAATAAATAAATATTAAAACTAAACTATCAATAAGAGGGCCATGGGTAAAATGCAAACCAGAGGCTGAAGTAGGAAACTAGAAACTTGCTTATATTTATCCAGAATGAAGAAAGCATTCACCATATGTCTGAGTTTATTTGAAGTAAGCCTAATTGTTACATGATGAAGGATGATTCTGAAATAGAATGACCTAGTCAAATATTATGAAAAAGCAAAAGGCACCATTACATAATTGTGAGAAGATAAAATGCAAATATCAGTGTTTAATGCCATTTAAAAATATTTTGTTTGATCTCAAGATGCTAATTAGCTTAATAATAAGCTTAGTTTGAAGAAACTATTGAACTATTAAATAGATTTAGAAATTTAAAAAGCTATTGATTTATTCAAGTGATGTGTATCTTTTCCTCATTATACACTATGATGATTTTACCTACACAGCAGAATATGAGCCTTATTATTAATTACAAAAACTGCATGTGTCATGAAAGACTGTGTTTTTATTTTTTAGACATTCTTTAAATTTAGTTATCTAACTAAAATGTTAAAATGTTTTTCTTAATTGAGGCTTACTGTTGATTATCCCTTCCCACTTTTTTAACAGGATTTAAAGCTAAATTTAGATGATTTCATTTTCTGGTTATAGTGGAATAGCTTATATCAGACAAACTCTCTCGACAAGAGTAAATACAAAATTGAAATAAAAATGAAAACTGCTGTTTGAAGACATTGGAAATCAACTCAGGAAATCAGGACTGGAATCAAGATTGCTGGGAGAAATATCAATAACCTCAGATATGCAGATGACACCACCCTTATGGCAGAAAGCAAAGAAGAACTAAAGAGCCTTTTTATGAAAGTGAAAGAAGAGAGTGGAAAAGTGGGCTTAAAGTTCAACATTAAGAAAACTAAGATCATGGCATCCGGTCCCATCACTTCATAGCAAATAGACGGGGAAACAGTGGCTGACTTTATTTTTCTGGGCCCAAAATCACTGCAGATGGTCATTGCAGCCATGAAATTAAAAGATGCTTGCTCCTTGAAAAGAAAGTTACGACCAAGCTAGACAGCATATTAAAAAGCAGAGACATTACTTTGCCAACAAACGTCCGTCTAGTTAAGGCTATGGTCTTTCCAGTGGTCATGTATGGTTGTGAGAGTTGGGACTATAAAGAAAGCTGAACGCTGAAGAATTGATGCTTTTGAACTGTGGTGTTGGAGAAGATTCTTGAGAGTCCCTTGGACTGTAAGGAGATCCAACCATTCCATCCTAAAGGAGATCAGTTCTGGGTATTCATTGGAGGGACTGATGTTGAAGCTGAAACTCCAATACTTTGGCCACCTGATGCGGAAAGCTGACTCATTTGAAAAGACCCTGATGCTGGGAAAGATTGAGGGTAGGAGGAGAAGGGGATGACAGAGGATGAGATGGTTGGATGGCATAACTGACACAATGGATATGGGTTTGGGTGGACTCTGGGAGTTGGTGGTGGACAGGGAGGCCTGGTGTGCTGTGGTTCATGGGGTCACAAGGAGTCAGACATGACTGAGTGACTGAACTGAAGAGCCCAAAATTCCCAAGAGAACAAAAACACAAAGAAAAGACTCCAGCACTGTTTGTCTGCCACTTCTCTTCTTAATGTATTTGTAAGCTTGTCATCCACACTGGGCTGTTGCTGTCAAAAATGTATCTCAGAGCTTTCTGAAGTAGCACAAAATGGTACAAACAAAAATTAGAATTTATAGCTACCACAGTAGCTTGGAATTTAAAGAAAAAATCTCAAAGCTATGGCAGTAATGAAGAGGTGATCATAAAATTAGGTGACTCATTGCCTGTATAGTACTTTCCAAATTATTATTCTGCAGAGAGAGAGGCTGCGTAAGCAAGAGCAATCTCTGCCAAGAAGGGAAGAAAAAGGGCTGTTCAGCTCCGGACTAGGAGGAAATGATCAGGAAAAGTACTCCAGGTTTTTAACAGAGATACAGCTGAATAAAGTATTAGCAGAATGGAAGATAAGTCAATAGAAAATATTGGCTCCTAATGAAGTGAATATGAATAAAAATGTAAAAAAGATTGTCATATATATATAAGTAAAACAAAAAAATGTAGACCTGTAACTGAAATCCTAGAAAGAGCAAAGAGAAAAGAAGGTGGTAAGTTTTGTTTGAAGACACACTATTGTGACTCTTCTAAAATTGATAAAATAAAAAAACAGAATGCTACAGAGACAGAAATGATAAATATTAAAGAGTCAGTCCTAGACAAACTATAGGAAATCACCAAAATTCACTCAGAAATAGAAAACTGTTAAAAGCAATCAGAGAAAACTAAAGCATTGCTTTCAAATAAGAAGCAATAATAACAGCATCCAATTTTTAAACATAAATGGTAAAACAAAAGTACAACAGGTGATATATTTTAAATTACTGAAAAGAAATAAATGGTAAGCTGTAATTAAATATCCACCTAAAGTATATTGAAAACAAGTTGAATTTTACCTAAGAGTCCTCCTACCTCCAGAAGAATAATCTACACTAACAGAAATACCAAAAAAATTATTGGAGCAAAAGAAAAGTTATCTCAATTGTATTTTCAATAATAAATGAAGACATAAGAACACTGAAAAAGATAAAAGTATGGCAAATTTAAATAAAACTGGTGATGTAAAGATAGTAATATCAAGAATTATGAATAATAAAAATACCTGACAAAGGAAGTACAAAGTGTGGGGAGGAATAAATATACCTAATAATTTAATAGGAATTTCATGCACACATGCAAAAAAAGGATATAAAAACAATCTCAAGTTAAATTAATAATACTTTTCCTCCAAATAAAATGGCCACATTTTTCTGACACTTAATATTCATTCAAATATATATTTTTTATGTGTCATGTACCAAGATCTATATTAGGCCTTGTATATACACATAAGAATATGAAACATTCCCTGCTGTCAAGAACATTAAATATAGTTTAAGCAAATTTTCTCTAGTCTCAGATTCACCATTGATTTAATTTAGATTAGAAGAAAAGAGCCACTTCTAAAATACATACTTAAGGAAAAACAAAACAAAATAGAACTGAAAACAAGACATTCATCCTGCTGTTCGAATCAAAATTTGAATCCAAGATTTCTGCAATTCAGGACCTAATTTTTCTTGATTTCTTTAGTTATCAGTAAGAATTTATGCCATCATTATTACATTATCCTCTTTATAAAAATTTTCTTACTTTACTCCTTTTGAACTTTTGGGATTGATAGTTTCATACGTGGCTAACTTTTATTTCATTTCTTACTTGTCTAAAATTGTAGTAGTGTTTACATATGTATAAAGTAGCATCTTGTAAAATATTTTATCTTCTTTTACTTTGGTGCTTCAGTGATATTCCTTCTTGATTTATGAACTAGTTATATCTAACTTGCCTGGCTCTGAAAATTGTAATACTTATTTAAAGAGGTTTGGCATTTTATTTGACATCAATTGCTTTCCTAGCAACAGGATAATGTTCTAAGCACACAATGATCATTAATCATCTTTTTAAAAACAATTTAAACTAAAAGTAGAAATTCAAGGTATATTAGAAGTAGATCTCTATTTCCAGTTTTTTTAGGAATCTCCACACTGTTCTCCATAGTGGCTGTACTAGTTTGCATTCCCACCAACAGTGTAAGAGGGTTCCCTTTTCTCCACACCCTCTCCAGCATTTATTGCTTGTAGACTTTTGGATAGCAGCCATTCTGACTGGCATGAAATGATACCTCATAGTGGTTTTGATTTGCATTTCTCTGATAATGAGTGATGTTGAGCATCTTTTCATGTGTTTGTTAGCCATCTGTATGTCTTCTTTGGAGAAATGTCTATTTAGTTCTTTGGCCCATTTTTTGATTGGGTCATTTATTTTTCTGGAATTGAGCTGTAGGAGTTGCTTGTATATTTTTGAGATTAGTTGTTTATCAGTTGCTTCATTTGCTATTATTTTCTCCCATTCTGAAGGCTGTCTTAAAGCTGTGGTACATATACACAATGGAATATTACTCAGCCATTAAAAAGAATACATTTGAATCAGTTCTAATGAGATGGATGAAACTGGAGCCTATTATACAGAGTGAAGTAAGCCAGAAAGAAAAACAACAATACATTATACTAACGCATGTATATGGAATTTAGAAAGATGGTAACAATAACCCTGTATACGAGACAGCAAAAGAGACACTGATGTATAGAAGAGTCTTGTGGACTCTGTGGGAGAGGGAGAGGGTGGGATGATTTGGGAGAATGGCATTGAAATACGTATAATATCATATATGGAACGCGTCACCAGTCCAGGTTTGATGCACGATATTGGATGCTTGGGGCTGGTGCACTGGGACGACCCAGAGGGATGGTATGGGGAGGGAGGAGGGTTCAGGATGGGGAACACGTGTATACCTGTGGCAGATTCATTTCAATATTTGGCAAAACCAATACAATATTGTAAAGTTCAGGATGGGGAACACATGTATACCTGTGGTGGATTCATTTTGATGTTTGGCAAAACTAATACAATTATGTAAAGTTTAAAAATAAAATTAAATTAAAAAAATAAATAAATAAAATTAAATTAAAAAAATAAAGATAAGATTATCTGCTGTAAAAAAAAAAGTAGATCTCATAGAGTGATATAGATTAAAATAATTCAAGTGATATAATAATCAGATTCATGGAATATTTTAGCAAGACAAATTAAGTCAGGTAAGTCAATGACACAGGATCAGATAAAGTCCCCCTTGCTTAATATGATGAAAGTTATTTTTTTCTAATTATTATTATAGGACATATTTCAATAATTCAATTAAAGGAAGGCTAAAATATAACTGAGAATTGATGAAATATGATCATTATAGGGCAATGAACAACACAGAAATGAAATTGTAAATACAAAGCATTGTGAGGCACAGGAAAGTGGTACTAGTCCTTATTAATCAAAATATCTCTTCCATTTCTGAAAACATTTTCCTCAGTATTATTTTTATTCATATTTAAAGATAAATAGGGCTTCCCTGGTGGCTCAGAGGCTGAAGTGTCTGCCTGCAATATGGGAGCCCTGGGTTCGAACCCTGGATCAGGAAGATAAATAAGCAAAAGGTCTAATTAACTCATTTCTTACATTAGCTTCCTCAGTGTTCAAAGCTATCCCTTATTCTGATAAGCAGACAGTGACACCGCCATGAAATTAAAAGACACTGTTCCTTGGAAGGAAAGTTATGACAAACCTAGTCATGGTATTAAAAAGCAAAGACATCAGTTTGCTGACAAATATCTGTAGAGTCAAAGTTGTGGTTTTTCCAGTAGTCATGTATGGAAGTGATAGTCAGACCATAAAGAAGGATGAGTGCTGAAGAATTCAGTCCATTCAGTCACTCCATCATGTCCAACTCTTAGCGACCCCATGGACTGCAGCATCACCAACTCCCGGGACTAGCTCAAACTCATGTTCAAGGAGTTGGTGAATCCATGCAACCATCTCATCCTCTGTCATCCCCTTCTCCTCCCACCTTCGATCTTTCCCAGCAACAGGATCTTTTCTAATGAGTCAGTTCTTTTCATAGGTGCCAAAGTATTGGAGCTTCAGCTTCAGCATTAGTTCTTCCAATGAATATTCAGGATTGATTTCTTTCATTGACTAGTTTGATCTCCTTGCAAACCAAGGGATTCTCAAGAGTATTCGCCAACACCACAGTTCAAAAGCATCAATCGTTTCATGCTCAGGTTTCTTTATGTTCCAACTCTCACATGCATACATGACTATTGGAAAAACCATAGCTTTGAATATGTGGATCTTTGTTGGCAAAGTAATGTATCTTATTTTTAATAGGCTGTCTAGGATTGTCATAGCTTTGTGACATTGTCATGTCACACTGTTTCCATTGTTTCCCCATCTATTTGCATGAAGTTATGGGACCAGATGCCATGATTTTCGCTTTTTGAATGTTGAATTTTAAGTCAGATTTTTCATTCTCCTGCTTCACCTTCATCAAGAGGCTCTTTAGTTCCTCCTCACTTTCTGCCATAAGGGTGTTGTCATATGCATATCTGAGGTTATTGATATTTCTCTCAGAAATCTTGATTCCAGGTTGTGCTTCATCCAGCCCAGCATTTTGCATCTTGTACTCTGCATATAAGTTAAACAAGCACGGTAACATTATACAACCTTGACACATTCTTTCCTGGTTTGGAACCAGTCCATCTGGAACCATGTCCAGTTCTAACTCTTTCTTCTTGACCTGAATACAGATTTCTCAGGAGGCAGGTCAGGTGGTCTGGTATTCCCAGAACACCTTGTTAAGAATTTTTCAAAGTTTGTGTGATCCACACAGTCAACAGATTTAGCACAGTCAATGAAGCAGAAGTAGATGTTTTTCTGGAATTCTCTTGCATTTTCTATGATCCAATGGCTGTTGGCAATTTGATCTCTGGTTCCTCTGCATTTTCTAAATCCAGCTTGAACATCTGGGAGTTCACGGTTCACGTATTGCTGAAGCCTGGCTTGGAGAATTTTGAGCATTACTTTACTAGCGTGTGAGATGAGTGCAATTGTGCGGTAGTTTGAGCATTCTTTGGCATTGCCTTTCTTTGGGATTGGAATGAAAACTGACCTTTTCTAGCCCTGTGGCTAGTGCTGAGTTTTCCAAACTTGTTGACATTTTGAATGCAGCACTTTCACAGCATCACCTTTTAGGATTTAAAATAGCTTAGCTAGAATTCCATCATCTCCACTAGCTTTTTTCTTAGTAATGCTTTCTAGGGCCCACTTAACTTCACATTCCAGGATGTTTGGCTCTAGGTGAATGGTCACACCATAGTGGTTATCTGGGTTGTGAAGATCTTTTTTTGCATAGTTCTGTGTATTCTTTCCACCTCTTCTTAATATCTTGTGCTTCTGTTAGGTAGATATCATTTCTGCCCTTTATTGTGCCCATCTTTGCATGAAATATTCCCTTGGTATCTCTAATTTTCTTGAAGAGATCTCTAGTCTTTCCCATTCTATTGTTTTCCTATATTTCTTTGCACTGATCACTAAGGAAGGCTTTCTTATCTCTCCTTGCTATTCTTTAGAACTCTGCATTCAGATGGGTATATCTTTCCTTTTATCCTTTGCCTTTCACTTTTCTTTTTTTCTCCACTATTTGTAAGGCCTCTTCAGACAACCATTTTGTCTTTTTGCATTTCTTCTTCTTGGGGATGGTTTTGATGACAACCCCCTGTACAATGTTATGGATCCCCCTCCATATTTCTTCTGGCACTTTGTCTATCAGATCTAATCCCTTGAATCTGTCACTTCCACTGTATAATTGTAAGGAATTTGATTTAGGTCATACCTGAATGGTCTAGTGGTTTTTCCCTACTTTCTTCAATTTAAGTCTGAATTTTGCAATAAGGAGTTCATGATCTGAGCGACAGTCAGCTCCTGGTATTGTTTTTGATGACTGTACAGAGCTTCTCTCTCTTTGGCTCTAAAGAATATAATCAATCTGATTTCTGTATTGATCATCTGGTGATGTCCATTTGTAGAGTCTTCTCTGGTGTTGTTGGAAGAAGGTATTTGTTATGACTAGTGCGTTCTCTTGGCAAGGCTCTGTGAGCCTTTACCCTGCTTCATTTTGTACTCCAAGGCCAAACTTGCCTGTTACTCCAGGTATCTCTTGACTTCCTACTTTTGCATTCCATTCCCTGGAATCAAAGGGATTATATCTGAATCATCTGAATCATCAGATATCCCCTATGATGAAAAGAACATCTTCTTTTGGTGTTCTTCTGGAAGGAATTTTAGGTCATCATAGAACAGTAGAATTGAAGCCAAAAAATTTGTGCCTTCAAATTGTGGTTCTGGAGAAGACTCGTGAGACTCCGTTAGACTGCCAGATCAAACCAGTCAATCCTATAGTTAATCATCCCTGAATATTCAATGGAAGGACTGAATCCAAAGCTCCAATACTTCTACCCGATGCAAAGAGATGACTCTTTGGAAAATTCCCTGATTCTGGGAAAGAATCAAGCTAAAAGGAGAAGAGGGTGGTAGAGGATGAGATGGTTAGATAGCATCACTGACCGAATGGACATGAATCTGAGCGAATCCCAGGAGATACTGAAGGACAGGTAAGCCTGGTGTCCTGCATCCATGGGGTCACAAAGAATCAGACAGAGCTTAGCAACTGAACAAGAACACCAACAAACAAAAAGTATTCATACCATGTGACTGAAGGCAAAAAGAAAAATGGGGGGAAAAGTGTCTTATCTTTAACAGCATTTAGGTAAGATTTGAAACCTTCCATTACCATGCTAATTATATGTTCATCCTCAGTTGTCACCATTTATCTAAATACAATATATTTAGATAAATATACTTATCTAAATACAATGGAAAACTAGTGAACATCTGGCATAGTTTAATTCTTTCTTCAAATTAGAGCTGGAACAAGTTACCACACACCGAAAAGTTCTCTTAGCCTTTTCACATACTTTTGAAACCCAAGGAACTTGATTTCAAATATACAGAGGGTAATATCTCTATATTAAAGTAAAGATGTTCATAGGCCAGGTTACCTTTACAACATTTTTTAATACAGTGGCTCAGATGGTAAAGAATCTTCCTGCAATAGCACACTGCTCACTAACTCTTCTGCTAGTCTGGAAATGATAAGCGTGTAGATAGGCCCTCTGACTAGGTATTCATGGTGAGATGTTGTAGCTCAGACTGTAAAGAACCTGCATGCAATGTAGGAGACAGGAGTCTGACCCCTGCATCAGGAAGATCCCCCAGAGAAGGGACTGGCAACCCATTCCATATTCTTGCCTGGAGAATTTCATGGACAGAGGGGCCTGATGGGCTATCGTCCTTGGGGTTGCAAAAAGTCGGATGTGACTAACCAGCATGACTAGCACAACCCCCTTTTATTTTTAAGTCAATATATTTTATAAAATAATAAGTTAGAAGAATGTTCATGTAAGACAGTTACTGAGGTTTCTCAGCATTCTTGTAAAATGCTAAAAATGATCGTTTTCTCAGTGCTTCTTAAACATGTTAGAAAATACTTATTTCATAAATGAGTATAATGAACCACAAAATAAATTGTAATAATAGAGTGTAAAAAAATAATAAGATGTATTAAAAATATGTGTTCTTCCTAATAAGAATATAAAAATTGAGGATATGCTTTATAATGAAGGTATCTTTTGTGGGCAATTTGAACATATGTGAATGAGGCACATGGGCATCCAAATGAAACTGGCATTATATTATTAGGAAAGAAAGAGTGTATACTGATAGACTTCTGAGAGTGCTTGTTTCTGTAATCTTATTTATTTTCCATTTAAAAATTGAAGAAATTGTGCAATCTGTAGGATCCAGGTCAATTCTAAGAATGAGATTATATATCAACTGAAAAGAATTTGAGCTTGTATTCAGATATGAGTCAAATTTTATATAATAAATAATACAGAAAACAATTGCCTTGGCTGTAAATGGCTCAATCCTGGGAATTATATCTGTGGCTATGATAGTAAAATGTTTCATTATAACTCAATTTCCTTTTCATCAGAATAAGTAATAGTTCTGAACACTGAGTAAGCTAATGTCAGAAATGAGTTAATTAGACTTCTTGCTTTTTATATTGTTTACATCAGTTCTAAAGGACTCTTGTATTTCAAAGTAGCAGAAATGCAATTTCATGGTATTCTGCTTAAGTGACTTATTAGAGATATACACTAATACCTAAAGTTTGATTATTTTAATGATTTTAAGCCTACCAAACAACAAATAGAGATTTGTGATTTTTCTAACCAATATACTTGGTCCAGAATGAAGACTCTAATCTGAACACTAAATTATAAATTTGCTCATCAAAACTAATGGGCAGATAACAGAAAAGATAATCTTAGTAAAAGGAACTAAAAATCTATAAAAGTTTTGTACATAACTTATGACAGGCATAGAATAAACTATCACACAACCTAAACATAATTATGAAATAACCCGAGGTTATTGGTAAAGCTAATCTAGACTGTTAATCAAAAAGTAACCAAAATGAATTTAGATTGTTGACAGAATAATTAGTCGATTAAAATTTCTATTTTGTAAACTGGCTTTTTGTTATTATATTCATGCAATAGTTTGAGATCTTGATAGATACTGGATTTGAGTAAAATATTTAAAACTGTCTACTACTTGTATTAAGTTAGTAGAACGATGCATTACCTTTGAGCAATCTAAAGAGTTATGTTTAGAAACATCCTCTGCTTTAGATTAATTTATTTACTCATTACACATGATAAAGATTTGTCCACATTATGACTAATAAGCAATATAAACACATTTTGCAAAGGCAAATGCAGTATCATCTACTTCATAAATAGCATTTCTTATTTGTATAATCAATGTATATATTTTATGTCTTTGAGTTGCAAACTATTTTAGGAATGATAATAATGATGTTGTGTTGGTTATTTTGATTTTGGTAGTCCATTATATATTACAAATTATATATTGCCCAAATAGCACATCTTCTTACTTAATTTTCAGTTGTAGATTGGTAAGTGGATACTGGAAACTTTCTAGTAGACAGCTCATATAAATAAATTCATACATATCTACAAATATGCATACCACATGAATTTATAAGAGTGTAAAAGTGTACAGATATGTATATTCATATATATATATATATATGCACATATTTACAAACTTCCCTGTTGGCTCAGCAGTAAAGAATCTGCCCGCAATGCAGGAGATGTGGCTTCAATCCCTGGGTCGGGAAGATCCCCTGGAGAAGGAAATGACAACCCACTCCAGTATTCTTGCCAGGGAATCTCATGGACAAGGGGTTGCAAGAGAGTAGGACATGACTTAGTGACTAAACAATAGCAGCAAATGTACAGATTCATATTTTAAAAATGTATAAGAAATGCTATAGCACTAAAAATAAATTGGTAAGACTATGTAGATGTTCAAAGATTGATACTGGTCCCCACCCTTAGGAATATTAAGTATTCAGATAGCTTTTTCATGGAGAATAATTAAAAGAGCTGCATTAACCACTTCACTTCAAGGTAGCTAGAATAAAGTAAAAATTTTTGTGATATGTGAAGAAGAGCTAAGAGCACGGGAGTGAGCATGAGATTTGGAATATTTTTACACTTGTGGGTGTTTTATGATTTGTTAATGTGACTGGGAAGCTGAGTTGCAGGTATTTTCACATGATTTTTCACGAGAATTTTAAAGAGAGGTGACAAAATAGGCAAATGTTCTATCGAGTAAACATGATAGATGTAATCATGTATAGACTCAGAAAAATGCCCAAGATTAATAGCACCAGATATTGTCTGAAAGTCTAAGCAAGATAATTCTTTTTTATTTTATTTTATTTTTTAGCTTTACAATGTTGTATTGGTTTTGCCATATATCAACATGAATCTGCCACAGGTATACACGTGTTCCCCATCCTGAACCCTCCTCCCTCCTCCCTCCCCATACCATCCCTCTGAGTCGTCCCAGTGCACCAGCCCCAAGCATCCAGTATCGTGCATCGAACCTGGACTGGTGACTCGTTTCATATATGATATTATACATGTTTCAATGCCATTCTCCCAAATCATCCCACCCTCTCCCTCTCCCACAGAGTCCAAAAGACTGTTCTATACATCAGTGTCTCTTTTGCTGTCTCATATACAGGGTTATTGTTACCATCTTTCTAAATTCCATATACATGCGTTAGTATAATGTATTGGTGTTTTTCTTTCTGGCTTACTTCACTCTGTATAATAGGCTCCAGTTTCATCCACCTCATTAGAACTGATTCAAATGTATTCTTTTTAATGGCTGAGTAATACTCCATTGTGTATAATATCAGAGTAGTACCCACTACTCAGCATCAGTTTGTACTGAGCCAGTAACTTGCTTAGGGCAGATTATTGCTAATGTGGCCAAGGTCACAAGCTTTTTGACTTGAAGGCCATTTATTTTGCTCTGCACCTTGACCCTTGATTGTACCATAGGGCAGTGGTCTTGCTTGAGAACTTACATGAGTAGAGGAAAAAAAAAAGTTTCATTTTAAAAATCAGACATCTTTGAAAATATAATTTTCCTCTTTTGAAAATTAAGTTGTTACTAGAATGTAAGAAACTAGAGGAAATAATAGAAGTTAAGGGCTAAAGAGAAAGTTATTAATGTTTCAATCAGAGTTAGAGATGCAGATCTGATTATTTCTGGGTCATGTATTTAGGTATGCTACTTGGAGACCTGAGTTTGATCCCTGGGTTGGAAAGATCCCCTGGAGAAGGAAAAGGCTACCCACTATAGTATTCTGGCCTGGAGAATTCAATGGACTGTATAGTCCATGGGGTCGCAAAGAGTTGGACATGACTGAGCAACTTTCACTTTCGCTTTCACTAGGTTACCTTAGAGATATTGGGTTTTGATTTCAGACCACTGCAACAAAGTGAGTCACATAAAATTTTTGGTTGTGTTGGAAGAAATGAAATATCATTGTATATCTCCATCAGAACTCTTGGGTGTATTGTCCATTAGCAGTAATATTTTTAAAGAATTTTTTTTCCTGAATATCCAGTCTCAACAGCAGTATTAACATTTTCAGTAAACCATATTGTAAGCCGAGGCACTATCATAGAGGCTATGTTGTTCTAATTATAGAGCATAGTAAAGGAATAAAACAATTTGTAGTTTGTAAAATATTATCTCACTTAAACCATAGTGCAACATTTCAATATAAAAATTATTAGGCCTGTTGTACAAATAAGAAAATTAAATATTGAGAAGAAGAAGAAATTTTGAAAAATTTTGTCCTAGGAATACCCACCAGATTGATGACATGCTTGAATGAGCTTTTATCAGCTTATGGAAACCAATTGTTAAATTTTGCAGGGAAGTTGTTAAAATATTAGCAGTTTAAAATAGTCATGGTGCAAGTATTTTACACCACAGAATTGGGCAAATGCTACAAGTCAGAGCTCCTTGTTTTCAGAGATCTGCTTTCAGTTCATTTCAGTTCAGTCACTCAGTCGTGTCCGACTCCTTGCAACCTCATGAACCACGGCACGCCAGGCTTCCCTGTCCATCACCAACTCCCAGAGTCCACCCAAACCCATGTCCATTGAGTCAGTGATGCCATCCAACTATCTCATCCTTTGTTGTTCCCTTGTCCTCTCCTCCGTCCCTCAATCTTTCCCAGCATCAGGATCTTTTCAAATGAGTCAGCTCTCTGCATCAGGTGGCCAAAGTCTTGGAGTTTCACCTTCAACATCAGTCCCTCCAATGAACACCCAGGACTGATCTCCTTCAGAATGGACTGGTTAGATCTCCTTGCAGTCCAAGGGACTCTCAAGAGTCTTCTCCAACACGACAGTTCAAAATCATCAATTCTGCGGCAGTCAGCTTTCTTTATAGTCCAACTCTCACATCTATACATGACTACTAGAAAAACAATAGCCTTGACTAGACGGACCTTTGTTGGCAAAGTAATGTCTCTGGTTTTTAATATGCTGTTTAGGTTGATCATAACTTTCTTTCCAAGGAGCAAGCATCTTTTAATTTCATGGCTGCAATCACCATCCACAGTAATTTTGGAGCCCAGAAAAATAAAGTCAGCCACTGTTTCCACTGTTTCCTCATCTACTTGCCATTAAGTGATAGGACTGGATGCCATGATCTTAGTTTTCTGAATATTGAGCTTTAAGCCAACTTTTCCACTCTCCTCTTTTACTTTCACCAAGAGGCTCTTTAGTTCTTCACTTTCTGCCATAAGGGTGGTGTCATCTGCATATTTGTGGTTACTGATATTTCTCCCAGCAATCTTGATTCCAGCTTGTGCTTCTTCCAGCCCAGCATTTCTCATGATGTACTCTGCATATAAGTTAAATAAGCAGGGTGACAATATACAGCCTTGACATACTCCTCTTCCTATTTGGAACCAGTCTGTTGTTCCATGTCCAGTTCTAACTGTTGCTTCCTAACCTGTACACAGGTTTCTCAAGAGGCAGGTCAGGTGGTCTGGTATTTCTATCTTTTTCAGAATTTTCCACAGTTTATTGTGATCTACACAAAGGCTTTGGCATAGTCAATAAAGCAGAAATAGATGTTTTTTTTCTGGAACTCTCTTGCTTTTTTGATGATCCAGTGGATGTTGGCAATTTGGTCTCTGGTTCCTCTGCCTTTTCTAAAACCAGCTTGAATATCTGGAAATGCATGGTTCACATATTGCTGAAGCCTGGCTTAGAGAATTTTGAACATTACTTTACTAGCGTGTGAGATGAGTGCAATTGTGCAATAATTTGAGCATTCTTTGGCATTACCTTTCTTTGGGACTGGAATGAAAACTGACCTTTTCCAGTCCTGTGGCCACTGCTGAGTTTCCCAAATTTGCTGGCATATTGAGTGCAGCACTTTCACAGCATCATATTTTAGGATTTGAAATAGCTCAACTGGAATTCCATCACCTCCACTAGCTTTGTTCATAGTGATGCTTCCTAAGGCCCACGTTACTTCACGTTCCAGGATGTCCGGCTCTAGGTGAGTGTGAGTGATCACACCTTCGTGATTATCTGGGTCGTGAACATCTTTTTTGTACAGTTCTTCTGTGTATTCTTGCCACCTCTTCTTAATATCTTCTGCTTCTGTTAGGTCCATACCATTTCTGTCCTTTATCGAGCCCATCTTTGCATGAAATGTTCCCTTGGTATCTCTAATTTTCTTGAAGAGATGTCTAGTCTTTTCCATTCTATTGTTTTCCTCTATTTCCTTGCATTGATCGCTGCAGAAGGCTTTCTTATCTCTCCTTGCTATTCTTTGGAATTCTGCATTCAAATGGGTATATCTTTCCTTTTCTCCTTTGCTTTTCACTTCTTTTCTGTTCACAGCTATTTTTAAGGCCTCCTCAGGCAGACGTTTTGCTTTTTTGCATTTCTTTTTCTTGGGGATGGTCTTGCTCTCTGTCTCCTGTTCAGTGTCACGAACCTCCATCCATAGTTCATCAGGCACTCTATCTATCAGATCTAGTCCCTTAAATCTAGTTCTCACTTCCACTGTATAAGGGCTTTGATTTAGGCCATACAGGAATGGTCTAGTGCTTTTCCCCACTTTCTTCAATTTAAGTCTGAATTTGGCAATGAGTTCATGATCTGAGCCACAGTTAGCTCCCGGTCTTGTTTTTGCTGACTGTATAGAGCTTCTCCATCTTTGGCTGCAAAGGATATAGTCAATCTGATTTCAGTGTTGACGATCTAGTGATATCCATGTGTAGAGTCTTCTCCTGTGTTGTTGGAAGAGGGTGTTTGCTATGACCATTGCATTCTCTTGGCAGGACTCTGTTAGCCTTTGCCCTGCTTCATCTGTACTCCAAGGCCAACTTTGTGTGTTACTCCAGGTGTTTCTTGACTTCATACTATTGCTTTCCAGTCCCCTATAATGAAAAGGACATCTTTTTTTGGGTGTTAGTTCTAAAAGGTCTTGTAGGTCTTCATAAAACTGTTCAACTTCAGCTTCTTCAGCGTTACTGTTCAGGGCATAGACTTGGATTACTGTGATATTGAATGATTTCCCTTGGAAATGAATAGAGATCATTCTGTTGTTTTTGAGATTGCTTCCAAGTACTGCATTTCAGACTCTTTTGTTGACAATAATGGCTACTCCATTTCTTCTAAGGGATTCCTGCCCACAGTAGTAGATATAATAGTCATCTGAGTTAAATTCACCCATTCCAGTCCATCTTAGTTCGCTGATTCCTAGAATGTCAATGTTCACTCTTGCCATCTCCTGTTTGACCACTTCCAATTTACCTTGATTCGTGGACCTAACAATCCAGGTTCCTATGCAATATTGCTCTTTACAGCATTGAATCTTGCTCTTATCACCAGTCCCATCCACAACTGGATATTGTTTTTGCTTTGGCTCCATCCCTTCATTCTTTCTGGAGTTATTTCTCCACTGATCTCCAGTAGCATATTGGGCACTTCCCGACCTGGGGAGTTTATCTTTCAACGTCCTATCTTTTTGCCTTTTCATACTGTTCATGGGGTTCTCGAGGCAAGAATATTGAAGTGGTTTACCATTCCCTTCTCCAGTGGACCACATTCTGTCAGAGATCTGCTTTACCAGTACATAAGTCAGCTAATTTCTCTAGAGCTAGGATTTATGTTCTTCCCTGTTTTGTTAAAGACCCCATGGTTTTGACCTTTGTGTAATATGGTTTTTGAATGACACTGTCACTTTTCTAAGATTTATCATGTATTAGGATAACATTAGTAAGGTTACTAAATCTTAAAATTATATTTCATAGTGTTTAATAGTAAATCATGCTTACACTGATTAAATTAGTGATCCTTGAATGTCAAACTAGAGAATGAGTCCTTTAACAGCTAAGGGGGATGTTTCAGGTAGGGGCAGGGCCATAAAAAGAAACATGATGTAAGCTTAGCACAATCTCAGACAGTATGGTGAAAAGTGGCCTTTGTTTTAGAAGAAACTAGAGGTAAGCAACCCAAAAGCTATTAAAATTGTTTCTGTGAAAGGTAACAAGTTGGTCACTAACACGGTAGTGGCAAGTGTGGCTCCTGAATTTTATTGTTACTAAGGGAGGACATCTGCATACCATAATAAAGTGCCATATGGGAACTTAGCTTTGGTGGATCAGTACAAAATGTGCTCCTGCACACGATTTAATTTGCATGAACTGATACTATTTTACCTGAGTGTCTCCCTTTAAACAGTTGTTCTCTCCCAGAGAGCACTGTGCCGTCTCTAATTATTTGATGAGAGCAATGAAGTGGATTCGTCTTCACGTTTTAGAGGCTTATGTATATATGCCTGAGTGAAGCCATTTTTATCCTAGGGGTATCCATTCTTTTCCTGTTGAATTTTCTTCCATCTGTCCAAACATTCAGAATGTGAAGAATATATTTGATCTTCTCCAAATTTCCCTTTTTCTTTTTATTTTGCTAAATGGATTCCTCTAAGGAAAGGCCTCTCTCCATTTTATCAGATTTTAATCTGTCTTGGAAACATAGTAACAATGAGCCCCTTTTTTTAAGTGCTTTTAAAATGCTATTAATTCTTATTTTTAAACAGGAAAGAACTGATCACTTCTAACATCATAGGTAGAAAGAGGAACAAATATATGTTTAAGGGGTTTTATCACTAGATATTTATGTGAAATTTGTACAGTTTATAGTTTGTAATTTGATGAATTAATTTAACCATGAGCAATCCAGAACTTTAAAAAATACATAAAGGTAAAAATCTCAGTTTATAAACTCTGTTGTGAAAGGAAAAAAGAATTACTTATTTTTAGTAACTTTATTAAGTTTTTACATTGAGCTCCCATCCTCTTAGTATTGAGCTCAGTAATTATTATATCCTTGTTTCTCATTTGCCCTGGTTCCAAGAGCCTATGCATTACCAGTCCACTGGCATAAGTGGTTCTGGCTTGTAGTTATCTATTTCCATAGGTCACCAAACATCTTGCACTTATATTCGCTTTAGGTCTGGTGGCTCTCTGTCATTTTGGTAAAATTATTTGTAAGTGGAAATTTTTGTTGCATTTTGAAGCTCTACACCTAGGGCCTGAAGTAACTTGTAATCATTTCTCTGTATAATCTTGGTGCCCATATTCCCAGATGACTGCCCATAGCACTGTTATGAAGCAAATTCTGGTTTCCTATTCCTCTAGACCTGAAGACCTTTCCCTGCTTTCTTTTCTCAGTTCAAGGAAGTCTCCAAATAATGGGGAAAAAATCCTTCTTCCATCCCATTTCATAATCACCTGCTTTCATCTGAAACTTTTCTTTTACTCCCTTAGAAAAGTCTCTAAGTTCTCCTAAGAGTGCAAGCTACTGAAAGGGATCCAGCTCTGCTGTGTACTTCTCCAAGTGCTTCCCTTGGAGCTATGAAATATAGATCAAACTGCCTGAAGGGGATTGATGCCGTGGTCAACCTTTCAGAAGAATCGTCCACTCACATAAGAAATACTACAGTTGCATACACAATTAAATGTATTCATAAGATATTGATTATGAGGACTTACTGATTCAATATAATATACTTATCCCAGGGACGGCGGGGCCTGGTCGGCTGCCGTCTATGGGGTCGCACAGAGTCAGACACAACTGAAGCGACTTAGCAGCAGCAGCAGCAGCATGCTTATTTGTGAATGAAGATAATGTAGGTTGCCTGGGAAAGTATTACTATAGAAAATATACATCTATTCTTTATCAGAAGTATCTGTAATTAATACTGATATTCACTCGACATTCAGTAATCTTATTCTTGGGAGAAAGGACATAGTTAGGATGGGGTCAAATCTCTGACCATGATACAGCAAAACTAACCTGACCAACAGAGTGAATGATGGTTTAGCCCTGATGACCCTGATGCTCTAAAAAACTGTTTTAGTCACAAAACATCACCAAATTTTAACAACATACATACAAACAGTAGCACTTCACTACTTGTCTTAATATTCATGTATTGCAGATTCAGAAGAATTCAGTTTTATCACTGTAAAAATAAGTAAGATTAATTTTTTTGTGTGTTTGATTCCCTTATCCCTATGTATTTGCTTGGTGCATAAGAAATTAAATTCGTCTAAAGACAGAGACTAAACTACCTTTGCAGTTTAGTTTATCTGTACACCTTCAGAATCCTATTAGTGGGGGAAAAAATCACAGTATTTCAAGCAATAGAATCAAATTTATATCAACAAAAATAAATCTAAAAGCAACAATAGTGTCATTAAATCTTTGTCTTAATTTTTCTGTTCCTCATCATAAGTCCGGATTACCCTGTGTCAGCATGGCTTACTGGTCAGTCAAGGATTGAATAGAAATTGTGCTCAGACTGCTTGTATTCCTAAGCCTTCCACTCTGTGTGACAGAACTGGGAATACGGTATGGAACATTTTCAAGCCTGCCTTAGCTTTTACTTTCTGATCCAGCTCAGTCTTCTCTGAGCATGCGTACTTTTTTCCAGTTAGCCAAGAATGTATGAGGAGCTTAGTTTTCAGGGATCTTTCATTTACAAGGCTCTCTCCTCGAAGGCCCGGCTTGATCACCACTTTTCCCAGTCAAGTCTACAACCTCAGGCTAGCAGAGATTTGATTGTCCACCCTTGCTTCCTATTCAATTCAACACTTTTAATTAACTGCGCTGCAGGGTATGGTGTTCCACTCTGTTCAAAATCAACCAAGGTAGTTTCCTTCGTCAGCAAAGATGTTAGTTCTCTTGGTCATCTGCTGCTGCTGCAGCAAAGTCACTTCAGTCATGTCCAACTCTGTGCGACCCCATAGACGGCAGCCCACCAGGCTTCCCCGTCCCTGGGATTCTCCAGGCAAGAACACTGGAGTGGGTTGCCATTTCCCTCTCCAATGCATGAAAGTAAAAAGTGAAAGTGAAGTCGCTCAGTCGTGTCTCACTCTTCGAGACCCCATGGACTGCAGCCCACCAGGCTCCTCCATCCATGGAATTTTCCAGGCAAGAGTACTGCTACACCCTACTTAAACTATTATGCTGATAACCCTGAGAGTGAAGTGAGGGATTGGGGGGCAGAAACAGGAACAGTTCCAGTTCAGGAGACTATAGAATCTCACTGCTTTTAACAGAAATTCTAGCAGTTTTTCTAGATATATATTTCACAATTTGTTTTTTTTTGCTTTTGATCAGCTTTCAGTGTCCTGACATGGTTGTCTTTGACAATATTGTACAATTTTATACTTGCTTGTTTAGAAGAAGATTTGCCAACATCTTCTATCAATCACTGCTGGAAATCCTGCTTTATTCTTTGCATTGTTGAGAAATTATGCAATGATCTCATTTTATCATCCCACACTAGAATTAATGATTTTATATTATAATCTTATAGGAACAGAATCTATGAACAATGGATTCAGAAGTGTGAGCAGGAGTAGTGTCTGCTGCTGCTGCTGCTGCTAAGTTGCTTCAGTCGTGTCCAACTCTGTGCGACCTCAGAGACGGCAGCCCACCAGGCTCCCCCGTCCCTGGGATTCTCCAGGCAAGAACACTGGAGTGGGTTGCCATTTCCTTCTCCAATGCATGAAAGTGAAAAGTGAAAGTGAAGTCGCTCAGTCGTGTCTGACTCCTAGCGACCCCACGGACTGCAGCCCACCAGGCTCCTCCGTGCATGGGATTTTCCAGGCAAGAGTACTGGAGTGGGGTGCCATCACCTTCTCCGGGAGTAGTGTCTACATATGCTCAAAGGTATATAATTGGATTGCTCCAGAAAACTCATTTATACCAAAGTGATAGAAGACCATTCTTAACATTAATACATTACGGAAAACAAAACAGAACCATGATGCTTCATAAATAAACACACACATTCACACATAAAGTCCTTCACCTTCATAACTGAGAACAGAATGATGCCTTTCCACTCCCCCTACATCACTTTTCCTCCCATACAATATCCAATTCTTTTCAGTATTGTAATATATTAATTGACTTTCTTAAGTGAATGAATGCATCTGAAATTAGGAGCATACTTAGATTCCAAAGAAAAGCTAGGAACTGCTTATTTATGCAACATGCAACAAAAACACAGCTCCATTAGGAATAACACTTTTTAAAACACAGCATAAAGGTGATAAATTATTTTAGCATCTAACAATCACGTTAATTATGTATTCCAATTCTATCATTGTGGTTGGAAACATGTTCATAAAATGTTTCCCACATTTACATTTAGTCTTTCCATAAAAAACTTTGTTTTGTGATAAAAACATAGCTTGTTTTTAATGTGGAAATTCTGGGTAGTCCAAATAGTAGGCTTTACAAATTTTGACAGTGAAGCTAAGTGCTATTAAGAGATACCATGAACCAAACAATTCTAATTCCTATCACTTTTTCAGTTTTGTTGAAAAGATACATGCAATATTTCAATTTTAATTTCTATTATGATATTTAGTTTCATTGAGTATATGATACAATATTGTAGCTTAGATTAGCTTAGAATGTTGCTTGAGCCATTTTCAGTTTAGTTCAGTTCAGTTGCTCAGTCATGTCCAACTCTTTGTGACCCCATGGACTGCAGCACGCCAGGCCTCCCTGTTCATCACCAACTCCCGGAGTTTACTCAAACTCATGTCCATTGAGTTGGTGATACCATCCAACCATCTCATCCTCTGTCGTCTCCTTCTCTTCCTGCCTTTAATCTTTCCCAGCATCTGGGTCTTTCAAATGAGTCAGCTCTCTGCATCAGGTGGCCAAAGTATTGGAGTTTCACCTTCCACATCAGTCCCTCCAACTAACACCCAGGACCGATCTCCTTTAGGATGGATTGGTTGGATCTCCTTGCAGTCCAAGGGACTCTCAAGAGTCTTCTCCAACACCACAGTTCAAAAGCATCAATTCTTTTGCACTCAGCTTTCTTTACAGTCCTACTCTCACATCCATACATGACTACGGGAAAGACCATAGCCTTGACTAGACGGACCTTTGTTGGCAAAGTAATGTCTCTGCTTTTTAATATGCTATTTAGGTTGGTCATAGCTTTTCTTCCAAAGAGTAAGTCCTTTAATTTCATGGCTGCAGTCACCATCTGCAGTGATTTTGGAGCCCCCCCCAAATAAAGTCATCACTGTTTCCTCTGTTTTCCCATCTATTTGCCATGAAGTGATGGGACCGGATGCCATGATCTTAGTTTTTTGAATGTTGAGCTTTAAGCCAACTTTTTCACTCTCTTTTTTTACTTTCATCAAGAGGCTCTTTAGTTCTTTGCTTTTTGCCATAAGGGTAGTGTCATCTGCATATCTGAGGTTATTGATATCTCTCCTGGCGATCTTGATTCCAGCTTGTGCTTCATCCAGCCCGGCATTTCTCATGATATACTCTGCATAGAAGTTAAATAAGCAGGGTGACAATATACAGCCTTGATGTACTCCTTTCCCTATTTGGAACCAGTCTGTTGTTCCATGTCCAGTTCTAACTGTTGCTTCCTGACCTGCATACAGATTTCTCAAGAGGCAGGTCAGGTGGTCTGGTATTCCCATCTCTTGAAGAATTTTCCACAGTTTGTGGTAATCCACACTGTTAAAGCCTTTGGCATAGTCAATAAAGCAGAAATAAATGTTTTTCTGGAACTCTGTTGCTTTTTTAGTAACCCAAGGGATGTTGGCAATTTGATCTCTGGTTCCTCTGCCTTTTCTAAATCCAGCTTGAACATCTCAAAGTTCATTGTTCATGTACTGTTGAAGCCTGGCTTAGAGAATTTTGAGCATCACTTTACTAGCATGTGAGATGAGTGCAGTTGTGTGGTACTTTGAGCATTCTTTGGCATTGCCTTTCTTTGGGATTGGAATGAAAACTGACCTTTTCCAGTCCTTTGGCCACTGCTGAGTTTTCCAAATGTGCTGGCATATTGAGTACAGCACTTTCACAGCATCATCTTTTAGGATTTGAAACAGCTCAACTGGAATTTCATCATGTCCATGACTACTTTTTCTCCTAATAAAAATTTACTATTTAATATAAAAGAGTTTACATGGAGGTAGTAATTATTAAACACATCATATGATATTCTTGGAGGTTCCTCTCTGCTGTTTTCATCATTATAATATATAATCCATTTACCAATTATATAAAGACACAGTGATAAATTTATCTTAACTCTGCTTCTTCATTCTTATCTTTTCAAGGGATAACAAAGGGGGAAGATGAGAGGTTTTTGAGCACTGGGTAAAAGAAATACATAGCATGATCCAAAATGATATAACAATGATAACTGAAAATTGTGATAAAAATATTTTATGTCCAACTACAAATGTTGTTGTTAAAAATACATACTATAAATCTAGTTTGAAACAGAGCTTATACTTTGATAACAGTTTTTTCTGTTTTACAACTTTTTAAAATTGTGTCACCCTCCCTCAATTTGTTAAAACCATATATTTTGGAGAAAGCCATCATTCAGTATTGTTTTTTTAGAATTTAGCTGTCATTGTGATATCATCTTGGGAAGCACTGTAGCCTTCTTTGCTTGAGGGTTTTTGTGATATTCCAAATCATTATACATAAATTTTTAGCTGGCATTCAAGGCCCTCCACCCTATGATATAGATGGAACACTATTCTTCCTTCTCCTCACTCATCCTCACTGGCCATGTCTCATATTGTTCCGCTTGCCAGGGAGACTGGATTAAATACTACCTGCTGAAGAAACCTAAATCATTTTCACATCTATGCCATTTCTCATGCTGTCCTTTTCCAGGAATAAAACACTCACACATATAAAAACACATATGGAAGATGTATATATATCTTAAGGCATAATTCACCTATTACATTTCTGAATTTTCCTAAGCACTCTTGTGACTTCATTGAATCTCCAATCATATTTCATAACTAAATTGAAGACAAATCTTTTAAGTGTTTTCAAGTCAGATGAAACAAACCAGAATAGCACAAAGGAACATTCTTTTCATATTCCATAAAAATATATTGTTAAAAGCATTTTCATTATGTAGTCAAACCTCTTAAATTAAAAAATATGTAATATACTTTAAAAATGTTCTATATATTATTTTTTCTTGGTCATAAAATGATAATTGTGTGGTAATTCTTTTTGTCCTTCAAGCTAGCTAGCTTGGAAGTAAATTTAATATTTAATTGTAGTACTTTTATACAAATATTAATTCCCAGGAGGGTTTTGCTTATTCATAAGATGTGGTACATAGGAGAACCACAGACCCAAGAAATGCCATACTCAAGAATTCAAATCCTATGCTAGTACTCAGTGAATTAAAATCCTAGGCATACAGATGTTTAGAGATTTTGATCTATGGGTGCATGTTAAAAACTGTTTTGGGAGAGAAGGAGAGGAACATTGAAATATTTTAATAGCAAAGCAGACACTATAATATATTCTGTCTGATCATGGTGAGGAACTATTAGAATAAAGCTGGCAGAAATGAGGCAAGAATTCGTGCAGTGGTCAGCTGGTTGGTTGTGCAGCCAAGAGGTCATTCAACCCTAATACAAGAGAAAACGAACTCAGACCTTGTTTTGAATCTGACACACTACTCATGTCCTAGAGTACTGATGAGAAAAAACAAAAGCCCTGCTCTCATGACACACACATTCTGGTATAGAGTCACAGACAATAAACAAACACACTATTATCTCAGAGAGTGATAATAGTCAAAAAGCTAAATAAAAGAGAGTAAAGGAAAAAAAGGAAAACCAACTAGATTAGATAAGATGAATGGTGAAGACCTTTCAAATCAGGTGAAATATGACCAGGGGCCTGCATAAAGTAATGGAGGGAGCTATAAAAATTCCTGAGTATTGTACCTTTGGGGCAGCCACCTGTCTAGTATGAATTTACTTTTTTGGAAGACCAGCAAGATAGAAATGGTGGTTAGGATGAAGTGGAAAAGGAGAGTGGCAATTTGTAGATAAGGATTTTAAAAATATTTTTAATGAATATTATAAAAGTTAAATAAAGTTTTATATCCATTTATAAAGAGGTAGTAGAATTTTTAAAAATGTGTTAGTGATTTAAACTAGGAATGATTATCTCCTATCTATCTATATCCACCCCAGTGCAGTTACCTCATTGTTAAACTTAGAGTGAATGACAACAATTTGGCTCACATGTCTTGATATTTTGTGAACTTTAAGGGTTCTTGTAGTATCCAGCATTTGTTTGTACACTGACAAGTATAAAAAGTACTTGAAGAAATTTATCATCATGTTTCTTTTCTAATACAAATTCCTGAAAACATTTCATGTCTGGTAAGCTTATTTTCACTTTCTAATTTTTTGTGGTTTAAAACAGAAATATTTTTAATTCTTAGATAACAATGCTGGGATAAAAATACATTTTTATAAAATATTTCAAATTTTTTCAGTTTCATCTAACTATGGGAGATATACAGTTTATCAAAACCAGTATAGTAAGAAAGTATGAGGACTATTTTAATCTATTTTTCAAGGAAGTTTAAGAATGAGATAATTTATCCTTATTTTTAAACCATAAGATTGAAAGAATTTGGCATATCCTCACACCTGGGAGAATCTCATTAGCAAAACTTACAGTATTTGGATATAATCTAGGACAGTTGAGCTTTTCTATATGTAACTGTGACTGATTTGACAGCAATTACTAGTATTAAAAGTTGAAATAAGCCGGACAGATGACTATAATACTTTGGTTATAAATAATGAAAAATGCACATTTTTTATTACTAGCTTGTTAATAAGTACTCCTTATTAAGAAGTACAGATGGATATATATACTAAGATGTAGATTAAGTGAAACAATGAATTATT
This sequence comes from Bubalus kerabau, assembly GCF_029407905.1. Taxonomy (NCBI): domain Eukaryota; kingdom Metazoa; phylum Chordata; class Mammalia; order Artiodactyla; family Bovidae; genus Bubalus; species Bubalus kerabau. Next base: position 118,787,083 of record NC_073624.1, read on the forward strand.
CTTTTTTTCTTTTTGCTAGGGTTTGTGCCTACAGCTATAACCAAAAATAACATAGTCTGTGTCTTTGTAAAGCTTTTTTTTTTTTTTTTAATTTTTCCACAATGATAAACAAGAATTTAATTGATATGCTCAAAAGCATTTTGAAGAGTAAATAATTTCCATTCTTGGTAATGTCAGACGAGGTAAATCTAGACTCCATCCTACTGTGAATAACGAGGGGAAAACGGTTAAAATATGACAACAAATTTGCTTAAGAGCACTGAAAATCTAACAAGATCCTAAAAACATATAGTTCTAAGATCTGAGAAGAAAAGTAACTCAGGTCAATGAGTAGAGTTTGGAAGGTGTTTTTGCAATAAGAACAGTATCAGTTCTGGAAGAGATGACTTTGAGGATTAGAAACCTTGAAGAGCTAAGGAAACCAATCTTACAGTACAGGGTCCATCAAGGAGAAGACACCCCTGAGAATTTTACACATGTATTGCGGGGTGCTCTGTAGAGCCTAAGTGTAGGATTCACAATAGAGAAGGTAAATGTTGGCCAGGAATGAATCCCAGTTTTAAAATGTGACAACTCCTGATTGAATGAAGTGATCTAGAGTTGTCAAGCTCATGCTATCTGCCACCCCTAATGATTAGAGTAGCATCCAGGCTCAAATAATATCTATAATACACCATGTAAAATTCCTGGAACTCAGCAAGACAGTCAGGTAAATGAGCAGATAAGACAGTGTCATTGAAATCTGTGTGGAACCACAGCTCCCAGAAGTGTCTCTTACTGGGAATCCTGGACAATGTAGCCCATAGCATCTCTTTTGTGATGTAGGGGGAGGACCAGGACAAGAAAACCATGGTAATGGAGAGTTGACAGTGAACCTGCTCACAATGGGACAGATTTGAACATGATTAAACTTCATTTAACACATACAGACTGCTGCACCTAATAGAGTAATTCATATTTTAAAAATCAGTTTGTAAGAATTGTATATGCGAACCATAAAGGAGGTCTCAAGCAATTTTAAAGAACTGAAATCATATGAGTAACTTCACTATCTAGAGAGAAATTAAGCTAAAAATAAGACAATTAGCAAATAATAGTTTATGTTCCGGAGAAGGCACTGGCAACCCACTCCAATACTCTCGCCTGGAAAATCCCATGACGGAGCAGCCTGGTAGGCTGCAGTCCACGGGGTAGCAAAGAGCTGGACATGACTGACATGAGCGACTGACACTTTTACTTTCACTTTCATACATGATTGCAATATACACATATACTAACACATATGGGAATAAAGTTAGTAAATGTCAGAATTCCAAGAAAACTTTAAAACATTTTAAGAGCTATTTGATGTTATAAATAAATCAAAGAATATTCCATTTGCAAGATATTTCAAAGATATTTCAAATAGCATTAATTGCAATTCCAAAAAAAGTTTCAATAGGTTTGTTTGTGTGAGTGTGTACATGTGTAAATTAAACTGTGATTATTAAATTTATATAAAAATGTAAATGGTCTAGAATAGTCAACTCATTCATGAAAGTGATAGTTAAATCATTCATTGAACTAGGATAAAGGACTATAGCCTGTGAGGCTCCTCTGTCCACTGAATTCCAGGCAAGAATACTGGAGTGGGTAGCCATTCCCTTCTCTAGGGGATCTTGGGTAACCATTCCCTTCTCCAGGGGAACTTCTAGACCCAAGGATCGAACCCAGGTTTCCTATATTGCATGCAGATACTTTACAATCTGAGCCGCCAGGGAAGTACATGATAAAGGACAATGTTTTTAATAAAAGACAAGAAAATTTTATCTGTATAAAAATATGAAACTTGAATATACTTTATGTTATATTTAAATATAAATACCATGAACACTACAGATTTAATTATAAATGCAAAAATAAAGTGGTACAGATACATACATACAGCATCTAGATTGTACTATAGTAAAATAGGTTCACAGTTTTGTGGTACTGAGCAACTAACTAGGACCAAAAAGAATCATTGAAAATAAAGAAAAATACTGATAGGTTGCGTTTCATGACTGGAGAAGGCAATGGCACCCCACTGCAGTACTCTTGCCTGGAAAATCCCATGGACGGAAGAGTCTGGTGGGCTGCAGTCCATGGGGTCGCTAAGAGTCAGACACGACCGAGCAACTTCACTTTTCACTTTCATGCATTGGAGAAGGAAATGGCAACCCACTCCAGTACTCTTGCCTGGAGAATCCCAGGGACGGTGGAGCCTGGTGGGCTGCCATCTATGGGGTCACACAGAGTCAGACACGACTGAAGAGACTTAGCAGCAGCAGCATTACATGAAAATTAAAAGCCATTAAATTAGAAAGAAAGCAAATCTAGCAGTGAGAAAATACTTTTGTAATACATGTAACCAACAAAGAGAGCATAGTCACTGCATATGAATGAGTTATAAATAACTCATTAATATCAATAAGAAAATGATGAAAAATCTCCGAGGAACAAATTGTCAAAGGCACAATCAAATACTTTATAAAACAGCTCAACTGGCTCAGAAACATAGAAAAAAGTGTTTAAAAACTAATTTGATCAGAGAAATAAATACCAATTGATATCACAATAAAATACCACTGCATATGTACTAAACTGTTAAAAAATATATAGAGAGAGTTAAGTATTAGGAAGGGTAAGGGACAAAAGGCCCACTTAAACAGTGTCAAGACTGTTAATTCATATAATCACCAATACAGTCATATATTATGACTCAATAATTCCATTCCTAGGCCTATTTCCAATAAAACTATACATCAGATCAGATCAGTCACTCAGTCGTGTCCGACTCTTTGCGACCCCATGAATCGCAACAGGCCGGGCCTCCCTGTCCATCACCAACTCCTGGAGTTCACTCAGACTCACGTCCATCGAATCAGTGATGCCATCCAGCCATCTCATCCTCTGTCGTCCCCTTCGCCTCCTGCCCCCAATACCTCCCAGCATCAGAGTCTTTTCCAATGAGTCAACTCTTCGCATGAGGTGGTCAAAGTACTGGAGTTTCAGCTTCAGCATCATTCCTTCCAAAGAAATTCCAGGGCTGATCTTCAGAATGGACTGGTTGGATCTCCTTGCAGACCAAGGGACTCTCAAGAGTCTTCTCCAACACCACAGTTCAAAAGCATCAATTCTTCGGTGCTCAGCCTTCTTCACAGTCCAACTCTCACATCCATACATGACCACAGGAAAAACCATAGCCTTGACTAGACGAACCTTTGTTGGCAAAGTAATGTCTCTGCTTTTGAATATGCTTTCTAGGTTGGTCATAACTTTCCTTCCAAGGAGTAAGCGTCTTTTAATTTCATGGCTGTAATCACCATCTGCAGTGATTTTGGAGCCCAAAAAAATAAAGTCTGACACTGTTTCCACTGTTTCCCCATCTATTTCCCATGAAGTGATGGGACCGGATGCCATGATCTTCATTTTCTGAATGTTGAGCTTTAAGCCAACTTTTTCACTCTCCACTTTCACTTTCATCAAGAGGCTTTTGAGTTCCTCTTCACTTTCTGCCATAAGGGTGGTGTCATCTGCATACCTGAAGTTATCAATATTTCTCCCAGGAATCTTGATTCCAGCTTGTGTTTCTTCCAGTCCAGCATTTCTCATGATGTACTCTGCATATAAGTTAAATAAACAGGTTGACAATATACAGCCTTGACATACTCCTTTTCCTATTTGGAACCAGTCTGTTGTCCATGTCCAGTTCTAACTGTTGCTTCCTGACCTGCATACAAATTTCTCAAGAGGCAGGTCAGGTGGTCTGGTATTCCCATGTCTTTCAGAATTTTCCACAGTTTATTGTGATGCACGCAGTCAAAGGCTTTGGCATAGTTAATAAAGCCGAAATAGATGTTTTTCTGGAACTCTCTTGCTTTTTCCATGATCCAGCAGATGTTGGCAATTTGATCTCTGGTTCCTCTGCCTTTTCTAAAACCAGCTTGAACATCAGGAAGTTCATGGTTCACATATTGCTGAAGCCTGGCTTGGAGAATTTTGAGCATTACTTTACTAGCATGTGAGATGAGTGCATACGTATAAAAAGTTTATTTAAGATTGTTCTAAGCAGTATTATTATGGATGAATATACTAAAAATAACCCAAATGTTCATCAACAGAAGAATAGATAATATTGTTTAGCATGTTCATAAAATGAAATCTACCCAACAATGAAAATAAATGAAATACAGCTTCATGTCACAACATGAATAGATTTTACAAGCACAATAGTAGTAAAAGAACACACAAAAATTATATAATTCATGATTATGAATTGAGGACAAAAGCAGGGTAATCTTTATGATTATTAAAGTTAGGATATTGGTCATCTTGAGTAAGATAGAGAGGATAATAATTGGTTAGAGTCAAGAGATGATCTGTGATGTGCCGATAGCATTCTCTTTCTAGACCTGGGTGGTAGTTGCATAAATTTTCAGGTTTTATCTTGAAATGAGTTTCATATTTATTTTCTTGTACATTTTTGCTGTACATGTGTTTTACTTCAATTTCTAGTGTTAAGAAATTTATAAACATAGCAGTATTTCTAAAGTTGCCAACTTTAGGCATGTGTCCAAGAAAACAAGGAATTGTGGCTAATGTAAAGGGGTTTTTCTCTGTCTTTTGCATTGGAACACAAATGTGATTACAACAAGTGATTATAGAGCTAGACATGTAATTCAATGGATGATATATAATTAAGGACTCAACAGGGGATCAAAAAAAAAAAAAAAAAGAGAGAGAAAGAAAAGTTTCTTCAGAAAATCAACACATTATAGGCAGCCAGATAGTGCTATGCAGAAAAACATGCAAGTTCAAAATCAAACCACCAATAACCATGACTTTTTATTGCATGATTTGCAGTCAAATAAATTCAAATTTAAATATTTTATAGTTATGTGATCTTGCTCATGTCATGTTTCAATAGATTTGAGCCTCAATTTCCTCAACTGTAAAAATGCCGTGTTATATTACATAGGTGTTGTCAGAAATCAATATAAACATATAAGAATTAGTTTAGTGTCCTGCAATTAGTAATATATAATACATAATATTTCAAGTGGTTGTAAATATTTCTGGTAAGATAATCAGAGGTTATTCTCATTGTCATGAACATCAAATTCTTTTGGGTGTGTGCATGTGTGTTAAGTTGCTTCAGTTGTGTCTGACTATGTGCAACCCTATGGACTGTAGCCTGTCAGGCTCCTCTCTTCATGAGATTCTCCAGGCAAGAATACTGGAGTGGGTCGCCATGCCCTTCTCCAGGGGCTCTTCCTGACCCATGGATCAAATCCAAGTCTCCTGAGTTTTCTGCACTGCAGGTGGATTCTTTACAACTAGCACCACCTGGGAAGCCCCCTTTTAGGTGACACTTGCTTAATATAATGATAAAATGGATGCTTAATATAATGATAGAGTGGAGATTCCTGCTTATAGTTCCTAATCTTCCTTTACATGGTAACTACATGTAAACACAATTCTTGAAATATCTTCATCTTGGTCTTCTGAATATCTATGCTAAAATTTATATAGTTACTCAGACGGTAAAGAGATGCTTGCAGTGCTGGAGACCCAGGTTTGATTCCTGGGTCAGGAAGTTCCCCTGGAGAAGTGGAACTACCTGCTTTAGTATTCTTGCCTGGAGAATCCCATGGACAGAAGAGCCTGACAGATTATAGTCCATGGGGTCACCAAGAGTCTAGCAAGACTGAATGATTAAGCACACACTCCTTCACCAGCATTCTCTCAGTTCTCTGCCTAATTACTTCTTCTATTCTGGGTAATTGATATAAAAGAAAATCTTACATTTTGTTAGATATTAGTCTAACTCTTCTTTATACAAATGAGTACTTTTATGCTAATAAGGGGACCATCTTTCACATGAAATAATCTCCCAACATTCAAGCAGTTGCTG